>NC_138511.1:81497758-82097758 GCF_964252035.2 Podarcis erhardii | reverse complement strand
CCTCTCCACTTACCAGCGTCATTGAGCCATTTCTCCAGTAGAGGTTTGAGTTTGCACATGTTCTTAAAGCTGAGATTGAGTGCCTCAAAGCGCGAGATGGTTGTCTGGCTGAAGTCATTCCCATAAAGCTTCCCCATGGCCAGCCCCACATCACCCTGTGGAGGAGAGAGACAGAGGTGGGGGGAGAAGCTGTTACTGAGAGCATACAACCTGCCAGGGCATTGAGATCATCTGAGAAGGCCCTTCTCCAAGTTCCATCTCTAGCAGAAATACACCATGTATAAACATCAGAGGGTGCCTCAACTGTAGAATACTCCCCTCAAGGAGGTACAGGTGACACCAACATTTTCTTCTCTTTGGTACATGCCTAAAACCTTTTTCATTTGCCCAAGTGTTTTAGATTATGGAATTTTTAGTTGGCTGGCTGATTTTATTCCTCTTCAATTTTATTGCATTACTGATAATGGGTTGCATCATACTCTGAATAGACCCACTGAAATACAAGACTAACTAAAGTCCACTGATTTCAGTGGGTCTAATTGCTGAATACAACCCACTGTTTTATAATGTATTTCTACTGTTAAAAATTCTTGAAAATATTACTGGTTTTGTACTGTGGATGCTTATAAACTGCTTAGAGAGGCATTTTTGGCTAAAAGTAGTAAAAAAAAGTCTGTGTATAAAACAATAAAATAAAATAAAATAAAATAAAATAAAATAAAATAAAATAAAATAAAATAAAATAAAATAAAATAAAATAAAATAAAATAAAATAAAATAAAATAAAATAAAATAAAATAAAATAAAATAAAATAAAATAAAATAAAATAAAATAAAATAAAATAAAATAAAATAAAATAAAATACTTAAGGCTGTGCATTCATACTGGCGTGATCTCTGCCTCACTCCTCAGGTTGATCCCAAAGAGAAGGTTGTGCTTATGCAACCAGCATGGGGAATGTACTTTCTAGAGCTGCCCTTGTTCTATGTAAGTTTGGGGGCACTTCCAGAATGTCACTATTTTTGATTCCATCACATTCAGGCAAGTTCAGGTTGCACAATTAAATGTGATTTGGAGATACATGACCACCTCATCAAAAGATCAACATGATCTAGGCTCCCTGTGAACAATTAAGAATGAATGCTAAATCACTGACTCATAGAATTGTAGAGTTGGAAGGGAATCCCAAGGGTCCTCTAGTCCAACCCCCTGCAGTGCAGGAATCTCAACTAAAGCCTCTAATGTCCAACAATGTCTAACCACCCCACAAACTTTGGGCGAACAAATTGGAATGAATGTTCAATAAACATGTCATCTGGAAGTGACCTTAGTCTCTTTTTTCCAGGGAACATTGCCACCTCAATCCCTGATGCTTCTTTCATATGAATCAACCTGGACCCTACGATCATTATGTGAGGCTCTTTTTTCCTGCATTGCAGGCAGTTGGACTGGGATCCCTTCTAACTCTACAATTCTATGATTCTTTGTGTGCCTCCTCCACAATAGCTCTGGAGGGTGACATCAGGAGAACAGGCCTTTTCTGCATTGGCTCCCCGCTTCTGGAATGCTGTCCCAGAGAGGCTTGCTTGGCACCTTCGTTACATACCTTTAGATACCAGGCAAAAGCATTCCTCTTCTCCCAGGCCTTTGGCTAATTAAACAACTGAAGGCCTTTTAAATTGAGGGGAGAGTTGTTCTTGTTTTTGTTTGTTACTATGTTATGTGTTCTTGTGTTTTTATGTTATAAACCGTCCTGCGGTCCTTGGATGGAGGACAATATAGAAATTTAATAAACGGAACAGTAATTTCACAGTGAAAATGTTTGTAAATTAAATGAGTATATAGAATTGGCAAAATTAACTTCAATTATAAGATACTAATCAAATCAAAAGTTAAGAATGGAGTGAAAGTATTTCGAAGATTATATGTCAAAATATTGTTCTAAAAATGACATGCTAATAGGCTTAGAATGAAAAATGCAAGCAATAACAAAACCAATAAAGAAAGAAGGAAAAATCAGAATGTAAGAAAAATAATTTATTACAGAATGCAAGGAGAAAAGGTAGAAAGAAATATAAAGAAGTTGAATTGCTGTGGAGGGAAGTAGAGGGTGGGTGGTGGGTTTTATAATTAAGTGTATAATTAAGTAGCTGTTGTAATTTAGATATTATATTTTATGTAAAGGAATCATTGGGAATTTTGGTTATTATGTATATATGTTAAGTTTCAATAAAGATCTTTGGGGGGGGCGGAGAAAATAATAATAATAATTTTACAGTGAAAATGTTCACAGGGCAACATCTGGCACAGCCCCCTAAAGGAAACCAACAACATCCCACTCTTCCATCGTGGACTAGCCTAAGCCAGATGCCTTGGCATGTACCTGTGTGAAGCCCAGCTTGATACGCCGCTGCTTGAAGGTGCGGGCAAACTGCTCCAGCTCCTCCAAGTCACTGGGCTCCTCAGGGTGTGAAGGGGTCTCCAGGCATTTGGGCGGCTGTGAGTGAGTGAGGTGGGACTCGGGGAGGCCAGGCCGAGTCACTTGCTGGGAAGCGGAAAGAAGACATGGAAATGCTGAACCAAGATGCACGAAAGCACCGAACAGAAGGCAAAGAATAATATATGAACAAGAGCTCAGAGAAACAGCTTAGGGCTCATCCACACTTCTACCAGTCCCATGCCTAGAAAGCATGGGGCCAAATGGTCTTCTGCCTGACTCACTCCTTTCCCAGGGAAACCCTGCACTCTAGCTCCACACTGGAGCAAATCTAGAGAAAACCCAACTTGTTGTGTGCTTCAGTTGAACACTAAAGAGTGGTTTTCCCCTCCCTGCCTCCCGGGCCAAGCAGTGGGACAAAAGGACACTGCTTCCCAGGTGGTGTCAATATTACCATATTACTTATATCCCATTGTTGGCTCTGGTCAGACATTTCTGCAAGTCTTTGAAACAATACACGGAAAACTGTTTAAGCAGAGGCAAAGGTGAGATGAGTGATCACAACCTGCATAGTCCCAGGGCACAAGATACAGAGACACTACGCTGAAGCTAAGCAGGTCTGATCAGTGCCTAGTTGGAAGACTGACTGGGAAAGGACCCCCCCCCCCTCCATGCACACCACCATCAAGTTCCATAATGGAAGGGGTGTAAATGTACTAAACAAATAAACAAATTCCTGATCGCCACTGCCTTCAAGGGTCTGACAAAATGATTGTTGCATTGCGTTAACTGTGGTGAAGCAGTCTTTTCTTCAAAGCAAGATATACTGGCGCAGACAAGAGTACAGCATTAAAAGATGAAGAATGAGACTGCCAGACCAAGGCTGGCAATCTCTGCATTCCCACTGAGTATTTTACGCACTCACCTGTGCTGGGAGTCCTGCACGAGGCTGGTTCGGCAGGAGGCTCCCTGGGTTTTGCTGAGGTAGCTGAAAGAGATTTGGTGTCGGGAGCAGCCCTGTGAGGGAAAAATGTAGTGAGCAGCTCAGCTTTGCAAAATCAAGCACCACCTTATTCCACCGTGTGAAAAGTTACTGATCAAACCCGGGGGGGAAATCTGCCAATTTGGTGCCATTCTTCAGACCCCTAAAAACCTCCACTGTTGTTATTTAAGCGAAGTAAAATCCTACTCCTCATTGGCTGAAGAGAAAATAAAAATTCACAATGGCAGCTACTGCTGAAAATGTGCAGACAAGAAAAAAGCCTAGCTGGACACTGCAGCATTTAGAAAATGTGGTTTTTCTATTTTTCACAGTTGTTTGTCTTTTCTTGCAGACTGGGGAGGAATTTGAAGGTGAGCCTATTTAATTCACACTTTCTGAAACAAAGTATAAACTGAAACACAGCCATTTGTTGAAATTCATAATTCTCCAAATTCTGCAATGCAGTTCTCCAGCTAGGTTATTTTGCACTAAGATTCATATATGAGAGCAAAGGCTGCATATAAAATCATATATTTGTGAAAATAACATAGAAATGTAGTGTTATATTAAGAAAATTGCTCTGCAAAAATATATTTATTAGGATAAATTCGTACAAAAATGTTGATGGAATTTTCATGAGGACTTTCTTTTTTTTAATTGCAAACTGGTGTGGAAACTTAAGATTGGAAAAATGAAAAACTGAGATGAAGCAAAATTGGCAAATCGTCTCATCCCTACCATCCAGCACATGATTCTAACTTGAGAGAATAAAATGCTTTATGCTGAGGCAAAGTGGAACAGATTTCTCCAGTTCCCTAATCTACCTTTTCGTCTCAGAATGGGGGGAACAAATGGGGAATTCTGTGGTGAGGGAAAAGTACTTGTGTATTCAGACACATGATTTTATCACCTTTCAGGACTGAACATAATTCGTGGTAGACCTGGGCTTGCTGAGGGTGGGGTAAGTAGATGTAGGCTGACAGTGAACTCTGTGTTTTGGGTTTTTTGTCCAAGGCTTACAAACAGGGATGAGGAATGTGTGGTCCTTCAGATGTTGCTGGACTACAACTCCACCATTCCTGACCAGTGGCCACATTGGCTGTAGTTTGGTAGATCGAAGAGCATCTGGAGGGGGGAGGGCACAGATTCCCCATCCCTGCCTTACAGTGCTTCCACACTAGGTGCTTACTATCCGCACACTTGGTTCACTCACTTTTTATAGGGCATCTACATGACATCATCAACTCATTGTCTCCCCCCTGTGTCTTCTCTGTGCTGCTTCTTCTGGTTTTCGGCAGACCACAAAAAAACCCAAGTTGTTGTTGTTGTTGTTGTTAACAATAAAAACACTAGTGGAATCTTTACAGGTGTAAATCACCGTAGTATTGTTACTCTTCCATTTTCTTTTCCATCTGGTTTTGGCATCTACTGCCTAAAGCAGCCGAACCTATTGCCATTTCACCTTCACTATTATTATTTTCCAGTCAGCGTCATTTCATTACATTGTTGTTGTTGTTACTTTAAAAAATGTTTTAATTAACACTAAAAATGCTTTTAGAACCATTTTTAAATATTAAAATATTCATGCCACGGCACTTCTATGAAAGAGTATTATAGCACTGATTTTCAAATGCTGCTGTTTTTTCATCCTGTGCCAATGTTTTATTTTTCAGATTTACCACAACATTTTAGAACGTTTTTCTTATACATCTCAAAAGTTGTTGGGAAAGAGCACTTCGCTGAGCTTTCCCCCCATCAGGGCATAAAGTCAATGGCAATTTCATTTGCAGCTTACAGCGGAAAAACAACGGCTCGTTGCACTAGGAACTGCTTGCCTGCAAATACCCTTTTGCCAGGAGAAGCGGAGTGTGGCCTATGCAGTCTCTTTCTCACACACAAGCCATTCTTACCTTGCTGTCCCTGCTGGGCCTGTGGCAGCAGGAACTGTGCAGGCGGCTGGAGGTGGTGCCCTGGGACGAGGACTAACTGCTGGAGCTGGAGCAGCTGCTGGATGTCCTAGAACAGAGAAGTGAGTGGGAGGAAGAGTGTGGGTATATCTACCATGCAAATTTATGCCAGTTTAATGCTGGGGACTGCAGTCCGGTGAAGGTGTTGAGGATTCTCCTACTGTTGACCAGGGTCTGTTGTGGAGAGTGGCAATGTGTGTTTGCTAGAAAGGCACACACAGAGGAAGTTGGATCTCACAGGGTCTACAGAAAATCCTCCCTGTGAGAGCCACTTCCTCTGGGTACAGCCAGGTAAAAGGGGCACAGCCTATATAAGCCGGTCACGTTCCCAGCCTGCTCTTTCTTTGATTCCTGATCTCCAATCTCTCTCTTCTCTTCTCTTCGATGCTTCATCAGTGACTAGGGATGAATCTGAATCTGAGTGCTGAATCTGAGTCACAGCTCAAACTCCATTTTGATCTAAACTACTGTATATGTCTGCAACTACATTTTCAGCCTGCCTCAAGACTGCTATTGTGAAACTGAGCAAGTAAATCTATATTTACTTATAAGAAGACTGTTTGGCGTGTCTATTGTTTTTAAGGGAGAAAAGGGGGAAATAACAGGAAACACAGTCTGCAATAAAGCACCCTGGATTACTAAAACTAAAGGTTAAAGCTAACCTATCAACAGGTTCCTTATTTTTGGCCGACAAAGGGATGTACCCTGCTGAACTCACGAAGGATAATATCTAACAAACACATCCTCTTCTAGTTTCTATACACATCCCTACATAAGAGAAGAAATGCCGCAGCGCACCTGCAGCAGCATAACTGAACACCTTCACCTGTCCCAGCTGCAACAAAACATGTCTCTCCCGCATCGGTCTCTAGAGCCACAGCAGGCACTGCAACTTTCCAACAGTTTGACCTCGCCCA
The DNA here is from genome assembly GCF_964252035.2 of Podarcis erhardii. NCBI lineage: Eukaryota > Metazoa > Chordata > Lepidosauria > Squamata > Lacertidae > Podarcis > Podarcis erhardii. Next base: position 82,091,454 of record NC_138511.1, on the reverse strand, counting down.
GAAAGGCGCACCCCTCCATTGTCTCCTGAGACAGATGGATGCCAACCATGGATCAGGCCATGTCTGCATGAGCAGCCTGTCATATGCTTTGACTTCTGCCCTGTTCTCTGTGTGGTGGTGAGCGTGTAATGCTGGGCAACCCATTCTGGCCAGACCCCCGGCAAGCTGAGCCTCCCGTGCACAAGCCCTTACCTGTGCAGTGAGCTGGATTGGCTGCGACAGGGCAAGCTGTGGCGTCTGGGGCTGGTTCTGTGGCGCCGTCAGCTCAGCCCCAGGCTGCTGAGAGGAGGCTGCGGCAGCTGCGGCATTGGACTGCTGCACGGCGGCTGCCAGGAGCTGCGCTTGGGCTTGCTGCAGAAGCAGCTGCTGTTGGGCAGGCATCAGGGCCGTAAGCTGGGTTAGTGGAAGGCAGAGAAGAGGTGTACCAAGGGCAGCATAGCAAATGGCAGGTCAGGAGGGGGTGACCAGGCAAAAGGGGAGTAGAGGCGAAAAAGGGGAGGAGGAGAAATCAACCAGGCAGAGAGAAGGAAGAAGCTGGTTAGTTGGGTCCTTCTCTCACCCAGCGCATCAGCAAGAGCCCCAGCAAGCAGAGAGCCAAGCAATATATTCCTCTTGGTTGCCAACTCTTTTCCTGACAGCAGTGCCTGTGCTTATAATTCAACACAATAGGACAATTTCACTAAGCAGATGAGGGCTGTTGTTCTTTCATGTTATGTTCAGGGACAGGAAATCCTGTGTGTGTTGAATTTCTCCTTAGTCACTGGGAAAGGCACAGGAGGAGGAATGGAGTGGACAAACCTAAGCTTCTCATGTTACTGAGAAATGCTGATGAACACACAACGCCATTCTGGGTCCCTTACTGCTTATATGAGGAAGGTATAAGCAGCATTTTGCTAGGGCAATGCAGAATGAGAATTTAGTTTCAATCTAAGCCCCTCCACAAGCCACACCTGCACAGGAGAAATGTCCACTTCCCCAGGCCTCTACCTACCACATTCAGAGGAGAGGAGAAGGGTGAGATTTCAAAATCATCATTTCCTTTTTATCATCCTTCAGTGTCCACCCCAGAGTGCCAGGGAGCCATGCCTCCCCAGCTACCATCTTCCTATCAACCCTCTATTTCCCTTAAACTATTTTAAATCATTAACTGATACCACAGGCCTTTTACAGATAGGTAGCCGTGTTGGTATCTGAAGAAGTGTGCATGCACACGAAAGCTCATACCAAGAACTAACTTAGTTGGTCTTTAAGGTGCTACTGGAAGGAATTTTTTTATTTTGTTTTGACACAGGCCTTTTAGTACATGATTTCTTTAACTATTTTTTCCAAGTGCACACCTAAATAATAAACACATACAGTGTGCTTGTCAGAAGACACACGCACTCTCTCTCTGATCTGTATACTTGCAAACCTGGATTTGTTACTACATAATCTATGAAACAACTTTATGGAAAGAGAGAAGCTTCCCATCAAATAATAACCTTCTTTTTACATAATGAACGTTGGCTCAATGCTTCTTGAGTTCAGGACTTTCAGTTGTTAGAAAACTGGTCATGGAAACAGCCCTTTGTTTGTATCCACCTCCCTGCCACCCCCTGGGCCACTTAAGACAAACTCCATAATCTATCTGGCCATGGGACCTTCCACTTACCCCAGCCAGCTGGCTGCCAGCTAACATAAGCTGGGCCTGGGGCAGGTGTGGCTGCTGAGCTGGGGGAGCCGGGACTGGGGCTGGAGCTGGAGGAATTTCTGTTGGGTCTTCAGCTTTGATCTGGAGGGAGAAAACAAGATGAAAGAGAATCACTACGACTCTCTTTCCAGCTGTGTGCGACAGACATCCTTCCGCTCCTGTTGCAGCTCAACATTGCTTGTTTGAGACACAAATTTGATGTTGTCCTCCTTCTGCTTCCATGCTTCCTGACCCCCTCTCCTGTGCCCCTAATCTCCCCTTCCCTAACATCTGAGCTACCAGCCTAGAAGAAGCGCTTAAGCAGTGCTATGGCAATGGGTAGCTCTCACAGGGCAGTGCAAAAGGATCGGGTTTTAAGGCTACCATTGAAAATGCGGAGTTCTATCTGTGTCACTGCAGGGAGAGGATGATGGCCCAATGGAACTGAGGAACATTGTCCAGGGTGCTGGGTGATGCTAAGCAACACCAAGGAAAACAAAAAAATTCTGCAACTTGAATACATTATGCTAAGTAAGCAGCTCTACACGTGTTTAATTCACTCTGCTCCTGCAAGCGACTTGCTAAAGGGACGAAGAGCAACACAAGCACCAAAATCCCAACAACTGGAAGTTGATGCTATCTCTCTGACTCATTGCTAGGTTGGCTTCCTGTTTTGCTGCTGGGCCTGAGGCACAGGGAATTTCCCCGCAAAACCAAACTTGATTCATGAGTCTCTACCACACTGATTACAAAAGTACAAAGCTGCCCACAGTTCTGACCCACCCAACCTTCCACTCAGCTATATATTATACCAGAAAAATAAAAAATAAGTTTCTTCAGTTACTCAGAAACTGAAATATTGAATTACTTCATGATTCCAGTCCTGGGACAAAGTGGGTTTTGCAGGTTTCTGTTGTGCTTCAAAACACAGCAACATTTGTTTAACCAGAAAATATAGAGGGGCTGTAAAAAAAACCAGAGTTTTAAAGCTAAGTAGGTACCAGTAGGTCAGTGACCTGATGGGAGGACTAGCCTGAGGGACCTGTAAGTTGCTTTACAAATGAAGACTGGAATAGAAATGTAGTAAATAATACTTCATGGCACTGCAGAAATGATACTTTTCCTTAGAATTCACTCATCTACAGCCACCACAGCTGGTTCTGGGGTAGGGATGGGGAACCTGTGGCCCACAGATGTCTTTGGACTCCAACTCCCATTAGCATGGAATGATGGGAGTTGCAGTACAGCATTTAGAGAACCACAGGAGATCTGGAGGAAACAGTGGTCAACTAAGACAGATAAACACACCGATAAACAGAGGTGGAGAATGTTTTCTGGTGAGTGGGTCGTATCCTTGTCTCTCCAACCCTGCTGGACAAAATTTGACAGATGGGTGGCAGGTCATGTTACCCTTTGCAGCCCCACTTATTGGGATTTCAAAGCACAGCACAGGCCATTCGGAAATCCTTTTTATAAAAAGGCATTTAAACAGCCCTCTGGACCACTTGTCTTCAGAGAATCAAGGAGGAGCATTGAGAAGGAGAATGGAATGTAAACTTGACTTCCTGTCCTTTCCAAATTCTTTTCACGCTAATAAACCTATTGCCTAAACTTATTAGTGTATTAATCATGAAAGGCTCCCACCGCCGGAGCACCCCGCCCCTGAGACTCGTCAGAGCTCCTGGCGGCTAGCCCCACCCCCTGCAGGCAACTAGCCCCGCCCAGGATATGCTCTGCTCCGGGTGCCGAAGCAGCTAGCTCTGGCACTGCTGATAGCCTTATCCTCTATGAATCTGTCTAATCCCATTTTCAAGCCAGCTAAGTTTCAAGCCATCACAACATCTTTGATAGTGAATAGCATGGTTTAAATATGTGCTGTGTGAAAAAAGTAATTACTTTTGTCTGTCCTGAAACTTCCAACATGCAGCTTTATTGGATGGTCCTAGTATTATGATGGGTGGGGGGGAGTCTCTTACCCACTCTCTTCATACCATGCATAATTTTATACCCCTCTATCATAATAAACAGGGATACTTCAGGAATTTGTTCTTTCTGAATTCTGATACAAGCTGGCTTGATTTGCACCTCCCAAACCACTGTGAAGATCAGAATGCAGCTACGCTCTTCACGAAGGGCACTGCAAATTGATGCAGTGCTCCCTCTGGTGGCAGCTGCTAGTGAACATAGCTAGGTACCTCAACCTCCTTTTTCACCCAAATGCTCCCACTGACCCATGTTATTATTATTATTTAATATGTGATATGATAAAGCCTTGGGACGCGGGTGGCACTGTGGGTTAAACCACAGAGCCTAGGACTTGCCGATCAGAAGGTCAGCGGTTCGAATCCCCGTGACAGGATGAGTTCCTGTTGCTCGGTCCCTGCTCCTGCCTACCTAGCAGTTCGAAAGCACGTCAAAGGGCAAGTAGATAAATAGGTACCGCGGGAAGGTAAATGGCATTTCCGTGCGCTGCTCTGGTTCGCCAGAAGCGGCTTACTCATGCTGGCCACGTGACCCGGAAGCTGTACGCTGGCTCCCTCGGCCAGTAAAGCGAGATGAGCGAGCAACCCCAGAGTCGGTCACGACTGGACCTAACAGTCAGGGGTCCCTTTACCTTTACTTATGATAAAGCATTATTGCAGGACACAGAGCCAAGGTCCACATTACCTCCATTAGAAACTGCTGGAGTCCACATTCCAGAACATACACACGTACAACTATTAACACACCTATTAACCATTAACATATTTTACCTTTATTTTTACCTATTAACACACACACACACACACACACATTTATTCATACACACACATCCATTCACAAAACAAGCAAATCTCTCCTCCTTGTGGAGGGGTAGTGTGGCTTGGGTGCCAAAGTTCAGAGGTTCCCCAGTCAGAGGCACTGCAAAATTGGATTCCTATTTCCTCATTAATATTATAACCTGCAACCTGATTTCTTCCCTCTCTGACCTCCATTCTCCTAGACTTGGCTATGGTGGTTGCAGATGAGAGGTGACAATTTTATTCCCCATAAAAAGGTAAGGTAAAGGTACCCCTGCCCGTACGGGCCAGTCGTGTCCGACTCTAGGGTTGCGCGCTCATCTCGCTCAAGAGGCCGGGAGCCGGCGCTGTCCGGAGACACTTCCAGGTCACGTGGCCAGCGTGACTAAGCGGCATCTGGCAAGCCAGCACCAGCGCCGCACACGGAAATGCCGTTTACCTTCCCGCTATAAAGCGGTACCTATTTATCTACTTGCACTTAGGGGTGCTTTTGAACTGCTAGGTGGGCAGGAGCTGGGACTGAACGACGGGAGCTCACCCCGCCGCGGGGATTCGAACCGCCGACCTTGCGATCAGCAAGTCCTAGGCACTGAGGTTTTACCCACAGCGCCACCCGTGTCCCCATAGATGGTACCTAAAAGGTAAAGGGACCCCTGACCATTAGGTCCAGTTGCGGACGACTCTGGGGTTGCAGCGCTCATCTCACTTTATTGGTCGAAGGAGCTGGCGTACAGCTTCCGGGTCATGTGGCCAGCATGACTAAGCTGCTTCTGGCGAACAAGAGCAGCGCACGGAAATGTCGTTTAGCTTCCTGCCAGAGCAGTATCTATTTATCTACTTGCACTTTGACGTGCTTTTGAACTGCTAGGTTGGCAGGAGCTGGAACCGAGCAGCGGGAGCTCACCCCGTCGCGGGGATTTGAACTTAACCTTGTTCCCCATATCGGGGAGCACAAAGCAGCACAAAAAAGCAGCCCTGCAAACTGTTGGAAGATGGTCCCTACTGGTGGAGACCACTGTTATTACAAGCATGTATGGGAAACTGTCTTCCCTTTTGAGTAGGTTGAGAACTGGCAGAGAAACAATGTTCTCTGCAGTGGTGCTAGTGGAAGCTACAAGTGGGTTGGCTAGAGGATGCCACTTACCTTGGTGCCGGTGCTGGTTGGGGACGGGGAGAACGGGGAAGGTTTGCTCTGCTGGGTCTGCAAGGGACAAAGAGAGAAAAAGGAAGTCAGCATCGACAGACTAAGAGCATGCCCCTTGTCTGCCACAACAACATTTGTGCCACTACTTTAAACCTCCAGCTTCTGGCCAACTTTTCTCACCTGGTGGTTTGTGTCAGGTCCATTTCTTTCTGTATCTGAAAGCAAAGGAGATAATTGTCATAAAGCTTCTATACAAAGCCATCGCCTCAATAATCCCCATTCCTTGAACCCTCCTCCCAAGGCCTACATTCCCAAATAGGAGTCCCATAGGCCACATCAAGCCTGCCGTGCCTGTTTCTTCTCCTCCTCTCCCCACAGGTCCTGTGCCTTTCTCTGTCGCTTGCAGGATTTCAGTCATGGCTATGAGGTTTCTTATGGTACTGTACATGCATGAACACACATGCCCAAGTGTAGGATCACTCTAAAATCAAGATATATATGCAAACCATACTAAAATTCTGGCGTTTTGGACAATGCAATTATGGTTTTAAAGAAAGGGATTTAATTACATTTTTGAAATGAGTTGTTGTTATAATATAAAGGCTAGGTGGTTTTGTATGCAATATTTGCATTCATTTCTACATTACAGTAAATGTACATGTAGCATGTTTATAGAGGTAGGCAAACCTCTGAGGTCTCCCTGCTTTTTGTCTGATATTTGGTGCTTTCCCTTCTTTCTACCAAGGGGTAAGATGGCCCACTAAACCGTTAAGTGGCATGGCCATGCACCAAATATTGGCTGCTTCTTTCCACCCAGCCTACCTTCTAACATTTATTCTCTGCTTCATTCCTTCTGCTCCCCTAAAACAATCGCTTTCAGGACTTCTCACTGCTTCTCTTCTCAGTCCCCAGACACCCCACATGACCATTTTTCATCATGCCTAACTTTGCCCCTCTCCCCTAAATTTGCTTCACTAAGACTCATTCAAAAACTTGCTAGTGCAAATCGTATGTTATCTTAGTTGCATTTTTATTGCTTAGTCCAATTTACTGGGTCTGAAAAACTTTTTAAAATGCAGAACATTAGGAGCATTTATTTTACAATAACAGTAAGGAGGAGGAGGAGATGATCACCTCAGGGCAGTTTACAAAATAAACAAGAAGTGTACATATCACAAAACACGTGTTTCATATATTATATGAAGGCTAGTTCCTAAGCCTGTCGGTTTGTCACATTCCATTAGGACCAAAGAATGGAACTCAGGACAGAGCAATGCAAATGAAAGCTGAGGCATGGTCTCCCTGCAACTGTGGGGTTATGGGACAAAGGAAAATGGCTTTGGGGCACCGTTGTTGGGTGACGGGGGAGCACAGAAGTCTGTACTGAGGTGAGATCACTCTAGAGATCACTGTGCACATCACAGCAGTCTCCCATCCCTCACCCACTTGTCAAAGCTCATAATGACAGATATTTTGCTAGTTCATAAAAATTATAATGAACGAATAAATCCCCATCCCATCCCTCCAGGCACTGCTACCTGTGTGCTCCTCTTGCAGCTCCAGCCGCGCCTTCTCCAGCTCCAGGGGCTTAGACATTCTTACTTCTATGAGAGAAAGAAAAGAGGGTGGAAGGAAAATGGGGGTGAGGGCTACATCAGATTGTGACGGTACACCAAGCGGCAGGGGTGGGGGAATCAGAGCAGAACACCCAGAACCTAAATACTAATCTAAAGTATTTAAATATCAATACAGTAACATTTACAGTACATAGAATTTGAAAATATATGCCTAGCTGGATCAGGGATGGGCAATCTGTGGCTCTCCTGCGTTATTGGACTCCATCACCCATCATCCCTGACCATTAAGGTCAGCCCAGGTCGTTTTGCTGCTTGAGGCAAAAGCCCTGGAGCTATCCCCCCCTCCTCTGCCCCCTCCTGATCTTCATCAGCGCTGGGCATCTACTGCCCAGTGCTTGGCACCTGCTCCTCCGCCACCGTGACCATGCCCCACCACCACAGTCCCTCATCTATCCCCACCTCTCCACAGCCTGCACAGCAGACCACCTGCCAGCCAAGCAAACCAGAGCTTCCCCAGGCTGCCTCCAGGCGGTGAAAGAGGAGACGCAACAGTGGGGAGGACACAGTCACAGTGGCAGAGGAACAGGAGGAGGAAGAGGTCACCCAGCAGCAGTGTGTGCCCTGTCGGCAACTGGAGGTGGCATGCAGTGGGTGCACAATGGCAGTGGTGCCACCCTCTGGAGCCTCTGGCCCTGCTGACCATTGGTCCTGCTGGCTAAGGCTGATGGAAAATGGAGTCTAATAACTTCTGGCAGATTCCCATCTCTGTCTTACTATATCTTGACCAATATAATGGAAAGACATTTCAGTGGCCAACACTGAAAAGCAGTTTACTTTTTGTTGAGCAAGAGGACAAAACACTGCTTGAATGTTTTTCCTAGTTATCCTAGTAAAAACAATAGTTTCTTTCTCTTTTTAATGGAAGCGGAAAATTCAGAGGAGGAACCTGGAATATCCATGAGAAGACCAGGACCCTAAAGGCGACTTACCCCCCATCATTCAGCCTAGACACTGAGGTCCAGCTCCGAGGGTCTTCTGACAGTTCCCTCCCACAAGAAGTGAAGCTACAGGGAACCAGGCAGAGGGCCTTCTCGGCAGTGGCACCCGCCCTGTGGAACGCCCTCCCATCAGATGTCAAGGAGATAAGGAGCTACACAACTTCTAGAAGACATCTGAAGGCAGCCCTGTTTCGGGAAGTTTTTAATGCTTGACATTTTATTATGTTTTTATCTATTGCTGGAAGCTGCTCAGAGTGGTTGGGGAAACCCAGCCAGATGGGCAGGGTATTTTATTATTATTATCATCATCATCATCATCATCATCATCATCATCATCATTGTTGTTGTTATCTCATTTTGCAATCTTACTGCCATCATGTTTTTCATTTAGTTCTGTTGAATTTTTTTGATTCTCCTAAATAATTTGGCATCACCAACAAACTTGACTCCTTCCCCGCTTTCCCATACCCCTATTTATACATAACTGGGTCCAAATAGCATGGCATGGCAGAAGGTGCAAAGATGAGAGCTAAAGGTTGCTTTTTTTCTAACATGGATCATGTGCACAAAATAAATAAAAAGAGGCATACTTTTGCTTTCCAACATACGCTACATCCTCTCCTTCCCACCACCTCCCAAGCTACACTACAAAGGAGTAAGATATTGCACTACAGATTCTAGACCCTAGTTTGTGTGACTTTAGCACTACAAAAATCTATTCTATAGAACACTCTTTGGAAAGGCCCAATATGTTTGGGGAGACCCCAGCAGCTCAGATCAGAAAGTGAAACCTTGCAAATGGAGGGCCTAGGCAACCACTCGCCCAGCTTCACAAAGTTGAGAAGCAGGGAATAGAAATAACAAAACAAAACAAAACTTCCAGATTGTTAAAACCACAAAGTCATCCATTTCAGTTCCTGGCCCGCAAGATCCCCACAAATCAAATTACCTAATCCTGCCCTTAGTGAACGTGCTGCCAGTAGAGGATGCAGCCAAACAAGGCACACACAACACTGCGAGGTACCTGGGAGGGGAAGGTGTGATTTGGATGCAAATGGGGAGAGTCAGAGGGTGGACTTCCCCGCTCTGGGCACTTTTGGTCCCGTGCTAGAACTGCACGTAGCTTAGCTTGAAGTGGGGAAAATCTCTTTCTTAATAACAACCAGCCCCAGCTGAGGAACACAACTGTGACCATTTCGGGCACGGCTGGGCCTACATACTATGATAAGTGAAACTGATCGAAGTCAACTCTCCCTCCACCCCCACCATTCACAATGGAAAGCTTTAGTGAGCAGGTTTTACACTGCTTTTCTTGCTCCAGTCTGGCCTAAAAGCTGCCTCACCCAAAACAATTTTTAAAAAGGAACGCCCTCCTTGCTTCCAGGGTCTCTTTTGCCCTCTCCTGGCCCTCCAGCTCCTACCTGGACCAGCCCTGCAGTGCAGGACAGGGTGGGGGGGCGTAGAGAGTTGCCTTCCTCTTAAGATGTCTTTTCCGTTTCCCACTCCCAAGACTGGAGCCTTATCACCGGCTGTTCCTGTCTGATTTGCATATGCTTAATGAGTCACACTCTAATAAGGAAGCCCTGTTGAGCTAGGCTAGACCTCAGCATGCGATGTGGGGGGCAGTTGACGGGTGGAGAGTCCAAGAAAAAGTGGGGCCGCCCCCTGAGTTGGGTCCTCTCATTAAATGAGTAACATCCACCAAATTGTAGCCGAAGTGCATGTGTAACAGCGGTAGCTGCACATTAAGTCCATTACAGGCAACCATTTTGCTACCTTCCGCGTGGCAAAAATTCTCCTGACAAGACGATATACAAACAGTTATACGTTTCCCAAGATGCAGTTTGGTCATCTGTATTGGTGCCCTGCATCATCCTGTCAAAGGCTGAGGAGAATTTTACCACGCTTATTTATTTATTAGATATATTAGTCACCTCATAAAACACATCCTCTAGGCAACGTGCAGCACCGTATTCTGCACCTGATCAGAAATCTGGGGGGAGCAGCTGTGGGGATGGTAGAGGAGGGCAAGGATTCCTCTTGCAGCCAGGCAGTGTGGCACAGAGAGTTCGTGCCAATGGGCAAACTACTCTGAGATGAGCTCTCTCTCACCTGGGTTAGTTTGATCGCCTAACTCCACCAGAAAGGAGAATTTTTGCCATGCATGCGTTGGAAAACATGAAATCTGAGATCCGGCACCGAGGGCCTTCTGGCGGATCCCTTGCTGCAAGAAGCCAAGTTACAGGGAACCAGGCAAAGGGCCTTCTTGGTAGTGGCACCCGTCCTGTGGAACGCCCTCCCACCAGATGTCAAAGAGAAAAATAACTACCAAACTTTTAGAAGACATCTGAAGGCAGCCCTGTTTAGGGAAGCTTTTAATGTTTAATAGGTTATTGTATTTTAGTGTTTTGTTGCAAGATGCCCAGAGTGGCTGGGGAAACCCAGCCAGATGGACGGGGTATAAATAATAAACTACTATATAATCTCACCAGAAGCTGCCACTGCAGTTGCTATGCAACCTTGTGGGAGCACCGTCCCACAGTATTCTGCCACCCGAGGCGGTTGCTTCACTCTGCCTCATGAGTGGGCTGGCCCTGCGCACTCATGTGTGTAGGGCTGGGGGCTCTGTGGCCCTCCAGATGTTGGCCGCTGAGTCGCACCAGCCTCAGGCATCTGCCACATTCACACCATATGGTTTAAGCTCTTTAAGCAGTCACGGCTACCCCTAAGTAGTTTGTTAAGGGTACTGAGAGTTGTTAGGAAACCCCCATTTCCCTCATGGAATGACAGTTCCCAGAATTCCCTGTGAGGAGGAGTAGACTGTTAAACCACTCTGGAAATTGTAGCACTGTGAGGGGACTAACAAACAGACTCCTATTCCTCTTACAGAGATACCATTCCCAGAGTGGTTCAACAATCAATCCCTGTTCCCAGAGAAATCTGGAGACTGTAGTTCTGTAAGTACAATAGAGGTCTCCTAACAATTCTTAGCACTATGGTTCCCAGGGTTCTTTGGGGGAAGCCATGATTGTTTAAAGTGATATAATACTGCTTTAAATGTACAGTGTGGATGGGGTCAAATACACACCAAGATTCCCCAAACTCTCCTTCCTGCTCTGCCTTCTAGCACCCTTCAATTAGCCCCATGCTGAGAGAAATAAGCAAAGCATTCTGGGTAAAAAGTGGGACATGCAATAAAATGTTGCAGAGCAGTATGCTCTAGGTTCAGGGTTCCAGCCAGTCATGCCATTTTCCCGGATACTTGATTTCATCCCCACTCCAGTGGACATTCAAAATTCTGTAGCTACCAAGTGTGCTGTTCTGGAGTCTCTACCCCCAGAAAACTACTTTTGCAAAGCACAAGATGCCTCCAAGCTGGCCAATACCTCCCTTATTGCTGTTTTGGCTTCCTAGGGAATGGCACTCATGAGTTCACTATTAGTAGGTATGATAAGAATGTTATTGGTCGCTTCCAGGCAACCTTTTTAATGAGCATCTAGGCTGCTTTGTTTGCAGAAAGATTAGACCATGTTGGCTATTTAATAAGTACTCATCATGATTTGGTTGTGGGGAGATCAGATGACGTTTCATCAAGTGAGTGTTATCCCACATATTCCAGTGCATTTTCCTCATTTCTTCCATTTGGAGCAGGTCTGCTTGGGAGGGGTCAGTTTCCGAGAATCGTATGCGCACAGAACCAACTCCTTCTCCTTGGTTGGCCTACAACAACACTACCCCAATAGGCAGATCAGAGGCATTGTCTTCAACCATGAAAACCCTCTTGAGCCTTCTCGGTCCACTGAAAGGATTTTCCACCTTTGAGGCAGTTGGTCAATGGCACAGTGAGGCAAGAGAAGGAGACAATGAACTTCCAGGAGTAATTTGTGAACCCCATGAGATGCTGAAAACCCTTCTTGGTTCAAGGTGGCTGCTGGGTCAAACCACACTATGCTTTTCCTGGGTCCATCTCGGTGGCGATGGGGATGCTCTGGTACCATAGACACAGTGTAGGGACAGTGTGGTGGTAGCTTGCCACTTTCTTGCAGGACACATCCTGAAAGATGAGATACTTGACTGGGAGTTTGTCCTTGTTTGCTGTGAAAGGGGGCAAGGTGTTTTCAGGGGAAGAAAGCGCAGTGGCTGCGGCCAACACATCCTCTGTTTTCTTGTAGTACTGCTGATAGAAGTGAAAATGCCAGGGCCGCTGCTTCCATGAGATGCACAAGTTGTGGTGAGTGCACCAGGGCACACCCCCCCCAGCATAATGGGAAAGCATGGTGGGGTTGCCAGGTAAAATGTCAGCTCTTCTTGGGGGTCCAGCAACCTCAGGAGTAGCAGGTGCAGTCGCCCACATGATTGTGCCAGGCACCATTGTTCTACTGTCAATGGCATCCATGAAGAGTGACTCACTGAGCTCCCATGAATCAATGCCCTGCTGATTGGCAATGTCCCAATCCAGGAAATTGCTAGAGGGTCCTGAGTCTATCATAACTCAAGTAGGCACCCCTTTCCCCAAAGGGGTGTGAAAGACAGTAGGCAGGGTGATGGCTGATTTGAGTGGTGGTGGAGCTTCAGGGGCCTTCTGGGAAGGTCCACACTCCTTCTTTGGTCCCAGCTCCCAGACCTCTAAAAGAGTTAGGATTTTGAGTTTTCTAGTACCAGAGTCTTGACAACCACCTTGGCTGAACACACCATGGCACAGTGCCTCACCTTCCCACAACAGAGGCACGCACACTTCTTTCACCTTCCTGTCTTCTCATCCTCCATCAACTGGGGACATGCTATTCCGATCTGCATAGGTTCCTCCCCTGAAACTGATGATGTTCACACACTGCAATGGGAAATATGTGCCGGAGCATGGTACTGGAACTCCAGGCAACCTTCAGGTCTACCGCCTATTTTCAGGCACAGCTGAATGAGGGATGATCAGATGCCAGGTAGATGTTTGCCCCAACTCACCAAGGATCTCGTCATTTATCCCCAACTGGTCCTGCACCATATACACCTTGTCATTTCAATTCCAGTCCTGGGCCTACAGTCTAAACGCACTGGTGTAATCACCCACTGATTCTCTCCCACGCCTCTGATTCTGAAGCCAACGTGTGGGTGACTCCTTCTTCTAAGGGTGCTGGAAGGACTTGACCATGGTTGCAATGAAGTTGTCCTAGTTGTTGCCATGCAGTTATGGGTCACCAGTCTTGATGTGAGGTCCAGGCTTGTAGGGGTTGAATCAAACTGTCCTGGTCCTCACTGCAAGCAAATGGGCTGGTTCACACTGGCTTGATCTGACTAGGAGTGTCTGATGTCATGAGGTGAAACAGTCCTCTGCCAACCCTGCCCTGGATCCAGCTCTCCACTCCTTAGACTTCTGGCCTACTCCTCAGGCTCAGGCGCATATCAGAGTCCCAATGTCACATTCCCCATTCTGCTAGCAAGCTCCCCAGGTTCATCCATTTCCAACTCCCCGAACTCCACCCATTCGTCCTCAGAATCCAACCATTCCCCTCCATGATATCTCCATGGGACTCATGGCAATCAAGATATAGAAGGGGGTGATGTAGATGTGAAGCAACATCAGAAGTTAAAGAAGGTACAAAACAGTACTGAGGAATATTCACAATTAGCTAGCCTCCTTTTAAAATGACAATGACAAGCAGAAATAAAACAGCTGAAGCTTATTTTTCCCTGCTGTGTTGATGAAATGATGGGCAAAAGTTCACCTACTCCATTTCTGAGTGTCAAACTGCTGTTAGAGGCAGGGGAGTAACTGCAGGAGGAACAGGTAGTAGCACTGTACACAGAATGATCAATATAAGTAGAACTCATTGCTGCAAGCAACCTACAGTAAGGCGACCGATAGTGAGAATGATAAAAATCAGCAGTTTCTATAACCTCTGATCAAAGATAATGGAGAGGCAGTAGGTATGTATGAGTAAGAGGCAAGCAAGTTGGTTTTGAGAAAGAATAATAAGCTAAAGGGTTACGTCCCACCCCACCCACAAGATACACAAACATGACATCCAAACTCACCTTCTTTGAATGTTGTTAATTCAGTACCAAAAATGGAAAAGCCATATTTTCAGATTAAATGCACCTTCCCATCAATGGGCTCGTTCATTCAATTTACAAATGCAAGGAATTAAAGTACCATTCTTAAACCCCAAAGGATTAGATTTTGTTGATCAAACCCTATCAGAAATTGGTATGTGCACACCCCCCCCCCAAACTCCTAGCAAGACTTCTGTGACAAACAGAAAATTTAAATGGCAACACGTTTTCTGATGTGGATAGGAGAACCCTTCTTTATTGAATTTCTGCCTGTCAGGGAGTTCTGGGATCAAATATTACAAAGGACTAAGAAATGCTCGGACGCGGGTGGCGCTGTGGGTAAAACCTCAGTGCCTAGGACTTGCTGATCGTAAGGTCGGCGGTTCGAATCCCCGCGGCGGGGTGAGCTCCCGTCATTCGGTCCCTGCTCCTGCCCACCTAGCAGTTTGAAAGCACCCTTAAGTGCAAGTAGATAAATAGGTACCGCTTTATAGCGGGAAGGTAAACAGCGTTTCCGTGTGCTGCTCTGGTGCCGGTTCGCCGGAGCAGCCTCGTCACGCTGGCCACGTGACCCGGAAGTGTCTGCGGACAGCGCTGGCTCCCGGCCTCTTAAGTGAGATGGGCGCACAACCCTAGAGTCTATCAAGACTGGCCCGTACGGGCAGGGGTACCTTTACCTTTACCTTTAAGAAATGCTAAAGACGCAGGAGCCCAGCAAGATGAAAATGTGGCAGTCCTAAAATATTTTGACAGTGGGTAAGAATTATGTCAGTTTCTCTGTTATTTATTTACAATTACATATTCAACTTATGAATTACTTCCCATGAAATCATTTCAAAATAATTAACAATAAAAAACATAAACAATTAATAGAAATTCAAATCAAGTATATCTACCATCTAAAAATCTTTGCTCAAAAGGCTTATGAAAAAAGGAAGGCGCTGAAAAATTAGGTGCCGAAAAGACAAGAGAAATGACACTTGTGTGGCATGTACAAGGAGGTAGTTCTGCAGAGGTCTTTCTCACTGGGGAAATACAGTCTGAGCGCATAACACCAATCCCGGCCCAACTGCACTGGCTGCCAATTAGTTTCCGGGCCCAATTCAAAGTGCTTGTTTGACCTATAAAGTCCTATGTGGCTCAAGACCCCAATACCTCAAGGACTGCCTCTCCCCATATGAACCAACCCAGACCCTGAAATTGTCCTCTGAGGCCATTCATGGGAGGCCCAAAGGGCAGCAACAGGAGAACGGGCCCTGTCAGTGGTGGCTCCCTGTTTGTGGAATGCTCTCCCTGGTGAAGCTCGCCTGGCACCATCATTACATTACATTACATTACATTACATTACATTACATTACATTACATTACATTACATTACATTACATTACATTTTCCCCCAGGCCTTTGGCTTTTAATTTTCTGTAGCTTTGAGTGGGTGGCATAGGAGCCAACTCCTGGGGGTTGTGGGGGCATTGGCCCCCCAAAATAAAATATTTTACAGGGCCAGGCCCCCACAAAGTTGATGGGCATTCCTATTCAAATGGTGTGTGCACACTGAATCATGTTATCAATTTTGCGGTGCGGGGCTTACCTGGGCCCCCACAATATTTTATTCAAGTTGGCACCCCTGGTGGGTGGGATGTTTTAGTCTAGCTTTTTTAAAAAAATAGATCTGCCGTTTAGATTTGTCTTTTTTTTTTATGCCAGTTTTCATGGATGTGTTTGTTTATATACTGTAGGTTGCTTTGGCTTGCCTTGGTTAAAAAGCGACCAATATATTCAATAAATAAGAAATATAAAAATAATATATGGATCGCAGGAAAAATGTGTTGTGAGCTGCAAACAACAACTAAAACTCTGTCCTACTGCAAAGGCTTGCCTTACTGAATTTTTACTTTTCTTGCAAATTCTGTACAGGGCCTAGTACACCGCTGACACTCAACCAAACTGAAACAGCAGTACTAACAGTGGTAATGTGTGCACGTGTGAGATGCTTGGGGTGTTATGCATGGATGTGCATCTATGTGCATGAAGTGAGTAACAGGTGTGTGTGAAAACATATTGTTTATGAACAGGGTTGTTTGTATCTGAGATGTATTTTTACACTATGGCTACCAGGTTACAACCCAGAGATTCTACCTTTTACTTTTTAACCACACAACAGCAGTGAAAGCATGTCCAGCTGCATCTCCTGTCCCAGTCAGTCCTCTGTTTGCCCTCCATCCTCCTTTCTCATTCTTTCAGCAGCTAGATGTGGGAAGGGTTAGAGTAGGAGACCCAGAAGCAGCAACTTCTTCTGCTACGTGAGTATGGTTTAAAGCAGAAGTAAATTCTCTAGGTTAGAATCTGGCAATTCTGTTCTTTACAGTCATCTCAGACTTGTCTGAAGGCAGCTCGTGTCTCCAATACCTGTAGCATTCATAGAATCCTAGAACTGTAATGTTGGAAGGGGCCACAAGGGTCATGTAATCCAACCCCCTGCAATGCAGGAATCCTTTTGCCCAATGTGGGGCTCCAACCAGTGACCCTGAAATTAAGAGGCTCTACCAACGGAGCCATCCCACATTCAAAGATGCTTCAGCACTAGTCGTCAACTGGTGGGGTTGGTACCCACAAGTCAGTTACTGCACCCTCACCTGAAGTTGGTCAGACCACAGACACCAAAACTCTTTTGCTTACTGTCTTTTTTAAAAAGGAAGAGAAACACACAAAGAAACAGACAATTGGAGAAGATGATAAGGGGAGAGAGGCAGAGAGATGTTGCTTCTAAACAATCTATTTCTTGAGCAATCATCCTGATCTATTTGTAAGGAGGTTAGACTATGCTGACTTTTTATTGAGAATTCATTCTGATTTGTTTGCAGGAGACACTGATTCAAAGACAGATTGGGCGGGGTGGGGAATCCTATTCAGTTCTTATTTAAAGATGAATTTACATACTTTATGTACTTTCCAAAACAATACACAAACCAAAACACAGTCATTCTTCAAAATTCAGTTCTGTGAGTTAGGCAAAATTGCATACAAACAGACATGTGTGTGTGTATATACTAGGCAAAATTCACACTAAAATGCTGGTGAGTTTTTGTGAGAACTTTTTTCTTCTTCTTTAAGTTGCAAGCTCATGTGGAAATGTGGAGTATTGCATTTAAGACTGGAAAAATGAGAAACTCAGAGAAACACAAATGGGCAGATTTTGTCATCCTTATTGTCAAGAGGATGTCATCATACGGTTTCCACTTTGCTTACCACAGAAAGTCTGCTTCTTTGGGGAAGCAGGTTTGCTGAGCAAGAACTCCAAATTGTGCAGCCTGAATGTGTCACTATGTGATGGAATCCCATCTGAAGATGTTGACACTATGGAAGAGCCCAGAAATAGCGAAAAACAAAGGGAGAAGAAAAACGTACAAATGGCAGAACATTGAAGAGTGGGTCTGAAGTTGCACAGCAGCGTGAAAAAGCGCGTCCTGAATCTGAAAAGGCCCAAGACTGCTGCTTTAGGGAAGTAAGACGTTTTCAGGGGTCCTGCCCCTGTGCCTTTAACAGCAGCCAGACATACAAGAATTTCTTCAGAAATCTGTTGGGGAAAGTTTTATCTCCACATCCGGAAGAGCCTCACCAGCTGAATGTCTGAATCTCGAATTACTGCTATAGAGATACAGGAGCAGGGCCTATTTTTTTAAAGTGGCAATTTTACCAATTGTCACGTCGCTCATGAAATAATTTCAGGAGTTTCCTCCTCACTATGGCTCTTAAATTTGCACAAGTTCTCTCTCAGGGGAACCCGGCAGCTACAGCCGGACCTGAGAGATGATGCTTCTCCAGCCTCTCCCCTCCTCCACCACAGTCCTCCAAACTGCCGGCCACCCTTTGCTGGCTTTCACTTCTGCTTCCCTTTCACATTTTTAGATGTTTTAAAAACAGACTCCAATTTACTGAAACCCCAGCTAAAAACAGAAGCCCAGAAACCAGCCTCCGGGCAGCGCTCCTCCTACCCCTAACAGCCGGTCCTCATTCTCCTGCCTTGGCTCTCTACAGCACCCTCTGCAGGAAAACACTGGGATGCAAACAGCTAGGGTAGCCGGATACAAAGGAAGGCAGAGCTCTGAGCCATTTTAGTCATTTTGCAGGAAAGGGAATCTGTTTTCGTTCCTGCACTACAAGCTGCACCTGCAAAAATAGTACCGTGCAAGCAGCTATGACAGATACAGGGACAGTGTCTTCTTTTGCATGGGACAGCCTGCTGTCTCCTTGGATTTCTGGAAGCCTTGCAGGAATTTGGAAGCCTGAAGGGAACAGGGAGAGTAAACTGGTTTGTTTGCTTCAATCTACAGTTATGCAGCAATGATGGGGAAGCAGTGACTCTAAAGATGTCGTTGGACTCAAGCTCTTGTCAGCCCCAGCCAGCTCGTTCAATGGACAGGGTTAAAGGGAACTGTGGCCCAGCAACATCACAAGGGCCGCAGGTTCTTCATCAGTACACTGCAGGATAGAAATAAGTTTGGGACTACCCTCGCAGCCAGCTCGGTTTGCATAGTGACCAGAGCCTGTGCTTTTAACAGTACCTCGCTCTGCAGAAATCAGCAAGTGAAACTTTTCGCAGCAAGGAGATAAGCATCACTTGCTAATGGCTGTACATCAAGCTGTTACTGAAGGCACAGCTACTGTGGTTGCTTGCAAAGTTGGAAATCTTGGCCTGTGCTCTTAGTCAGGTTGCCACCTTTTTCCCAGCAGGGCTCCTGTGACTTTAACAGCAGAAATTAGGTGTGGCGCTTCCTCCCATCCCACCCCAAAGCCCACATCTCTATGCAGGGACAAAAACATTCCAGCTGGCTTTCTGCCTGGCAGGGAGCTCTTGGGCACAAAAGCCCCACTAGAGAAAAGCTAGAATGCTCCCCTCTGTTTCAAATACATTCCATCCGTAAGTCCCAGTGCGCTTTTGCTGCTTATCCCCAACTCCATGCTCCAGCCCTGATCTCAGGCCTACTGGAGTCTCTTTCCCCTAACCCTATCCTCTCCCTTCACCTTTGCACTGAGCTGCACAGAAGACAGGGCTGGCGATAGACAACAGTTTTCAAAAAAGTGCTGAAAGTGGGGTGTGACAGGGGCAGCATTGTTTGTGGCCCATGCACTCAGTATATCCTCTGGCACTTACCTGCCGCCCACAGCCCTGAGTTCACCATGGCAACGATGCTTCTGGTGCAGGAGAGAGAGCATTGGAGAGCCCTGCCTGCCGCTGACAGCCGGTACCTCTTCCAGAGAGGGGAAGAGCGGATGGCGGGACAAGGAAGGGCCTCTGAGCTTGGGGCAGAGCCGGGGGAGTCCCCTGGTGCTTCAGAAGCAAGAACAGTGAATGTGGCAGGAAGCAGCTGGGAGGAAGGAGCCATAGCGGTATGTTGGGGGGTGGGAGCCAAGAACACTGCAAGGACTGGCACACAACAAACACATGTGCGTGGGCATGTGTGTTACCTGCCAATTACCCTTGTCGCCCACAGGTGTTGCCCTCCCCTTTGTGCTTGCCATACCCAGGGCTCTGATGCATACACTCCTGGACACCCAACACAGATGTGGTGTGAAGGGTTCGTGCAAAATGCACTCACCACGGCACCACATTCTCTCACACATGCTGTACTACATACCTGGGCATGAGCACAGACAAATTTTCTCTTGAATCTGGAATAATGCCCAGCCCCAACCCCCAATGTGAGTGGGACATCTTTTCGGCATGCTAGCTGAAGGATTAAAACAGCAACACAGTTCCTCTCCCCAAAACACACACACAAACTAGATCCTGCAATTTGAGTCCTACATCCCACCTCAAATACTGCTTATAGCCAATAGCTTGGCAAGAGCCTTAGGACCTCCCTTGGATATACAACACATTTCCCATCAACCTCCAGCTTGCCACTGGCCCTGACACCTCTCAGTGGACTTTAGTCCTCTTGGGTCAAGGACCTGTTCATCCAGACAATCCTTAAAACCTGGCTCCCAGGCCTACTAGGTACTCCTTCTGCAGCTGCTGTCACAATCCCTCTCTATTGGTTGGCATGTCCTTAGCAGCGGAAGCATGTGTGCTAATGTGGGACTGGGGAAAAAGGAAACTGAACCCCTTTGGCAGTGGCTGGAGAAATGCTGTCCAGGGCTGTGTACACACAACCCTGCTTGCACTGCATCCTGTGTGCCCTCACCACTGCTTTGGGAAGCAGTGTTCACACCAGGTTGGTCACAATCCATAGATATTCTGTATCTGCCTTGTCATTTCTTAGGAAAAACTACATTCTTATGCATTCCCCCAACCCCCAACCAGAACCAGCTTCGATCTGATTTGGGGGGGGGGGGCAAGCAGCCTAACTGTGTTTTAAGCCAGTAATGTGTACACAGCCCTAGGCAAGTGCCTCGGGTCCCCAGGTGGTACAGCAGGACTCAGACTGTCTGGATGATAAGACAGAGAAACAGCCCTGAAACGGTAAATGCGATCTCTGAGGGTCTGGACCTAGCAATCCTAATCCCATCCTACCTCTTACAGGAAATCTCATAATGATGGTCTTCTTAACTGAATATCCTCACAGCTCATTGTGGACGACTCAATGTGGAGCTTATTATGTTAAGATGGTGAGGCATCTACTCATCCAGGTTTAGTTATCACTGAAGAGACAAGAACCACCTTTCTGTCTTCACAATTGGGGTGACTCCAGACTGATGAACCCTGGAAACCCTCCCCAAACATCAGAAATGTGGGGCCTGGCTTTGGTTAACTGGCGATGAGAGAAAACCACTCTGTTTATACTCAGTTTTCTTATTGCATCATATGCTCTAGGGCTGACCTCTGGCATTAGAAACAGATTCTGGGGCTCAGGGTTCATCCACACTTACCTTTCCTCTGCTCTTTCCAGGCACAGTCCACACTTTAAAGCTCTGAGTCCGAGCGCCCCTTTTTTTGCCCCAGAGCTTTCCCTGCAAAAGCCCGCTCTTTAGCACTCAGTCAGACACAACACTTGAAAGCATGGACCTATGCCTGGAATGAGTGGGGCAAAAGGTAAATGTGGATAAGCTCTAAGCCCCATAAAAGCCAAGTAAGTAAGACAACACATAGCTGCTGCTCGATGCCAGCAGTTGGTTCTGCATTTTTGCCAACTCACCACTGGGGGGAAGCAGCATGCCACCAGTTCTCACACTCACCTGTGGCGATGTGGCCTGTTCCAGTCTGCGAGACAGCACGGTCCCACCCAACAGCTCTCCCTTGCACATGATGACCATCACATTTGCTCTCAGCAATGTGACACATGCACAAACACACACACACACACACACACACACACACACACAAGCATCAGTGTATCCACCAAACACTACTACTCACAGTCTCACACATTTGGACAGCCAGGAGTACACTGAGTTTTGCTTTTTTCAGAGGGGTAGCTGTGCGAGTCTCTTGCAGCAAAAACAATGAAGAGTCTTGCGGCTCCTTAAAGACTAGTACATTTATTATGACCGAACCTACAGCCCACTTCATCAGATGTATGAAAGTATTATCTGGAGCTTCAGGTAAAGCTATACATGGCTTGGGATGGGGTGAGGGGGGGGGAGTTGTTAAAAGTGAGAAGGAAGGAAAGAAAAAACAGAGAAATACAGACAGTGAGAATTATGGATTTATCATTGGTTAGAGGTTTTCGTAATGCAAGTAGTCTGACCTGAGATCATTTATTTACTATATGCAAGATAAGAACGTAAGAAGAGCCTGCTGGATCAGGCCAATGACCCATCTAGTGCAGTATCCTGTTCTCACAGTGGTCAACCAGATGCTTCTGGGACGATCGCAAGCAGGACCTGAGCACAAGAGAGCACTCTCGCTTCCAGCAACTGGTATTCAGAAGCATTACTGCCGCTGACAATGGAGAAAGAGCACAGCCATCATGGCTAGTGGCCAGTGATAGTTTTATTCTCCATGAAGATGAACCCCTTATATGCAATGTCTACATGGGAGCGATCCATTTGTATTCACAGCTCGGGTCAGCAGCTAATTCTGCCAGAGAGCCACTCTGGAGTTAGGGTTGAAGCGCAAAGGCCCCAATTCATGCTCACCAGCTGCCAAGTCTCATTGCCACATGTTCTGCTTATCCACATCCCACTTTTGCCTTCAGGGTTGGCAACTAAGAGGCCAGACTTTGCCCAGGGCAAAGCCCCTAAAATACACGAGAAAGAAATTGTGCGCACACACATCGAGGAACACTGTGACACATGGCCACCCAGACACACCTACAAGCTATGCCCCTAACAAGCCCATGAATAACAATTTTCCAAGACAGAAAATTGCTTACATTCCATCTTGTACACCTTTGCTCTAACCCATTTCAAGTAAAACTTGCACCGTCCAGAAAATCACACAGACCCCTCTACTACCGGTAATTTAGGCTTAGACTAATTGGGTGTATGGGAGTTAAAAGCACATATCCACAGCTGCTTATGTAAGTTTAGAGAGCCCAGGAGCTGGAATAAGAGGGTTATGAGCCCCAGAGTAGCAGAAACTTCACACACACACACACACACACACACACACACACTACCAGAACTAACAGAGCAGCCTTCTCCAACCTAGTGCCCTCCAGATGCTTTAGACTCCAGCCCGGTGTCTTCACTTTAAAAGTCTGAACATTGCAAAGAAGCGAAAGAACTCTGTTTTGAGTCCTTGGAGAGCCACCATCAGTCAAAGTAGGCAATACTGGACTAGATGAACTCTTTATATAAAGACAGCTCTATATACATGTTCACTTAAAAGGGCCCAGCAGCTTGTGAACAGAAGCAGGAAAGCATAGATCAAAACAAGTTATTTGTTGAGAGGCCTTAAGCCAGTGGTCCAATGTCAGTCCCTGAGATGTAAAATGGGAACAGTGCCCTGCCTCACAGGGTCATTGCAAACAACAACGAAAAACTGCAAAAACAGTTTTGCAACTTTGAAAGTACTGTACAGCTCTTGCCCTGCAAAATAGGAACACTGCAGTTGTGATTTTGAGAGAGGGGATCTATCACTAAAACTAAACTAAACTTCAGCAGCTCAATCCTAAACATGCTTACTTGGAATTATGTCTGACTGAATTTAATGGGAGTTATTGCTTGGTTAGGAGGCTTGGGACTTGCAGTCTAAGCAACCAAGGCTGTTTGACTCTACTGTGACAAAAGAACAATGGACTAGTGTTTAATTCTTGGAGTAGGAGTTCCTGAATTAGACTGGCAGCAAAAAGTCCTCATGCTCCATTCTCACTGCATCCTTCACTGTGAGTTAGGTCAGCAGCAGTTGCTAGACAGTGGGATGCCAATGTAGGATACAAGACGAAGGCTGAAGTTTGCCCTCAAACTAGGGTATCAAAGTTGTGAGATGTGCACCAGTTTGGGAATGTGATCGCAGGCAGGCTTTCCTTTGACCTAAGGTTTAGCTCAGAGGGCCTCTGAACATGTACAGAGCAATCTCACCACATCTCTGGGATTAGATCCTCAGACTTTCAGGTCAGAAGAGATGCCCACTCCCAGGCCACCTCAAGTATTAGGACCTCTTTCTGCTGGAGTGGAGTGCCAGAGGTTGCGACTGTGACACACCAGCCGAGCTGTTCAGGGGGGCAAAGAGATTCATTAAGGAGCCAGCCATGCTCCCTACCCCCCCCCCACAGCTCACAACCCATGCCGTCTATGAGGAACCTGTGGCTGGAATAGCAATAGGCCTGCGGGTCAGCATTGAGGGGCAAGAGCAGAGTCGCCCTGCCCGGTCCCTGTCTCCCTGTCCCCGCGGCTGGCTGAGGCGGGCGGTAATGAGAGGAGACGGCCGGTGTCGCGGGCGCTCCCCCGGGGCTGTGGTTATTGTATGTGACGCGCCGGCTCCATCGCGCTGCTCATATTTCTCCCCCGATCAATACTTTTGACTCCCTACAAGACAATAATCGCTTGTCCGCGGCCGCCAGTCGATCAAATACATTATTAGAGTGCGCTCCCGGGGGAGCAGGGCGGGGGAGGGGAGCAGCAGGCGGGGGGAAAGTACAGGGAATGGGGCAGGTTTTGGGAGGGTGAGGTGGCAGAAGGCACAACAAGTTATGGGGTGGAGTGCAGGGAGAGAAGGAGGGGGTCTGTGGCTCACTACTATCTCTCCCCTTGCCTATACAGGCGGCTGGCATTTTCCACACCAATGTTTGCAGGTGCACTCCTCTAACGAAGCCTGGGTCCGTGGCACGGGGGTATTCAAACCTCTGCTGTAGATTGTTATCTATATTATTTTGCTGGTTGTGTCGAAACTTCTAGCTTTCCTGAGATTTTCCCCCTAGCGTTTCGCCTGAGGAGAAACCCTGGAATTTCCAAACTCCAAATTTCACTTTGAATGAAATGTGGTGGCAAAAGATCACCGTGAAACGTTGTTCGTCTCATCAATGCCCTTCTGAGTTCCCTTGGGTGTTTCGCCTCTGGAGGAACACAACGCATGTTTGCCTCGAATTTTGCTTCAGGTGAAGTTTCAGTGGCAATCCTAGCCCTAGGTCTAGGCCTGAGGCCTTCTTGGCTGCTCTGTCCTACAGAGAGGTCTTTCCCCTCCTTAAGCACCTTCTCTTGGGACATAGCTTCATGTTTCTTAGACCAGAGGGTGTTGACAAGAAGACATTAACGCAAGCGAGCAGCCCGGCTTGTCCCCAGTCTGTTCACAGTATCCGCATTAATATCTTTGCTCAATTGGCAGGTTTGTTTTTTGACAGGCCACAAGGCAGGGGCAAAGAAATTGCTTGTGAGCATGTGCAGAGTGTGTGTCTTATAAGGCCAAGTACACACAAACCATGGCTTCACGTTGGAGATAAAGGCAAAGAAGGGGGAAATGATATTGTTAGACTCTGACTCCAATCAGCCCCAGCCAACATGGCCCAGTCAGGGATGATGGAAGTTGCTGGAATACAACAACATCAAGAGTGCCACAGAATCTGCATTCTTGGATTAAGGCTAAGGTAACCAGATGCGAAGTAGGAAAGAGAGCTCATGTACCTTTGAGACAGAGCTAGGGAACCATTTCTGGGTCAAATTGTGCCTGAAACCATCAGCCACGTTTGACAGATGGGTGGGGCTGATCCATGGTGCATGGGCAAATCACCCAACCCCAGGTGAAGTAGTGTGGCTTGCATCAGGCACCAAATTTAACTCTGGCACACACTGGCAAAGGAATAATCAGGAGCCTTACTGCATCCTCCTAATTATCCCTTTGTGAGTGTGGCTCACATCTGGCACTCTTTGAAAAGGGGAGCTGGTGCGACTTCTGCACCTTTAAAGAGTTGATCAGAAGGGAGGGAAAATATTTAGAAGTTACCCTCAGAGAGCTTCAGCACTAAAACATTCCATGGACAAATTTGAAGAGTCATTGTCACAAGCGCTGTACACAACATTTAGGCCCATTGCTTGCTGTAGGCCAAAACCTGCAACCTGGGGGTGTCTGGGTGAAGGAGGCAGTGGATTTCTACACAAAAAGTGGTGGAAATGGCAAGCTCAAAGTTACTGTAAAAGGACCATGAAAACTGGAAGAACATGTTGTGCAGAAGGACCAAGGTGATGGGGAATGTGACTTGAGTCCTGACCCACTGTGCCACACAGGTACATGGTCTCCATCACTTTGGAAACGCAGTGCATCCACCACAGCCCAGTTAAGGTAAAACTGAAACAGAATTCACAAGGGCAGATAATGCTCTACTATGGCCCCTTTGCAGAGGCTGCTGGAACAACTCGGAGAGGATTTACTAGCTTTTTGGGCTGAGGTATAAAAAGGGGTGTTGGCATTGCAAAGTGTGTCGATGTTACATTTGGATGTGAAGTCACTGGTATTTTTTCCTTGAGCTGTATGCTCCCTTAAATGTTGATGTACAAATTACTGGGTTGTTGTTGTTTTTAGCATTGTAGCTATATTATACTTTTCATTATGTTATTGTATTACTTATTTAGACTTTGCTTTTATATTAACTGTTTTTGAATGTTTTTACACGAAGCACTTTCAGCATTGATGTAGTTGTGGGAAATGTGGCATGTAAATAACCTGACTATGACTTCTTTTGGCAAATGAACTTTCCCCCACCACCTGCATGACAACCTGCTCCATGGTTAAAGATAGAGAAGTCCAATCCTTCACTGCATTCAGGCCCCTTAGCACTGGAAAGGCAGAATTCAGATGCACTTTCCAAGGCATGTGTGCAACATAAAAGGCAAAGGAAGCCAATGTGTACTTTAATATTTGTGCAGAACAGGGACTTTTCACAGGGCATGCAAGGAGTCACCCTAGTTCAAAAATGAGAGGCTTGAGTTCTGGCATTTCCTGATGGATCTTCCCAGTCTTGGAGGAAACAGTTTGGCCTCTGGGCTTGAGAAGGAGCCATTTAGGGCAAGGGTGCAGATGTTGCTGAACTAAAACTCCCATCAGCATGGCCAATGGACAGAGTTGATGAGAGTTGCTAGGGATTCATTCTAGGACCCTTTGAGTCACAGTCCCTCCCTCAATGCATTCATACAACCACTTGATATAAGGCAGGTATCGCTTTTAATCCTGAGGTAACCTTTATTTCTTCAGACCTTTTCACATGACGCCTTCACAAACTAGGTGGTTGTCATTCATCATACACCTGCATGACCGTGTGAATGCATTGGCAGATACAAAAAAACGGATTCTAGCCAATGTTATGTTCTTGATGAGGTGTGGGTTTCACCCTTGGCATTTCCCAAATTCAGCAATATGGCTGTGTGCTACTTCAATGAGCAGTATAGGTTAGGACGGCCATTCTGGATTATAACATACCTAAATCACACTGTTTAATGTGACCCTTTCTGGATTATTTTTCAATGTGAAATCAATCCAGATCTCATTTTTGGACCATGGTCACCAAATTTCAACAGGTGTCTGAATTACAATCCAACATATCCTAGCCTTGCCAACTTTGAGCAACATTGTGTGGTTCATGTTAGGGTTTCACTGTGTAAAACCAAACCAGAAATGGCTGTGTGAACTAGCTATAAACCTTGAAGCACTGTAGGCAGGAACGTATGTGCCCCCCTGTTCTGCAGCCACATAGGACATCTGCATAAATTGTGGGCACAGATTTTGGCATTCAGATAATCTTAACATTCATCTGTTTTAAAAAATGCAACTTTCTGGACCGTTTTGCTGCAAAGACAGAATTGAAAGTACTTGATGAAATCTCAGAAGCTCCGAAGCTCTATAGATAGCATAGAAGGGAATGCTTTCAGGTTGTGAGGCATACATGAAAAAGACTTGGTTACAGAATAACAGAACTGTAAAGTTGAAAGGGACCCCAAGGGTCATCTAGTCCAACCCCCTGCAATGCACTATATGTGAGCGAAACTGGAAGGATAACTCTATTCCACCTTGCTTGTGCGTTTATAGCTCTCTGCATTTACACTCCTCTTCTGGCTGTCCACATTTCTGTCCTCATCTTTTTCATACTCATTTGCTTCTTCACATACACACAGAGTCCTTGTTGTCAGCACATTTTTACTATTTGCACTTTCACACTTGTCTCTCCTTTTGCAACAGCAAACACTGTTTGTTCTCCTTAAATTCTGCCTTAAACACACATGTGTCACACATGCCTTATGTCAAATAAACCTTCCTCAACACACTAGTGCTAGTTTCCAGTTTCCCAAAGCACTCAGATCTTCACCAGCTCCAGCCTCCCTACACATGCAGAACCATGTGTGCAGAGAAATCAGCAGCCGTGGGGATGGTCTTTAAAAATGTGTGTAGCTGGGACAGAAGGGAATGTTTTGATTTTGCTATCATCTTTTCTTTCCGTTTGCTCTACTCCGAGTGCGCTCCCACTGCTGGTTTGGGAAATGGTTGTACACACAACATTAGCCAAAATCCATATCTCTCCTGTCGTTTCTTATGAAATACTGCGTTTTGATGTGTTTTCCCCCCAAAGCAGCTTCAATCTGAATAGAGAAAAAGAACCACTTAGCGGAATTTTTAACTGGTAATGTGTACACAGCCTGGGATAGCTCTTTCCTATGTGGTCTTATTTGGTTGTTGTTTTCCTTTTAAAATACTCCTCCTCTTGCTTTTTTCGTCCTTTGATATCTCTTTTGTTTTTATAAATCTTAAAAAATAAATAAGGGAGAAAGCAAAGGGGGCATCAAATCACCACATTTGTATGAATACCTTTTTAAAAAGAATATTCTTGTCTACCTCCCATCTGTGCCTTGCCAACAATTACACCAGAAGCATTTGGACCATTTTTAATTTCTGTGTGGCACTTCATTTATTTTATGCACTATAAATAACCATCACCGATTGCAAGGAAATGAACTCTGTGAGCATATTTGCAGCTGTAGTTGTGGGATGCGTGTGGAGGGGTGATTTTAAAAAGGGCTTGTCCACACAGGACCAAAATGTGGATTTGCACCTGCCTCTCTCCCCATTAATGTTGGGGCATCCACATGACATCCTTCCCATCCCAGTGCTGTCCTGGACATTTCCCTTTTAAAAGGTTGGGTCCCCCCCGCCATTCTTCAAAATTCCAAAAAGCCCAGAACTGAAAGACCCTGCACTTAAAGGAGGAAAGGTCCGGGACAACAAGACATGATCCACATTTTCCTTTGGTGTGGATAATCCCCTGGTCTAATCAGAGCCAAAGCTCAGCACTCTTGTTTCAATGCCTAGGCTCAGTAATGTAGCTTGATTCTGATCGTGTGCAAAGTGCCTGTTCTAGCACCGCTAAAAAAGCCTGAAGCTCCCTCTAAATATCTGAGTTTAGAGGGCAGGGATTCAAGAAATCAGACACACCAAGCAAATCCCATGCCCATGGTAACAACATGCCGAAGGCCCAGGTAGTCCACAGTGGGTCAGGGAGAAATCATGGACTCAGGGCAGGAAGAAAAGTCCGTGAAGCAGAATGCTGTGCAAACCCGTAATCATGCTTTCTTCCTTTCATTGCTTCACATGCTTTCAGTTATGTGCCAATGCTGTGCCCTTGTCTAAACAAGTCCTTCATGGCTTAGTTGGTTAGAGCATGGTGCCGATAATGCCAAGGTTGCAGATTTGATCCCCATACGGGATAGCTGCATATTCCTGCATTGCAGGGGGTTGGATTAGATGATCCTCAGGGTCCCTTCCAACTCTTACCATTTTAAATGCTCGGTATCTAACATCACTTTTTCAAAAGGGGGAAAGGATCCTCCTTACTCATTTAGGCATACATTTGTGTTGATGTTTGTAAAGGCAGCTTGGGGTGCTTACTTTTGATTAGCTCTGCTAGCAGATTTGAAAATGCAGGAAACTCCCTTATGAAGATGTGCTATGAAGATGATGAAACTTTATTTAGATGGAGGCAGAAATGGGCCATGAAAGACAATTTAAACTGAATGTTTGTGCGAGCGTGTGTAGGAAAGTGGGGGGGGGGGACACAAGCCTTGTCAGCTTGTGAAGCTCATTTTGATTATTTATACTTTCTCCTGCAATTAAAAAGTATCATCAAGCTGAACTGAAGTGCCCGTGAAACAGAGAGACATACACACAGAGAGAGAATGTTTGCCAGTTAGTATTCAAGTGTAAAACTGTGTTTTGAGCAGATTTATGGGGAGAAAAACTAGGGTGAAAAAGCCCAGAAATAAAATTAAAAGGCACAAGCATGTGAGATGAAGCACTGATTCATGTTCAGGATGACGTGTACACAAACGAGTAGGTGCACATGATGGTGGAATTAAACATGAGAGAATATAGGATAATGAATAAGGAGTGTGGCTTAATACATATGCCTGCATGTGAAAGTAGAAGCACACATCAGAACTGATTCAAGCAACTGCTTTATTGCTCATTTGCGATGTAGGAAGCCAAAGCCGGCTCCTTTTGCTACATGACGGAGGGCGCTTATGGAATTATTTCAACACCCATTTCAACAACTCAGCCTCTGGATCACTTGGAACTTTTCTGAGGATGAAGGAGAGGTGATCTGGAGATGGGGTTGGAATAATCACACAATCCTCTCGTCCTGCTGAGAGATGGGCTTCTAATCACAAATTAGCCAAAAATGGTTGCATCGGCCTATCTTATGTATCCGGGATTGTGAGAGAGTAGCTACCACAGAACACAGGCCACCTCCTCTGTATGTGCATGGTGTACAACTGCACACTTGAGTATTTCCCTTCACCTTCCACTCATATCTCCAGATTTCTCCTTATGAAATGTTTCAGAAACTGTTCTAAGTCCCCACAAAGCTTCTGTTCCCTTCTGTCACCCCCAGTCTGGGACACAAGTCATGATCCAGCACCTGAATCCCAATACATGGTCCAGCACGATAAACCATCAGTTAAACTATGTATAATTCTCATTCGGACTGCGATCAGGACAGAACAACGCCTGGCAATACATGGTGGGGGGAGGTGGTACATATACTGGGACTTTTCCTCAATTTTGATATGGGTTCAGTACATTGGGAATGATACCCAGACTCGAGACCCATGCTCACGCCACCCCCAATATCACTGAGAATCACATTTAACCCATAAGCGTACATCGAAAGGGTGAAAAATAAATCCCGTCCTCTTTGCCTCTCTTTAACGGTCCTAGCTGCGAGTAAGGAGGGATATCTAATGTGTGTTAAGGGGTAACTAATCCATGTTAAGGGATCTGGAGTATGCCCCCTATGATAAGGGAAATTTGAGAAATGGGTGTGTACAGGGGGGGGTGGCTTCTGATGAACAATGGTCCCCTTCAACAAACTACAAAGAAAAGAAAGGGTGGGGGACAGGGGGCAGAAAGGGAGAGGAATAGGGGACACTGGAATTTGCAGTGAGATATTATTTTGGAGGGATAAAACTGAAGCAGGGATGATAAATAGGATTAATATGATGGGGTGTGGGGAACCAGCCCCCAAGCTGCAGCATCCCTTCCCATCCCCCAGCGGCTGCGCTTTGTTGGGGGGGGGCATCCGTCAGCCCAAGCGCCTGACAATGAAAATGGTTTCGAGCCACGGCTGCCGATCGATACTGTGCAGGGGGAGAGAGGGGGGCTGGAGCTACGGCAGGGCCAGGCCTCTCGCTCACTCGCTGGCTCTCTCGCCCTCCCCCCCACCTTTTCCACCCGACGATTTCTCCCTTCTCCTCGCTTCAGACGCATTTCATTTTCTTTCCTATTCCATTCCCTGGTTTCTGCGTTGCAGCAGACTGGGGGGTGGTGGAATGGTAGGGGGGGCAGGTGACATCCCCACCCTGTCTAGTCTCTCTCTCTCTCTTTCTCCTCTCCCTCTCTCTGTGTCACGATTTCGCAGTTCTCAGCATGCCTTGGCAAAGCTATAATAGTAATAATAATTTTTTTCAACAAAAAAAAAGCAATAACAGCAGCAAAACCTGGGGGAACAGCTGGACTTATTTCCTTCTCCCCCCCCCCTACACCATTAAACTAAAACCTGGACCAAGAACCAAGAAGTGACCAAAATCCCTTCTCTCTGGCCTCCAGAAGCCACTTACAAAGAGGCAGGTACCTCCACCGCCATCCTCAATGGTGCAGGTGGGAGGAAGACTCCCTGCCAAGGTCACACAAATACAATGGCTGAGCTGGAAGCAGCGGCACAAGTCCTAATTCCCACCCCTCTCTCTAGCCCCACACTGTGCCACTAACCCATGGGTTTAGCTAGTCCACTGAAGACCCCATTCGCTCTCCTAGAGCTGGGAACAGCCCCCAAAGGTCAAGAGCTGAATCCCTGTCTCGGACGGGGACTAGGCCAAGTTCTGCTTCCTTAGCAAACCCACCCAGCTTACCACAGTGTTCTCCACAAGTCGTATTTGCCCAGGAGTCTGTTGCTGTCTCTTCTCCCCTAAACCCCCTTTTCCATCTTCCTACGTATCTGATCTTGGGCACCTTTATCTCCTTCTCCATCTCCCATTCCCCTAATGCCTAGTGCTACATGTATTCCTCTGCCTTCAACTACACACCACCTCTCTATATATAAACCCACTTCTTTCTTTCTTTCTTTCTTTCTTTCTTTCTTTCTTTCCTCCACATTCCACCTTGTGCCTCCCTTTGTCTTCAAAGCATTTCCCTAAGTCCATGTCTTTCCACTTGAGTCTTCCCTATACCCCGTCCTCACAAGACATCAGCCAGCCCTCAAACTCACCTCCTGCCCTTCCCAACAAGTGTGGCTGTGTGTACACATTACATGCTTGAAAGGCTGCTCTTTGTCTCAATTCGGATCAAAGCCGGTTTGGGAGGAAACGCATCAAAATGCAGTCTTTCATGAGAATCGGCAGGATAAATATGGATTGTGGCTAACACTGTGCATATACCACTTCCCAAACCAGCGGGGGGAGGGGGACGACGACTGGATGAAGAGTAAATGGGAGGGTGTGCACAAACTGTATTGGTGCACACAGCATTCCCATCCTCACCAACAACCTTGTGAGGCAGTTTAAGCTCAGAGAGAGGGCTTATCCACACCACAACAAAATGTGAATTTGTGACTGTCTCCCCATTAATGCAAGGCCGCAGTCACAGGACATTCTCCCCATGCCAGTGTTTCTCACACCTTTCCCTTTTAAATGCTGGGTGTTCTTTTGCAATCCTTAGAAAGTCTAAAATACCCAAGAACAACAACAAAACCCTCCTGAATTTAAAGGGGTGGGGGAAGGTCCTGCACAACATTAGGGTGAGGAGGACATAATGTTGGACACCCGCCAACATTAATAAGGAGACAGGTAGGTGCAAATTCACATTCAACTCTTGTGTAGTATGGACAAGCCCATAGAATCTTGCCCCCTTCCAATAAGTTTTGTGGCCGAATAGGCATTTGAACTTGGGTTTCCCACACCCAAATCCACTACACCACATTGGTTTACTCTACAGTAGGTTGAAAGCTCTGTACTGTGCAGCAAGAGTAAGCAGAAGATAAATTGGGATCTACTGACAGGCTTTTCGCAGTAGATCAGCAAGTGTTTCTGGCTCCCAGTTATTTAACAAGAGCAACAACAAAATGAGCCCCCCTTCCCACAGTTGAACTGCTGAAATGAACAAAGCTTGGGGTCACTAGGAACAGATTTTTGTGTGGAGGGACTGTGAGTTCAGCTCAGTTCTGAAACTCAAAACAAATCCATTAGCTCGGCCGTTGTTCAGAAGCACCATGTTCTTTAATTCTACATCTTCTGCACCTGGTTGCAAAAGGTGGGTTTGCGGCTGCTAGTAAAACACAAAGTAGATCCCATACTGTAAGTCTAAGGCCTGCCCTTCCCTGTTGTCCAGCACCCAGGACATACTGCAGCAGAATTAATATTAATGTCAGCTGCCCACCTTCTGCTTTTGCCCACCCACCCTGGGCCTCAAACCTCTCCCCGAAAGAATTTTGCAATCACAATGGCAGGCTGTTCACAACACTGGAGCCAGAAGGCAGAATGTGTCGTTTGGGGGAAAGGTGGCTTCCTCTCTGTTGCCTATTGTGGGTTCAGGTGTTACCCCTAAAACAGGCTCACAGCAACATGATCTCAAGCAAGCACCTCTTCTCTCAATTTCATTTCCCAGCTGTAAAATGGGAAGAGCGGCAACCCATCTCGCATGGTTGTTGATGTGCAGATCACAAAGGCTGCAAAGTACTTTACAAATTGTATCACAGCCACCAGCCACTTCCTTCTTTTCAGCCCGGGACAAAACACAGCAGAAAAGGAAAGATGGAGACAAAGGAACCACGGGAAACCGAGGCGGGTCCAGTAGCACCATCAGAGGCAGACGTGCCCAGGAGTACCTACAGATGCAGCAGAGTCTGCTTGCCACATATCAATGTAAGTGAAGCATTACCAGCTTAAGAACTCCCCCACCACCACCATTATAGAAGAAGACCATGAAGTCCAAAGTCTAAAAATCCAAGCTATAGCTCAGTGGCATCTACTTGGCCTACAGACAGTCCCAGGCTCAATCTCTGGTGTCTCCAGATAGGGCTGAGATTGCCCCCTGCTTGAAACCCTGGAGAGCCGCTGCCAGTCAGTGTGGACAATACTGAAGTCAGTGGGCCAATGAGACCCATGGGACACCCATGGATTAGCATGGGGCCCGCAACCCATTGGGGCGTTCTCCAGCACAGCCTCATTTAAAGGAACAGGAGCTGTGTAAGAGGACTACTCACATTTTATTTCAGTTGGACCTAGGTGAGATAGCTTGCCAGAAGATTTCCCTGTCACTCTGCCACCTTAGGTGACTTCCCACATCTACCACCTAAGACAGCCACTTAATAGGGTTGTCCTCCCCTGAAGCCTGTGCCCGTTCCCCAAATTCTCCCCATGACCAGTCTCATCTGTAGGCACTCGTCACACAATGCACTCAAGAGGAGATGCACCCTTGCACTGAAATGCATCTGTGCCCTGTTTTGCAAAGGACACCGAGACCTGGAGGGTGGATGGCCATGCCAGCCAATGCATAAGTGCTTCTGCCAGTGGAGCATGTGCACCAAATTCCCTGTGTACATGTGATAGTGAGGTTTCTCTGTGCCAAGACAAGGACCTGCAAGGCGCTGGCCCTTGCTGGCTTTCGGCGACTGGGCCTCATGCTCCACCTCCTCCACACAATTTGCCCGATTGCCAGACCTGTCCGTCAGGCCCGCGTCGGCCGCTAGGAGCCATGCTGCGAGGTGGGGACGCTGCGCCCTCAGGGGGTCGAGAGTAGGGTCGGGGGGGTCAAGGCAAAGCCCCCTCCTACAACAAAGGGGGTAGTCCTATCTCTCCCCCCACCCCCCGTACCAGAATAGGGAGATTTCCAATGTCTCTGTCTTGGGGTGGAAGGGAGGAAACACCACACCTGCTCTAACCACTAGGAGAACAACCCTCCACACAAAAAACCATATAAAGTGAACTCTAACTCATGTCAGACAGAACCTGGGTACAACTCAGACCTTATATATGTGTGAGGAACAGATGCAGCAGGAAACAAACTTTCTGTCCTTGACTAGGGGGGAAGGCACACAACTCTCTGGGCTTATGGTTGCCATCTCCTCCTCGCCCCTTTTCCTGGGTCTGCTCCCATGCCACTAAAAGCAGGCTGACACACAACACCCGCAGCTCTACCTAACACTCATCTCTATACCAGATGAAGCTTCGCCTGCTATATTTCAATGTATCAGGTTGCCATGAAATACACAGGAGTAGCAACCAGAAGAAAAGGTGGCAACCCTGCTCAGATCCACTTCACTTCCCATCCCAATGAACCAGCAGTTTCCTTTTGACATTGGGCTGCGAGCAAAGCCGACCTCCCTAAACCTGCTAGTTCCCATTCTCTGGATTTTCCAAGGCAACCGCAGAACACCAGGTGCTCAGTCCTGACAGAAACTGACCCTCAACTGGCAATACGTGGGGAGGAAAAGGGGGTACGAAAGCAGAGCTTTCAGGGAAAGTAGAGCCGCAGCAATAGCCTCCCAGCCATAGAGTCACTGCTGCTTAATGGGAGGGGGAAGCAAGAAGCAAAGTTGGGGCTCCCCCAGTGCTTCCACCTCCCTCCCCTGCTGCCGGCTGCCCAAGATCCAGCCTTTTTTTCTGAGGCTGGCAAGGAAGCAGCACCCCCATCACTCCTGTTGGCGGCCAGGCCCTGTCCTAGTAGAGCAGGCTCTGAGTTGCCAGTAATTAAAACCCTGTTAAACTTCATTAAGCAGCTCCACTTCCGACCTCATTAAATGATGATGAGAGGAGAGCGAGAGAGCAGGAAAGAGCGTGCGTAAATGTGATCACTCTCTAAACCTCAGCTTGATCAATCGCTTATCTGCTCTTTCTTTATTTCTTCTTTCTTTCATTCTTTCCATTTCATACCTGGATCCTTTATTTTGTCCCCCTCTTAATACAGCAGCTAGGAACCCACATGATCTAACCTCATTGTGTAATGTAAAGAGGATTAAAGCTTCACACAATAACTGAGTATGGGGTGTGTGTTTAAATAACATGCTGTAGTCTAGAACAGGCATGGGCAGGATTGATTTTGGGGTTGGGGGGTTGCCTAGACCCCCGCCCCTAGTGTCGACCAAGCAAAGCCACCTGTGTGGTGGCAGCCTCTTAATGATCCACATCACGCCTTACATCTCCTCCCTACAGAAGCAAAAACCTACATCTGAGCTACTAAAAAAACAGAGATTTTAACAGCCTGTTGGGTTTTGTTTTTTTAAGTATTTCTTCATTGTTTCTGAGTCATAAACCGTTCCCAAATTACAGCAGATAAGCCAATGATTTACCATTAATGTCTGTAAGGGAGCCTTTCAAAACGCCACAGTTCTTCACAGTGGCCCTCCCACCCACCACTCCCAACATACCAGCATGAAAACGTTCCAGCTCCAAGATTCTTAACCACAAAACTTGCCAAAGTGTCAGATTCCAAAGTTCTAAACTAGGGGTAGACAACTGGTGGGCCAGGAACTTAATCTGACCCCCTGAAGCTTTCCATCTGACCCCCTTTGCCAACACAAAAGAGTGAGTCAGTAGCCCTCTTCAGCCTGTTCAAAGGACACTGTGGGAATAAACTATGGAGGTCCTGGGCACTAGCCCTGCCCTCAGTACTGCAAGGGTGGTGTGGCTTTGGCAGACCAGCACCAGGTTCATTTGCAGCAGACAACTGTAAAAGCAACTGGACTAGTCTTCCCTGTCTCTATCCCCATCCCCACTTACTACATCCCCACCCACCCACCATGGGATTAGTTGCATGTTTGGCTGAATACATGAAGAAACCTTCTGGCAATCAGGAATCCTCTGCATGCAGGGTTCCCAAATCACAATCCTCACAAGAACGATTCTAAGCATATTCAGAAAAATGCATGAAGACTCTGGTGAGAGTAGAGCTGGAGGGCATAGCCCTACACACACCTTCCATAGCTGATGCCCACATACACTCTTGCATGACTCAAGAATGCTACAAGATAGAGCCAGTGTGGTTGACCTTCAGCTTCCACGCCTTAATTCAAAATATATTCCCCTATTCAAAAAATAAACAAAAATAAACCACTGAACATGTTTTTTAGACACAAAAATTTTCAAATCCAGCATTTCAAACTTCCAGGCCTTACATTCAAAGAGCTGTGGCTTAAGTTTACCCTTTCTTCACTAAGACCATTTCAGCCTGAACTTTCCAGTGACACTCTGCCAATGTTCTATCCCAGGGATCAGCAAACGTTTTCAGCAGGATGCCGATCCACTGTCCCTCAGACCTTGTGGGTGGTCAGACTATATTTTTTGGGGGCGGCGGGGGGGGGGGAGGGGAATGAACAAATTCCTATGCCCCACAAATAACCCAGAGATGCATTTTAAATAAAAGCACACATTCTACTCATGTAAAAACATGTCAATTCCTGGACCGTCCGTGGGCCAGATTGAGAAGGCGATTGAGCCGGATCCACCCCCCGGGCCTTAGTTTGCCTACTCATGTTCTATCCTTTCTATATATTATATTGGTTTCCTGTCCATCCTCCAAGGAGCACAGTGGGGTTTGCAAAAGAAACCATGAGCTGCAACCAAAGTTTGTTTTTGGTTTGCTGCTCAGTTTATTTAGAGGAAGCAAACCATGAGCCCAGGTTCTGGTGTAATGCTGTGCCAAACCATGGCTTAGCACCTAGCAGCGTGGCAGCAGCAGAAACAGGTGAGTAGTGAAGAGGACAGTGTTTTCTTCCTGTGCATGAGCATGCTTGGTTTTCCATGGTAAGTCATTATTTTGCTTATTGTGACGTGCCAACAGAGCCGATGAGGAGCCCAAGGTCACCCAGTGTGGTACATGGCTGAGAAGGCTTTAGACCTGGAACTAACAAAGCCAATTGTATATCCATCACACCACTCTCACTATTTCTGCACTCCCCTTTCCTTGACCTGTAGAGTGAGTTACAGCCACGCCTGTGATAATTCGCCCGCCCTGAGTAAAAATTAACTACCTCCAGAAGAACCACCTGACTTGTTGCACCGTGGAGTTGGCAACTTGAGTCCCTCACAATCCCAGTTGGGCTCTCATAGTCCCTGGCCATCAGCCATGCTGATAGAGCTGGACCACAGGTTCCCCAACCTAGCATTAGCCTGCAATACTAGGTACGTTTTACTTGGACGTTGCTGAAATTAAACCAGATTCGCAAAGCGAACAAATTTCAAACAAAGGTATTCTAATATTTGATACTACAGAACAGCCTTCAACAACCTGGTGCCCTCTACATAGTGTGGATCAGGAGTTGTAGTCCAAAGCATTGGCAGGTGGGGAAACCAGGCTGGCGAGGGTCCTGTAGATATTTATATGCACCATTTTTGCTGTGGAACTTTCCCCTTCTTTCCTCCCTCCCATCCCCACCCTTGATCTTGCTCATCACTGCAGCAATCTTGTTTCACACCTACACAGCTAGTCATTAGGCATCAATGGTAACCACACTTCAGGAAAAACAGAACCGTTGCCATGGGGGGCAAAGAAGTTGCGTCTGTGAATGAGACCCTTTGCTTCAATGATTTGGCCATAAAACCTGTCAACCTCACAAACCGTCTGCAGAACTTTCTAGCCTTCAAGCAAATCTCTAGCCACATTTTGAGCATTTGCCTCCCAGTTTCCCACTTTCTACACACACATCCCTCTCTTCTGCCCATAAGATGGTCTTTGAAAGCCCTGCTCGAGGCAGGCAAGCGGTGATCTGGAGCGGGGCCTTCTCTGTGATGGCTTCCAGACTGTGGAATGCCTCCCTCAGAAACATTTATTTACCATCCTTTCTTCTGCCCTTTAACAGGAATTAAAAACAATTTTCTTTGCCTGGACTTTTTGAGAAATGACGATGCTCTCTATTTTAGTTGTGGCTTTTATCAGATTATATTGGCAGAGTGTTTTGATTTTGGGAAGCTGCACTGAGGTTCTGATAGTAATGGAAAGGGCCAAGATATAAATGTTTTAAACAACTGATTCAATAAATCCTTGCTGTTTCCATCTAATGGGCAAGGTACAAAGTCTTAACATCCTCCACTGCAGCTTTCTTCCCTAACTTCCCTCCTTTACATGTCCCTGTAAGTGGTTACAACAGGGTTGGGATGTGTCAGAAGCATAGTACCAACATAGGTCTGGTTTCACCTGAAGGCAAAACACACAGTACCAAAACTAAATTTGCTGAAGTAATACAAATGCAGGGAACACACTTATAGGGAGAATCAGTGGGTAAAGAAGGGGGTGCGTCTACTTTACTTTGTTGTTTTTCCTCTACTTGTTGATTTCCCCCTCTGCAAATGAGTCAATTTTCCCTCCAGGCTCCCAGAGGCCAACTGGGAAGGGATGAAGGGATGGGAAAGGATGGAAGCAGCAGGAGATCTCTGAGGAAGAGAATCAACAGGCGCAAGAGGTGCTGAGCAGCCCCCATGCGTGGATTTTCTCCTGCAAACATCCTTTCCCCCTTTGCCTTGCCAGGCACACAGGAGAGTGCTGTGTCTGCTTCGTAACATGGAGGTCCACCCAAAGGCAGCAACCCTACGCATGCTTATTTGAGAGTACAGTTCCACTCTGCTAAGTGGGATTTGGCTCTGCATAGGATTGGGCGGAAAGTGTATATGAAGAAGAACAGGGGTTCTGGAACATAAAAGCTGTTCCTTTTTGCCCACCTGCAGAGCGACCCATTAGACTAAGTGCACCATTTACACTACTACTACATGCCTTACTACCTGAATTCCCCAAAGTGCTCCATTCCCATTTGGTCACAACGCTGCGATATAGGACAACTTGATATTATAGAAATTATATTCACTCATCGTTTATGCGTGACTTTTAACGAGTAAAGCCAATCTTCATCTATTCCACGTTCACAGCGCCACTCATGAGACAAGCTGCTATGGCTCACAGTGCACAGATGCTCAAGCAAAAAAGGCATTTACGCATGATGTGAGAGTGGAGACAAAAGATGTGCAAAGAGGGACCATGCACACCTTTCCTCCACCATGTGTCCCCTGGAGGAAGAGAAGCATGCAGATATAAAAGCCAGTTGATGATCAAAAGAAGGGGAAATCAACCTTTTTTTCTGTCAAGGGCCACATTCCTTCAGGGGTAATCTGTCGGGGCCCACATGCTGGTGGTGGGTGGAGCCAGAGCCAATGGTGGAAGGAGCCAAAAATAAAAGTGATCTAACTAACCCAGGATGGAGGTATGCCTATGGAGGCAAGCTTGGCTCCCTCCCAAGAGCAGGGAGCAGAATTAGCCCCTATCCCAGTTATTATGCCTTGATTCAACTCCTTGCTTTTTCCAGCACACATGAACAGCTGCCATTCACTCCCATAGGGGATAATAAAATACTGTACCTGGGGACAGTTCTGTGTTGAGGGCAAAAAAGCCCTATCCCCTTGCTTCTGAGTGGCCTGGCCTTCAACAACAGGGAACCCATGGTGTGTACACATTACAAAGAGAAGCACTACTATCCCCCCATGAGTCCTTGCAATATGCAAGTCCTCTCTCCACACAAACACACATGCCACCTGTCATAATGACTTCCTAGTAAATAAACAATCACAATGTTATCTACTGGACCATACTGTCCCTGACTTGAAATCAAAACAGAAAACCCTTTAACTATTTGCTGCGGGAATTCTATTCTACTAAGCAGTCCATACCTGTTCCTACTCTCGGTGGTGATGTGCAAACCCACAGCAGGAATTGTGTTGCAAATTTCTCCCTTTGAGTTGCAAACCACCCATTCTTCTGTTCTGGCTGGTTCCATCTGTGCAATAACTATTCCTTCAGTTGCCCACTTCAATTAAAGCCTACATGTTTCTGCATATCCTGGCACTCACAGGCACAGCATATCTTGAACTTCATCGTCTCAAGGCTGCTAAAATGTTCTGCTGTTCATACACAAAGGACTTCACTCTGACATAACAGGATTGGGTAAGTTTGTGGAGGATGGTTTGGAGCAAAGAAAGGTTCCAACACTGTGAGAATGCAAACACTCGCTAGCCACATCAATAAGGTAATCTGGAGGCACATTAAATAAAAAACCGTTGTCAGAGCTGCCTCTAGGTCCCAGCTCACAGAGGACCAACGCCAGGCTGATGTTATGTACAAAAGTCTTTATTGAAGTTTAATTTCCATTTCAAAGCCAGAGCGTGCAGCCCTACGTCTAGACCCTAGATCGGCGAAGTCCCGTCTGAGTCTCCGCCCCTTCCACACCAGTTTAAGATCCTAGCCCTGCTCCACCTCCTGCGCTGCTCTCTCCTCCTCTGGGTCCTCCTGCCCTCTGGGGCATTGCCCTTTCTGGACTCTTCCGACGCTGAGTCGCTTAGCTCCTCCCCCTGCCTCCG
Source organism: Podarcis erhardii (assembly GCF_964252035.2). Taxonomy (NCBI): domain Eukaryota; kingdom Metazoa; phylum Chordata; class Lepidosauria; order Squamata; family Lacertidae; genus Podarcis; species Podarcis erhardii. The sequence goes on along the minus strand of NC_138511.1, from coordinate 82,049,983 downwards.
GCGTGCTTTAGGACCCGGTTCCCAATCCTCACTCTCTGCTGTCCCGCGCTCCTGTACATTTGAACTTGCTTCTCGCGCCAACCCAGTGACCTTTCTCCTAACCGTTACACTACTTCTATCACTGCTTCCCTCTTCCATGACACTGGCCGGATCTGACCTCCCTTCCGTTGTCCGACTCTCCGAGGGAGGCGTGGTAGGCTCTGCCTCGTCTCCTCTCCCTGGTGGGGAAAGCACTGGCCCCAATGCCTGGGACTCTTCCCCCTCACTCTGCTCTGGTGGGGAAGCTGGTCCTGATTTCCAACTACTGCTCTGGGAGTCCCTGCTGCCCCCTTGCTCCTGGGGCGTTCCCCTTGGGACCCCCCTGCCCCTGGCCACTGGCGCTCCCTTCTGTGAATCTTCCGATTCGCTGGAGAGGCTCATGGAATCCCTCGGACCACTGTCCCCTCCTACGCTCCCTTCGGATTCCTCCCCCTCGCTCTCCATCTCCCATCTTCCCTGTGCCTCAGCTCCTGAGCCCCTGACAACCGTGTATTTCCAAAAACTTGAATGCAGTCACCCCACAATGATTCACGCACACATGACCAACTCTACCATAAAGACCAGCACATGTAGCCATGCAATAATCCAACAGTTGTTCTGCAACTGTTCCACCAGAGCACCTTGTATATTCAATATGGTTTTCCAGCAGCAAGTGGCATCGGCAACCGGCTGTCCTATAGCCATCCGTGCACATACTCAACCCAAGAGACTCAGCCTACAGTGCACAGCCACCCTTCCACAATGCTCAAGGAGATATCCCACACATGCCACACGTGTTCTGCAAGAATATATACAAAGGATTCTATGTGTTTTTGTACTCACAGAATCCCGTGCAATCTGTGGTCATGCAGTCACATATTCCTTCCATTTCCTCCAGAGCTGGAGTAGGCAGACCTCAGACTTGCTTGCTTGCTTTTTACCTGAAGTTCACCAACTAAATCCTGGCGTAAAACTGAAGCTCAGGTAGGCAGACATACAGTAAGAACCGAGGAGCAGGGTGTCTCTGAGCATATGCTCAGTCCAGGAATTTGCAGTCAGTACCTGAACAAATCTGATAAGTTCACTCACATGAAAACCCACTGCTGCTCACACCTACCCACCTCTCGTTTTTTGTTTCAGCAACGTAATTAGGGTAAGGCGGTGGGAAGCTTTTTAGTTATTGCTATTCTTAAAACAACTGGGAGTCAGAAACTCTTGCTAATATACTGCAAATCACCAAAAGATCTACCAGAAGATCCTGAACTAATTTCTGCCCACCTTTGCTCTAGTCTGGAGCATAGTTAGATCCTTTCTTGTTTTAGAAAATCTATTGGATGTATGCACAGAGGACTCACTGTGTGAATCAAGTCACCCCCACAGCATGCTATGAGCTTCATGGAAGTCCACAAAACTCATCTCACATGTTAGCAATTTGTAAATGATTCCGGCAATATGCATCTGCATGAATCCCACCATTAAGACACATTTGCATCAACTTCTATAGGACAGACTATACGAGCAGCCATTCACTGCTATGGGGGAAAGGAAAGCATTGCATCTGGGTACAGTTCTGCAACATTTTCTCAAAACACACTTATAAGACAGGTCACTATTTTTATCCCCTATAATACATTTCAGGGAGAGGCGTGAACCTAAGAAACAAAAGGCCCCTCAAGACGTCATTCGGGCACATGATGATATCAGGGCAGTTACACATGATTTCAATACTGTTTGCACCTGCAAGAGTTTTGTGATGGCCTTACTGCTTCGTTTCCAATCAGTGCATATCCTGCTGTAATATACCGCTGGAATCCTGTAACTTTTTATAGCACAAATTTTCTAGGATTTGGGGTGGAGGTTGTCCCACGTTTGTGCAATATAGCCCCTCCAAGTAGTGACAAGGCAGCAGCATTGAGGAAGTATCACAGAACACTCAATAAAGAGGAACAATGTGTGGATGGTCCTTTGTAAATCCACCACTAATGCACTGTTATTGCATCAACAACATGTTGCAGAATACGCTGGTTGAAAAACAAACAAACCACGAGGTTGTCTAAAACCAGGGTATGGGTATCAGTCTCAAGCTGGCTAACCCAGTAGCTGCTCAGTGTGCTTATCCATATGCTGCTCTCACTGCCACTAGTACACACACCAGCCTAGTGACAGCTCCCATGCCCACTGTTGTTCACATCAGTACAGCAGCCATTTTACCTTAGCTATTAGAATTAACATCCCCTGTGTCCAGCCTGTGACAGGGCTGAAGAGAAAAAAAGAACAGAAAAAGGGGGCTACAGGGAGAGTTCCGGCACGTGAAAATTGCAAGAACTGGTGAAGGAGACCCACCAGGCTGAACAGAAAGGAGGACTGAAAAAACTGGAGGAGGTAGCAGGATGGGAAATGCAAGCAGATGCGGAGATCAGAGAGGGTTCCTGACTCTGGGAAAGGTGTGCTGTCAGCAAGGCACAAGGTAGTGGTGAAGATTCAAAGTAGGAGAAAGTATTGGTGCAGGCAAATATCTGCTCCTGGTGATTTCCTGGGTGAGCCATCACCCTGAAGCAACTTGCAGCCACTGCATTGTCGTCTCTCGCTTGCTCAGTCAACTTGGCAGCTTCCACGCAAAATGTCAACAACCTGGCACACTTTGGGGCTAGGTGTGGGTGATTTCTGTGCTGCTGCATCTGTTCTGAAATAGGTGTCGCCCCTTAAATATATGGGTCTCCAGAAACCTTTATTTGTAGCAGCACGGGAGTGAGGGGGAACAAGCTGAAACAACTCCAGGGTAAGGGGAGAGAAAAGCATGAAAGCCAAAATATTTGGAATGAAGAGGAAAGAATTCAAGAGATGAAAAACTGGTGCAGCTGGCAGGGTTGCACGATCAGGCAAAAAAGAACAAGGGAAAGATCTGGGGACAAGGAGAGTGGAAAAGCTTGCACAATAAGGAAGGCAGATGAAATGGGAAACATAGTGTGGAGGTGTAAGGGCACTTTACACAGGCCAGGAGGGCAGGATATTACCAGTAGGTTGTGAAAACTGTGTAAGGTGTGCATGGGGATTGTAGAAGTGGGGAAAACAGGTGCACCCTCTGCAACACTGGCCTACATCCCAAAGCCGGCACAATTTTTAGTGATACCAGGTCGACACATATATGTGTGGGCGACTTCAAGGTGCACCCACCTCACGCAGAGATCTTCCCCAGGAGGAAAAGACAAAAAGATATATGGATGGAGGAAGGTGGACAGAGACAGCAAGAGGAAGAGAGGAAAAGAAGCAGGCAGAGGCTAAGGGGTCGGGGAGGGTGGAAAAGCTGTCTCTGCAAGAGAAGGTTTTTCACCCTGCCCTCATCTTTCCCCCCCCCCCTTCATACACAGAGACACACACACATGAGCCTCAGCACTGACCCCCCCTCCCATCACCAATGGCCAGTCCCTTGGGAGGCCTGTCCTCCTCCCCCCCCCCCAATCCTGCTGACCCTGGCGCGTGGCTGTGCCCGGAGGCTCGGCTGGAACAAAGGGCCCAGAGCTCGGCCAATCAGGGTGTGCAGCTCTCCTGCCGCTGACCTTTTTATGATTATTATTTAAGGGAAAAAGCAGAGGCGAGGAGAGGAGAAAGGAGGGGAGGAGGCAGCAAAGGGAGGCGGGGGGGGAGGGGGAAGAGGACCGGAGCTTTGCAAAGACAAGCCGGCCCTCCTGCAGCCACTGTATAGAAATACCCCCACATGCACTAATCATCTCCCATCCCCCTTGCCCAGGCTCCTTATGAGTCCATATTGTCTGGGATCAGCTAGGGCACAACCCAGCAAGGGGAACATCCCTGTCTGCCCGTGCCGTAAGAAGAAGCTGCTCCGCCCAGGATCTGAGCACAACTGGATCGAGAGGTGTTGGAAATGACATGCCGATTCAGCCCCGGATACCATAGGAGAGGGAAGACACTATCAAGCCGAGTGCCATGGCCATCACTTGCCTGCATACATAACCCCACGCAGAATCCCCACCATACCACATCAGTTTGACTGTCCCATCTCACCAAATACCCCACTTCTAAGAGAGGACCATTTGCAAGGGCTTCTAAGCAAAGCTACCATGCCTAGAGGGAAATATCTGCCCATGCGTAGGAGATTTAGGTATCGTATATAGCCATGCCTTTTTTTGACAAGTTTAAGCAGTTGCACCCCCTGAGTACAGACATTAGTTTCTCCTCCATCTGTTTGCCTATCCTTTTTCTTTTAACCCAGTTATCTGGCAGCAGACATTCATACACACATCATAAAGGCATGTACCATGAGCTATTACCATCAGTTGTGCATGGTTAAAAATAAAGCACTTGCAAACATACAATGTCCACGAGAACCAAACTGTGGGTATGGCAGACCTGAGTTTTGCACTCACCTCAACCACAGACTTCTTGGGCAAAATGGCATGTAAAAATCACCATGAGGAAGACGCCATGAAACTCCTGTGATGTGAATGGTCTACTCCAGGCATAGGCAAACTCCGGCCCTCCAGATGTTTGGGACTACAATTCCTATCATCCCTAGCTAACAGGACCAGTGGTCAGGGATGATGGGAATTGTAGTCCCAAACATCTGGAGGGCCGGAGTTTGCCTATGCCTGGTCTACTCAGCTGACCAGCTTCTGGTCAAACAAATAGCTATATATCTGGTTTGAATGGATACATATCAGAGCGTTCATACAAGGCCTCTCACCACGTCAAAAAAAGTCAAATGTTTGGTGGTTTCACAATGCACTCCTTACAATGAAAATGGCTACATGCATCGACTGCTACTGGCACATCCTAAACAAGCTATTGTCCATCTGCTTTGGTGTTTAGGTTCTCAATATATGAAATGGAAATAAGAGCAACCTATAAAGTACTTAGGCAGTAAAGTAGAGATTGCATAGCACTTTATGGTGTGCTATATTATAAAATAATAAATTTCAGTCCAAAATAATGCACATTCATGGAATTTTTCCTTCCTTTCAGAAACTTTGTCCTTGAAATCCACACTCATTGAGGGCCTAGTTTGCTATTAGCAAATGTATTACTTGCCAGTGTCAACTGGGTATATGGGAATTCAGTATATAACTTGTGCTCAGATTTTTTGACAGGTGCCTGCTTTGATTTTAATCAGCCCACAAAGCAAACTAAACGAGCTCCCAGCTACCAAAGCAATGTAGCCCAAATCAAAGTTTAGCCAAATGAAAGATTCAAAGCTGAAGTTCTCCATGGGTTTGAATCAAATCCCAAAAGCCATCAATAGGAATGGATGCTCAAGTCTGAAACGGAATCCGAAATACACTGTGGAGGCTCAGGGTCAGCTTGGGGGTGGCTTGCCTATTGAGTTACAGTGCCTTTCCGAATTCTGCCATCCTGCGCTGGGTGATATCCAAGTCATAGTCAAAGCAGAAATGATTGAAATGATTGGACTTGGCATTCAGGACAGACAAAAGGAAATATTTCTTCACATTTATTCACATGGTTCAACAATGGAGTTTCCTACTGTAACAGCCAACTTGCATGGCTTTAAAAAAAGTTTAGATGAATTCATGGAGAATAAGGCTATCAATGGCTACTAGTCACGGTGGCTGTATACTACAACCAGAATCAGAAGCGGTATGCCTCTGAATACCTGTTGCTGGGGAGCATAGTTGGAAAAAGTGCTGTTGGGCTTGCGGGCTTCCCATAGTCATCTGGCTGGCTACCATGCGAAAAGGATAATGGTTTATTTGGGTCTTTGGTCTGATCCAGAAAGACTCTGCTAATATACTCAAGTCCACTGATTTCACCAGGTCTACTCTGTGGTATGACAAACACTGGATATCACCCAATACATCTGCGGAGTTTAAATAAAACCATAGCAACCTTCATCACTACCAAATTCTTTCTCATCTTTCTGGCACTTAATATTACAAAGACTGGTGTCTACTGTCTGAAGAACAGCTCTGACTAGCTCAAAAGCTTGCAACCTTATGCTATCACCAAAACTGGTGAAATGAAGGTATTACCTACATGGATCTTTAAAGTTTCCAAAGACAACATTGAAAACTAGAAGCAACACACTAAAAAGGCATGTTCCTAAACCTTTAAAAAAAATCTTTTTCAAAATGTATTATTTTTTTGAATAGAGACATCACAATTTGAAATGCATGTTCTATCTACCATGGGGTTTTTTATTTGACTTATGGAGCTAGTTAATGCTAAAAATGCAAAAGCAGCCTAGATCGCAGCCTAAATCACATGCAAAAACATGAACTGGATGCACGTGTCACTGTAAACAGACCACAAGACACTAAGGAGGCACAACCTTGTGTAGAGATACCAGTGGCAAACACTCCTGCAAAAAAAACACATTCACACATTGCAGGAGGGCATGGTATAACTATCCTACAGCCAAGGGATGCTTGTCCAACCATCTGGGCCTCTGCCTCCCACTCAGCTGACCAAGTATATATTATCAGGCCCAGAAAAGAAAAGGAAAACTGATTTCCAATAATGTTAAGTTCCCCCGAATTGATCTTAGTACCTAAAACCTTGATGGCTGCCCCATGGAGTTTTATTTTATGATTATTTTGCCAGTGCACAACACAAATGTAACATGCCAAGACAAGGTCCACAATGCGCATTTCCCCCTTGTGCACAGCTATCCAGGTTCCACACCCACCACGAAAAGAACTTTGGCTGGCTTTGTGCCATCCCACGACACCCCACATCCAGACCTAGATGTGGAAGGCGCCAAGGATGGAAGGATGGACACACACCAAACACACTGACTTCTCTGACCAGAGAGAGAGAGAGAGAGAGAGAGAGAGAGGGAAGGAAGGAGCATGAGAGGGTGGAGGTGGGGGCAGTTACTACAGGCTGGAAAATCGATTTCTGCCTCTGAACAAGCTTCGCTTCCCAGATCTCCGGGTTCATTAGCACGGACTGGGCTTGACACCAATACAATTTCCACACCGCGCTGGCTGCAGCAGAGCAGGGGGGGGGGGAGGGGTGTGCATGCAGGGCCAGCTCTGCAAAGCCACTTCTCTGAACCCCCACCACCCACCCACCCGCCAGCCATAGAACGTGTCAGGAACAGATTATAAAACTGCCTCCTGTCCTTCCCCCCTCCCTTTGGGTCGCCCCGTTCTTGCCTTTACCCTTTCTCAGGGGTTGCTTCTCTCCCTACCCACTGATGCACCAATGCCCACATTTCTCTTCATGCCCTGACCCTTCCCTATCCCTGATACTCCTAAATCTCCAGCTGTCAGGTCTACCAAGGAAAGGAAGCTCTCCCAGAGTATAGTTGCTTAGAGTAGGGGAAATCAGTCATCAGGACGCCTGGGTTCTCTTCCATGAGGTGAGGAGCGGGAGGGGAAGGGGAAGAAGGAAGATCTACCAGTCAGCAGTAATTTGCTAATTTGTTCATTAATAAGCATCCACATCCCACCCCAAAAAAATCACTGCTGTCCCAGTTCTTACACAGATTCTTACCCAGCACATTCCATATAATCCACTGCCTCATAATTTTAGGAGGCAGAAGAGAATTTTCCCCCAAGGTCACCTAGAAAAGCCCTTCATAGACCTCGGGAGCCCCAGCTCTGGAGACAGCCCTCCCCTACATCCCTTCTCTAACTACTAGACCCCCACGCACCCCCCTCTCCCCTGTTCTGAAGGCCCATCACTTCAAAGGAACACATCCCCACTTATCTTTTGAGTTCACCGTCCATAGTCTAATGGCCGAGAGGTGCAATCCAAAAGTCTATTTTTAAGATGCGCCCAGACATAATAGTGAGGTGTGTAGAATGGGGGGGGGGCGCACAGCAGAATGAAATAGCTTGACACAGGGGGGCCAGAGGAACTATACATCTTACGCTGACAACGAACAGTAACTAGAATACAGAGGAAATGTCTAAAATCGGAAGAGGGGAGCAGTGAGCCACAAAGCAGACCCCAAATGCTGTGGGGTGGAGGGGGGGACATAAACTCCCCTTAAACACAAGGCAACGGTCCTGTTTCATTTCCCATCTGAAGCACCCCATCCCAAGGAACACAGAGAATCTGAACTATTCACAATGCCAGAATTTAACTCGCAAAATTGGTGGGTGGAGGAGGGTGGGCATAAGCAGACATGGGGGGGGGGCTGGTCAAACTTCAACAGGAGATTATTGTTAGAAGCATTTGACTAGATGTGGGGAAGATTTGGAGGGAGGATCTGAAGCATAAAACCAGAAAATATTGGTGGGGTGTTTGGCATGATTGCACTAGAGTAACCATTTACCTGGGTTGCACCTGAAACTCGAACAGGATATTCTTGGGGGACAATTGATGAAAAGGGGTACTTATGGGAGGCTGTGAACAATTTGACAGAACTGGCTGACACTGGAGAAGAGGCAGGTGGGGTTATTTGGAGCCACCTTCCCAGACTGGATCTCACAGGTGCTTTCTGCCCACCCCCACCCCCTAATTCTCTCTGGGCTAGAAAAATCCTCCCCCACCGGCCCACCACCTGCCTAACCCTAAACCTTACTTGGTGTTTCCCATATACCGAAGAGAGGAAGAACCTCATAGGGAAATAATAGCAATATAATAAAAATAACTTGATGATTGGGGTGGGAGCAAAGGCTTCACCGGTGTCCCCCCCCAAGCCAGCAAAAGTGAAAGTGTGGGGGGGATCTCTCTTTTCTTTCTTTTTTCTCCCCCTTTCTTTTTTCTCTTTTTTGCCCAGTCTTCTTCCACCGGCGTCTGCGTGCTGTTGGTTTCGGCGGCTGCCTTTGGCTTCTTTTCCCTGCTTACCACCCACCCCCACCGACCCCCACCCCCTCCGTCTATCGACCGCAGGATGCCGGCGCCGGAGGTTCGATACGGAGCAGTGACACTCCGGATCAATACCGCATGAATAAAAACCCCGCTCGCCCATCTCCGCTTTCTTCCTCTCCCTCTTTCCCCTTTTTCTCCCCTCCTTTCCCCCTCTTTCTCTCTCTCTCTCTTCTCGGCTGCAAGAGTTGGTGGCATCTCTCTCATTCTCTCTCTCTCTCGTCTTTTTCTTTCCCCCTTTCCCTTCCTTTTCCCCATGATGTTCCTTGCTGACTTGCCGGCTGCTTTCTTTCTCTTTCCGCCCCCTACACCCCCTTCTTCTTACCGTTTGCAGAGCGCAGGGCGAGCGGCGACTTGAGGCGCCATCCGTTCTCCGGGCCGGCGGATCTTTGGAAGACCAAGGGGACCGGCAGTGGGATGAACATGTCGGGGACCTGTGAGTGACACTCCGCATAACCCCACGGAGGGAAAAAAATATAAATATATATATAAAAGGGTGGGTGGGTGAGTGGAGAGAAAGGGGTGGCGGGCGGGCGAAGTGGGGGGGGGACACATACACACACACGCTGGACAGGTGACGATCGACCGAGGATGACAATCAACCCAGGGTGGGGGGGGGGAGTGGAAATCTCTCTCTTCTCTCTCTCTCTCTCTCTCTCCCTCCCCCCCCCCTTCGACACACACTGCTCCGCTTTCTGCACTTACACACGTGCGTGCATGGGTGTGTGCACGGGCAAGTGCGTGTGTGTTTGTCCGTGCTGCAAGGACGTGTGAGGTTTGGGCACTACAGCCGGACAGTGTGCATCGTTTTAAGGCTTTTGCAGAAAAGGAAAAGGGGGTGCGAGTGCGTGCAAGTGTGTGTGTGTGTGTGTGTGTGTGTGTGTAAAACACTGCGTGCCCCCCCCGACAGTGCCTGTGTGTGTGTGTGTTGCCCCTTTTCACTAGATCAACGGGGGCCCCTTAGCTCCGTCCGAATCTTTCTCTCCCCCCCCACTTCACCTCGCCCCCCTTTTCCATCACACACACACACACACACACAGAGCCTACGATTCCCACTTTATTGTCTTCCCCGTTATCTCCCCCCCCTTTGCTTCTACCTCCCCTCTCTCCTTCCAACCACCCCGCTTTGACAAATGACATCCGAGCCAGCGACTTGCCGTCCCTCGCAATCCCCCCCGCGGGGGGCTCCGCTACCAACATCTCTCCCCCCCCCCCTTCCTTCTTCACTCTTTGCACAAATACAGTCCACCCAGACAAAAGCAATTATTCCTTAGGTACAAGCTTAGTGTGGGTGTTGAAAGGGGGGGAGGGGAAAGAGAGTATGGATGAATTATTGACACCCCCCCATCAAGCAAATAATCTTCCTTCGCTTGCCTTCTTTCTCAAAAAAAAAAAAAAAAAGTAACACACACCCTACACCTGACACTTCCACTATCCCTCTTTTTCCAGGGCTAAAAATAAACCCCTTAATCAGCTTCATAAGGCTCCTCCATCCCCTTACTTAAATTAGTGTGTGTGTGTGTGTGTGTGTGTGTGTGTGTGTGTAGCCCCAAACCAGGCACTCAGCGCTCACAGCCCCTTCCAGGTTTATTATTAGAAGAAGAAAGATTTACACAGATAATTACTACTAGGCACTGTAATAATAAAGGGGTGACCTTCCCCACCCTCAAAAAATAGCCCATGGGATATATAATGAGGCCAAGAGAGTTTCTGTAATAACTCTTTGACTTCTCTCCAGGAGACTCACTTTCTTTTACTTTCCTTCAAGGGGGAAAGCAGAGGCACCTGTCTGTTCAACCCCTAGTCTCTCTTTATAAGGCTTTGGGGAGGGACGTGTGTGAGAAAGCGACCTCTTCTGTGATCCCTTTGGTCCCTGGCTCAGGATCACATCGTGCTTCTCTCCCCACCCAGGCCTTATCACCCATTGAAGGACTTGGCACTTTTTTTTTTAAATGCACATGCATTCAGATGTTGCTTCTCTAGACGATGTTGGTTTCCTTATTTTTCCCCAACTGCCTTCTCTCCCACTCCCCCAACAGTGTCACGTCTGTGTAAGCCGCAGTTGGGGTATCAACCCCAGCCAGCGCTGCTTCCTGGGAACTGGCAGGGAGACAGACAATAGTTTCAAAAGGGAGTTCACCAACATGGATCGCTAAAGGCTTCGTCGCCTGCCATCGACACACAAATTTCTCCTGCACCCACCCTGCTGCCACTCTCCAAAAGGGTTTGGTAGGATTTTGCAACAACGCTGGGGGGAAAGCCCTGCCAGACCTGTCTAACTAGAGGACCGCTTTTCCGAAGTGGCTTCAACCCTCTGGAGTGGAGGGATGCTACAGGCTAGTTGATACCTCTTTCTCCTGCTACTACTAACCCTCGCTGAACCCCATGCGCCATACTTCCAGTTTGGTGCTTCTGCATCAAATCAGCCCTTGGAGAAACTGTTGTGTGGATGAGCTGTGAGTCACAGCTAGAGCCAGCCAAACCCCAAAACTTGAGTCCTGCCCCAATATCGCAGGATATTTCTTTTCCCCCATTTACTCTCTGGGTGCAGTTGGATTCTTCTCCCCACCTCCATGCACATATCCCTTATTACTCTATTATGATCTTGCAAGTCCTGTTCAACTGCATTTCAAACAAGTGGTCCAAAAGGAGATCAACAGCAGATACCATTATCTGTGTCCCATTGAACTCTCTTTTCATGTATCATTTGATCCCCCCCCCCCTTTTTTTTTATTCCAACAGCCCAGGAAACATGGAGAGAGAGAAAGTAGATAGAGGATGGATGCAAAGATAGAAATGTGTGGGGAGAGAGCGCGGAGTGGAAGATAGACAGACAGACAATATATGAAAGGGAGGGGGGGGGAGAGAGAGATGGAGAAAGGGATGGACAGAGAATGGGATGGAAATATATTAGGGAGAGGCAGAAGGAGAGAGGAGAGGGGTATATATGGCGTAATATAGATAGATATCAGATTGATGGAGGGGCAAATAGATGAATATGCATGGGGCAGAGAGGGAAGGAGAGAGAGGGGGAGAGAGAGAAAGAAGAGGAAAAAATAAGAGTTGGTGGGATAGAAAGAGTGCAATTATTTGATTCAGTACCACAGTGCTGAGGTCAGAAATTAACTGCCGCTAGCCTTAAAGTGGGGGTGTTAATATGTTCTCTCTCTCTCTCTCTCTCTCTCTCTCTCTCTCTCTCTCTCTCTCCTTTTCTCCCTGTCTCTAGGTCACAGAAGATGGAATGTACACATACACACATACACACGCAAACGAACCAACCAAGGCTATTATAGTAGACATTTTCCAAAATAATAAGAAAAGCCAAACTGGGGATGATGGCTGTTTTTGGATAGTGTTTGATCTCACCTGAAGGAATTGTCTTTCTGGAGTGAAGCTGGGAAGAGGGTACATGTGCACCCCATTTCAGCCTTCAAAGGGAAAAGGAAGGTCTGTAGATGCTAATAATAAACCACCGTAGGAAAGAGGAGCTGAGTTAATCACAAATCCACCCATCCAAAGAAACAAGGCAGTCACCTAACAGGAGGACTTGGTTCGTTTCCAGGAGAGCTGCTTCAGCCTGCATTGGAATTGCCCAACAAATGTAAATCCTGAACAGGCTACCTTGAAAATAACTCCTTTCCACGTTCTAATCTGCATTTAACAACGCTTGAAAGTATTGCTTTGTAGATGAAAGGGAGTTCTTAGCAGCACCTGCGAAAATGCCCTTATAACTGCTGGTCCAATGAGGTATTGCCCCCTCTTCTATTTCATCCCAAACAAACTAAAAGAAACACACTGCTCTTTTAAAATGTGCAGCATGGATATGCCATTTCCAGTCTCCACCCTTTCTGCACCAGTATCTACTCTACTGGGCATTAGAAGGATTGTTTCAATGTGATTTATTTTTATATTGTAACTACTCTAAACCAATGGGAATTGGGTGGGGTGGAAATAAAAAATATTCATCCTAAATACATCGCTAATCTCAAATTTAATTGCTGGCAAAAGTATTTATTGTTTTGTTTATTTATTGTTTCCATTGTTTCCACCTTTCTACAACAGAACTGATGCATGGAGTAAGAGGTTTAAACAAGGAGACGTGGAACAGAAAAGTGTATGGAATAATGAGTAAACAGAGGAACGTTTTATCCCTATAAGCCAGCATCCGAAGAGTTGAGCTCAATGGCTTGTGGGTGGGTGCCTGCTTGGATTCTGGACTACAGTATTTATTTCTTGAAACAGCAAAATTTTCTCCTCCGTGTCATATTACAAACTATTTAGTTTCAAAAATGACTTCTTTCTAGCATGCCAAACTTCCTTGGGTAAGAGGATCCAGTTGTGCCGTTCTATGGATGTTGGCCTTAATTTCTCTCTGTAGACAGATCATATAGATGTGTGCATACACCTGTTTGCTTTTTCTTAAATAATCCAGCTTTTACATTGTTATTTGTGCATTTAAACTTCAAATATAATGGCACGCAATTAATTAGCATGCAGACAATAGCTACGTGCAGACTCCAAGTAAGGGGTGGGCATTCTGCGTTTCCATCTGCATCACACAAGATGGATGGGAAGGAATATCCTCTCCACACCACACAGTGCTAATGCGGATCCAATCAGCAATGAAGCGCTGGGCACTGCATGCATGATTCCCAATCCAATATCTGGAACTGTATGTATAGCTGGGTGCTGGCATCCAAACAAAAGATCTGCTCATGTAGCAATTTTGCAGCGTAAACAGATCCTGATCCAGAAGATGAACCTGCATTATGTATGGATACTTCTTGCTGGATTGGTTAAACTTGTATATCCCTTTTCTGTGAACTGATTAATCCAGAGCAAGTAGCACCAACAACTTAGATGGATAAGAATCATCACTAAACATGCATACACACTCTTTGGTCACTTCAACCATGCAGATTACGTGTACAAAAGGTTAATTGAAATAAGAGAGAGAGAGAGAAGCCATTTCCTATTAAATATTATTTAGAAAACATTATTGCTATCCTGCAATGTACAAGATGTTACTTTGCAGTTCTAGAGTTAGATATGGTATGTCTTTTGCATGTATTAAGATACTTCCTGTCTTCATTTAGAATTAAAAACTGGGAAACAAGAAATCTCTTTCTACCCCTACCTTATCATATTTGTTTACCATTTAAATGTTTATTGTAAAAAGATGTGCAATTTCAGCCTTTCCTCCTGTACAACCTAGCATCCTCACTACAACCTGGGCCTACCTTCAAAGAAATGGAAGGATCTAAAGGACTATGATGCCGTGGCTTACAAGCTCAATACTAAAGAAATAAAGATTTGGAAGAAAAATTCAATAAGTGATCTAATAGAGCAATTAATGGACCCTCTGAAAAATTACCAAGAAATCTGGAATGAACACTCTTTTCCAGTTTTTCATTCCAAATCTTATTAAGATTTGGTTGGTTCATTTTATCTTTTTAAAATGCAATTTGCTAATTTGGAGGCAATAGTGGGGAAATCTAGAAAGAGGTTTGGAGGAGGTGATAATTTAAAGAGAGAGAAAGAGAGATTGAGATTTAATCAGAAATAGTTCTCCTCCTACAGGAAGTAACATACAATTAAAAGAGGAAATAAAAGGAACGAAAAGAATGGAAGATGGGATTTCTTTGTTGCTGCGGAACTCTCGCTGGGATATCGTCAATGAATGGGGGGGCATCATTCTTTGGCTGTCTTCCACTCTATCTTCTTTTAGGGGATAGGGAGATACCTGCAAAGCGTTTTACCCTCATTCCCCAGTTCCTAAAAAAGGGAAGGTAGGAAAGTGGATGTGATATTTGCAAAAAGATTGCTGTAGTGGGAAACTAGTAAATATACAGAGGAGTTTTCTCATGTAAGACATGGAAGAGAAAATATTTGGGGTAAGCCTTCATCAATAGGGGGCCGGGCCTCCATGTTCAACTTTGCTTTATCCCACACATGGGCAATGAGATCAGCTTGGATTTTATAGAGTGATCCTTTATGACTTTTGGGGAAAGGTGTCATCCTGATTTTTTCACCGAAATTCCACTGCAGTAACCTGTGCCTTTTAACATGATCAGAAATTGTACAGTTTGATGCTTTACACATTAAAAAAATGTTCGACGAAACAATAAAGCCAATTTCAACCCACCCTGAAAAATAAGTAATTGGAGACTGTCACTTATTTCAAAGTACAGTATTGTGGATTCAGTGGGCCTTGTAAAGAAGAAAAGACAACATGCACACCAGAATCACATTCATAGGTATGTTTCACCTAGTCCCTCCAGCCCTGGATTAGAAGAAAACAGAGGCCAAATCCATTTTCCTTGCCACTTTGTAGAAAATGTAGACATTTGGCCTGATTGTACAAAGATCTGTTCTTGATCCCTGCTCCTCTAACTTGAACTATTAGCAGCAGGCAATAGTGAAAATGTATGAATAAAATCCCATGTCACAGAATCAAACATAGCAGTATTTTTTTTGATGATGATGTATTTGGCACTTATGTTCCTTACAGTTTCTGGCCAGCAAGTGAAGAAGGGGCAGGTATGTTCAGGAAGAGGGGAAATGCCAGCACTGCAGCAGCTCTCACCAGTGAAATATCAAGCCACTGTTCACTTTTTTAAAAGAGGCTTCTCCCATTGTCAGCAAAAACAGCAAGTAAAACACTACCTGTGTGTGGGGTCCATCTCCTGCATGCATATATTTGGACCCTACCCCTTTAGCTCTTTCACCTTCCCGAGTTCATAACCTTGCAAGGTTAAGTATTATAATTCCCATTTTACAGACATAGCAACTTCTCCAGTGCCAGCCAAGGCACCCACGGATAGATACCGACAGCATCAAAATTTCACATGCCTGGCCAATCAAATAGCCAAGACTTCTCCAGACTTCATTGTATGTGCTTAAAATAATATAACGGTCCTGCCACCTACAATATGCTCTGCTCCTGACACAGGACACAGGTTAAGATCCCTTGGAAGAATGCAGGCAAGACTGCCAGATGTCACTAAGCATGTCCCCATCTTCAGCCAGAACTCACAGTGATGCCCATGAACCATCCCTGCCCATCAGCATGCCCAAAAAGTGAGATGGAATCAAAAAAGAGACAGTGGGATTCCTCTAAGGGTCACACGAACAGTCGGTGAGCAGCAAGGACAGAGTCTACCCACAAGGCACTTAGTCAAGGCTTGCCCACCCATACATATTTTGGTTATTTTGGTTTCCTAGCTGTGTGCCCTAAAATCAAAGCATTAATTTCCCTCAGAAAATTTAGAAATCTGGGTGCTGAAGCAAAAAAAGCAAAATACCTCTGTCTGCTTATCTTGCTAATAGTTTAGACCCCAACTAGACATGATATTGGAGTGGCATTAATCCATCTCTCAGCACCTTTTTCCTTTCCAGGTAAGTAGCAGCTGTGGGGAAAGTCAGTTGGGGCTGCAGAACAGCGGAAAGGGAATTAACCCTCTGCATGCCAGGTGCTGATTTCACCAGTGAAAACCTCATGCACACACCTACTGCTATTTGCTGCAGGGGGGACGACAGGAAAGTACCTATATTATACCTCCTACATGGCTAATAGCTACTCTTGGTGTAGGGGTAGGGGCAGGGACAGGAATGCAATTTGAATCTGGGTAGAAGTGCAAGGAGAAAGGGTTAAAGGGCCATACTCCTGTAGTTCTACACTGAATCAAGACCCCCAAGTGGCTGCTCTTAGAAGAAGAAAATTATGTCAGGAAATCCAATCGCTGATCATCCAGTTAGGCTTTTGGGGTCATGGTTAGCCTCAGAAAGTTGGAGCACGTGCCTCTGTATTTATTTCAGTAGGATGGCCACCTTCATTCACACTCCAGTGATATTTCCATACATAAAATGTCCGGTGTATCTACACTACAAATTTTGGTTTTGAAAAAGTCCCTTTGTTATGGCTACTCCCACAGAATCCTGGGAATTGTGATATGGTGATGGGGTTGGCAGTTCTTCCTTGGAATTTCCTAGTTCCCCTCACAGTACAGTTCCCAAGGGAGAAAGACCCTGGAACCAGCTTACGCTTAAATTGGTGCATACCTACGTTGGCCATACGTGCTTTTCCTTCCGTATTCTACCCTGCATTAGTGATATTTACAGCATAGCTTCACACTGCATGCATACGTGGGTAACAAGAGTCTGACAACTAACTGTTTCGCCTAGGGAAAAGCCAACTTTTGGATGGCAATTTTTGAGCAGAGAAGTGGCAGGGGTGTGCTTAATCCCTTCCCTGCCTGTGGCTCCAAATCACACACACACCCTCAGCCCCTGCAGAGAGCATGCACGTTTTTGGCACCGGAGGTGCACAGGGCTGGCTTGGAGCAAAGCAATTTGGAGTGGAGAAGTAGCAGCCGAGAAAGGATTCAGCACACAAGGCACACTCAGCTACTTCTCTGCTCGAAACCACCCCCCTCCCCAGTGCTGCTTTTGCCCAAGAAAAGCAGCCATCTTTCGATAAAGGCCTGTGCATGTAACACATAGTTCTGCCGCTGCATCTGTCACTAATACAATGAGAGAGTTCCAAACGTGCTTTTTAGTGTCTTTTTCTCGTTGATTTTTCTTTACGGGTGGGGAGTCAACAGCCTCACCCCCGCTCACACGCCCCATAAATAAACTTTGCAGAACTACTGACCTTTCAGGCAGAAGTGGCAGCTGTAGTACATTCACTCCAGTCCAGTCCAGAACCTGAGAAGAGAACAGAGTGTCAGAAAAGGCCTGGGATGACAACGCCACTCTCACGGGCACATATCAAAGGAACAGCAATGTATGCACAAACACTGCACAACTTGCACATGAAGAAATGAGATTTCATTGAATGCTCAGCAGGGCCCACTGGAAGCAGACTTTTTAAAAGAGTTATTAAAACGTATCTTTACCTCAGTTGGACACACATGCTCACATTTATTTCACCTCACTGTCATCTCCAGTCAAACAGACTTCGAAAGGTTTTCCAAAGTCCTAAAAAACCTGCACAACCTGTTTGATCGGATATGCTAATAGCACAGGAAAAGCAAATCTCCATAACCAGAGAAAACAGTGGTTTTCTCCAGCAACCTTTAACCATCTGGGAACAAATATATAATCTGTTTTTAAGCTAGGCAAAACATTAAAGGTGCCACCTTCTTTCCTCCGCAGCACAGAGCCTGCGTCTTATGAAACTGTGTGGTCTCTTCCTAGTCTGCCTCACCTTAGCTCTGTGTTATGGTTTGGGGTTTTTCCTTGGTGCTGGATTTTTTTTTTGAGCTCAGACCACTCTCCACCAGGCTCAAATGACCCATGACAAACATGGTTTAAACAGTGGTCTGCCCCAACCATGTGTAAAGCAGGGGTGCAGCCATTTTCTAGAGCAAAGCGATATGTGGACGACGAGGGGAGCTGAATCCTTACCCGCCTCCAATCTGCCACATATCTCCTCATAGCATCTCGCCACAAACACTTTTCTCTCTCCTGAGCTCACTTCCATGGTTGTTGCCCAGAAGTGGGGGGAAGTGACTTCAGGAAAGAGACTGTGAGAAGGGAAGATGCATTCATGAGGGAGAAGGCTTAGCACCTTTTTTATAAAAAAAAGTTCAACAGCTTTGAAACCCACCCTCCAGACCTCATGCCTCGGAAAACCAGCCCCCGCTCCCCCATTTCAAGTGTGACTAAATCGGGCCTAGATTTAAACACAGGCACTGTTCACATCGAGTTGAGCCTCAATAAAAATCAGGCCGCACCTTCACCCCACTAAGACACTACTGTAAACAGCAATGGCTTCCCCCAAAGAATTCTGGGAGCTGTCGTTTGTGCTGAGAGCCGTTCCCCTCACAGAACTACAATTCCCAGATTTCCTCCTGAAGAGGGATTAATTGTTAAACCGCTCTGGCAACTGTAGCTCTGTGAGGGGAATAGGGTGTTTCCTAACAACCCTCAGCACCCGTGACAAGCTACAGTTCCCAGGATTTGGCGGGGAGGGGAAGTCATGGCTGTTTAAATTGGTACCAAGGTGGTGTGCATTTGTGGCCGCCTTCTCTGACAGTTTCATTCCTGGTCGCCTCGCACTCTTCTCCCACAGATCCAATCCTGCACAATGCTGCTTAATGGTGGGGTCGGCCATGACAGGGCCTGTTACTAAAGCAACTTAACTTTGTAGGTATACCTCAGGCAGAGGTGGCCAACCTTTCTGGCACGGGGGCCACATATCGAGAGATAGTATGTACCTCTCCTCAAACGCCTCAGAGTGGAGTTGCTTCCATCCTACAGAAATGCAAAGGGTGTAGTATCATAGCGTTGCAAAACGGCAAGGCAGAGAAAAGGCCCCGGCTAGCTCTATGCCAACCACAGCTGGGTCTTCCCATTTTTTTATCTGCGAGTACCACAAACCTCTGGTGCCAGCACCATTTAGCACCTGTGCCAACAGTAGCCTTTGCCAAACTATATGCGCACCAGGATAGAAAAACCCAGACTCTCCGTACCTAAAATAACGGACCTGCAGACGTCAGAAAGCTGGATCCTAAGATTCCCCAATGCCCTTCATTACACAGAACATAGAAAGGTAGGCGCAGTCATAGTGAGCTACTGCAGCGGAGAGGCACACAAATTCTGCAATCCACAAACGGGCCTCTTCCAAAGTTGCGTTTATCCTCCCTTGTGGAGAAACAGGGGGAAGCTAAAGATCCACATTAATTTTTCGGAATCGGTACTTGAGAAGAGTAAGCAGAAATGCAACGCTATGGATCTTTCTTCGAAAATACACACGGATGATCAATTCAGATGAAACATTCTCCTCCGAGCATTTTTTAAAACAGGGCTCATAGCAAATAATTCCTTTGTAGAGGAATAAGCGCTGTTGTCAAAACAGGGACCACCAAAAAAAAAACCAGCCTTGCATTTGCAAGAGCTCCCTTGCAAACACCCAACCCATCTCATAAGGCCACACCCAAAGTGTCCAACCAACTGTCCTCTTAGGACCCCACACACCTCTTCCAGAGTCCTGGCTCGTAGCTTGTGGCATTCCTGCTACGGCCCACTGAAGCCCACTCCCCATTCCCAGTGCCAGAATCCAGGTGTCCTGGTTCTCCGTACCCTCCAGAATTGACATAAAACTCCCCCCTGCCCCTTGCACCCCCCACCCCTGGCTACGCAGCGTACCCACAGTTGTTCCTGCTAATCAGCCGATGTCATCTGCGGAGTGAAGTCTTTGCTTAAAGAGATTTAGGGCAGGAATCAATAGGAAATTTAAAAATCAATGCGGTTAGTATGAGAAAATCAATGGCGTTTAATCGGCCTGCCGATCCCCAGTCACAACAATTAGAAGGCTGGGATGTTCTACATCCCGCTACACACCATTAGCGTCAATATTTGTGTAAGTGATGGCAGGGGGCAGTTGGGGAGGGGAAAGGGGGGGGGAACCCCAGTCTGGCAAGAAAGCACTTGAAAGCTAGAGGAAGCGTGTGCGGAAAAGGCGGGGGGGGGGATCCCGGCATCTTCTGCTCGCTGTTTCCCTTTGGGAAGGAGCTCCGCTTGTTGAGTTTCTTATTCCTGCTCGCTGAGTTCTTAGCATGAGCTTCCTCTCCGTGCCTTTCTAGGGTTGCATATTTGGGGTTTGGGGGTCCTACGCCTACCTCCTGGTGCGTGGACTGGGAACGTCCGGCATCATGACGGCTCGACTCTTTTCCTGCAGCCCTAGAAGGAGCTGCAGACGCTGTAGTTAAGTGGAGGAGATGAACTGGGCTTGCCAGGAGCTGATCCGGAGAGTCGGCCACAATGGCACTTTTTCAGCTCCCTTCCCCTGTGGCCGCTCGATGCACAGGCCTAGGAACAGCAGTGCTTAGGGTGTTGATTCCCATCTTCTGCAAGAGCCATATCCCCTTTTATATTTGCATCCCCCAAGATGGAAGGAAGGAGGTAAGGAGGGCCTTGGCAGATGTTGGAATGGGTGTAAGCTGTAGCAAACAGGGCATATGCAGCGCAGGAATGAAAGAGCAGAAACCCCACCAGGGCCAAGAGTGTTGGACTGGGAACTGGGAGACCATGATTCAAATCCCTGCTCTGTAATGAAATTCACTGGGGGTGACCTGGAGCCAGTCACAGTCTCTCAGCCTAGCCTACCTCCCTACCTACCAGGGATGCTGTCTGGATAAAATGGGGTGGAAGAGTACCATGTATGCCACTGTGAGCTCCTTAGAGGAAAAGTGGGGTATAAATTTGATAAATAAGTAAAATGAATTTGTAGGGACAGGGAGCCTCCATTGTCAACAACGCAGTCGTTGGCTGTATTATTTACTTCTGTGAGGCCTCAGGCACCAAAACCTCTTGGGCCTTTGCTTAGGGAAGAGGTGAAGGAAGCTCTGGGATGTCCTAGAAGCTCTGGGATGTCCTAGTCCTGGGATAGCTCAGTCAGATGAGCATGAGATCTCAGGGTCATGGGTTTGAGCCCCACATGGGCAAAAGATTCTTGCCGTGCCAGGGGTTGGACTAGTTGACCCTCAGGGTCCTTTCCGACTCTATGATTCTCTGATTCTATGTTAGGCACTGTGAGACACAGTGCAGAAGGAGGAGGAGTGGGCATTTCAATACTTTGACTCAAACTGTGAAGTGGGGAGTCAGGTCCCTCTATTGTAACCGCTTGTGGGAGACATCTGTGGCCTAGTGGTTCAAGCAAGGGATCACAAATTGGGCATTTTTAATCCCAGCAGGTATAGCGACGACAAAACCTGGCGCCTCTTTTTTATATATATAGCTTCCCAGCCTGAGTTTGGCACGGAGTGCGTGCGGCTGGGACAGGAAGGCAGGCCTGCAGCAAAGCGCTGACAGAGAGTTCGCTCCCGGGAGCCGGATCAATGTGTCAGCGCGGGGGTCGCTGGGAATCCCCCAAAAAATCAATGCGCTGGTGTTTCCGGGCTGTGGCCGCCTAGATTAGCCTGGTACAGAGCTGACAGGGGCACTAATCAGGCTGTCAATAACCCTGACCCTGGGCAATTAACCTATCGACAGGAACGGGGCAAGGGGAAATACATGGGCTGTGGGGTAAGAAGGTACAGGAAAAGACCCCTGTGCAGGGGAAGAGGGGGTAGGGGAGGTGAACATGTGAAAAAAAGAGGCCACTTTCCCAACTCTTCGCCCTGTTGCCATATACTTGCTTAGTAATGAAGACCCCCACAAATGAGAGAGGGCCACAGCTATAATGTGCTTATTTCAATGGCACACGTTGTTAATAATGCTTCCATACAAAACTTCCACAACTCTGGCACTGTTCATCACAGTCATCGTGTACTTTTACCACATTTTTCTTCTGGACCTGTTACTCTAAAACTTAGTGCAACTCATAAAATAGCACTTCACAGGCATACATCTATCATAATATGCGAAGTGTGCTTCCTAATTTCCAATCCTTTACCATGTCTGTCCAGTTTTAAATCTAAATCTTATCTCTACCCTCCTGAGGTCTAGAAAGTTGTTCATTTGTTTCTGAATGAAACTTAGGATTCTAGAGCTTTAAGTATGCATCAATGTGCCGCACAGTAAGTCACTGAGGGGACAATCTGATGTTGCCCATTCTGGTTATATATCTGTATCAAGGCCAGAAAAATCTCTCTTTGCAGACAAAATGGGCCGGAGGAGCTTGACTGCATGTGAATTTGCATGTCAAAGGGAGCATGAATGAAACAGATGAGGAAGTAAAGAGAAAGAGATCCAGAAATACAACTGGGGCGGAGTGATAGGTGAAGGTTTCAAATTATGGCCTGTTTTTAAGCTACTTGCATCTTTATCTTTTATCAAAGATAGATAGATGATAGATAGATAGATAGATAGATAGATAGATAGATAGATAGATAGATGATAGACAGACAGATAGTCAGACATATTGCCATGTACAACTGGATACCACAACACCTGGATTTTATCTTACATATACCAATTCTGCCTTTGGATAAAATCTGTAAAGAATTCCCAGCCGAGTGTTTGCCAGTCCATCTTCTCACACCTATCTATGCTTGCTGTTTGTAGCCCGTTGACAAAAAAAGTACCCACTGCCATCCATTTTACAAAATAATCTTTATTGCTTGGTCACCTGCAGACAAAGCTTTAACTCGCCACAGGTAACCTTGCAAGTGCCTACTTGTAAGCCTGCTTTATCTCATCCTAAAATTCAGATAATCTGACTTCTGAGAGGCAATTAGCATGTACTCTGCATCCCATTCTGTGCAGCCGTGCTGGCCTCCGTGGTGTATTCCTTTGGAAGGGTAAATGCCACATGATGATTTGGTGCAAATATGCAATAAGTCAAGCATCCCAAGTAACCGAAAACCCGCGTCAGCCTGACGTGCCTTCGCCATTTAAGAGCAATAGAATCACAGAATTGTAGAGTTGGAAGGAAACCGCCCAAAGGCTCACTTTCAGATGCACCCAAATACTGGTCCCAAAAGGCAGCTTGACCACATTCAAGTGCGTAGCTCAGTTGGTAGAGCATGAGACTCTTTAATCTCAGGGCCATGGATTTGAGCCCCGTGTTAGGCAAAAGATCCCTGACTGTAGGGGGTTGGACTAGATGATTGCCATGGTCCCTTTCAACTGCACAATTCTATGTTCAGTGCACAACTGCTGTCTACAGATTACAGGGGTCTGGATGGGAAGAGTTGAGTGGGTGTTGCACAGCAAGCTGGAGAACGGAGATGGGTACTAGCTTTTAGGATATTGCCATCTGCAGACACCCCCGTGCCTGTTTTAATTAATTGTGTACACTGTGTGTATTGTTCATGGTGCAGGACAGCATAGTCACACTCCAGTTTGAAGATACTAGCACATTTTATTTTTTAAAAGGTTTAACAGTGTGCTGTTGGCTTGTGCTGAAGCAGTGCATGTTCTGCTTTGGAGAGATGGACTGGTTTGGATGCCCATATGGCTTGCAATGTAGAAGAGGGGTCATGTTTACCCTAGATCCCATTGTGTTACCCTGCACGCCCCTCCTCCCCTCACCCCCACCTTGTGACCCCATAAATATGAATTCGAAACCATCCTGGTGAAGGTCACAAGGGCAACGAACGAATAATGGCTCGAGGACGTGACTGGTGATGGGGCTCTGGTGTTTCCACTGGCCACAAAATATGCCAGGGCCGAAGAGAGAGGAGGAAACTGGAACCAAAGCAGTGGCAAACAACCAAGGATGCCCAGACAGAAGCAGCGTCACAGCACGTAAAAGGAAAGATGTTCTTCTCCTGAGACATGCAGACATGCTGGAACTGATACAAAAGCAGAAAATTCATCCATGTTGCAAAGAATACAATGGGAAGGTATAAAACCACTTGCCAAAGAGGGCGGGGGCTGCGTTCTAACTGCTCCCAAATAGGGAATAATGTTTCTGCCCTGCTGGCTTTTTTTATTTTTCTTAGGATGGATCCGGCAAATAGCTACTTATTTTTGATAACTGAAAATGATTTGGGAGAGGCATCAGTTCCCATCTTTTGCCTCACTGATCAAACAGGTTTGGTAGGTTTTTGAAACAATACGAAAACATGCCAAACCTGTTCGGCACAGATGAAAATTCACACGACCACCAGCAATGGCTCCAGCTATCTAGGAAAACACAAGAGAGACAATTGTCAGTCTCCAGATTTTGTGAACCAAGCAAGGGGAAGAATAAAGCAGAGCAAAACTTCATGCACTTCAGGGCTGAGCTGCATGATTTACATTTAAGAGTGTTTGAGATTTAAACGATGCTTGCTGGATAAGGCTGTGAAAACTGCCTTACTAGATCAGACAAAGGTCCATTAGATTCCAGATTCCATCCAGATTCCAGTGTTTGGCCATTGTTGGAAGCAAGATGCAGAGCTGGATGGGGTGTGCTCTGATGCAGCAGAGCTCTGCGTACTTTCTTATGGTAGAGCCAGGTGCAGAGTACTTGGAAAGCCTTGTGAGGTGCCCCAAAACCTTTTCCCTTTGTTCATTAGGCACTGCAGGAATTCTTGGTGTGGGAAAAGCATAGCACTGAGCTTCATCACAGATGTAAATCCCCCATCCAGCAGGGCCCACCTTTGAAAACTGGATCTCCACACATCCAAACAAACATTCGCACGCACTCCCAAGTTGTTCTGCAGCAGGCTAAATGGTGCTTTTAGTGTCACACATGCACACAATCATGTGGCTGTGTGCAGACTTTGTCCAAATGTGTCTGTAAGAATGGTTGAAGTATACACAGGTTTCCTGGGAACTGTGACCCAATGCCGATTCCGTCAATGCCTACAAATCTGCATTTACATATTCAGAGGTATCTTGCTTAGGAGCGCTCTCCGACGGTCTGGCCATGGAAGAGAGAACACAGCTCGTGCTAAGGCCATCAGGAAGCAAGACGAGAGGAGAAGAAACTGCCCCATTCTTGGACCCCATCATCCCCAAGCATCCTTAAGGGAAGAAAGGAGGTTCATCCATATACTTTCTTCCTACTCCCTTCTCTCTCTTCGCTTGCTGCCAAACTGCTGGACCTGAATAAACAGGGACAGGGCAACCGAAGAACGGCGCAGCCCACCATCCCCAGTCGGGAATTGCTGAACCTGTGAAAATCTGCTTCAGAAATCCGGTTAGTGGAATCCAGTTACATTCCAACTGCATCAGGAGACTGGAAGGGCTGGTCTGGGGGGAGGGGGGAGCTGAGGCAAGAGGTTTCTGGGAAGGGTGGGGAGAAAGGAGGAGTAGTCAAAGCACAGATACAGGTATATAAGTCTGGCGTTTCTGAACTCTTGTATGATCAAAGGTTGGGGGTAGTTTGGCAAGCCAGATACAGCTCAGCGGAAATAGTCCTGGAATACTAACCCTACCCCCCATGGTTTTCTATCTGTCAAGTTTTTTTACATACCTTTTCATTCTCACAGATTCCAAAAATCTGTGTTTGGGTCTTTATGTATTTATTAAGCCAAACAAAATGTCATAAAACATAATACAAGTTTTTTCCCCAGGTTTTCCAGAAGTTTTAATCAAGCTATACAGCAAACAAAGAAAAGAGGGCAGGGGGCAGTAACTTGGCTGACGATTAATTTCTTCCACCAACACCCCAGCTTTATTTATCATTTAGCATGATGAAAAGTTCTAGATAACTCTAAACTTCACGCACAATTTGCTCAAGTACAGACTCCTCTTCTGGGTCAACATGGCTAAATTTTTGGGATGCCTAGATTTTGCCCCTTTGGCAACCAATAATACGCTGGTATAATTTAGGCATGGAAATTAGACATTCAGCCACAGAACTATTCACTCGCTTATGGCAAACGAGGACTTTGCATGGCTGCATTTGCCTTCCATCAGCGACAGGGGTTGCGATCCTCTACATCAGAAGAGACGTGGTCCACTGGTTTGTCTCATTTGGGGGAGACTTGGGGAAAGAGTCTCTCTCTCTCTCTTTCTTAAGGGGGAAGGGGGTGTTATGAGTGGGTGGCTGGTTATTTTGCTGGCTCGTTTTAAACAAAAGCTGTCTGGATCAAAGAAGAAACTTGAAAAAGATTTTTTTAAAAAAGAAGTAGAAAGCTGGCCAAAGAAAAATGCAAGGATGTACGCAAATGAGCAAGAAAGATGCACAACAGTGAACACAACAGGAAAGAAAAGACAGAAGGAAGAAGAATGGGAGAGAAAACGGGAAGAAAGAAACGCGTTTGCACCAGGTCCAATCTTGCAAGAATTGCTCTATTTCCTTTCTTACCAAACCCCTGAGGCTTTCAAAGCTATTTTTTTTTCCTGCATGGGAATCTTCTATCAGGGGCAGCAGGATGGGGGCTAATTATGAAATAAAACTAATTAATCACTGCAAACCACAAGGCTGGCCCAGCGGGGCACTAAAGAGATGGCTTTTCTTCCCCTCCTCGGGGCACAGAAATTATTTGCTGCCGATGAATTATTTAATGATGCGGTGTTCATTATGTATTATTGATCAGGAAGGATGGTTATTGTCGCCGAGATAGCCCAAGCTCTTACCTAGCCTCCGACTCACTGTCACGGATGAGGACCTGATCTTGTAAGCTCTTATTCCTCCCACTACATCTCCATTGTTGGGGGAAGACACACACACCCCTAAAATAAATCTGCGGTTAGCATCTGGTTTATCAGCCCACGCGGCAAACACTTCGGTCTTATTCTCACCCGATGGGGCTCAGGGTTGATCTTTACACAAAGCTGCTGCACCCATTCCAACCGCCTTTTTCATGGCCTTATCTTTACTTATTTTAAACATTTATATGCTGTTTTTCAGAGGCTCAAGACGGCTGACACTGAGACAAAACCTGGGAAATAATTCCTTCTGGAGTGTGATGTTTCTTGGGTTGGCCCTGCTTACCAGCAACTTCAAAGAAAACACAATATTTGAGTGCAAGCACATAGTTAATTTTATGCCATGCTTTTCCTGTCCCACAAACTCGCATGGGTTCTGTTATCTTTGAAAAGCTCCCCCCTTTCAAAAGCCTCCCCCTAAGGGGAACTCTCTTATACCAAGCGTGGGCTTGCCACCACCACTCCACATCAGTTTTTTTTCTTTATTATTGCTATTTAGTTACTGCATTTATATCCCACCTTTTTCTCCCAGGAGCTCAAATCAAGAGATTGGTTGATTTTGCCCAAGGTGCTGCTTTCAGGGGCCACAAATTGGCTGGGGAACGAAGAAAGTTGCTATTATTTTAAATCACTAGGTTTATTTCTGTTCGAGGCAAGAGGAGGAAAGGTTGCCTATTCCTACAGACCAGCGGTAGCCAACATGGTGCCCTCCAGAAGATATTGGATTCCAACTCCCATCAGCCCCAGGCAGATTGAAACCAACAGCGTTTCAGGCAGTCCAGCAAAAACTGGCCAGTATGTCATCAGTGAACCATGCTTTGCCTTCTTCACTAACCCAGAGCATCACAGTCCCAGAGGGGATAAGCATCCCTCCTTTTTCCGCAGCATGTAAAAGATGTCCTTCATTTCAGACACCAACAGGGCGCAAGAGCATCCCATTATTAAATATTTGGCAGCACTGCTCAACAGTGTAGTATACCCATGGAAATAAAATGCAGGAGCAATAATACTGGGCATTACTGCAATACACGTGAATGGGATGTGTGCACTAGTTCATTTCACCAGTCTGCCTTTCGATTCTCACGCACACCCCACAACGGCCAGGATTTCCCAGCAATTTTGCCATGCTGAAAACCAAAAGGCTGGGGAGAATTTGAGATTCCCCCTCATCTTGAACTCCATGCCTTTGTCAGGTTGCCAACTTCCCCACTGGCTTTTCTTCTTGCCATTAAAACAGCAGCCACACGTACACACGCAGAGAGAAATTAAGCAAGACAGATTCATGACAGAGAAAAGATAGTAGTTCTTCTCACAGGGCATAATTAACTTACGGAATTGACTACCACACGATATGGTGATCGCCACTAATTCAGCCGGCTTTTAAAAGGGGATTAGACAAATTCATGGAGGGCAGTCTATCAGTGGCCATTAGTTTCGATTGCTAAGTGCAAGCTCGATGTTTTCAGGCAGAATACTCCTGAATTGCCAGATGCTGAGGACAAATAGGTGACAGGGTGCAGTTGCCTTCCTGCCTTGCTTCTGAGCTTCCAGAGACATCCGATGGGGAACAGAATGCTGGACTGTGTGGAACTTATCTGGAAGAGCTGCTCTCATGTTCAGTGGCGCCATCAGGAAAGGATTTTGGGGTGGAAGTTGAGGGCCTCCAGCCAGAGAATGAGCAAGAGGTTCACCCAAACACAGCAAGGCAGCTGACGTACCACATTTTTGAATGAAGGGTAGAAGTTTCTGGCCAGACAAAAGGAAGTCATTTTTGCTCTTCTTCACACAGCACCATACTGAAACCTACGAAATCCACAAGATGTAGAAATGACTGCCAACCTGAACAATTTTTTAAAGGGGGGTTGGACAAATTCGTGGACAGGAAAGCTAACAGCAGCTACTACTCATGATGCCTATATTACCACCGGTATTAGAGGCAGTATATCTCTGCATACCAGTTGCTAAGGATCCGGTGCGGAGATTATTGTGCTCACGTCCCACTTGCAGGTTTTCCATGGGCATCTTGTTGGCCACTGTGTGAAGCAGGATGTTGGACTTAGACCAAGCATAGGCAAACTCGGCCCTCCAGATGTTTTGGGACCACAACTCCCATCACATCCCTGACCACTGGTCCTGTTAGCTAGGGATGATGGGAGTTGTAGTCCCAGAACATCTGGAGGGCTGAGTTTGCCAATGCCTGACTTAGACAGAGCTTTGTCCTGATCCAGCAGGTCTCTTCTTTACATTCTTGCACATTACCATATAAAAAAGGGGATGGTATTAGAGGCTAACATTATCTAACTGTGCCACTGTTAGGTGAACCTTCCCCCCTCGCTATGTCAACATGCCAGGAGAAAACTTCAACTGCTTAAAGCACAGGAGCAGGGCTGGTTAAAAAGTTGGCAACCCTTACTCCTTTGGGGCACGCAGAGCCCCTGAATACATACTAGAGCTGGGCATTCTGCAAGTAGGTTTGCAGGCACTCAGGTGGACTTCCATAACAAAAGACAGCCAAGTGGCTAGCTGTCCATTGCATTCTGCCTTCCTTTGCAAGGGTTCCCTTCGCATTCCAGCCTGGCAGGGGCTCCACTAGTGTGCCAAACAGAGGAAATACACCCTGAGAGTGATGTGCACAGATTGTGAATCCATCTCCACTGTGTGTTTTTGTCCAGGGGAACCTAATTCTGCAGAGGACATGCCATGCTGAAGTTATGAAAGCCCTACACATCAATTGTTGCGGACAGGGAAACAAGCAATTATATCAGGAAAATGTATGTGACAATGTGCTTTCGCCCCTGGTGAAAGTGGAATTACTCGCGACAAACTTAAGGAATGGACTTTTACCATTGATGGCGTTAGGCAACTACTTTCCCAATCTGCTGCTTCTGTTTTCTTCCCCTTTATTTGCTTGCTAAAAATCAAAAACCTCCCAGGGCCCTTGGCAGCTGCTGGCTCAATATGGCCTCAACCTTCCCCAGCATCAGAGCAGCAGCAAAATAAAATGGGGAAGGGGCAAGTCTGGGCCCCCAGTTGCTAAGCAAAGGCGAAAGAGGGGTGGGGAAGGAAGACTGGCTTCCAGCCGGTGGTCTTCTGTTCTCAAATTAGTCCTCCAGCAAATTTTGCTGCTGTCCACACTAGAGCAGTGATAATGCAATGATTTTAAAAACCCTGGATTTCCCTGGAAGCTTAGCAGGGGTTCCTCAATGAGAAGATCAGAACTTGTGGGCAACAGTGCAATGAAAGTGGCTAGCGTGCCCCACCAGAACTTCCCCTACAACCCACCATTGCAAGGGAGTGCTGATGTGCTCTCAGTTGATATGGGGCAATGGTAAGACCCAGTCGTGGAATATGTGTTCATCCTAGAACCACTGGTGGTCGGAGCCAGCCATCAGGGGTGGGAGGAAACTCATTCTAATTGTGTCTCCATCCATTTGCCGGCTGAGTTCTGCAATGGCAACACGGAGATTACTGTGGAAGAAGCTGGCAGGCATCCTCTGGACTCATAAAGTAGGGGATGGCTGAGGGCAGACTGAGATTGGTGAGGTTTCATTGCCAAAACATTTACTAGGATCTTCCTCAGCAGGTAGCAAGTCCATGGCCAAAATTCTCCTGGGTTACCTCTGAAGATGGAGAACTTCAACAGCTATTTCCTTCCCTGGCAGGGCTTTGACCAGCCCTCGGTGGTGCAAGGAACAATCGTTTTGTCCCCTTGGTGGCATGTCCCCTTGTCATTTTCAAAGTGAGAAGGAGAAAGGGACTCCCTTTTCATTATGTATTAAATTTATATACTGCCCTTCATCTGAAAATCCCAGGGCAGTTCACGAGAGAGTAAGAGTCCCATCCTTTGTGGACAGAGGTTCTTTGCTTTTCATAGCGGAGACCTGATAACGCTATCAAAGGGGGCATACCGAAAGATCAATATTACTATTTATCATTTCTACATTGCCTCTTAGCATTTTATTACTCATGGTGCTCTTTAATTCTGAAATAATTATTCCAGACTGGCCATCAACCCCCTCTGATTCGATCTTCACGATATCCAGGATAGTTCACAATTGTCACTCAGTGCATAAGCAGCCGCTGAGAAGGTGAAGGAAAGATCCATGTTTTAACAAGCTTGGCAGTGTGTACAAAAGCATAATTTAAAGTGCATTATGGTGTGTCTTATTAAAGTCCTTTCTCCTCCTAGGCAGAATCTGATGCAAAGGCTGAGTTTTTCCAAGTCCCTTACTCAATTTCCAGGGAATACAGAGCAGCCACCGCAGTTGAGATCAGCCACTAACTAAGCAACCGGTTTTGGAGGAGAGAAATGTGAACACACCCTTAGATACTTAATGATCTCCTGGCTACACTGCCAACTTTATTTTCAAAATGTGTTCTGGGCAGCACTGAGTTCATCAGAAGCTTCTGATGGGTTCGTTGGTGAAGAGATTGGTAAAGAGATTGGTAGTGGCAGAAAATAGTTTCTGGAAAAAGCAGCTTGCCAACACTACCAGTGCTTCCCCTGCTACTACATTTAAAGCAGTATTATGCCACTTTAAACAGTCACGGCTTTCCTCAAAGAATTCTGGGAACTGCAAAGGGTGCTAGTTTTTTAGGAGACCCCCTACTCCCTCGAAGAGCTGCAATTCTCAGAGTGGTTTAACAATCAATCCTTCTTCTCAAGGAACTCTGGGAACTGTACCTCTGTGAGGGGAACAGGTGTCTCCCAATAACTCTCTCAACACCCATAAGAAACTACAGTTCCCAGGATTCTTTAAGGGAAGCCATTACTGTCGAAAGTGGCATAATACTGCTTTAAATGTAGTAGCAGGGGAAGCACTGGTAGAGTTGGCAAGCTGCTTTTTCCTCTTTAAATGTACAGCACAGATGCAAGCCTTAGCCAGGGATCACCACAAAGGACCTATTTCACAGAGGGGGGAACTAATGAAAACAAGCAAAACTAGTACCAAAGCGCAAAAAAACCCCCTCAAGTTAAAAAGGGGGGCTGTGGGCTTTGCTGGGTGCCAAGTGGATTTTCTGAAGGTGCTTTGGTGCCCATGGACACTGGTGTAGGAAGGGGGTGTGATGGGTGCGGTCCGCCCCAGGTGTCATCCCTGAGGGGGGGTGACATCGCTGTCCCGCCCCCTGGGACACTTGCAGCCCCACTCCTACAGCAGCTAGCCCTGCCCCTGCGGGCAGCTAGCCCTACCCCCCAGGTGCCGGAGCAGCTAGCTCCACTTCTGCCCACAGACACCATATTAGAGACCCCAGTTCTTTGTCATTCCCTCAGTTCAGGTGACACAGTAGTGAGGTCCAAAGAGTACCGGCCTGTGTGAGCACACTGCAGAACATGACCCAGAATCCTGTGGTGTTTTGTGGAACCTCTGTAGTGATTCCTCCGCAGATGAGTTGATGTACAAAGGGATCCTGAAGGACTCTAGACCATTGTTCTATGTTATGAGATTACAGTGGTACCTCGGGTTAAGAACTTAATTCGTTCCGGAGGTCCATTCTTAACCTGAAACTGTTCTTAACCTGAAGCACCACTTTAGGTAATGGGGCCTCCCGCTGCCGCCGCACTGCCGGAGCACGATTTCTGTTCTCATCCTGAAGCAAAGTTCTTAACCCGAGGTACTATTTCTGGGTTAGCAGAGTCTGTAACCTGAAGCGTATGTAACCTGAAGTGTATGTACCACTGTATATCCTATACAGCACCCTTGCAAAACAGCACTGTTAAGACCTGGGTTTAGATCTTCACTCAGCCACAAAACTCAGTGGATGACCCTGAGCTAGTCAATGTCTCTCAGACTAACCTACCTCTTAGGGTTGTTGTGCATTCTGCACTCTCTGGATGGAGGACACTATGAATTTCTAATAAATAAGTAAATTCCAATACCGATACAAATCTTATTTTGGACAACAACAAAAAGGGGAAATCCAGACGTATGGCTCAAAAACGTTTTCGGTGTTTGTTTGTTTTTATCTTGCCAAAGAAAAGCTCAACAACTTTTCTGTCCTGACTCTCACTGCCTGAAATATGGCAACCCTACATTTACACTTTAAATTCATTTTGTACATCTATAACAGCTTTAGCATTCGGTGAAGACGATAAATGAAAACTTTGTTGTATCAGGTATTAGGTTTCTCAGTTTCTCATTTTTCCATTTTAAGTTTGCCACATTTCCATAACAATCTGCATTTTCAAAAAGTAAAAAAGTAAAATAAAACCATCACAAAAATGCATCAGCATTTTTGTGTGCATTCATCCCAATATACAATTTTTTGTAATCAATTTTGCACGATATAATGCACTTTTGTGAGTTGTTTTCACCAATAAATTCATTTTCACGCACACTTTTCCATAATATGTATGTTTTTTCACACATTGTTTTGTTTTAGAGAACTGCGTTGCAAAATTCAGAGAATACAAATTTTGAGGACATAGCTATTCCCGTATTGTTTCGGGAAGGGCGAATTAGATAGGTTCCCATTAGAATGGGAACTGAATTTCTTCCCTATCCCTGACGGTGACAGACAGATAATACAGGAGCAATGAGCCCTGGTCTGAGAGGCAAATGTCTAGGTTAGTTCCTTTTCTCTGCTACAAGCTTCTTGAGTGACCTTGGGCAAGTCCCTTGAGACACAACGTGGCAGGTGAATGTACAGCGTGGTTTTTTTATAAATACAATAGCCAAGAGGTGTCAATTACATGCATTAATCAATCTCTGCATGTGGCAAGGTGTTTAAACACTGTGTTTTGTTTCGCCAGCCCCTTCACAAAGAAGTGGGTGGGCTTCAGCTGACTTAGCTGACATGCTTAAAACATAACTCACCGGCCAACAAACCATATTTGAGACCTGCCTATCGGAGCCACTCCCTTTATATAGACCTTCAAGAAGGCGATTATACATTCAGGGCCAGCCACATACATCTTCGCACCTGAAGCGCAAACCCAATACACTCTTGGCGAGGGGTGGGACTCCACTTTAAACACACTGAGTGAAATTACGTAGTGTTGCATCCTTTGCTCTGCAGCTCTGGCAACACATACATCAACTAATCGCCTGGGTAAAGCACAGGGACTCTCCTCTTTATTTATTTAAATACTGCTTGTTACGCAAACCACTCCAGGCAGTGTGCAATAATATATAAAAAAACACAACGCAAGCACCAAATATACAATATAGTTGAAACTGAAATACAGTACAATCAAGGAGCAACAAAATACCAAAAAAACTACAGTGTTTCTATTCCCAATGTGAAATGATAGTGTGGTGATGGTGTGTTCATGGTCACTGGTTGTGGCAATCAGGACGTCCCAATTTTCCTAGAGGGTGTGCCTATTTTCATATATGAGCCGTATGTTCAAGTGATTGTGGTGGTGTAAAAGGTTGTCTGACACCCTGCGCGTGGAGAGAGGAAAAAAGGACTTAAAAGAGCTGCCAGTTTTTCAGCCAAGCATGACCCAACAGGCACTTACGAAAACTATGAAAGTGCTGTTTCTTCCTTCTCTACCCCAAAACAGGCACCTTATCGCACACTTTTCAGGTGAGGTTACCACACTCCTTCCTCTGCCTGCAGCAACCCAGGAACACTAAGTTTACTCTTGTGTTGCGATACCTTCATTAAGGTTCGTTTAATTCCACAGCCTCCCTACATTTCACTCTTTGCAGGCTTCTAGTATATTTTCAAATCCCTCACGACTTGGCAACCTTACCTAACAGCTATACAAGAGCAATTCAAGAGACGTGCTTTTTTCTGACCTAAAAAGCAGAGAGGGCCTGCCCCTATAGAACTTCTGCATAGGAGCCATTAAAAAATAGCCTCTATTAAGGATTTTTAAAAGTGGCTACCTTAAGTATAGCCATTGACTTGCAATAAAGGAACAGCCCTCATGTTTCTGATCTGCAAGGTACCGGTATTTCAAAAGAATGCAGGTGTGGAAAGACTTTGGACTTGTGGGGTCTATTGGTTTTGGTTTTTTTACTAGCCCCCATGTGGCCCACCAGCTGGAACCCAGTGGGGCAAAATGGTGGCTAAGGGAGATGGTGCCAGATGCAAAATGGTGGTCAGGAAGACAGACAATTGCCTACTACTGCACCCCACAAGCCATATACTGCATCAGAGTTATTACAGGTCAGGGATATACTAACAGCCTAACGTGTGTGTGTGTGTGTGTGTGTGTGTGTGTGTGTGTGTGTATGTGTGTTGAGCAATTAGAAGTCCGAAACTGTTTCCAATCTACTGCAAATGATCCAGAGATCTACTGACAGATTTCAATCTACTTTCTGACCACCACCCCAAATCAAAATATACACCCACAACAGAAAGGCTATAGTGAAAATACGAGCAGAAGACCCTTGTCTACAATGTACAGAATCACTGATACTTTTCCATAGACTTAAATATCCCCATCTACCAGAGGCTCTGGCCTTCTTGTAAACACTAGGTTGCCGCTGCGACCCCTTTTCCCTATTGTACTCCTTACTATTGTCTATATTCCTCTGCCAATAACCAATTTCCTTCCTGCCCCAGTCACATTCCAATTGCTGCGATCTTAATCTGCAAATCCATTTAGGGTTGGGGGTTTTTTTCTTTACTTTTTCCTTGAACGCTGCCTCGTTCACATTCTTCTCTGCTTTGCCTTTGCTCTTCTAGAGTGGTAGTTTTCAGAAATAAAGGACACCCATTAAGACCAAAGAAGCAGTAATGTTCCAGAATAAGGAACAATCGTTTAACGTAAGTAGTGCCCCTTAAAATAAGGGGCAAACAGGGGAGCAACCCCAGATTGTGGTGGCCCTGTTGTGCCTGTACAAAGGAGCACACCCCTTTACTGCAAATTAGCTAACTTGGAATAACTACCACCCCTGGTTGCACATTCAAAGTCTCCAGCACAGGTTTACCATCCCCAATACGCACTCCTAAAGAGGCACAGGGAAAGGTGGGAATTACAATTTCGGAGACTTGACTCCAAGCACCAAATGAGACTAAAGTGTACCAGCAGATAATGCTGTGTATTTGCCCATGGTACACACACACACACCCGGCCAGCACAGACGCCACCCGTTTACAGTTTTGTCTGAGGAGAAGAGAACAAATGGAAGTTACTCGCACACCCTGAAGCCCTTTAGGAAAGCATCAAATGATCAACGTTATTATTATGAACTTTAATTAGAAAGATCTCCTCTGAAATTAGTGCACCCTCAAACCCACTCAACACTAAATCCCAGTAAAAATTAAAAAAACAAAACAATCAAGGATGATTAAAAAGTGGGGAAATAAGATTTTTTTTTTATCCTCTCACACTGTATAGTTATGGGCAAAGTAGAATTCCATTTCACCGCAGTGACTGCAAGCACACAGCAAAACTGTGATGGCTGGGTTAATTACCACGGAATACAATGGTTTGTACAAGCATGCAAGGATACTGTTTTCAACCACACAGACACACCCCGTAAGAATCAGAGGAAACCAAAAAGCAACACAAACCTGCTTCTTCTCACAAATCATTCAGAATACAAGCCTTCGTTCAAAAGGAATTATTTCTGCTTTAAATGTTAGAAATATCAGGTGCAAGATTGCAATCAGTTCTAGCTTATTTTTTGCTGTTTGTTCTTTTGAAAAGATAAGAAGAAAAAAGAAATTTAGAGGCAGAAAGTGGGGGAGAGGCAAATCCCGAAACAAAATAGCCAGTTACTTTTTTAAAAAATAAAAGGTACACAAACATGAAATTTATGATTTGCAATTATTTTGTGGGGGTGGTGGAAACAAACATAAAATATTTTGCAACACACAAAATTCAACAAGGGTAAAAGGTGGGATTATTTCACTTCATAACAAATAAAAACATGTTGCAATATCCCAAGACTGCATCCTAGGCATTTTTTTTCTACACTATGCAGAATAAAATACCTATCAGCATTTAACTTACTATTTCAGAGGCAGAAGGAAATTGTTTCGGTTTCAAAACCTACAGATGTACTGGCGTCAATCTGGAGCGAGGGTTTTTACTCCATATTTAAAACAGGGAGTTGGGGGGGCAGCATGTAGATTAGATTTTACACTGGGCTATAATTCACTGCTACTCACCCAATGATCTACATGATCAAATCTGGAAGGTAACATTTAATCCCAACTCTGTACAAAGACTACTGATCTAGCTAGATATACACTCAAAGGCCACCGAATGAAGCAAAACATGTTTCTTAGACTGATCCACAAAACTAATTAATTTGAAGTACTTAGATTTAAAGCAAGCTGGTCCTATTAACTACAATGCAACTAAACTGGCGATGCCCCCGATTTAGCGAGCTTGCTTTATGTGGCTAAGTTTAAAATGGGTCTTCTAAGGTACTTTTATTCCAACTTGTCAACAAGGTCGTCAGGAACACAGCCAAGTCACTGGATCAAAATGCATGACCCATTTTTATGTTTAGCCAGGGCTGTGGTTGGAATATGAATGGGGCATGTCATCACAAACCTTCCGAAAGTGTTTTGCACAACGTTCTGCCCAGATGTGGCCGGGCCCACAGAGGAGGCTTCGCACAACCACCATACGTTACGTGCAAACTGCAGTCTAGGAAGGGGTAAGAATTTGCCTTCGTTGAAAGCAAGGTGTCAATTGTATAGCTGTTAGGCTTCGGGGTTGTAAAAAACTGTCTCACTTCTGGTCCAATATGCTTCCCGAAGCCTAAATTGTCGACAAAAAGGGCGAGAGGGAAAGTGTTTTACAGACCCGAATTCACCGTAGTTTTCAGCGTAGGGCCACTGTCGAATAGAACTCACGCCGTGGCGGCACAATTATTTTTCTCAACATAGCATACAACAATCCCGTCTGCTTCCTGCGCTGGGTTCCATTAATGTTCATCATTGTTCAGAACATGGAGGCTGTTTCCTTCCTGCGCGGTGAGGTGGCAGTGGCTGTCTTCACAGCTGTGGGGAAATTTAACATACTGGTTGCCAGCCTAGCATGAGGAGCCGAATGACTCCATTCTCTCTAAAGTAGCAGGCTAAGGGGTAGACCGGGGGGGGGGGGGATTATTGGGACAGCGGGGGTGATATCTGCCTCTTCACACATCCAGACAAATGCAATGTCCAAAAGGTATGGACCCTCTGAATTTACTTAAAACATGTCAAAAGTCTAACAAGATCTCCACGCATCTAAATTTCACCACAGTCACCCTTCCTCTAAACCAGGCTGCTGAGTTTTTGCACTCATTCATCTCGTCCTCTCCACCTCCCATCCTGTTTTCCATTTGCACCAATCCTGTACCCCCTTTTCTCAGCCACATACCAGTAACACTAGACCCACCTCCAAAATCTTCAGAAGAACATTCCCTCTCGAACTAACAATTCATATCTGTGAAGTAATTTACATATTAATCCCGTCATACAATGTTCAGATTAGAAGAATTGTGGTGTTTTTTTAGGGAAGATTAAAATAATAATTTTGTTAAATGATGAAGCCATTTTTCAGTGTAATTTTCTGAATAGCTATATGATGTTTGCCCTCGATTTCCTTACACATCTGGTATTTAGCAGGTGCCCAGATTCCCAAATAAATCAGAATCATGCCAATAAAAGATAGAAAATAAAAGAGGCACATATAAATCTTTAATTGCAGTGAACTCTGTAGAAAGGAATAATCATTACACGTCAAGGCACCTAAAGGGTTCTCTTTTAAAAACTGTATGACATACGGCTTTTCTATATATTTACGCCTTTTTTAAAAAAATTGGATCTATTGTAGCTATGCATTTAAAAACACATACAAGTTAATATATATATATATATATATATATATATATATATATATATATTAGCTGATCCAATAGAATAATCTCCCCCCCCGCCCCCATTATTCTGTATCTATGATACCTTAAAGTATGATTTGGAACTGGGATAACTGATTATGGGTTGGACTTAATTTGGCTGTGACAAATGACAATAGATAAGCAGATAGACAGACACAGACAAGAAAGCCAAAATAAGAGAAAGTAAAAGGAAAGAGAGACACAGTTATTAATATTGCACCACAATTTGGCAGGGGACAGCAAATGCTTCTTAATTATGCAATTTGTTTGCATCTGAAAATGTGGATGCAAATCTATGCAAACATATTTAGAAACAGAGTTATTATTTATGGCCTACCACTTCATTCCTGTTAAGGCTCTTTTTAAAAACTGCAGGCAGCGGGCCCGATCGGCTGTTTCACAATAGTCCTTTTACACTGCATAAGTGCTTTGAAGTGCTCTTGGTGTAATGGAAAATGAAGGACGCAATGTAGTGATGTATATTATTTATAGGTTTGTAAATCGATCCCTTTATATTTATTGAACTGTATTCTGGAGATAGATACCGGATATTATTGATACGGATGAATGTATTTACTGACTGATCCTGTTATTGATAGATCCATTACAGACGCTCAAAACAAAAGACACTTTCAA
This sequence comes from Podarcis erhardii, assembly GCF_964252035.2. Taxonomy (NCBI): domain Eukaryota; kingdom Metazoa; phylum Chordata; class Lepidosauria; order Squamata; family Lacertidae; genus Podarcis; species Podarcis erhardii. The sequence goes on along the minus strand of NC_138511.1, from coordinate 82,010,708 downwards.
ATGTGGAATTATATGTAGAGTTAACTCGTTTTGTTTTCATTATTGGAGCACTGATCTTGTTTTTTACAGATGTGTTGATCTCGAGCAAGGCACCTGCTATTTAGGACAGGTGTATATATTTGCATAATACTGTACTGTACTGATATGGAAAAGCAAAGTGAGAGACTTTGCATACAGATCTTCAATTGTAATATATATATATATATATATATATATATATATATATATATATATGAGAATAACTGCTATACCTACAATTCCAAAAGGTTCTGTTTTAAAGATACAGGCTGGATGTATCTTGATACTTCCATTTACAAATCAATCTGCTGTTTATGGATTAACTGGATCTATATATTTACAAGCATATCCATCTTTTTCTAGCTACATTTTTAAAACTTTTCAACAACAGTCATTTATAACTACCCTTATTGATTTGCAAAAAGATCGTTATATTTACATCTGGAAGATGCAGATTTAAAAATAAATTATCTAATGGGGAAATCAAGTTTTCGAAAGAGTGGTAATTAAATTGACTACCTCCCATTTAACATGCATCGATTTGTAAATGAATCTCTTGGTCACACAATTACACAGACTGCACAACAGATAAATTGTACACCAGGAACAAGAACGACGATGGGTTTTTACTAATTGTTATTGGGGCCTGCTCTTCGCTTTAAGATGTGTGGCTGCCTTTCTATTGCTCCCCTCTTATATTTCTATCTGTCTGTAATTTTTACTCTTTCTTTTTAAAATTCCAGCTGTTCAGGAGAGCCAAGGTGAACGAAAGAACGAATCCTTTTATGCACCTCTTTCTATGATTTCTTCCTTTCCCGGATCCCTCTATTCTTCCAGGACTAGAATGTGAGGCTGCTTTGCTTGTGATAAAGCAAACAGACCCCTGATTTCAGATACATTTTCCCTTTCTGCCTCCCCGATACGTCCTAACACCAACCACATCCCTGGCCTTCTGGCCACCACCACCCCAGAGAAAAATATGGTAAAGGTGTGTTTGGGGGGGTGGGAAGCATCTAATTCCCACTGAAACTGACACCAAAGTGGTGCGAGGGTGGGGGAATGGAGTGTTTGATGGCTGAAGGGTATGACTGCTTTCTCTCTCTCTCCCTTCCCCTCCTCCCCAGGTGACATTCATGGAATAAATGACCTGGACTCTTTGTCGGGTGAGATGGAGCTGGCGGTCAGTTTCTTGACCAGGAAATGGCTGCTCTTATGTAGCAGTGGAGAACTAGGGATCGCTTTTTCCACTAACGCGTCATCTCTCACAATTGGGAGTAAAGCACCCCACTATACCTAAATTAAGAGTCTGGGTTCGTATTAAATAAAAGAAAACTACTTATTTATTTTTAAAGGCTCTCTCTGTGGCACTGCATCTCACATTCTGGATTTTAGGAAAGCCAGGTCGAAAAGAGGCACCTTCCGTTCCCAGCAGAAATACGACTTCCAGCACGGCCTAAGGGTGAAATATAGTTTGGACAAAGGGGACCAAGTCCGATGGTATAATAGGAACGGAATTTGGAGGGGTTTTGTCAGAGAGGTTGGGAAGGAGGTATAGCCAAAGGAAACATAAAAGGAGAGAAATGGGTGATAGAAAGGGGAGTGGGAAGGGGGGGAAATAATGCAATGACAATTAGAAGGGAAAGTAGAGGAAATTAAAAGGGAAGGTGAGGAAAAAACAGCAAAAGAGCAAGAATAAAAGGTATGGCGCACAAAACACGGAACTGGCAAAATCATGCAGAGGTTTCAAAGAATATATGGATCATATATAAGGATGGATGGAGGGATGTGGCAAAATATATACATATATACCGAAAAGTCCTAGTGCTCAGGACAGGGGAGAACGAGGACATTATAAGGGTGTCAACATCTTGTCAGGCTGCCACACAGTTCCAGACAGACAAGGGCAGGCACCGAAAAGCTCAGAGAGCAGTGTGTATTGGGACTGGAAATGTAGGGAAATGGGGCAGCGAAGGACACCCTGTTGCCAAGGGACCGGTAAGCAGGTCGCTTGAGGAAATCGCAGGCCAGGCCCTGGAAGGGCTTCCGCACTGGACCTAACCAGTAGGGTGAGCTGTAGAGGAAGACAAGGGGCAGAGGCACTGCAGCGCTGAAAGGGTTACCAAGGCACCCGCACATACAAATGCACATACACATGCCAGGCAGCAATAAAAAAAAGGTCACTGCAGAGAAATGAGGTCTCACTTGACAACAGCAGATGCACACCCAACAGAAAAAGGAAGGCAGACACACACACAAGCCACCGCACCGACCCACAGAGCAACACACAACAACAGAACAGTGCGGCGCTTCTCATACCGGGCTCCTCTGACCCTATGCGTAGCGTCTAGCGGACACTGGGGGTGGGCAGGAGAAAGACAAGGCTGTACTAAATACATAAAGCAATACAATTAAATCACGGGAGTCAGACACACAGACAACACACAGCAGATGTGGGTGCCATAAAATAAAATAAAAGGACACTGATTCAACACCACACTTCTATAGGGGACGTCTCCAAATATATATATTCAGCGTTACTGCCTGCCGATACTCGTCAGCACATTGTATTGCACACACGGGGATGGCGTCCTCTTTCAATTTATACTCGTGGGTTCTAATCCAGATTAGTGATTGCAAAAACTCCAGGGGAGATTCCGCAATCATTGCGGATCAACAATCATGCAGAGTAAAGGAGCGATCTTGTGTACATGGCTTCAAGCTTTAACCGTTTTGCCTTTGCCACTAGGCCCAGCTCTCACCAAGTCAGGGGCCCTCCAATCCCCTCAGTCACTATGGCTCCTCATGAGAGAAATCCGACACAGAAACGCAAATTCTAGCTCATAGCTCCCTCCTCAAACCCAGTCGGGGTTACCACCCGCAAGGAGCTGCAACTCTTCCAGATTTAAAAAAAATCAACCCAGATTATTGGGATGTAATTTTGAAATACAGTGTTTCAGTGATAGGTCTATGAAAACGAGGCCTAGTAAACATATGTGGGGGGAGACCATGGCCGGCCCTATCATGAGGTAGAATGAAGCAGCCACCTGAGGCAGGTTTCAGATGCCAGGAAAAGGCAGCAAATTGTGAATCATTTTATTTTTTATTATTCTGTTTTATAGGAAGTGGGGGCTCTTGTGAAATATTCCAGTTAGGAGCCAATTAACTATGCACCTTGGGTTGAGAAGGGAGGGTGAAGGACATTTGCTGTTCTCCCTCCCGCAGCAAAATGTCAGGGGGCAAGCCCAACCTTTTGACAGGACCAGACCTGAAGGGGAGGATGCGGCATTCTCTGCAGTTTAGGCAAAAGGAGCTCTTCCTGTGATTTGCACCCCACACCCTTTGCAGAATCCAAGGAAAAGGCAGTAATAGCAAAGAGATTTGGGAAGTGTCTGGTGACTAAAGGACTTGTTCCAAGAAGGACCTGCTCCATTATATCAACAGACGCACACACCACAAGGCCACGCACAAAACAAGAGGGCACGACAATGTATCGCTGCTGCCGCTTGACACACTTCAACAACCCTTTCGTACACACACAGGGCACACACCCATTATCACTTAATGCAGATTAATTACCCCATAGTGAGCTTTAATCACACTGTACTCACAACCCGAGTGATAAAAGGCTGGGAGGGGGGTGTTCACCCTTTCAATCCATGTTTATGGATGAAGTAAAAGATTCTAATCCACATTAGCGAACAAGGAGGTGTTAGTTTCCCCCGATTAATTAACATGGAGCGCAAGCGTTTGAACTTGAGTGCACAAGATTAGGGTAATGAAAGAATGATAGAAGGTTAGAGTTCTTTCCAGAGTTTGACTTAATCTTTATACATGTGGTGGCAGTTCCAGTCTGTTTTGTGAGGATTAATCTAGGAAAATACAGGTGTTTCTCCATAAATAATCTGAAGCAAAACTGTGCGGTCTTTTTTATGGAAACTTACCAGCCCCACAACTGACATGCCAATTCAGACACACAAGGAACAGAAAGGGATGCAATCTATATAGGAAAATGTAAACTCCCATAGATGACAAATAGATGGATTATGCACACCCACGGGGGCAATTTGTACACTTGCAGGGACGTAAGACACACACACACACACACACACACCTCAAATTGCAGAGGCCTGAATGGGGATATTTAAGAAGAAATAAAAGCTGTTGTGTCACCCAACAATGCAACTGGCAGGGGAAAGGACTGTTACAAAACTCTTTGCGGCTTCTGCATTTATTAGGTTTTTGCAGAACCTACTCCAGAGTAATTTCCACTTCTCCCTGTCAGAAAAGTAAGACCTGTGAAATATCTACCAGCACTGCTTACAGGTAGACTTGCAACTGCTTAAAGAAAAATGCAACAGTGCTGTTGGTGCTTTAAGCAGCCAAGAGGTAAAAAATTGGTGTCTTAAATGAACCCACTGACAAAGCACAGGGGGGAGATCAGTGGCAAGCAGCCTAGTATGTTGCTAGCTTCACTTACACCAGTGCCCACCTGTCAGGACTAAGGGGGTCTTTACAGCATATAACCACTGTTCCCCATTTCCCCATGGCAATGTCCTGTAAGTGCCCAGCCCATCTCACCCCACCTCACCCCATAAGCAAAGCCCAGTTAGTCATTTCTGAACTCCAAGTAACTATGGACAAGTTAGGGAATGTCAATGAAGAGAGAGAGAGAGAGAGACTCGCCAAGGATATGCCAGGCTCTGGGACAGCAGACCAGAAGGCATCCCTCAATTCGCTCACTCTCTAATAACTCAAGAAACAGAAATAGCATCCGTTTTGGAAAACTGGGATAGTGTTCCAACTTGGCCTGGGGGAGAGCTATCGCACCAAACATGAATTTGGGGGGTAGGTGGTTCTGGATTTAGGGGTTCAGGACGGCTGAAGGTAACAGCCACACCCCTAGATCCATTATTCTTAACCCTATTCTTAGGAGATGTGTTCCCTGCTCTCTCTCTCCCTCACAACCCACACACTCACTTTTGAAATTTTGGTCCATCTCCATTCTTTTGGATGTATCTTTCCACCTTTCTCTCTCTGCCCCACTGAATCCAGACCACTGAACCCCCTTCCTTCACCAGGAGCTCCCGTCTCTTCTATCCAGCGGTCTCCTTTCTTTCTTACCCAACTCTCCTCCCTGCCTCAGCCACACACCCTGCCCCCCCCCCCATATCCACCTCCTCTCACCTTCCCCTCATATAGGTCCCCTTCTCATACACTCCCCCACCCCGAAAAAAACACAGAATCTGACCTCTTCACCCATCCAGCCACTACCCCAGGTCTCCCCTGCGCCCCCCCCACACGCTCCCACCTCCTCCAGATCCTAGCAATATCTCTCCCTCCACACAATAGCTGCCATGGGCTGCTAATAATTATTAATAACATTCTTCCTTTCCTCCCTCTTCTCCACCCCCACCCCGTCCATGGACAAAAGAAGAGTCCAGTTCTTGTTGTATGTATCTGCCTCCCCCTCCTCGCTTCGGCCATTGCACGTTCTCCCCCCCCCCCACAACCTTCACTTTCTTCCCCCCCACCCCACCCTCAACACCGGTTCTTTGGACAATCCAGCCATTCCATCTTCGGTTCGCACCCCCCCCCCCGCATTATGCAACTTGAGTTTATAATAGAGAGGGGTCTAATATACTCACTTATACCCCAATAAACACAGAACACCCCCTTTAGTGTATGAAAGCAATCGCCGCTAATGCACAGCACAACCCCCCCCTTTTCGGGGGCGGGCGGAGGGGGGGGTTAGGAATCCAAATATTGCAACACATTTCCTAACAATATATGCCCGCTTTGCAAAACCGTAAACGCCGGAGCCACAACCCCCCATCTCCTCAGGTTCCTTCAGTCTATTCCTCCTTTTTTCCCCTCCCTTCTTTCTTCCATCGCCAGAGCATCAAAAGCCGAGCCACCGCCACCGAAAAGCAAAGAGTCATTTACAGAAAATCCTCTACAGCGTTTTCTCTGTCTTCTGATTTTATTTTCATCCATGCAAAAAAAACCTATATAGATATTTTTTTTTAAACATTCGCTCAGTGCACAAAGCCATTTGCAAAAGGAAAGAACGGCCAGCAAATATCATTTTTTGCCATTGCAAAAAACGCCTCCCCTTTGCAATGAATAAAAATGCCCTTTAAAAACACGCCTGTATCATTTTTGCATTTTATTTGTTTTTGTAAAAAAATAAAAATAAAATGCATTTTTATATATGCATCTCTCCGTTATTATTTTTCCCTCTTTGCAATTTTTTTTTGTTCGTTTCCTTAAAGGCTGAGCCACAGACACCAGCAAAAATAATATGCCAGGGAGAGGAAAAAAAGAAAGCTCTTGGAAGGAACAATTGCAGCTGCTGTGTTGAGAGACGAAGAGAGAGAAAGGAATAGACTGCCTTGTGTGTGTGTGTGCGTGTGTGTGTGTGCAATAGACCAGCTGCTGCATTAAGCATTTTGCAATCAATAAAGAGCGGGTGAGATTTATGCAAAGCGCAGATATTAATATGCAAAGTTTTAAAGATTTTTAAATGGGAGAGAGAGGGAAGGAGACAGGGAGGAGGAGGCGGGGTGGGGGGGATTGCATAGAGACTGCACCTACCTCTGCTTCCATCGGTGGGCGCAAGCTGACTCCTCCATGCGCGCATGGGTGCAGCCCAGATACACAGGGGCTGAGGGGGAAGCAGCAGCAATAGCAGAAGCGGCGGCGGCGGCGGCGGCAGCAGCAGTCAGAGCGCGAGCCAGGGCGCGCGCCGGATTCTCTCCATCATTTCCCCCCTCCCCTCCCCATTCCCCGGCTACGGTTGCCCGGGCAACGAGAAAGATGCAGCAGCATCAGCACCAGGATGAAAGATGCTCAGGGCAGCAACAGCAGATGGGGATGGAGATGGGGCGCGCGTGAAAGGGAGCCCTGATTGGAGGGGGGAGCAGATGGGAGGGAAGAAACAAGAGGAGCTTCCGAATTTTAGAGGGGGGGGGTCGTTTCCAAATTTGTTAAACTGAGGGACTGAGTGGGGGGGGGGCGGTGGGTCTTTGGAAGAGGGAGAAAGAAAAATGCCCAGAGTGTTTTCAGCTGGGGCAGGGACAGGGGAGGGTGGGGGGCGGGGGAGAAATGAAGGAAGGGGCAATACAGAAAGGTGAGGGTTATTTACGATCTGGAAATGAGGTGTAGGGAAGGAGGGCATCAAAGTCGGGGGCATGAGAAAGGTGCTTCTGAACTTTAAGACGGGTGGGGGGCGGGATTATAAGATTTAGGACAGGGTTAGGGTGAAAAAGCTTTAGGGGTTGGGTGAGAGGGGAAAGCTCTCTTGAGTCCTGGAGCAGGATGAGGCCCCCCCCCCCCGGTTTAAAATGGGAAGGAAAATAGGAATGGAAAAACGGCAGGACTTCGGAGAGTAGGAGAGGCTAATGGCGAGGTTCTATTTGGGCATGCTTAGGATCCTGGGGTGTATTGTATTCAGCGTGTGTGTGTGTGTGTGGTCTGTAAACACCTTCCTTCCACCCTCTCCTTATTTTGCACCTTCACACTATCACTAAATACAAAATTAGGAAGAGTTTTAATGCTCTATGCAACTATGCAAAAGTTTTCTTTCCCCGTTGCTCACGTCTGCATAGACCTGCCTTCTAGACAGAAATGGAGAGGAAAGAATTCTGTGTAGTCTTTCACAAAGGGGCCATGAAAAAGACCTGGTGATAAAGAACGTAACCTTTTATAGAAACTGAAGGACTTGTATAGATAATCCTAATTCAGAATTTAACATTTGGTCACGCAGGGAAAACATGCTGCCCACTTTGGAGATTTGAAATATGTAATTAGTATTCTGGGGGAATCAAAGGTAATATAATCTGGACAGGAGCACTGCTGAAGGGGATTAGGTGTTCTTGTAGAATGTTATACTCAGGATTTCAAATTATTGTATCCTGACTAGCAAGTGCAAAAGATACATATAAGAAGTTATTATAAAAGAAGGTAGAGTAAAAACAATGAAAGCAATATATAGAACAGATGTTAAGGATTAAATGTAAAATTTGGTTTTAAAAACTGTTTTAAGTAGATGTTGGAGTTAAAAGCATTTTATGGAATAATATTCTATAGTGGAAGTACCATGTACAAAGCCTTACATAACTAACCTGTTAATTAATTTAAATCTGACATTTTTGAAGTTAAAAGTCATATATGCTAAAATAATTAAGAGGTTTCCATGAAATGCATATTAAGAAGTAGTAGTGCGACAATTTTAAAAAGAGAAAGTTATGTTTTTATGACCGCTTTTGAATAGCAAGATAGTCATACACTCTAAATAAGATTTTATTTAAATATGCAAAACAGTCTTTTAAAATGCATATTTATGATCCATAGTATTACCTTGAAATCAATGAAAAATGCAGCTAATATTAAATGCTTTATGTAATTGTTGACCCACAGCTGAAATTACATTTACTTAGATTATACAAGTTCCTGCATGGTACTTAGAATTTGAATGTAAATAATCATGTGGCAAAACTGAATAATCTGTGCATTTTATTATAGTACAATATATAGATTATTATGATTATATATATATATATATATATTTATATAGGCACACAACAAAATATTTAATTATTTCATTTGCAAGCAGAACAATATCAAATGACATTCATACAATCAGCACAAGGTGAATATTACTCACTGGAAAACAAAATTAGTGGGTACATTTAGGAATATTTTATTTTAAATAAAGGATTTTATGTTCAATATGCAAAAACATTTCATGTAAAATCTATTCAAGGTAAACAATATTATATGCAAAGCAAAAAATTGAAAAACCCACTGGTGTTAACTTCTGAGAATTGATCTGTAAAGAAAACGAAATTTATAAGATTACATTTGTCACTCCAGATATTATAGTTATATGTAAATCCAAGTAAAGTTTTTGCATACAGTGAAAAAAGAAAAAGCATATCAAACTGCAGTAATTAAAAGCGGATTGCTGTGGATAAATGAACATAGGTATAAAATTGAGAACTTTATATTTAATACTCATTGATTAATTTTCACTTGATGTTATATGTAAAGGAATTAGCATAGATTAGATACAAAATGTTAAAACCTAGCAAAGTTTAAACTACTGGTAATATATTTTCAATCACTTTATATGAAGAATTAATATGAAAATATGCAAAATATTATTCAGTTTCTTTCACCAAATCCAGAATTTTAAGAATAATTGCCAACACCGAAAATTAAGATGATCATATTAAATAATTCAAAGTATTGTATAAAATGGAAAAAGAAAAATCTTCAATTGACCTTTGAAATCTAAATTCTGGTCTGCATACATGAAGCCCAAATTTTACAACACTGGGTTTCTAATATTTAACTTTCAAATCCATTTAGTTACATGTATGTTAAGTAACTGAAACATAATGTAAGGCATCTAACTTTTAATTAACTTTCCAAGAAAATGCACCCAGAAATTCCTTGTTAAGTGAAATATTTTTATTTTGCTCTCAGACAGTGTAAAAATATACAAAACTAAGAGAAATTGCTGTAATTAAGTTAGAGAGATAATTCCCTCCCCCTTTCTAATGTATGTGAACATTCAGAAGCAGTTGAAGCCAATGTATTTTAAGAATTAAACCTACAGCATGTGATGTGTGTCATTGGATTGCGATATTTTGTTTGTCCGAGGGCTTCGTTTCTCAGCTGGTCAGCTTCATTGCAAAAAAATAAAATAAAAATTGCCGGGGCTTTTTCCTGTTGTATGCTCTGGAAGACTCGGAATTAATTCTCATTAGCCAAATAGGTAATGTTAATAATATGCACAACATCCACTATACATCCGTAATTCTGTGTCTGTTGTATGCGTATTCATTGGTTTGAAAACCAATCTTAGCAATTTGAACAGGATGAATTACTGCCTGCTCAAGTTGCTAAGATGACTATCATGCTAACATAAAAAAATTCTCACAAGTAATCCAAAAGTAACTCAATATACACTGGGCATTAGGTTTAGATACCACACCTAGAACTTTGCATGTCATAACGATTTTACAGAATCGGTACTGCTTTTTATGTGTTCTTGACGTACAGTACACTGAAATCTAAACGTTATTTATCACATGCAGTCCTTATTTACATGCAACATGAATTCAGCATTCCACGCAAAACAAAAACTGGGGAAATCCTGTACAATAATTAAAGTTGTCTGAAGATGCATCTTCAGGATCAAAGGAATAACAATTGATAATATTGCCGAGAATGAAGCATTTTTGCAACAGAAAAGCCAAATGGAAAAAACTGTTGCTTTTATCTAATGGGAGCCTGGAATGAGTTATTATTTCCTTACATCTCTGATGACAAATATATGTACATATTTGTTCCAAATCTACAGGTTGCTATAAATGGCAATTAAAATATTTGCAAAGGATACACACTCAGGATTCTAGACATCGTACCGAGTGTGGTTTTAGTGTTACGTAGAACACTAGCAAGCGAAGGCTAAAACACAGGGTCTTTTTAAGTGGAAAAATACAGATTCTATTAGTTTGTGGGGGGTTGGGGGGAACCATGTCATGTGCCACAACTCAGGCTCACAGACTGGGGAAAAAATAAAGGCTCTTTGCACCAAATTTTACTGCAAAATGGACTTATCCTCTAACCCTTTTAACTGAGATATCAAAGTGGATTAATTATTGCAATTAATTTGAGATCCAAAACTCGGTGGCTTCAAAATGCATGGTTAGTTTCTCATGAAATGTATATTGCACACAGACACAAACACACTGTTAATTCAGCCTCGCTCTCCCAGCCGGTGCTCCCAAACCACAGCTGACATGCCTGATGCTTTGTTTGCCATTTTCGTCCATGTGTCTGACCAACAAACCTCGATCCATGCTTGCAAAGAAAGCAGGGTCGCGCGGCCAGATATACCAAGGGCCAACAGTGATTCTGCACGCCATTGGCTTAAGACATGGGTAGGCAAACTAAGACCCGGATCCGGCCCAATCGCCTTCTAAATCCGGCCCGCGGACGGTCCGGGAATCAGCGTGTTTTTACATGAGTAGAATGTGTGCTTTTATTTAAAATGCATCTCTGGGTTATTTGTGGGGCATAGGAATTCGTTCTCCCCCCCCCCCCGCCACCTTTCAAAATATAGACCGGCCCCCAACAAGGTCAGAGGGACAGTAGACCGGCCCCCTGCTGAAAAAGTTTGCTGACCCCTGGAGCCTTAAGACGTCTCAGGCAGCGTCATTTAAAAACCCCCACTTTCCTTTTTAATATACTTTGCACAAACATTGCATCTCCCATTTTGCGACGTGGCGAAGGCCCAAGGACTACTTAAGAGCTGCAGGGGAAAGCTAAGGAGCACCCCTTCCCTCACTAATTCATATATTTCGTCAGAAAGCTAGTTGTTTGTTGGATTATACGTTGTCTGGCGTAGCACTGACAGGCACGCGTTTCCCGGGAGCAAATGCTTGCGGTGTGTGGAAACAGCAACGTGATGCCTTACCACTGACCAGATGCAGCAAACTGGAGTTGTGGTGATGGCAACGTGGGGGGGGGGGTCCCTAATGGAAAACCAGCCCCTGGCAAACCTAGAAGAAAGATTTCTGAGTTGCGAAAAAAGATTGCTGCGCGATTGGTCTTGGCGACTCTCGGTAACAAAAGAGAGTGGGTTTTGTTTATATCCAATTCATGGTTTCCTTGAACTCGGCGCTGTGTCTGGAGTGGAAGCTGCCATTGTAAGGGCTTCAGAAGGGATCGTGTGGCAGCTGCGGGGGGGGGGGGCGCTGGGGGGGGGCTGAGCAGCAAAATCTTTTCGAAAGCGAATGCCGGGGGATCTTGAGTGGCCAGGAAAACATGGTGAGCCCTGGAAGGTTATTATGTGGCACAAATAAATAATGCCATGAGCGTTGAATTTACATTAATATGCATAATAAATTGTGGTGGGGGGTTGGCAGTGGGGGGACCATACTTATGTTGCATGAAGTTTGGAGGCTTTCATCTGTGGACAACCGTCCATGATCCTTGCTTTTAAGACATCTCTAATATGCCAAAAATAAATAGAACTGAGAAATCTCAAAGCCTGTCTAGTTCTATTTCAAATAAGCAATCAGTTCGAGCAATTGGTCATTGCCAAACAGCCACTTTTGGGTCTGGGTTAGGCAGGCCAGAGGTCCCACACACCTCAAAATGGCCTCCTACCAAATCTCATTGCCAGGGTGGCAACTTCCTTCAGCAAAATGGAGGCCCAAGTGACAGTGTCCAGGGAGCCCAGTTTGGTTCAAAGGCCACCAGTTGCTAAACCCAGCATCTGTCTCCCTTTCTTTCTTTCTTTCTTTCTCTCTCTCTCTCTCTCTCTCTCTGCCACCATTTCACGCATGGAGTGGACAGGAGCACTAGCATTACTACATCAAGGTGGTCTCAGAATGGCAAGTGAGGAAGCGACTTTAATAAAGTATAGTGGCGCCCCCTACCAAATGATCTGAGAACGTCAGCTTCGAAAAATATTCGTCTCCTTACAATCCAGAAAGCACCAAGGTTTGATCATAGAACTGACCATCTAGTGCCATGCAATATTCATATAACTTCCATAAACGAATGAATTAAATTCCATTTTAAATATTGCTGTTTTCTTACAGCTGATGCTTAAATTGTGCGCTGTACAATGCACAGGCAAATATGCAGTGATGAGCTTGCCCATAGGCAACAGAAATACTTGTCTTGGCTGTCACAATATATGTTAAAATGTTTGTTTGTTTATTGAATTTATATACCGCCCTATGCCCAGAGATCTAAGGGCGGTTCCCATAAAAATATCACAGTATATAAAATAAAAAGAAAAGCAATAACCCAATAATACACCTCCCAAAAGAGCTACATTTTAAAATGGGATGTTGATCAGGTCAACCAAAGGCCTGGTTCAAAAGGAACGTTTTTGCCTGGTTTCCTAAAGGTGTATAATGAAGGCACCAGGCGAACTTCCCTGGGGAGAGCATTCCAGACGGGGAGCCACTGCAGAGGAGGCCCCGTTCTCATGTTGCCACCCTCCAGACCTCTCAAAATGTTGCAAAGGTAAGCCTTAATTAGTGGAAGAAATGTGACTGAAATGTCCCACCTCTCTGCAGGGCCAGGCTGAAGATGGTGCAGTCAAATAGCAAGATAAAATGATATGTTGGGGACCCATAAACTTCCACAAGACAGCTCAGATTCTGGGGCTCAGATGCAAAACAGGACCGGGACTCCTGCATCTTTAACAATAGTCCAGAAGAAGACATTCCAGAAAGCTAAGCTTGCATTACAAGCTACAAATGCTGCAAATCTCTCCTTTATGGAGCTTTTAAAGTTGCAAGAGGCCCAGTCCCATACTCTACAACATTTCTCCAATGAAAATAGGTAAAGGTAAAGGGACCCCTGACCATTAGGTCCAGTCGTGGCTGACTCTGGGGTTGCGGCGCTCATCTCGCTTTATTGGCCGAGGGAGCCAATGTACAGCTTCCGGGTCATGTGGCCAGCATGACTAAACCACTTCTGGCAAACCAGAGCAGCACACGGAAATGCCGTTTACCTTCCCGCGGTACCTATTTATCTACTTGCACTTTGACGTGCTTTCGAACTGCTAGGTTGGCAGGAGCAGGGACCGAGCAATGGGAGCTCACCCCGTCACGGGGATTCGAACCGCCGACCTTCTGACTGGCAAGCCCTAGGCTCTGTGGTTTAACCCACAGCGCCACCCGCTGAAAATAGTGGTGTCCTATTCCATAACAATGATTTTATTATTTATACCTTGCTCAGCTGGCTTGGTTGTCTCAGCCACTCCAGGGGGCTCTGAACATATTTAAAAAACATTAAAAAATTAAACTTGTTAAAAACAAAAACCTCTACAGGGCTGCCGTCAGATGTCTTCTAAAGGTTGTATAGTTACTTGTCTCCTTGGTTCCAGGGTGTGTGTGCATAACTCCATACCCTCCAACATTTCTCCAATGAAAACAGGGACATCCTAAGGAAAAGCCGGTCATTCTAATATCAAATCAGAAACTGGGATTGTTTCTGTTCTGGAGAAACAGGGACACTTGGAGGGTTTGCTGTCCTCTGTCACGTCTGGTACATCCCTATCCCAGACGGGTGAAGGCTGGTGTGGAGAAGACAACAACTTGGAACATCCCACCCCGAAAAGGTCCACCACCTCAAGAAAGCATGAAAGAGCAAAGAAGGTTGGAATCTGTAAGTGACATGGAAAGAGAGGTTTTATTGACCAAAGTCTGAGGACAGGAAGGGAAGTAGGAACAGGAAAGGGCAAAGACCTAGTGCAAAGGTGGGAGGCTCTAAATAGACTTGGCCCCAGTGAGACTGGTGGTTTTTTTCGAATGCAATGCCAGGAGCTTAGCAGAGTTGCAACCCAGGTTTTGAAAGGCCTGCAGTCCAATGGGCGAAAACATGTTAATTTCAGTTTCTCCTTTTTCCTAAATTCATTTCTTCACATTTCCACATTGGTTTGCGAATATTTTGCTTGAAGGCCTCCTGAAAATTCACCATCATTCTAGTGTGAATTTATCCTAATATACCCTTTCTTTTTCGTATGCAGTTTTGCCGACTAGATTTTTGCAAGCATTTTTCTAAGGCATTTTCACCAGGCATTTGTATACGCATTTTGCTCTGGTAAATGCTTTTTTTTTTGGCAAATATTACTCAGCTGGGGAACTGCACCACCAAACCTGGAGAAGTGCAAATTTCGAAGGATGGCTCCGTTTTGATTCACACATTGTTGCAGGAAGTGCAAGTCAAATGAAGTCCACCTTTGAAATATGAACCGAGCTGGATTTCACCCTCACCCCTACCTGCAGTTGATGAGACTTGAGCACATTTTGATACCTGTGCCTCATCTTGCTTCCTTTTAATCCTGTCTATGGCTGTAGCTGAAGCCACAGATCTTATTAAAGGTCTTTGCTGTGAACCAAGCAAGGTCTGCTCTGGTCCCGGGTTCAGGATCTGCACAAAACAGCATGTTGCTAATAATATCCTGCTAGCGTTCCAAGATTTTATAGACGCAGGAGCAGCAAAGATTTTTACTCCACTTTTCAACTAAAGGGTCCACAAAAGAAGGTACAAAGAAAAATTAAAACATAAGAAGAGCTTGCCAACAGTGGGAAACCCACAAAAGGACCTGGTCACATGAACACTCACCCCTACTGTGGCTTCCAGCCAGTGCCAGATTTACATATAAGCTAAATATATATGTATATATCTTAGGGCCCCACTCTCTTGCCCCCCCCCCCAAAAAAATTAAAGGGATAAAAACTGGAAGTACATTTCCAAAATATAAGATAAAAAACAAATAAAATAAAACTGACATACAGCAACAGTGTTTTGTGCTGTGTAGGCTCCTGTGATGTAAGTAATGGGCCCCGCCTGCTAGCCTACTCCCTAAAATAATAATAATAATAAATAATTTTTTTATTTATACCCCGCCCTCCCTGGCCAGAACCGGGCTCATGGCGGCCAACACCAATAAAATTACAATAAAATGTAATAGAAAAAGAAATAACAGTTAATTAAAATACGGGTTAAAATACAATTTAAAATGCAGCCTCATTTTAGTAGTAACCCATAAATCAAAACCATAAGGGGATGGAAACATAAGGGTCAGACTGAGTCCAAACCAAAGGCCAGGCGGAACAGCTCCATCTTGCAGGCCCTGAGGAAAGATGTCAAATCCTGCAGGGCCATGGTCTCTTGTGACAGAGCGTTCCACCAAGTCGGGGCCAGTACTAAAAAGGCCCTGGCCCTAGTTGAGACCAATCTAACCTCCTTGCGCCTCAGGACCTCCAAAGTGTTATTTGTGGACCTTAAAGTCCTCTGCAGGGCATACCAGGAGAGGCGGTCCCATAGGTACGAGGGTCCTAGGCCGCATAGGGCTTTAAAGGTCAAAACCAGCACCTTAAACCTGACCCTGTTTAAGACCCTGTTTACTGGTTTGCTCATTTCCATATATAGGGTGCCTACATTCTGCATGTGCAAATGGCTTTAGATACCGATTAGGTCCATAAATTACCATATAGCAAATATTCAACACAAAAAACAGCGGCAATTTGTTGCTGACAAAGGACAGCTGGACATTTAAAGGGCCCCATTACCTTCAGTAGCTTATGGCCTCATCAAACCTTAATCCAGCCCTGCTTCCAGCAACTGGCATACAGAATGATTACTGCCTCTGACTCTGGAGATAGAGCATAGACATCATAGCTGGTAGCCATTGATAAAGCCTTTTCCTTCCATGAGTTTGTCCAAACTGCTTTTGAAACCCTGATCTCAGACTTGCAATTAAAAAACAACAACACCATTGGCCTGATCCAGCGGGCTCTTCTTGTGCTATTCCTCAAAAGGTGAGAAACTGCACTGTAAAATGAGAGGTGTTTTATTTGGAGCAGCGTCGCTGAAGCTCCCAGCTAAAAATCACAATGGAGCAACATCAGGCTGGTAACATGCACTTCCTGAGATTTTTGTTTTTAAGTAAGTCTGCGTGTACAGCTACAAAAATAACTGAGCTCTTGGGGTGTGGTCTACACACGGGGGGGGGGCACTATAAATAAGTCAGAAATTAAATAGTCATAACAAAATAAAAAAAAATGCTACTTAAAAATCACAAAGAATATTTATTTGCTCTCTGGCACCACCTGGTGTTGCATGTTTATAGTGCATTAGGGTTTTTTTACTAATGTAGCTGAGTCCTTCACCAGAGCAGAAGTCAGTGGAGGGCAGGCAAGGAATGATGGAGGGGAGGAACAACCCGCTGCCCCCAGATACATTCTGCCAAGTTTTGCCCAGAATAGCAATGAATGTCCATGAATCACACACAGAGGAATGTTTGGAAGCAAATGTACGAAATATGAAGAGAATGCAAATGACCCGTTTGTGTTTGGAGGTCTCCTCTTGGAAGCACCCAGAGCCTCCGATTTATTTTCCTTCTTACTTGCTTTTAACATCTGCTCGGGACTTTGGACTAAGAAAGAATATTTCATACTGCCACTTGTGCTCAGGTGCTGCAAGGAGTGTGGTCTCACTGCCCAGAGGGCTTTGCACAATCAACATTGGAAGGGACAAGCGTGGGCTATGGAGGGGAAGAGGTCAGAGACTGGCAAATGAGCAGCAGCGATTGGGTCGGGAAGCAATGCTTCATTCCCAGGCAAAGCTGTCCAACCCACTTGGACCCTTTCCGTCTGAGCTTGTGAGTCGCACGAGGTCTGCACGACAAAAGGCCCGCAGGCTGACTGCAGGGCCTCTGTTGATAGAGACTTCCCCCCACATATCTGTTGCAACATGGCAAGCTGCCTCATGTTCACACCCTCCAACATTTCTCTGACGGAAACAGGGACGTCCTATTCCACAACGACAACAACAACAACTTTATTATTTATACCCCACCCATCTAACTGGATTGCCCCAGCCACTCTGGGCAACTTCCAACGTATGTAAAAACATAATAAAACATTTGAAAACTTCCCTATACAGGGCTGCCTTCAGATGTCTTCTAAAGGTTGTATAGTCAGGGGCGTCGCAAGGGTGGTGGGGTGCAGTCCACCTTGGGTGTCATGCCTGGGGGGGGGGTGACAAAATCAGCTAGACTAGTGACTGGGAGTGGCCGCCGGGACCACATAACCTTAGAGATCTGCATTGGCTCCTAGTACGTTTCCGAGCACAATTCAAAGTGTTGGTGCTGACCTTCAAAGCCCTAAATGGCTTCAGTCCTGTATACCTGAAGGAGCGTCTCCACCCCCATCATTCAGCCAGGACACTGAGGTCCAGCGCCGAGGGCCTTCTGGTGGTTCCCTCATTGCAAGAAGTGAGGTTACAGGGAACCAGACAGAGGGCCTTCTCAGTAGTGGTGCCCACCCTGTGGAACGCCCTCCCATCAGATGTCAAGGAAATAAGCAGCTATCTTATCTTTAAAAGACATCTGAAGGTAGCCCTGTTTAGGGAAGTTTTTAATATTGAATGCTGTATTGTTTTTAACACTCAATTGGAAGCTGCCCAGAGTGGCTGGGGAAACTCAGCCAGATGGGCAGGGTATAAATTATTATTATTATTATTATTATTATTATTATTATTATTATTATTATTATTGGTGTGGCGGTGCTCTCACCCCTGGCGGGTGGATTTTCACGAGTGGTGCGGTCGCCGCCATGAAAATCCGCCCATTTTATGCAATCGGTGGTCGTATTTTAAGCTAAACAACTCTGGGCAACGTTCCCCAAAAGTGCAATGTGAGGGGGGGTGACAAAAAAAATATTGCACCAGGTACCACCTGACCTTGCTGTGCCTCTGTGTATAGTCACCTATCTCCTTGGCCAGGGGGTCACAAAACTCTGTGCCCTCCAACATTACTCCAATGAAAACAGGAATTTCCTAGGGAAAAGCGGAACATTTCAGGATCAAATCAGAAACCAGGATGGTTTCTATAAATCTGGGACTGTCCCTGGAAAACAGGGTCACTTGGAGAGCCTGCACTATACACAATTGATCTGAGTTGCAGACCTGGGGCCACAGCCCCTGTTCCCAGCCCCCGCTAACCACTAGGCCACTCAAGAAACCACAGACTTATGCTCTGATATCAGTGCCCTGCCATTTAAAGTCTTAGATTAATTTTGCAACTTGGGAGCAAGTTTGCAATGGGCTCGGGGAGGGAATCTGCAACAATCCAAGATCCTGCCCTCCTCATTAATGATCAGTGGTGCATTATTGATTCATCATTGGGGAAATCACAGTCATTTACGGGCCTGAGAAAAGAAACCCGACAAATATAGACAAAATATCCGTGTGGCACGGAAGGACATATGTAGCTTAGTGGAGCCACCCGGTGGCAGTTTTGACAAACAGCGAGTGCTGTTAATTTGCAGCTGCTCCCTGATTCACAAACACCTGTTTCAAAGATGATGTCGTGAAGTTTGCGTTAAGTCATGGAAAGCAGTCCTGAGATTGCTGAAGTTGTGAGTTCGAATCCCACCCTTCCCAAACACAAGAGAGATGATAGTATCCTGCTCCCATAGTTCGTGGATGAAAGTCCAAGGTTCAATTTTCAACCAAAAGCATTTCAGGTTGCAGTATAACAACAACAACAACAACAACAACAACAACAACAACAACAATTTGTTATTTATACCCCACCCATCTAACTGGGCTTCCCCACCCACTCTGAGTGGCTTCCCAAAAAATATTAAAATACTGTAATACATCAAACATTAAAAGCTTCCCTAAACAGGGGTGCCTTCGGATGTCTTCTAAAAGTCTGGTAGTTGTTGTTCTCTTTGACATCTGGTGGGAGGGCGTTCCACAGGGAGGGCGCCACTACTGAGAAGGCCCTCTGCCTGGTTCCCTGTAACTTGGCTTCTCGCAGTGAGGGAACCGCCAGAAGGCCCTCGGAGTTGGATCTCTGTGTCCGGGTAGAATGATGTGGGTGGAGACGCTCCTTCAGGTATACAGGACTGAAGCCGTTTAGGGCTTTAAAGGTCAGCACCAACACTTCAAATTGTGCTCGGAAACGTACGTATGTGCTAGAAGCAGAGGCAACGCAATTTGTTGCCAGAAGTACACCACCAAATTCTGCCAGGGGCTGATGGGAACTGCAGTCAAAAACATCCCAGGGGTGGCAGATCAGGGAAGGCTAGAGTAGACAGTTCCAGGCTAGGTGAATGCCTGATTTGACTTGAACACAAATCAGCTACATCTGTACTTTACATATTGGTCTGGTGCCAAAGGATGGCAAGACTGAGCGTGTGTCAGGTCCCCAAGCCTAGCAGTGGACTTGCCACTCTGAAAATGCAGTCGTTTGTTTCCACTCTTCATAGAGAGGATTAAAGAAGACCTAGAAATATCACTTAGGATAGATGAGAAGGCCCAATGTGGACAATGGATCTGGAGGGGAGAGGAAATTCTGGAGACAGCTCTGTTTGCAGGTGTACTGTTTAAGACAGAAGGGGATGAGATTCAGCAAAATTCTCAAAACAATTGGGAATTATAGGGACAGTGTAGCACCCTGCTTGTGGTTAACGCTTAGCTGGAATGAAATATTCAACGCAGCAATAGAGAAATTAAAATAGTAATTTATTTGTCAGACAAATAAATAAGAGGCACAGTGGTACATGGTTACCAAGCTCTGGCCTGGCCTCCTGCCATTCTGGCCAGCACTTATATTCCCTTAATCCAGCCCCCTTTGCTCCTCCTGTGGCTGCCTCTGTCCAATCAGCCTGGTTGAAATTCCTATTGGCTGTTTGCTAGAACCAATCACAAAAGATACACCCACAAAAGATACACCCACTTCCTTGCCCTTATAAGGGAGACAAAGAGCTATATATATGACATATAAGTAATAATATATCTTACATGGAATCTTAATTACCAGCTCACCTCTTGCCCTCCTTGCCCTATTGCCTTCTAAAACAAATGGTTAATCTTACATTTTTATGTTCAACAGATGTCAAGGATCTTGAGTTTCACATCAACATTGAAAGATTTCCTTCATTTAAGGTTTCTAAACAAATGCCTGACAACTATATATCAAGACTGCTTGGATGGCGTCTTCTGTCTGGCAGGGGGGCTAGGCTCATTTGCCCCTCTGGTCTCCTATTGCAATATGACTCTATGAAATAAGAATCTAGCATTTCTTAAATCCTTTGCATAATTACATTTAAGCCAATATATTTAAGCTAATATATTTCATACATTTATCATAGGTAGCCTCTTAAAAGAATAAAGCTTTTCAAAGTAAAAAGGAAGAAACTCAGTAAAACACAGCTTTTAAAAAGAAACCTCTTCAGTGTACACCTCCCCCTTTCCCCCTCCTTTCCCAGCCAGCTAGATGCTTCTCCCATTAGCTCTTGGCCTTTCAACCTTAGGAAGAAGATATGGCTCATTTTACTGGGAGGCAAATGGTATTATTTTCCCCATTCCTAATGGTGTTTTCTCAGCCTTTTTTATCTTCTGTATCATGTAGGATCAGTGTCCTCGCTCTCAGCCTTTAATTTCCTCTTTTTATGACTTTGAGAATTGTTTTTCTACTATAAATCAATGGGGCCCCCTTGTCTTAGGAGAATGGCCAAGGTTTTCTCTGCCTGGCATGAAACATTTGAAAATCTTTAAGCTTATTTTAAAATGCAAGCCCTGATTAAACATATAGAAGCTTTGATAAAAATGCAGGCTTATGATTAGATGCCTCATTCCCCCCTTTCAAGCTCAAGGACCTTCATCCCAAGTGTCCTTGATAGCTTGACCTTCATCATATTCCTGAGGTAAAGCTCTGTATAGGGCCATGATATGAGGTAGAGTTTCATTTGAAACCATCTTGCTAATTGTACTTCTAAAACATGAAATGATACATGGCATCATACATAAAACCAATACTACTACTGTCAAGAAAAACAAGCAAGACAATAGTATCCCTTTGAGTCCTGTGACATTAGGTAACCAATTGGTGAGCCATCCCATATCCCATCCTTCCCATGTTTGTACTGGGACATGTGCTATATTCTCCATCTTTGTGGCCAACACACGGATTGCCTCACCATTATCAGAAATGTTAAAGCAACAGGCATTCCCTGTCAAGTTCAAGACTCCACATAGGCCTCCTTGCCTGGCAAGTACATAATCCATTCCCATTTTCAGCTGCAAAATGGCGGCTCTACTTTCATCCAACTGTTGTGCAATAAGTCTCAAACTCTGGGCCGTTGCATTGGTTACAAGTTCCACTACTACTTGCAATCGAATTATTCTGTTTAGATTATAAATAGGATCCCGTGCCCCTTGTATGAGCTCACCAGGATTCCAGGAGGCAGGATCATAATAGGCTATAATGCGCTCTGGTGGCCAATCATCAGTACCGCTCCAACTTTGGGTACTTCCTCCTGCTATATGAGAAATATCAGCATTCCTTCGTGTACGCCTGGCCGAACTAGTGGGCATAATCCACATTGGTGGTAATACCCAACCCAAGAAACAAGTCCCACTCCATTTGGAAGGGAGTTTCTTGTATGCCCATTCTCCACATATCCACCACAACCATCGGGTCTGAGGTTTTTGGTACGTGGAATACAGAAGGCGAAATACCAAAAGGGGTAGAGAGTTCACAGTGCAGTATGTTAGATTGCCTTTTTCTGTCACAGTTATGTTCCACACCACTTTCCATGCGTGAATAAAAGGAGGTGCACAGGGCAAGGTATTCCGAGTTCGATAGGTAGTACCGTGTGCCCAGGTATGACTATTCTTCTTATAATCCCAAGTATAGTGACAATGAGAAGAGCCTATCATGGGAGAATCAGCTGCATCTGATGATTTATGTACACAGAATTCCCCTTGTACAGGTATAACTCGTAATGGTTTAGTTGAGTTCCATCCGGGGAAATTCTGTATTTCAGTTTGGTGTGGCATTTCGCTTACCATACCAATAGCATCTAATGGTATCGGTAATAAGGGCATACCTCCCTCTGAATCATCTGGCCCAAGAGAGCAAACAAGGCAATTGGTCCTATTTGCAACATTAGCTACCATTTCAGCTAAACCTACCCACATATTGTGGTCATGGCTGAATCCATATTTAGCCAATTTGGTCAGATTCAAGGACCCTTCCCCTTCCCAAGGGATCAGGATTAATAATAAAATCATGTTGATGTCTAGTATATGCATTCCTTCCACAAAAGATTACCTTATTGTGATAGCAAATAATTATTAGCCCCAATATAATTCCCCCAGTGACAGAAATGGGGAACCACCAAGACCAAAACATATATCCCGAGGATCCCCAATGAGTAATATCTCTGATAATTGTTCCACAAAGGGGGGGGCAGTCAATCAATTGTATTAGAGAATCTTTCCGTTCACAGTCGCTGGTTCAGACGCTCCTCAAGCTTCAGGCGTGCGCAGGTCAGCCAGCTTCCAGGTTGTGGCTGCAGCAGGCCGGTCGTCAAATGTTGCCCGTGACCTAGCCCGTTCCCGGTAGGGCTAGATACAGGGGTTTTTGGAGAGAGTTAGTTTTAAAGGATTAGAGGGGTCACCTTTGCACGTCCAACTGCCTTCGGACTTCTTCAAACGAGAGTGATGAATCCAGGGGGTCACCTCAGCTACCTTCACCGCTGTTGGAGTAGAGAGCAAGACGGTGTAAGGTCCACGCCACTTAGGTGCAAGTGGATCACGTTTCCACTCTTTCACCCATACGCTATCGCCAGCCTGGAACTGATGAATCGGCTCGGCAATGCTGCACGGCGTGCGCTCGAGGGCCCACCTGTTAAGAGAAACAAAAACACGGGAGAGAGATTGCACTTGTCCCTGTGTCACATGATCTCCTATTTGTTTAAGGTCAGCTGGAATATCCTGAACAAAGGAGGGCGGTCTCCCATACAGGAGCTCAAAAGGTGACAACTTAAGTCTTTTTGTGGGTGCACACCGAACACGAAACAGTGTTATGGGTAACACATCTACCCATCCCAATCCCGTTTCCTGGGTTAATTTTGCCAATTGGGTTTTCAGAGTCCGATTCATTCTTTCAGTATTCCCTGAACTCTGAGGCCTATATGCTGTATGCAGTCTCCATTTTACTTGTAGGACTCGACATACATCTTGTACTACTTGATCAATGAACGCTGGCCCATTATCACTTCCAATGCATCTAGGTAATCCAAACCTTGGGATCAATTCAGTGAGGAGTCTTTTAGTTACCTCTCGTGCCTTTTCAGTTCGGGTGGGAAAAGCTTCAACCCATCCGGTAAGAGTATCTACAAACACAAGGAGATACTTGAATCCCTTAGAAGGGACCAGCTCTGTGAAGTCCACAATTAGGCTTTCCATGGGGACGTATCCCACATGCTGAATTCCAGGAGGTTGTACCGGTCCCTGCCTGGGATTGTTTTTAGCACAAAGAACACATTTCTGTGAAATGCAAGTTGCTAATTGTGATAGATTAATAATATACAACTTCCGACTGAGACTCTCTCTAGTTGCAGTACCGCCAAGGTGAGTAGATTCATGATAATTTCTTACAATTGTGCCTGCTAGATGATGAGGTACATAAATCCTATTGTCCGGCAGGATCATCCAACCGTCCTTCACAACTGCTCCTTCCTGTTCAGCCCACTTCCTCTCTTCTGGGGTATAGTGAGGTTTAACATCTTCTGGAACTACCTCTGGTATGAGGGCTGCTATAAATCCTCCCACAGGCTTTTGGGCTGCCTCTCGGGCTGCTTTGTCAGCAGCATGATTTCCTCTGGTTATTGGATCCCTTCCTCGTCCATGACCTTTGCAGTGCATTACAGCAATCTGTTCTGGAGCCCATACTGCTTCTAACAGGATTTCTACTTCAGGTCCATATTTCAAAGCCTTCCCGTGGGCTCCGATTAGACCTCTTTCTTTCCATAGAGCTCCATGTGCATGCAGGGTTAAGAAGGCATATTTTGAATCAGTATAGATGTTTGCCTTACATCCGGCTGCCAATTGCAGAGCTCTAGTTAAACCTATAAGTTCAGCCTTTTGTGCTGAGGTGCCAGCAGGCAAAGCCTCAGCTTCCACAACTTCCTCATTGGTGACCACAGCATATCCTGCTCGTCTGGCACCTTCATGCAGGTAACTGCTACCATCCGTATAATATACAACATCTGGATTTTTCAATGGCTCATCTTTCAGATCAGGTCTACTGGAATAAACTTCATCCATTATTTGGAGACAATCATGTGATTCTTCATCATCTACCTCTGGTAGGGGCAGCAAAGTCGCTGGATTGAGCATATTCACTACCCGTAGATGAATCCTGGGATTTTCACACAATAGGCCTTGGTATCTAGCCATCCTTGGGTTCGTTAGCCAATAACTACCCTTATATTCCATGAGTGTCAGAACAGCATGAGGTACATTCACATACATCGTCTGGCCAAAGGTAAATTTATCAGCTTCTTTGACAAGGCTTGCAGTGGCCGCTACTGCCCTTAGGCATGGAGGCCATCCTTTTGCTACTGAGTCCAATTGTTTAGACAAATAAGCTACTGGACGGTTCCAACTTCCTAATCTCTGGGTCAGGACTGCCGCTGCAATCCCATTCTGTTCATGTACATACAGCTGAAAGGGTTTTTCCGAATTAGGCAATCCAAGGGGTGGTGCCTCCATAAGTCGCTGTTTGATAACTAAAAAGGCTTGTTTCTGTTCAGGTCCCCATACGAATGGGTCCTTTTCTGCACCTCGAGTGCTTTCATGTAAGGGCTTGGCCAGACTACTGAAATCAGGTATCCATAGTCTACAAAACCCTGCTGTTCCCAGGAATCCCCTAAGTTGTTTTCTTGTGGTAGGTTCCTTGATAAGGCAAATAGCTTCTTTCCTCTCTGGTCTCAATGCTCGTTGTTGGTGTGAGATGTCAAAGCCCAAATATTTGACCTTTTCTAAACATAACTGTGCCTTTTTCTGGGAAACTCGGTAGCCAGCTTCCCAGAGCAAGTGGAGCAGTTCCTCTGTCCCTTCTTTACAGGTATCAAAATCCTTTGCAGCTAGTATAAGATCATCCACATATTGCAGAACCACCTTTTCTCCCGGTATTGAGGGGTAACTTGTTAGATCCCTCGCCAAGGCAGTGCCAAATAAAGTTGGGGAATTTTTGAATCCTTGGGGCAATCTTGTCCAGGTTAGCTGGCCTTTTGTTCCTGTCAAAGGGTCTTCCCACTGGAAGGCAAATATAGGTTGGCTCTGTGGTGCCAGCCGGCAACAGAAGAATGCATCTTTCAAGTCCAATACAGTAAAAAATGTTGCTTCTGGTGGGATCAAACTCAGCAAGGTATATGGGTTTGGTACATTTGGGTGCAAGGTCTCGATAGCCTGGTTTACGAGCCTCAAGTCCTGCACTGGCCTGTATTCATCTGTCCCAGGTTTTCGAACAGGCAAAAGGGGTGTGTTCCATTCTGATTGGCAAGGCTTAAGCAGACCATATTTTAATAGGCGGTCCAAATGTTTCTGGATGCCCTCTGCTGCTCGCCGGGGTAAGGGATATTGCTTTACAGATACAGGGGTAGCCATAGGTTTTAGGGTTACTACAATTGGAGCTATATTCTTAGCCATTCCTGGTGGGCTATTTTCGGCCCATACTCCTGGTGGCACCTGTAGAGTTCGGAGGAGCTTGTTTAATTCTGTATCCAATGTGGGTTGGACTTGCAAGGCTGACATTAGGCGCCATGATTGTTCCTTAGGTACTGAGAGGGTAATTATTCCTGCTGCTTTTGATGGCAGTTTCATTTCTGGACCTCGAGGAGTGAAGGTGATTTGGGCCTGCAATTTGGACAGCATATCTCTGCCTAAGAGAGGTATTGGACACTCAGGTATATACAAAAACTGATGGGTTAAACGATGTCCCCCAATCTGGCATTCCAAAGGTTGGAGGAAAGACCTCTTGGCTGACTGTCCAGTGGCACTTTTAATGATTACACTTTTGGATGCCTTTTTCTGCAATAGTTCTGGGAGTACTGAGTATTCAGCCCCAGTATCAATCATAAAATCTATTAAATGGCTTCCTAATTGAATCGTGACCGTGGGCTCCTGGAAGCCTAACTTTATGGAGTCCGGTCGTTCCTAGTCTTGAGTAAAATCCTCTTCTGCCAGTCCAATGAAATTGTCTCTACTCCGTCCCTGTCCTGGTCTCTGATATCTTCCATCTCGGATCATTCCCCGTCCCCGTCCCTGGTTTCTTGGGCCGGAGCCTGGGCCTGGGCCTGGGCCTGGGCGTACTTCTTCCAACCTCAAGGGTTCAGGACACTCCCGCTTCCAGTGACCCTCCTTCTTGCAATTTGCACATTGATTCCTTCCCAGTGGTGGATTCCTTCCTCGCCCTCGCCCTCCATTTAAGGGGCGGTGGTCTTGCTTCACTACTGTGGCTAGCATTACCATCTTTTCCTTCTGCCACTTCTTCTTCTCTTGCTTCTCAGCCTCATCCCTATTCCGATAAACTCGGCGTGCAATGGCCATAATTTGGCTCATCAGCATCCCTTCCCATCCTTCTGATTTCTGAATTTTCTTACGAATGTCAGAAGCGCACTGGGCCACAAATGTAGCAGTAATCATTCTGCTGTTTTCAGGGGCTTCAGGGTCAAAAGGAGTCCATATACGATAGGCTTCCTGCAGCCTCTCTAAAAAAGTCTCCCGGACTCTCATTTGGTTTTTGTTCTACTTCTGAGACTTTAGACATATTAGTGGGCTTCTGGCATGCCCTGCGGATACCTTGCACAAGTGTCTGGCGGTAGGTGGTGAGTCTGGCCAGGTGAATTGCATTGTTTGGATCCCAATTAGGATCTTCCAAGGGAAAGTTATCTTGGAGATGACGGTCAATATTATAAATATTTCCCACTCTGGCCTGCTCACGCAAATATATCTGTGCCTTTTCAATTATGTCTCTCCTTTCCTCAGTGGTGAACAGAGTATTTAGGAGCTGGCGACAATCTGTCCAAGTAGGGCTATGAGTATTTACTATTGAAGTCACCAAGTCCATCATAGCCTGAGGTTTTTCTGCAAAAGATGGGGTGTGTGTTTTCCAATTCATCAGATCTGTAGTTGTGAATGGAATATATTGCAGGGTCGAAGTTCGAGGTGGCCGTGGTCCGGGTTGCCCATTAACCAGCGCAGGCTCCTCAAGTGCATCAAATACTCTTCTAAGAGGGGCTACTACGTGACCTTTCTCTTCACTTTGCTCTAGGGGCCTCAAATCATAGGGGATGGTATCTGTCGCAAGGCGTTCTTTTAGCAGCTTTATACGCCTGGCTGTATTGCTTGCTGACCGAGCAAGGTCTCCCTGTAACTTCTGTAACATTTCTCTGGGACTTGGATGTACAGGGGTTTGGGGTGGGCAATCAGTTGTTCCACTAAAGGAGACTGTAGATGGAGGTCTATTAGGAGTCACAGGTGGAATAACCACTTCTGCTTGGGCTTTATTATAGGACTCCAATGCCTCCTGAAGATATTTATCATAATCTATCAAGGAATCAAGCTCTGTGACTCCACTCCCATTATTCATTCCAGTTTCTTGCCTTGGGGTTACAACTGGTGGAGTGTTTGGATTAAGCTCCCTTCGATGTGGAGCATAGGGTGGAGGTGGAAGCACCTCTTCCTCTGGCCCCTCAAAAATGGGTTTGAGTTTATTTGGCAAGATTCCTTTCCTAGCTTCGGCTTTTACAGCCAATAATTTGCATCGTTTGACTTTGCATTCCCTTATCCATGGAGGATTTTTATTTAATGTGCTCAGCCAGGAATCTATATATGGAAATTGTTCTGGGCACCCTCCAGTTTCTTTGGCGATATCAGTCCAAAGTTTGCTTACTAAATTTATATCAAAAGTTCCCTGAGATGGCCATCCAGTAATTTGTTTTGGCCATTCTAGTTCACATAACGTTCTCAAGCGCTCTGGCGTCATTTTGACACCATATGCCCCTGAGAAGGCTTTCTTAAAATTATTTAACATACACTCAAGAGGTGTATTTTCCCCCTTTGAACCCCCAACTCCCATTGTATGGCCCTGTGAAGTATCCACTCAGTCACTCACAGACGCGCTTTGTGGGTTTCCTTGCCTAGTGAAGTCGGCCTTACTAGGAACCGAAGTACTGCCCACTCCACACTCAGGTCAGCTACAGATTGCTCTGTACTTTCTCACACACACAATGCGCTGGATACTTCACCACACTCTACCTCCCAATCCTTCCCTTTCCCTACACCAGATCACCATCTGATGTACCCAACCACCTAGCGTACTCAGTTTCCCCTTACTGAGACGCAGAAGTTTGATCAAGACTTCTCTTCCTCCTAATTAATTGGAGGGCCAAAAATCCCTTTGTGCACTTACCCTTGGTTGGTTCCCTGTTTCCCCCGGTCCGTCGCCGCCAGTGAGCAGGGTATCAGACAGACGAGTCTTCTGCGTTCCCCCTGGAAAAATTTACCAGTGCGCGCTTTGGGTAAGCAGTTGTCCTCTCTCTTGTACCCTGCCCAGTAGGGCGAAGGGGCTGCGTTCCAGCAGACCACTTATCCGAGTCACAGGGCACCATAAAATGTAGCACCCTGCTTGTGGTTAACGCTTAGCTGGAATGAAATATTCAACGCAGCAATAGAGAAATTAAAATAGTAATTTATTTGTCAGACAAATAAATAAGAGGCACAGTGGTACATGGTTACCAAGCTCTGGCCTGGCCTCCTGCCATTCTGGCCAGCACTTATATTCCCTTAATCCAGCCCCCTTTGCTCCTCCTGTGGCTGCCTCTGTCCAATCAGCCTGGTTGAAATTCCTATTGGCTGTTTGCTAGAACCAATCACAAAAGATACACCCACAAAAGATACACCCACTTCCTTGCCCTTATAAGGGAGACAAAGAGCTATATATATGACATATAAGTAATAATATATCTTACATGGAATCTTAATTACCAGCTCACCTCTTGCCCTCCTTGCCCTATTGCCTTCTAAAACAAATGGTTAATCTTACATTTTTATGTTCAACAGATGTCAAGGATCTTGAGTTTCACATCAACATTGAAAGATTTCCTTCATTTAAGGTTTCTAAACAAATGCCTGACAACTATATATCAAGACTGCTTGGATGGCGTCTTCTGTCTGGCAGGGGGGCTAGGCTCATTTGCCCCTCTGGTCTCCTATTGCAATATGACTCTATGAAATAAGAATCTAGCATTTCTTAAATCCTTTGCATAATTACATTTAAGCCAATATATTTAAGCTAATATATTTCATACATTTATCATAGGTAGCCTCTTAAAAGAATAAAGCTTTTCAAAGTAAAAAGGAAGAAACTCAGTAAAACACAGCTTTTAAAAAGAAACCTCTTCAGTGTACACCTCCCCCTTTCCCCCTCCTTTCCCAGCCAGCTAGATGCTTCTCCCATTAGCTCTTGGCCTTTCAACCTTAGGAAGAAGATATGGCTCATTTTACTGGGAGGCAAATGGTATTATTTTCCCCATTCCTAATGGTGTTTTCTCAGCCTTTTTTATCTTCTGTATCATGTAGGATCAGTGTCCTCGCTCTCAGCCTTTAATTTCCTCTTTTTATGACTTTGAGAATTGTTTTTCTACTATAAATCAATGGGGCCCCCTTGTCTTAGGAGAATGGCCAAGGTTTTCTCTGCCTGGCATGAAACATTTGAAAATCTTTAAGCTTATTTTAAAATGCAAGCCCTGATTAAACATATAGAAGCTTTGATAAAAATGCAGGCTTATGATTAGATGCCTCAACAGAACCACCTAGATTGTATAGAAATTTATTTGTGTATGCTACTACAGCGGCAAGAATGCTACTTGCCCCAAAGTGTCAAGAAGCAGAAGTCCCTGCAAAGGAAGAATGGATACAAAAACTCATGGAATAGGCAGAAATGGTGAAACTTACGGGAAGAATAAGAAATCAAAATAACAAACTTTTTATAAAAGAATGGAAATGGTTTATTGAGTATTTACAGATAAATTTTAAACATATAAAAACATTAGCAGGATTATTGTAACAACCTGGAGTTTCTTAAGAGTATATATCTACAGTAGATAATTAAATGATCAAGTGAAATGAATTTGGATATGCAGAATATATTAAAAAATTAAAAATTAAAATTAAGGAACCACAGAAAGAGGGGGAAGTCAGATTTTGAAATGTTAAATTGATTGTAAAACTAATGAAGTGTATAGACTTGAAAAGTATAAATGAAAACTAAAAAGAAAAAAAGATTCAGCAAAATCCAAAATGCTAGTTGCTGATGCCTTTGTAAAATATAGGTATGCCATGGCTCAACTTGGGATACTGTGCATGGTTACTACAGGCCTATCTCAAGATGGGCATACAGTGGTACCTTGGTTTTCAAACTTAATCCATTCCGGAAGTCCATTCCAAAACCAAAACATTCCAAAACCAAGGTGTGCTTTCCTATAGAAAGTAATGCAAAACGGATTAATCCATTGCAGACTTTTAAAAACAATCCCTAAAACAGAAATTTAACATGAATTTTACTATTTAACGAGACCATTGATCCATAAAATTAAAGCAATAACAAATTCTTACCTGCACTGATGTTAGTCATTGTTTGGCTGGGGGGCTTTCATCCATTTCCACAGTCACACAATCAATCAATCAGTAGCTGAACTGGGTTCCACCCAGTCAAAAAAAGCCTCAAAAACAAAAACACAAAATAAATAGCAAAAACAAAAGCGCCAAACTCAATCCATTCCGGAAGTCCTTTTGACTTCCGAAATGTTCAAAAACCAAGGCGCAGCTTCACATTGGTACAGGTGCCCTAGAAACAATAATTAAACAACAAACCAACAACACCAGAACTGGCTTATGAATATAAAGAACAATTTTACTAGAATAAGTATAACCTCATAAACCAACTAGACAATGAGCAAACTAAAGTGGAATGTGCATAACCAAGCCTGGAGATACTTGTGAACATAGAATGTACCAGTTTCTCTCTAGTTGCTGTACTGGTTATGTATGCAATAAGTATATCATAACACAGCTGGAACAGATAGTTGTTCACTGGAAGCACAAAGCCATAAACGTAGAAGCGGTTGCCAAAAAGTGTTCTTTAAGTAGTCATCAGCTGGAAGCGCAAAGCCAAATGATCAATTGAAGCCAAATATATGCGACCTGTTCTCGGGATATTATCCAGGTTTCGCAACAAGTTTCATCAGTCCATAATGCTAAATAATACAGAATAATACAGAATGGCATTCCAGTTACAATAAATGAAAGACCACAAAATACATGCAATACCCATCTCATGTTGTATCTTACCTAATCGCTCAACACGGTTTGCTCAAGACAAAAGGTACTCACAGGCACAGCAATTGTAGAAACTGGTGATCCCAAATATTTAAATACATTACAGGTGCATTGAATCAATAATCACATTCATACATGGTTAAAGGTACAGCAACACTTCTCTGTTATTGCTAAACAAACAAAGGCACAAAAATAGATTTATATATAACAACCAAGGTCAAATTCAGTATTCAAACCTTTTGGAAACAAGGTTCCTAGTTGAAATATTAATTTGTACTCTTTTTGTAACAAGGCTCTTCGTACATCAACAGGTCTAAAAGCTGGTTTTTCAAAAGTCCACAGAATGAAAAAAACTCAGGTCATTTTCAGTATGAGCCTCCTGCTGGAAATGCTGGACTAAGGCAAGCATTGCGTATTTTGGACCTATGCTCAGAAATTCTAGTCCTGATTGCATGGGTAGTATTGAAGGTAAAGGTAAAGGGACCCCTGACCATTAGGTCCAGTCATGGCCGACTCTGGGGTTGCGGCACTCATCTCGCTTTATTGGCCAAGGGAGCTGCCGTATAATAATAATAATAATAATAATAATAATAATAATAATAATATATATTATTTCTACCCCGCCCATCTGGCTGAGTTTCCCCAGCCACTCCGGGAGGCTCCCAATCATATATTTAACAAGTATTTAAGTATTTAACAGTGTTAAATGTTAAAAGCTTCCCTGAACAGGGCTGCCTTCAGATGTCTTTTAAAGATAGGATAGCTACTTATTTCTTTCACTTCTGAAGGGAGGGTGTTCCACAAGGTGGGCGCCACTACCGAGAAGACCCTCTGTCTGGTACAGCTTCTGGGTCATGTGGCCAGCATGACTAAGCCGCTTCTGGCGATCCAGAGCAGCGCACAGAAACGCCATTTACCTTCCTGTCAGAGTGCAACCTATTTATCTACTTGCACTTTGACGTGCTTTCGAACTGCTAGGTTGGCAGGAGCAGGGACCGAGCAGCGGGAACTCACCCCATCGCAGGGATTCGAAGCGCTGACCTTCTGATCGGCAAGTCCTAGGCTCTGTGGTTTAACCCACAGCGCCACCCGCGTCCCTTATGGTTAGTACTGCCTACATATAAAAGCCCACAAGCACAACGGATACAGTACACACAATTTTTTGTATAACAATTTGTAAACTGTTGCAAGACAATCTTTCGCCCATTTATTGTGTTGGTAAATGATTTCGGCAAAGCAAATCTGCAACATGTGCAATGACCACATCTATAATGCCCTTTCAGCGTAGTGTGTGGGTCATCATTATGGTATCAGTGTGGGAAATAATGTCCCTCAGCGATCTAGTACACCTTTTGCCTAAAATGGGCACATTTTCACAACCTGGAATATGGGAAATGATGTTCCAGTGTCTCTTAATCACTCTTTCAATGGAAGAAGATAAACAACTGTACTCTATAGAACCAAAAATCCTGTCCTGATTGTTTTTGGGTTTCGGTACCAACAATTCCTGCCTAGAAATTATTTTAGCCCTTTCAAAGGCTGTTTGAATTACTTCCTGCGGATAGCCTCCATCTCTTAATGAAGAGGAAAGGGATGCAACATTTTTTTAAAAAATCAGTATTAAGGGAAGAATTTCTTTTGAGTCTAATAAATTGGCTGAACGGGAGACTATTTTTTAATTGGACCGGATGGTTAGAATGATAATGAAGTAAAGAATTCCTATCAGTAGGTTTGTGAAATGGACGTAAATTAATGACATGTTCACTACATTCAGTAACAAAAAATAATCAACATCTAGAAAGGGAATGCTAACCTCACTCTTTTTACCAGTAAATCTTAAAGCTGTATCACATTGATTTAACCAAATGTCAAATGCCAAGAATATATCCTGGTCCAAAACAAAAATTAAATCATCAATGTAACGATAATAAGCCAATAAATGCTTCCTAAATGGATTCGAATCACTCAAAATTTATTCTAAATCAAAATAATGCATATAGATACAGGCAAGGGATGGTGCACAACAGGCGCCCATCGCCATATCCCTGCATTGAAAATAAAACTGTTCTTTAAAGTGGAAGAAATTATTTTCAAGTAAAAGGTCCAACAGATCGAGTAATACATGTACCGGCGGATCATTTTGATTATTGTCATGCAGTATTTGTTCAACCAGGGAACGTAACCTATCCAATGGAACATTGGTATACAAAGCTTCAACATCCCAAGTAGCTAATAATAATAATAATAATAATAATAATAATAATTTATTATTTATACCCTGCCCATCTGGCTGGGTTTCCCCAGCCACCCTGGGGAAGAGCGAGACCTTCTATAACAAAAATAAAAAGTTGAGTATCCTTAATAGCTGACAACCGCATCGGACGTTCGGTTTCCAAAAAAGTTCGAAAACCAGAACCCTTATTTCCGGGTTTTGAGAACCAAGGCGTTTGAGTACCAAGGTACCACTCTATAGCATTGCAGGAAACACATCCTTAAGAGGAGCCTTGCTAGATTCAGTCCATCGTTCTGTTCTCACAGCACTAAACTGTGGGAAACCTGTAAAGCAGGTCACTGATGAATGTCCGCAGATCTGAGAGGGCTGCAGCTCCTTCACTGCAAAGACAAGACTGCAATGTATGAAGCTATTTAGTTTAGAAATGAGGTAAGGTGTGATTAGAGGCTCCTAAGATTAAAAAGCAGAGACATCACCTTGCCAACAAAGGTCCGTATAGTTAAAGCTATGGTTTTCCCAGTAGTGATGTATGGAAGTGAGAGCTGGACCATAAAGAAGGCTGATCGCCAAAGAATTGATGCTTTTGAATAATGGTGCTGGAGGAGACTCTTGAGAGTCCCATGGACTGCAAGAAGATCAAACCTCTCCATTCTGAAGGAAATCAGCCCTGAGTGCTCACTTGAAGGACAGATCCTGAAGCTGAGGCTC
This sequence comes from Podarcis erhardii, assembly GCF_964252035.2. NCBI lineage: Eukaryota > Metazoa > Chordata > Lepidosauria > Squamata > Lacertidae > Podarcis > Podarcis erhardii. The sequence goes on along the minus strand of NC_138511.1, from coordinate 81,976,003 downwards.
CAATACTTTGGCCACCTCATGAGAAGAGAAGACTCCCTGGAAAAGACCCTGATGTTGGGAAAGATGGAGGGCACAAGGAGAAGGGGACGACAGAGGACAAGATGGTTGGACAGTGTTGTTGAAGCTACCAGCATGAATTTGACTAAACTGCGGGAGGCAGTGGAAGACAGAAGTGCCTGGTGTGCTCTGGTCCAGGGGGTCATGAAGAGTTGGACACGACTAAACAACTAAACAACAACAACAAGATTATTCATGGTGCAGAAAAAGTTGGATAGGGAGAGGTTTTTCCCTCCCTCTCTCATAGCAGTACAGTGGTGCCCCGCAAAACGAAAAACTTGCTAGACGAAAGAGTTTTCCGTTTTTTGAGTTGTTCCGCAAGACAAATTTCCCTATGGGCTTGCTTCGCAAGACGAAACGTCTCGTGAGTTCTTGCGAGTTTTTTTCCTTTTTCTTAAAGCCGCTAAGCCACTAATAGCCGCTAAGCCGCTAATAGCCGTGATTTGCAAGGTGAAAAAACCGCAAGACGAAGAGACTCGCGGAACGGATTAATTTCGTCTTGCGAGGCACCACTGTAGACCACTGGGGTCACCCCATGATGAGAAATGGTCCAGCCTAAATCCCTCTTCTCGGCTCACCAGTATCCTCACCATGGGTGCTGATATTCGCAGTGGTGATCATTTGTGCCCTGTGATTGATCTGTAGCAGAATCCCTCTCAAAAGATGGTGAAGAAAAGAGAAGACACGCATACCCAGTCAAAAGCCATTTGGGGTGGGGAAGTAGGAAGAAAAATTGTGCCCCTTCCATATTTCAGGGGAAAGGCAATTTCCTGGGCCACATTCAAGATGTTAAGTTGTCGTTTTGTTTTTATGATTCTTGCTTTAATGCCTTTTAAAATGGTGGTTAAAATGGGAAAAAGGTTTTCAGGCAAAACGGGATGCGGTTTGGTTGCTGAAGGCATTCTGCCAGGAGACTGAACTGAGTAGTAAGTGCTCTTCTTGTTGTTGTTTAGTCGTTTAGTCGTGTCCGACTCTTCGTGACCCCATGGACCAGAGCACGCCAGGCACTCCTGTCTCCCACTGCCTCCCGCAGTTTGGTCAAACTCATGCTGGTAGCTTCAAGAACACTGTCCAACCATCTTGTCCTCTGTCGTCCCCTTCTCCTTGTGCCCTCCATCTTTCCCAACATCAGGGTCTTTTCCAGGGAGTCTTCTCTTCTCATGAGGTGACTAAAGTATTGGAGCCTCAGCTTCAGGATCTGTCCTTCCAGTGAGCAAGTACGTGCTCTAGATGTGGGTAAAGATGGGATTCTCCATTCACAGGGGAACATCATTAGAATGGTTGTCACCTTCATTAAGGCGCTGGTACCAAGGTCAGAGCAAATGGGAGAACCTAACATGGAACTGGCACCGTTCAGAGGTAAAATGATCTGGCAAGACCAGGATTTGAAGGTAGGCTTCTGATGAGAGGTCTTTCAAGACTTAGACAGCTCAGGGCTTGGAGAACTCCCAGGCTGCCATGGAAATGTCGTTGTCATCGTCGTCATCATCATCATCATTTAAGGTTATCGGAGCTGAAGACTACTCTCCAGTTCTCATATTTCTTCCAAACTGAGAAAGTAGGCAGGATCACTCTTGCAATTAAACTTATTTTGTCTAGTACTGTACAGTGGTTCTCAACCTGTGGGTCCCCAGATGTTGTTGAACTACAACTCCCATCATCCCTGAGCTCTGGCCTTGCTAGCTAGGGGTGATGGAAGTTGTAGTTCAACAACATCTGGGGACCCACAGGTTGAGAAAGGCTGGTCTAGTAAATGCTTTACCACTGATGGGGTGTTTTTTTCCTGTAGCAATTATAGAATTGTCAAGCTGGAAGGGACGGTTGTTGAGTCCAACCTCCTGCAATGCAGGAATCTTTTGCCCAACTTGGGACTCAAACTGACAACCCTGAGGTTAAGAGTCTTATGCTCAACCAACCAAGCTACATATGCGGGCGAGAATTCAGTGGAGGCGCTTTTGAGATGGTTTGCACCAGCTTGTGGAAGACTATTCTACACATGACCCAAGTTCTGGTTCCTACCACTGATGGTTTCTAAGGCTGTGTGTGTGTGTGTGTGTGTGTGTGTGTGTGTGTGTGTGCAGGAGACGTTCTCTGCCTTAGGGTATTTATGTTGTAATCTGTCCTGTGATCCTCAGATGAAGAGCAGTATAGAAAATATTGTGTTTTTTTAAAAAAAGATTAGACTGCCTGTTGTCTCCAAAGACAGAGGGCTTAGCCAGCCCCCTTAGGAAGGTCTAGAGTGGAAGATTTGCATGGATTAAGCAAAACTTGGCATTTCTGCGCTGCTTCCAAGGGTACAGAGAGCTTCACATGCATCATCTGGCTGTAATTGTTTACAACAGCCCTATCGGGTAGTCACTATAATTATGCCCCAAGTAAGGGGACTGAGGCTACGAGAAAACCCCTTGCCTAAGGCCACTTAGTGAATTAATTAGTGATTCAAACTGGGCACTTCCTGATTTACAGCTTAGCATCTTAGCCACTAGGCTACACCAGCTGCAGGAAAAACTAGGAGGAGGTATGCAGGACTTAGGGTATTTTTGTGGAGGTGAGATGGTTTGTCCTGCTGCATTTTCTTTACTGTCGAAAAGCACTAATAGGGATTCCCTGAAGAATTTATCCCCTTCCACAAGGCAAGCTTGCAGGGCTTGATCTGCATCCATGTTCAGCCAAACTGCAGTTTACCAATTAAGGAGGCCACTTTTGCCACCCTGTCTCAGCTCAGGAGATCTCGATTAAGGACGCCCTGAGCTGATAAAATAGAAAAAAAATTGGCCAAAACAGATTGGCCCTGGCATTTTTGGGAGCTAGGCTGCTGCTCTTTTCTCCTAACCTTCTCTAAGTCTTCTGGGAAGCGTATGGTCCAAAGATGCCTGAGGGCAAAATCTCAGTAGCCCCTCTGGGATGGGAGTGTGGCGTGAGCTCTAACACCCTTCTGACCCGGGTTGGCTGTGATGGGAAATAATCACACTTGAGACTTCAGCTGCTAGAGTCTGATATAATGGCCTGCTCTCCCATGGGCACACATCCCCTGACAAAATCTGAAAGCTCTGTCCTTCTCAGTTTTTGACGGAGCATAAGAGCTCTGCATTGGCTCCCAGTACGTTTCCGAGCACAATTCAAAGTGTTGGTGCTGACCTTTAAAGCCCTAAACCGCCTCGGCCCAGTATACCTGAAGTAGTGTCTCCACCCCCATCGTTCAGTCCGGACACTGAGGTCCAGCTCCAAGGGCCTTTTGGCGGCTCCCTCACTGCGAGAATTGAGGTTACAGGGAACCAGACAGAGGGCCTTCTCGGTAGTGGCACCCGCCCTGTGGAACACCCTCCCTTCAGATGTGAAGGAAATAAGCAGCTATCCTATCTTTAAAAGACATCTGAAGGTAGCCCTGTTTAGGGAAGTTTTTAATATTTAACGCTGTATTGTTTTTAACACTTGATTGGGAGCCGCCCAGAGTGGCTGGGGAAGCCCAGCCAGATGGGCAGGGTATAAATTAATTATTATTATTATTATTATTATTATTATTATTATTATTATTATTAGCTCATGTGCTCACTGTCCCAAGGCCCGAGTGGTAAGGGACAGTGTCCAAGCACGGGGGGGGGGGAGGGAACAGGATTCTCTGTGAGGCAATACTACGCCACACCTTTTCCCTGCTTTCCAGTGAAAGGGCTACACAGGGAAGAATGAGGTTGCCTGTGTGCATTGTGGGGGTGTTCTTTTGTGCCCCCCCCCCAGCGCTCCCAGCAGATAACTTCCCTCACCTTCTTGTATTATCCAGGGGCTGATGGGAGTTGTAGACCAAAATGTCTGGAGGGCACCAGGTTGTCAAAGGCTGATTCAGGTGGCAGAGCCTTTAAAGGAGGGGAGAACGGATTCGTAAACTAAATGAATATTTAATTTTGGCAAAATTAACTGCTATAAGAAGAAATCAGTCGAATCAAAAATTTAAAAAGGAGTGGAAATGTTTCAATGAATATATGGCAAAATATTGCTCAAAAAAAGATAGGCTAACATTAGCATATTAGATGTGCTAATATGCCTGGATTAAAACGTGAAGTACCGGATGGGAGAAAAATTAGTAAGGAAATATAATAAGAATATATAGATGATTTGAGAAGGTTGTAGAATGCAAAGATTACTGTAAATTGTACAATGTGGAGGAAATCGAGTTGGGGTGAAGGGTAATTGGGTGGGAAGAGAAAAGAATAATATGATGGATTGAGGAAATATAAATGTAAATGTATGGGGTGGGGTGGGGAGGAAATGGTGTTGGCTTTGGTACATCAGTATTGTAATGTAATATGTGAAAATCAGTAGTAGTAGTAGTAATAATAATAATAATAAAAGTTCCAGACCATAAAAAAGGAAAAATAAATAAATAAAGGAGGGGAGAAGCTGCTTCAAAAGCAACGTCTTTAAGGCAATCTCCACTCTCCCAAAGGGAGCATGAGAGCAGCTGCCTCTGCAAGGCTCCCTGCGTTCCTCCTTTACATCTCCAACATCAGGGGTTTCATGGGGAAACTTGCAAAGCCACACAGGGGATTTTGGCAGGTGGGTGATGGAACAGTGACCACAGTTGGAAGGGACCGCAAGGGTCATTTAGTCCAGTGTTTCCCTCCAGGGGCCATATGCTTCCCCCCCCCCCCGGGGGGGGTGTCCCAGCATATTCCAAGGGGAGCACAGGTGAAAATTACATAAATGGCTGGCTATCTGTTTGGCCAATCACAAGCAGGTAAGGGGGCAGGCCACCAGGGGGCAGCCTAGTGCTTCTTTTTGCCACATGCATTTTCTTGGAGCAGTTCTGGTTTGTTTCCAAGATTGCTGAGGCTGCTGTTTTGCCCACTGCTTATAGCTGCCGCCAGTGCTGGGTCAGGTGGCAGCGTGGGCCTGACTCCAATCTGGCACCTAGCAGACTGGGGCATTTGGATGTTGCCAAGGAGCGCAGGGCCCGTTGGCAGCGATGGCCTGGCTCCCCAGCACCTAGCTGAGCATGGTCGTTTGGTGCTGCTGACTTGCAATACAAAGGTAAAGGGACCCCTGACCATTAGGTCCAGTCGTGGCCGACTCTGGGGTTGCGGCGCTCATCTCGCTTTACTGGCCGAGGGAGCCGGCGTACAGCTTCCGGGTCATGTGGCCAGCATGACTAAACCGCTTCTGGCGAACCAGGGCAGCGCATGGAAACGTCGGTTACCTTCCCGCTGGAGCGGTACCTATTTATCTACTTGCACTTGGACATGCTTTCGAACTGCTAGGTTGGCAGGAGCAGGGACCGAGCAACGGGAGCTCACCCCGTCGCGGGGATTCGAACCACCGACCTTCTGATTGGCAAGCCCTAGGCTCTGTGGTTTAACCCACAGCGCCACATGCTGTAAATAACTAAATGTCTACTCAGAAGAAAGCTGGCTGAGTTCAGTGGGCCTAACTCCCAGGTAATAATAATAATAGTAATAGTAATAATAATAATAAACTTTTATTTATATCCCACCCTCCTTGGCCGAAGTCAGGCTCAGGGCAGCTAACATCAGATATATAATGTTAGTATAAAATCAAACAATAATTACCTCCTAAAAACAGGTCAAAATCAGATTAAAGTCTAATTAGATGGCTTTCTGCAGGATTAGGGTTGGGAACAGTAAGTCCTCATCGGCCCAACTGCTGGGAGGCCTCTTTCATACTAGTTCTTATACAAAAAGAAAAGGGGAGTCAGGCTGAGCCCTTACCAAAGTCCTGGCGGAACAACTCTGTCTTGCAGGCCCTGCAGAAAGATGTCAAATCCCGCAGGGCCCTGATCTCTTGTGCAGAGCGTTCCACCAGCCAAAAAGGCCCTGGCTCTGGTCAAGGCCAACCTAATCTCTCTGAGGCCCAAGATCTCCAAGGTGTTATTATTTGAAGACCGTAAGATCCTCCGTGGGGCATACCAGGAGAGGTGGTCCCATAGGTATGAGGGTCCTGGGCTATATAGGGCTTTAAAGGTTAAAACCAGCACCTTAAACCTGATCTTGTACTCCACCGGGAGCCGGTGCGGCTGGTATAGCACTGGGTGAATGTGATCCCACAGCAGGGACCCCGTAAGGAGTCTCGCCACGACATTCTGCACCCACTGGAGTTTCTGGGTCAGTCTCAAGGGTAGCCCCACGTAGAGCGAGTTACAATAATCAAGCCTGGATGTGACCGTTGCATGGATCACAGTGGCGAGATCAGGGTGAGAGAGGTAAGGGGCCAACTGCTTAGCATGGTGGAGATGGAAAAATGCCGCCTTTGTTGTAGCTGCAACCTGCGCCTCCATAGGAAGTGAGGCGTCGAGGATTACACCCAAACTCTTGACAGAAGGCGCTGGCACTAATTGCACCCCCGCAAGAGATGGGAGTTGGCATCCCAGCCCCATATTGTCTTGACCCAGCCAGAGGACCTCTGTCTTCAAAGGCTCACACACAACCATCCAGCCACAGCTTCCAAGCATCTGACCAGTGTGTCTGGGGTCGAGTCAGGTTGGCCATCCATCAACAGATAGAGTTGGGTGTCATCAGCGTACTGATGGCAGCCCAGACCAAAGCTCCAGACAATCTGGGCAAGGGGACACATAAAGATGTTAAAAAGCATTGGGGAGAGAATTGCACCCTGCAGCATTCCACACACCAAGGAGTAGCGCAACGATAGCTCCTCCCCTAATGCTACCCTCTGTCCCCGACCAGAAAGGAAAGAGCGCAGGCATTGTAAGACTCTGCCCTGAATCCCCACATCAGCAAGGCAGTGGTCCAAACTTTCATGATCGACCATGTTGAAGGCTGCTGACAGGTCTTAAAGGATCAGCAGCCCTGATCCACCTCAATCCAGCTGCCTACGGAGATCATCTGTTAGGGCGACCAAAGCCATCTCAGTCCCATGACCAGAGTGAAAGCTGGACTGGAATGGATCCAAGGCTGATGTTTCATCCAAAAATCCACCAAGCTGTTCAGCAACCGCTCTCTCCATCACCTGACCCAGATACGGAAGATTTGAAACCGGGTGGTAATTGGTTAGATCTAAAGGATCTAGATTCTTTAAGAGCAGATGCATCACTGCCTCCTTCAGCTCCCCAGGGAATGTCCCTGTGCCAAGGGACAAATTAATGTCACCTAAGGTCCAGCACCTTGTCTGGACGTGCTCTAATCAGCCAGGATGGGCACGGGTCAAGGGGGCAAGTGGTGGGCTTTCCAGGAGTCTGTCCACATCAGCTGGGAGTATCCAATCGAAGTGGTCCAATACTGGACCCAAAGACAGTCGAAGTTTTTGGGGGGCTATAGTGTTTTATCTAGGCAGCCAGGGCTTCTTCGGATGACAAGATCTTTTTGCACCAGGTCAGTGAGGACCACTTGCTTTTTAAAATTCTCCTATATATACAGAACTCCCTGTGCGCCTTTTGCAGACCATTCAAGGGTCCCTATTTTCCAGGGGCAGCCCGGGATTTACTGAGGTCGTCCCTGTTTCTGATTTGATCCCAAAATATCCTGCTTTTCCTTGACATCCCTGTTTTCATTGGAGCAATGTTGGAGGGTACAGAGTTATCCAACCCCTGAGCCATCTGAAGGGAGCCCAGTATACGGAATATTTTTTAATGCTTAATGTTTTCTTATGATTTTATATATGTTGGAAGCCACCCAGAGTGGCTGGGGCAAACCAGTCAGATGGGCAGGGTATAAACAGTTAATTATTATTAAAGAATAGGACGTTCCTATTTTCATCAAAGAAATGTTGGAGGGTATGCTTTTAGACTGCTATCTGTAGGTTTCCCCCTCTGTGTCAAATAACTGGGCTCAAATAAGTGTTGTTTACTTTTTACAATACATGGAAGATGGATCTCCCTCTATTTACAAACAAAACATTTAAATAGCTACTATTCAACCAAGTAGGATGGGGTGCGGTCCACAGGAAGGTAACAAGGGTGGAAGGAGGTCACAGTCAGAAAAAGGTTGGGAAACATTGATCTAGTCCAACCCCCTGCAACCAAATAATCTTTTGCCCAACGTGGGGCTCGAACTCATGACTCTTGAGATTAAGTCTCACGCTCTGCTGACTGAGCTATCCCATCGGCAAATGTTTGCTCAGACCAGGGACTAGGTCAGGGGCTGAGAACCTATGGTCCTCTAGATGTGGCTGGATTACAGCTCCCATCATCCATGCCCTTGGGCCCCCCAGGCTGATGGAAGTTGCATCTCAACCTATAGAGGGCGACAGGTCCCCCTGACGCTGCTACAGAGGGAAGTCTGTGACTCACCAACTTGGAGGAAAAAACAAAATAAAAAAATTCCTTCCAGTAGCACCTTAAAGACCAACTGAGTTAGTTCTAGGTATGAGCTTTCGTGTGCATGCACACTTCTTCAGATACACTGAAACAGAAGTCACCGGACCTTTCTATATAGTGAGAAGGTGGGGAGGGGTATTACTCAGAAGGGTGGTGGGAATGGGTGATTGGCAGATAGCTGCGATGAGCCTGTTGACGACTCTTAACGACTGCAATAGGTCTAACAGGAAAAAGCAAGGGGTGAGAAGGTGAAAAATGGCTTTGTCATGTATAATGAGATAAGAATCCAATGTCTTTATTCAAACCAGGTCTCTCCATAGTTTTAAGTTTGGTGATAAGTTGCAATTCAGCAGCTTCTCTTTCCAGTCTATTTCTGAAATTCCTTTGTAATAGAACAGCTACTTTGAGATCTTGTATAGAATGTCCTGGGAGATTGAAGTGTTCTCCTACTGGTTTTTCTGTCTTGTGGTTCCTGATGTCGGATTTATGTCCATTTATTCTTTGGCGTAAGGTCTGGCCTGTTTGTCCAATATAGAGAGCTGAAGGACACTGTTGGCATTTTATGGCATACACAATGTTAGACGATGAGCAATTAAATAGTCCCGAGATGGTATGTGTGATGTTGTTGGGGCCAGTAATGGTGTTGTCCGGGTGTATGTGGCAGCAAAGTTGGCATCTGGGTTTATTGCAGGCTCTGGTGCCAGTGTCCGTGTTAAGTCTGGTTATAGTATTATTGTGGGTTAGGAGTTGTTTAAGATTGGGGGGCTGTCTGGAGGCAATGAAAGGTCTTCCTCCCAGAGCTTGAGAAAGAGAACTGTCATTGTCCAGGAGAGGTTGTAGATCTCTGATGATGCGTTGTACTGTTTTAACTTGGGAGCTGTATGTGATGACTAGAGGTGTTCTGTTATTTTCTTTTTTGGGTCTGTCTTGCAGCAAGTTCTCTCTGGGTATCAGTCTGGCTCTGTTGATCTGTTGTCTAACTTCATCTGCTGGGTATTTTAGTTCTAAAAAGGTTTGCTGTAGATCTCTTAGGTGAGAGTCTCTGTCTGTAGAATTGGAGCAGATGCGGCTGTAACGTAGTGCCTGGCTATATACAATGGACTGTTTGGTATGTTTGGGATGGTAGCTAGAGGCATGTAGATATGTTTGTCGGTCAGTTGGTTTACGGTATAAGGTGGTGTCTATGCGCCCATCCTGTATTTTTATAGTAGTGTCCAAAAAATGTATTTCTTGCATAGATTGATTCATTGTTAGGTTGATGGTGGGGTGAAAATCATTGAATTTCTGGTGGAAGGTGTCCAGGGTCTGTTGACCATGTGTCCAGATGATAAAAATATCATCAATGTATCGCAGGTACAAGAGAGGTTTGAGTGGGTAGGAGTTTAGGAAACGTTGTTCTAAATCCGCCATGAAGATGTTGGCATACTGTGGGGCCATGCGGGTGCCCATTGCTGTGCCGCTGATCTGAAGGAACAGGTCATCACCGAATTTGAAGTTGTTGTGGGTAAGGACAAATTGGCAGAGTTTGGTAGCAAAGTCCGCTGTGGTTTTATCTGAAATGGTATTCCTTATAGCTTGTAAACCATCATTGTGTGGGATATTGGTATACAGAGATTCCACAACTTGGAGGAAGACCAGCTCAGGCCCTTTCTGCAACTCTGTGTGGTGTCATAGCCAGATCCTGAAGGCACTTTATGCATCTGAGGAAAGCTCAGCTCTCTACTCTGTGAAAGCTCATGCTATGATTTTGTTTTTCCTTGAAGGTGCTGATGCTTGTGTTATTCCTTGCCTCTGTTCTGCCTAACACTTAGGACCAATGTCAGCAGCTGGCATCCTTAGGCAGCTGAAAGGGCCCACAGCTGTTCCTGCCTAATGGAATCAGGTGGGGGGAAGGGAAAGGAGTAGAAGCCTCTGACGCAATTACAACAGGCATACATCCAAGTTGTTTGCGCAAGACATAAGCTGTGGGATCTCCTCCCAGAAGCAGAAGTGGTGGATGGGAGGAGTTGTCTGTCTTCATATCAAATACTGTATACACCTCTGCAGGATCTTGGTAACGATTTATAGGTCTAGAATGGTTTTGGAGTAGGGAAATACCAAACCCAACACTGACATGATTAAGTATGTTGACTAAAAAGAAGTGGGAGAGGGGGATCTGGGCCTAAAGAGGGTGACATGAGGGGATAGTATGAAGGTTTGATTTTGAGGCTGCTAAGCATGCTAAGAACTCCAGTTCCAGTTGAAACGCCGGCTTCAGCATTACATAAACAGCAGAAGGCAGAAAAACCTGATGGCTATTGCCATTTCAATTTCTTTGGCTGATGGCCAATATCTAAATGCCAAGGCATTTAGTAGAGAATCTTCAGTGTCACTGTATTCTGCCTTCCCTGGTAGCATCCATCCCCTTGGAATCTGGATAGCCAAGCCCGACAGCTGTACAGTGGTACCTCAGGTTACATACACTGCAGGTTACATATGCTTCAAGTTACAGTCTCCGCTAACCCAGAAATAGTGCTTCAGGTTAACTTTGCTTCAGGATGAGAACAGAAATTTTGCTCCGGCGGCGCAGCGGCAGCGGGTGGCCCCATTAGCTAAAGTGGTGATTCAGGTTAAGAACGGACCTCCAGAATGAATTACGTACTTAACCCGAGGTACCACTGTACTTGCCTATTCTACATTAACAGATGATTTTTAATGTATCAGAGATAGGAGTCTGTGGCCGGTATCTGGATCCTCTGTATTCTAGTCTGCATTGTCAGGCAGTGGCAATGGGTCAGTGCGTCTTACAAGTTAACCAGAAGGCTGATGGTTCAAGCCCACCCAGGGATGGCTGTGGGCAGGATTCCTGCACTGTGTGGGGGGGGGGGGTGTTGAACTAGATGGACTTTATGATTCTACGGCTTCTATGACCGGGTCCTCAGCAAGACTGACTCACCTAATTTTTGTCAGCTTGGCCAAAGACCACCAGGGTACGCAAGGGCTCTTGGCTTCCTAAACAGTATGTCCCTCCCATCATCTCTCACAACTTCTCACTAATAAAGAAGGGAGGAATTCACTCTAAATGTCCTTGCCCATCCTCCCCTTGCTCTTGGGATCGACTTATCTGTTGTGTGGAAGGGTATAGGCCCTGCCCCCTTGCCAAACTAGTCACCTCAGTGACTCTTGGGTGGCCGGGAACTCCCTTTGGCAGCAGGTATACCAGCCTAACTGCCTTTCCTTGTTGGACAGGGAACAAGGTTTAATCACTACAACAGCACCTGTAAGCCAGGACTCTTGTGTCTCAGCCTCTGATCTTGGTAAAACTGAAATATGAATCCAGGCAGTTGCAAATACTATTCTTTATTGACATTTGCAAATACAATACATTAAGAATCATTTGTCAAAAAAAGTCATTTTTTATATAAAAAAATACAACTTTTTAAATTACATGTTTCTGGCCTCTGGCCCTCCCACTGCAGTCAAGCAGTGTTCTCAGCTCAGAAATTCAACCAGAACAGGCTGCACCACCCCTTTTTGAACCCTATTATTTATATTATGTACAAATAGCCACAGAACTGACAAGTTCCTCCAAAAAATGACTCAGGTTTCCACTTCTATCATCATTGGCTCTCCTGCCATGGGACTTGGATGTATACTTAAGAATGGAAGCCCACCCATAGGTTCAGATTTGAAGGAAAATAGGTTATTTCTCTTTTTCCAGGAAAGTAGGCAACATAGCATGCCCTGCTACTGGCCTTAAGAGGTGTACCTGCAACTCTGCAAAATGTGAATGCTCTCCACCTCTGCAAAAGAGGTCAAAACCACAAGTACTGGTAGTGAGCATGATGCACATACCAACTTATTCCAAAAGGGTTTCAAAGCCCCTTTTTTGCTTCATTATCAGGACTAAATGGCTCTCCCAAAGCTTTCCCTTTCACTTCAAAATGAGGAATCCACGCTGAGTGGGTGCCTCTAGCCAAGCCCTACTTACACCTGAATGTCAATTAAGACCATTCCCAGTTGCTCTTTCAAAGCTTCAACCTATACAAGAGCAGCTGCGGCACAATTCTAACTCCCTGAAGTCCCATCGCTGTCAAGATCCAGCCCTGCCCCGCGACGGGACAAAGGTTCCTTGGCTAAAAAGAAATTTCCTTCCTGAAGTCTACATCCAATTCACGTAAGCCATGTGGTAATCAGGGAGTAAAAATGAAGTGCCCTGTGAGGAGAAGAAAAAGATTAAGAGTGAAAACCAGGATGGATGCCAACTCCATACGCATTTATCTGTTGTCATCCAGGCACCAGGAGGGCTGGTCCCCCACCCAACCCCCAGAGATCCTTTGGGACTCTGTTCATTTGCTGACACCTGTGGGATTTATGCTACTGAGACTCTTCTATTTTGGTTATTTTTTCTGGTTCGAAGGCTTTAAGAAAACCAATCTCATCTTTCACATTTTTAATTTCTGTCAAAAATGTTTAAATAAAATATATATGGAGGACCCAAGTCTTGCTGAAAAAGAGCAGCAATGGAGCTAGCCCTTACATCAGTGGTGGCAAGCCTGTGGCACTCCAAATATTGTTGAACTTCCATCAGTCCCAGCTAGGATGGCCAAAGGTCAGGGAGGAAGATGAGAGGTTCAGTCCAGCAACATCTAGAGGGCCCCAGGATTCCCACCCTATCCTGCACCAATCAATCAATAGAAGACCTTAGTCAGCAGGTTCTGGGAAACTGAACAAGTCTCAAAATTAGAACAAACACATATTGTTGCAGTGTAATTTAGTATCACTTGTGAAAATAGTTCAACTGCAGAACATCTGAAATTGTCCTGACAGAAACATTGGCTTATTAGTTAAAAGCAAAGCTAAACTATTTGATTTTTACATTTATATGTATATGTGTGTGTGTGTGTATATATACATGTGTGTGTGTGTGTATATACATACACACACACACACACACACATTTTATTTTATATGCAAATCAGGGACCTTTCCCCAAAACTTCAATATGGTGAAGTATAAAGAAAAAGTTTCCTACATACATGCTTACTTACAGATGAAGGAGAAAATATGCTAAATGCATTACCGTCTGTTAGTAATTACAGGATGTAACTCTATTTTAGTTTTGTAGTTTGGAAATATAACTGTTCAACTGCCTTGAGCTAGTCTCGTCCTTAAATTTATTGAAGCACTGGACATCTCATGTCATCCAGCACCCAGACAAAAAGCCCCTAATGCCAGCTGCAAAATTAATCTTCTTGTTGAGCCAATGGAGCAAGATGACAGCTGACAAGCAGGGGGAAATGCTAAGTTTTCAGAGAGTGTGAAGATGACAGATACTAGTGGAGGGAACATACCTAAATTTCCTGGTAGCTAAGGTTACCAGGCCTGGGGAATAACGCTTTCCAGTAACAGACGGCGGCCCTCCTCATAATCATCTTCATCCACATTGACCAGCAGTCGGATAGCCTCCTGGCCCACGGCCTCTTTGAGAGAGTCCGTGATGAAAACCCCTTTCAGTGCCTCTAGCAGTGAGCCGTTCATATAGTCGCTCCAGAAGGCATCAAGATAGGACAGCTCTGAGAACTTGATGTCACAGATTATTGAGCCCAGGTCACGGGATTTGAGGATGGTGTTGGACTGCCCAAAGACATCAAACTGCCGCTCCAGATGGTTCTGCTTGTTTGACATCACATTCTGACGCAAGACAGGGTCATGTTCACAGTATTCTGCACGAACACGGAGCCGGATGTCTGAGAAAGACACACAGAACAGAGAGAGAGAGAGAGAGAGAGAGAGAGAGAGAGAGAGAGGGAGGGGAAAGGAAGAAAAAGAGTGGCATTAGAGCTGGAGGTCGCAAACAGAGCACGCAGACAAACACACGGTCATGCAACAGTATTCCAGGGTTGGGCTGTTCAACAGCCATGAGCAGGTGCTGAACATCAATACCAACCAAGCTGAAGATGCAGGCCACCTAAGACTCCTGAAGAGTTCAGGTTCCTTAAGATGGTCAGTCCCAGCAAGGGGTGTTCACTCTCGTTTTTGAAGTCTACCTTTTGCACAAAGTTACAGCTGAACTCCAATAATCACTTACTAAAAACATCTCAATTCTCACCCCAGAAACATTCCTCTAGTACTCCCCACCCCCCACTAAATCATTCCTGTTGAGCTATCTGCACCAATCCTGAAAAGTCATCCACAACAGCAAATTCTTCAAAAGGCTTCCCGCCATTTTCAATCCAAAATCTTGGAAATAATTTTTTCAAGTTAATATAGCTTGTTGTTACGGGACGGCATTATCAAACTGGACCACTGCTTTATTAAGGGCCATGAGCGATTCTTGACTTGGAAGGGAAACGACTTGGGGAGATCCTGAACTAAAGCTAACTACTGACAGCCAGCTGGACTCTTTGGCAGGAAAAACTTGAAATTTTAGCTAATTAAGTTCTAGCCATCTCGTGAGTGACTTGCTACAACAGACGTGTACTACCATGCTCTAGATCCCCCAGCAATTACTGAAGTTCAGCTGTAACTATGGACATTGGGCAGGTTTGTGTTTTGTTCAGTTGCCCAAAGTATTATCAGCATTGTAGCCAAAAATTTAAAAGGTTCAAGAGGGAGGGAGAAATGGAACAAATACAGAGTAGGATATGTTTTAAAAAATGAGGCGGGTGGTGTATTACATACGCTCAACAAGGCCGTCAGCTTTAATTTCTCTGTGTCTTGTGGTCATCACCTGTAGAAGCATTAACTCAAAGTGCAGTCACAGCCCTTTACCAGCAACTTTGTACGGCCTGGAGCCCACACCCACCCATACGAGTTAGCTGCAAGGCAGCTTTTTGGTAGCCAGTTGCTAGTTTTCAACCAGCATGACAATTAGAACCCCTTTTTCCAGATGGGCAACAGCAGAGCTGTGCAACAAATTGAATTTGACAATTGTCCATGTAAGAAAGCCTAGAGCTTATACTAAGAGCAGTGCCATTTCCACCCCAAAATAAACAATGTACTGTAAAACTTGAGTAAGGAACAGATGTCCACAATTTCTCTGTACAGTGTACACCAGCAACTGCTTTGCCTTGATAGGGCAGCACATTAAGAGCTCGGCTGTAGGACCCACTGGAAACCTTTCTCACATTCCAACCACAAGCTCCCACCCAATATGCTATATGCAGAGTAACTGAGAGGTTTCATTTTATTGGTACTGTACTAAGCTTAAGATATACAACTTTTGCATCCATGGTTTGGCATACGATTTCATCTAAATACCCATCCCACCCACTTTCCAATATAAACAGTTATCTGAAGTAAGAAGGATAGCAGCTGTCAGAGTTGGCATCAACATACTGGCACCTCTTGCATCAGTTATGTCTCACTTAAGTGCCTGGAGGGCTCTTCCTCCCCCAGGACAGGATAAAAGCCTCAAATTATTGACCATGGGGGGGGGGGACCCACAGCTTTTATTTCAAAACAAGCAGGATGCACATCAACTGCAAGACTGTGGGGAGAGGGTTTCTGCACAACTCAGTTGTACAAGGTGGTTAATTGTTCCATGGCCATGCTCAGCCAGTAGTAATGCAAGCCCTGAGCAGCTGCATCTAATTAGACACTTGACCTATATAGGCAATAATGAAACCAACTGAGGCAGCACAAACAACATGGTACCCACCCAACCCTCCACTTTCAGGCCCCAGTCCCAGTGAAATAATCCCACTGTGGTTTCTGTTTGGAAGTATAGACAGCTTCAAAACACGCCACTGAGCCACATACTGTAGAGGCTTCTGCCAATGTCTTTTCCCAAGTTTGAATCACAGTAACAAGAGTGAAGAAGCCTCCAAGTTAATTACCACTAAAGTAGGATGGTTTCAGAGATTGAGGCCTGTCACCTCATCATCCATGCATACCCTTTAGTGCGTGTTCAGCATTAGAATTAGAAAACTCAAGTTATCAGTTTTCCAGAAAAGAACTGGGAACAGCATAGAGTTTCAATTCAATTCCATATACTACATTACCCCACCCACCATTGACACACATATTTACAGGCCAGCAAAACCCATTACAGACAATGTTAACCGCGCAAAAATGCCTCCATTGTGCAGAAGGCAACAAGTCCCAGAGTCCAAGGCAGTGTCCCTCACAGCTTGTTTAACAAGAGCGCTGCAGGGTCCAGATGCAGGTCGCTTCTAACATAGGAGAAGCGGTGAAGAGGCAGCTGAAATAATCATGAGGGCCACACTTAAGTTTTTGCTTTTTTTAGTTTGTCTGGGTATTTTTGCCAGTGTCTGGTACTTGGCCCGCTTGCCTGGGCCAATACTTATGCTTTTCCAGGGATGAATTTCAACTGTGGACCGAGAGAAACATGGTTCAAGACTTTTAGCACATGGCAACATCAAGAAATCATTCTGAGATTCAATATGGCAAAAGAACACAAAATGGTGTGAAAACCCTGGCCTCACTTCTAGGTAAGTTGATAAAGAGCGACTGCTGCAGATACCAGACACAACATGGGAATTCTCACTGCAAGGACACAGGGTGCATGTTCTTGCCACCAAATGCCACATGTATCAATGCAGGTTAACATTCATTGTGCTGACAGATTTATCATGAGAGAAATAACCAAGCGATGCAAGTGGATTTTGAAGTGAAAAGTGTGGAAGATTTTAGAACTATTAATTGTTAGCAGTTCATCCATCAATGATAAATGTTGACCAGCCAGAGGAAAAACTGTCCAAGAAAACTGATAGAAGCATCTGGAGGACAGGTAAAGTAGTTAAGGGAATGTTTATGCCCTAAGGAAAAAGGATTAACAGGAGCCCAGGATGATTCCATAGCAGCTCACAATGGTCAGATATCTGCAGCAGTAGCTATTAATATAACTAAGGGATCACGTGATATGGGAGCTATTTGCTTTTCTATCTAGTAGAGCAAAACCTTTAATTGACTGGCACTTGAGACATCAGCTGATGACTGTCCCACAAGAGGCACAGTCCTCATAGCTTTAATACCCCCAGCCTGTTTATATCACTCTGCTGGAGGTTTGCAGCATATGCCCCCTACAGTGCCAGTTTTGAGTGGCTCTGTACACGATTACAATCCCAGGAGCTGCCAATGCAGCCTCGTCCCCACTGACCATGAGAATAGCCAACATGCCTTTACAAATTGGCTGCTTGAGAGGCTGGCATGCAGGGTGGGCTGCCTGTGGTTCCTCTGGAAATAGGTAACTCAGCACACATTTAAACACAGATTTGCTTTCACATAGAACTGGTGGAAATCTGGGTGCATGGATTCATTTACCTTTGCGAGACCATTCTGTGAGAGGAGTGCACAAGAGAGACAGAGTCTCTTTATCATCAACTTTTGCTTAGTAACCTGGAATTTAAATGGTGGATTGAGAAAGAATTGGCAGAAATCAAGCAGCAACAAAAAAAGAGATCATTTGGGGGTTTGTATGCTCTTTTTCAGTAACTAAGCTCTAGCTTCTGCAGGCTGAAATAGCTCAGGAGGTTGCAAACTGGAAAAGGAGATCAGTTTCAAACTCCCAAGCTTAGGTGTGCAATTCAGAAGGGTTATAAAATGCAGAGCTTATTTCAGAAGCAGCTGCCTGGAAAACAAGGGTCAAGCTCTGCCCCAGTGAAGCAAGGCAACATCATCAAGTATACAGGCAACAATCTAGTGTTGAATGGAGCTTACAGTTTGATCCTTGCACCTACCCGGCAGAAGCCTTATAGCTGCACCTTGAAGTTGCAGTTTTGACACTCATTGTATTATTTTTGAACCTTCTTCGTTAGAACCCATTGCCTGTAAATTGGTCAGATGGTAAGACAAGTGTTTTTGTGCATTCGCTTTTGTTTCATTTGCATTGCACTGACACAAAGACAATAGCACATTGAGCTATGTAGGGATCCTACACCAGCCCCTAGCACCCACCTGCTGAGTGAGAGCAGCTTCAAATGTTACGTGCAACACAATGCATTTCTGGGTAAGAAAACTGTAAACACTGTGTGTGTGTTGTCAAATCGATGTTTCACAGTTTCCCTATACAGAACATCTCTCCATATAGCAACATGTATCTGAAGCTCTAAGTTAGAAAAGAGTATATGCTGGCGTTAGAAATAGACATTCAACACTGAACTGAAAATCAAGCCAGAAATTTGGATATAATTCACTTAACTGAGTTTTAATATGAATTCAGAGGAGAGTCTGGGATTTAAGAAAAGTCCAGTTTGATGGGTTGATGTTACAGACCAAGTCAGGAGAATTAACCCCTTTCGAAAGTCAGATACAGAACCAGTGCGTAGTATAGTGTGCTATAAAATAAACATGCAAACTCAATAGATGAGTAACAGAAAGATGTACAACAAGGCTCTCCAGGAAATATTACAGCTATATGTTACTGGTGAGCACATACAATTTTGGAAACAACTTAAGAATGTGGACAAGTCATTCATAAGCTTGACCACCTCTTAATACTATTCAGTGCCGGAGCTGTGGCACTCATGACTCCCTTGCTCAGGAATCGTACTTTCTGAAGATAACTAGCTTCATAATCCTCAAAATAGTTTTACGTTTTTCTATACAAAATTATGTGCCGCACATCAAAAATCTCCAGAACCTCATTGTTCTGAAGAATTCACTGAATTAATTGGAAATATATAGTTTCAACGGAAGTTAAATTTATTTTTAATTGGAGATGATTGAAGCAGAAAAATGGCAACTATCATGAATGAAACTACCTCATGTTATAGGGCATGATGTGTTTTGTTATTACAAAAAATAACATCAGAGTAGCTAAACCAGTCTCTTTCCAAAACCAGCATATCACATGTAATGGTGTACTGACATTAACAGCCTCCACATCCCTCCCAGCAACTGGTGCCAAGGGATTAGTAGTCTGAAGGCATCCTTTCCTCATTTATAAAGCTTTCTTTTTTGTCTTATGCTGCTCTCAGAAAATTCTGCCTGAAGGGCAGGGTATGTAATTGAAGTAGTAAATAAATAGAGCTGGACCTTCTAGAGCACTATCAATAAAATAGGTACCGAACAGATCACCCTGGGAATTGAAGACAACATAACAAGGAGTGGGTTAGAACCTTCCCACCCTCACCCCAAAGAGGGGGCCAATGCTCCCATTCCCCAACTGCACTGGAATGAAGTCCTATTGCCAGATTTGTACAGAAATTAATAGTGCAAGCCAAAACTCAAGTTCACTGACATAGAACAAAACTGACAGCACTGCAGCTACATATATATATTTTCCTCCCCCCAACCTTTTCCCCATTTGGCTCCAGCCAGAGAGAAAATGAATCACTGATCAGACCCTTAACAGAAACCAAGCTGCTAATGAGCATTTTAGAATGGTTTCATGGCATTATAAAAATACTTTGTTCAAATCAATGGCACCCCCCGAAAAAAAAGCACATGCAAGGCTGACACCTACCACAGGTGACTTTCGTGGGAGTTTGGACCTCCTGCATTGGAGCATTAGTTGATTTAGCTCCCCGCCGCCTGCGGGAAGTAGACTTTGACCGGCCTCTGCTTACTCGCTTCCTTTTGCTCGTATTGGAGCCTAGAGAGAAAAAGCCGGGCATAGGCAATTATTTACACCAAAGCCTGGCAAAGAAAGCTCAGATCCATACAGCTACTGCTCCTAACCCCCTCCCTCCAAATCTGATATCAAATGCAAACTATTTAAATTGCTGTCTTTCATCGGGGAGAAGTTATAAACTAGTAAAAATGTATCCACAATTGTAGCAGACAAGACATAAAACAGCTACGTAAAAACTGATGGCATTGTATATTTACTACACAAAAGGGATGAAACCATACACCTCCCCGCCACCCCCGCAGGCTGTACAATTCACACACCTGTCTCCCACTGATCATTTCGAGGCTCTGCAGAGGCTGAATTGAGACAGTTGTCCATCTGCCGGTCGGATGAAAGGACAGATGGTCCATAGGTGTATCTCTCAGGAGAAACTATGTTTTTTTTAAAAAAAAATCAAAAGGTAGACACTATGTCAATTGGGAACAACAGTTCTAGAAGAAAGCAACATCAAACCTGTCAAATCAGTTCACAAGTGCCTAGAATCAGAATATTCTGAGCTAAGCAATAGCAGACATAATACCTTAAAGATATCCACCCCCCTATCTTTCTATTGCTAAAATTCTGGCCAGAAAGCTGAGTTGGAAGCTAGGATTATGTCCATTCAAGAAAGAACTTTATTTCACTCAATTCAGCCAGGAAGTCAAAGTTAATGACACTGGATTGTATACAATGTTAGTCTTTCTCAGAGTATATTCACTGAAATGAGTGACTTGGGTCCACTAATTTCAACCAATCTATGCTCAGAAAACAGATACTACCCACTTGCTCTCTGCTTTTCTGGCTCAGTACCTGTACGCTGCCTTTTCAGAGTGACATACGGCAGCAGATCATGCCTTGTCAGTACTCTCAGGAGCTGCAGAAGCTGCACGAAGTTGGTTTCATCACATTTGCCCCTCCGCTCTAGCTCCAGGAGCAGCTGTACACCATTCTTGGGCAGTTGCCTCTGAGCAGCAACTTCAAGACTACCATCAGTCTTGCCCAAGCTACATCGCCATTGATTTTTCCTCTTCCAGCTCTCCAGCACAGGTGAGGTAGTCTCAGAACCACTCTCTTCTGCTGCTGCCACAGCCCAAAGGGCAGGATCCAATGGGTGAGTCCAAGGCTGTGTCTCATCCAGAAGGAAAGAGAGTGCATCCATGTCATTCTCTGTAAGCTGGGAACCAATGACCTCAAACATTCGATGCAGGGAAATCATCCCATAGTACTCTAGACATTCTTCCTCCTCCCATATGTGGGCAAAGATTGGCCTTCTCATGTCAGCCATATGGAGACACTAACCCCAAGAGGGATTTACTGTTATGAGCTAACAGAACAGATGTGCTGTGCTCTGAACACCACAGGAAAGAGACACGTTTTGGCAGGCTGTGTATGATTATAAGACGTTATAAGAGAGCCGGGAAAATAGAGGTCTTGAGGAAGGATCCCAACACTGCTCCACAAATGCCTGTAAAAGGAGAAATGGGGATGATTAGGGCATACCACTTTGCCCCACTCTAAAAAGCTGCTTAAGAGGCAGAATACACACAGAACAACACAGATAAAACGTTTCTAATTCTGCCACGCGTCCCAGCCAAAAGAGGGAACATGCAATGTGGAAGGAGCAAAGATACAGGGGAGAAAATCTTCTCTCCAGGCCGCTGCCTGGCTGCCTCCTCCAGAGGATGCAGGGCCCAAAATGCGCCACAAGATGGCAGCGGCGGCGGCAGCAGCAGCCACAGGAAGCAGCGGTCTCCCCTCCCCCTTGTCACAAGGGCAAGCACAAACCAGCCCGAGGTGTGTGTGGACGAGCCCCGTGCCTGCGGCTCAGCCCCATCTTGGCGTGCGCAGTGACCGCCCCTTCTCCATCCAAACGCCCCTCCCCCCGCTATCCCACTCAGTCAAGGCTCCGCCCCCTATTTGCATAAACAGTCCCCCTGAGAGCGGGAGGGGGGGCGGCTCCTCTGGGCGTGGCTTCTCCTCCCCTCCTCCCACCGATGTTGTTGTTTTTCTCTCTCTCCTGCTCACACCACCGCCGCAATTACGTGTCCTTTTACCTCTCCATGTTTTCGCGACGGCATTTCTGGGACTCCCCTCCCCCCACCACACAGACGAGACTCTTCCCCCCCCCCGGCTCTTCACATACACACACCCCGCCTCCTTCAAGTATTTTTCCGCCCTCGTCGCCTCACAGCTGTTCCCCTTTTCGACGCTCCTCTGCCTCTCTCGCCTATATTCTCTTGCCGGCCCCCCAAGCCCCGTTTCCCGGTTTCCCTCAGGGAAAAACGGCTCCCTCAGCCGTCGTCGTCCCCCCCCCCACCTTCCACTCAAAGCTGCACCACAGAACCCGCCTCGTTTCCTTTCCCCTGTCAGCATTCCTACCCCATACCCTTTTCTCTATCCGGCCCCCAAAATAAAAATAAATCCCACACACGAATAAATCCCCCTCACCGGGTCTTCCTCCGCCGATACAGCCAGACGGAGCCGCCGTTCCGATCTTTCTGGTAGCTTCGACACGACTGCGCCTGCGCCAACCGAACCTCAAGCGCAGGGAGGGTTCTTTCACCCACCTCACCCGTCGCGCAGGCGCCCGAGCTGTCAAGCGTCTTCCACTCCCCCACCTGGCGTCGCAGAATCCCAGGCTGCGCACGCGCACACCCTGCCGCTCGTCCTAATAACCGCCGGCGGCGGCGCGTGCGTCGCCTTTCCCCGGCTCACGCGGACAGCCCGCTGGTGTCCTCGTGACCCACGTGCGGGGGAGGAGCCTCCTTTGAGGGGGAAGAATCTCAACGGCGGCGGCAAAAGCAACGGCAGACCTGATGAATTCCTCTCGCTCGCAGCCGGCGTCGCTGTACGCCGCGCTCTTTGCGTGACGACTTAATCCAGCTGATTGGGTGGTGTGATGTAGTAATTGAGGGCGGCTTTGCGCTATAAGCGCAGCGCAGCTCCCCCTACTCGCCGCCTCTCCCTCCCTCAGACTTATGTTTACGTAAACGGGACGTGCGGTGTCAAGGAGACGGCGCTGATTGCGTAAGCGAGGGAACGGGAGGATAGATAGGTCGATGCGGCTGTGACAGGAGTTACGTAACATGCGTAGGGAGAAGAGGGAGGCGGGGCGGCAAAGCGCAGTACTGTCTCCTCGTGACTGGGCGGGCCTAGAGAGCCGCCAATACGCTCCTCTTGCCTCCCTCCTGAATGGGCGCCTCTCGCCCCGCCTGTGCTTGCCGGCCCCACCTGAGGGCGGGCTGGCCTTGACGTCACCGAGCCGCTGGAGCCGAACCGCCCCCTTAGTATCGAGGCAGCTGATTGGCTCCCCAGCGTTTGCGGGAGAGTCAATGAGAGGGCGCGGTGCAGCCTAGGCCAAGCAGGGCCTGTGTGAGGAGACTGAGAGAGAGACTGAGAGCCGGCAAGAGGGCGGGCGGGCGAGGAAGCAGCGGTGGCAGGAGTGGGCCAGGCCCACGGGCCGGGTGAGTGTGGCGTTCCTCCCACCACCCGAGCCCCCCGCCCCCTCTCCCTCTTGGCGGCATTGCAGTGAATTCGGCACAGATCTGTGGGGCCAGAGGCCCCTCCCGCATACCAGCAACACCCCACAGGGCCGCCCCTTCACCCCTTTAAATGGCCATAGCAGTGGCACTGAAAGGAGGGCAACAAGGAGCTCCTGAAGGGTTATGTGTAAAACTCTCTCAGGATCGCCTGGGGTTGACACCAGTTTTTCCCATTCCTGGTATGATCTCTCTTCTCTGCTGTTTAGGTACTTCTGCATGCCGCAGCAGACGTCTCCCTGCTCTTTTTGTTCTTCATTTGTTCTTCTGGTTGTACCTCCATTATAGGAACTCATATGGAGCTATGCATGACTTTTCTCCCTTTATCCTCCCAGCAACCCTGCAAGAGGCATTAAAATAATACACCTTATCAAAATGCCCACTATTATTTACTACACAAAGACACTCCTAATCTCTTATCTACTTTTCCTGTTATGTATTCCCTTATCTTTCTTAAGACATGATGGTGTCTTCCAAAAATTAATATTCCTTTCCTGTTTTTATTTTTTTATTTTAGGCCGAAACAACTATCCATTCATACACAGTGTTCAAACACTGATTTCCTCTTTTCTTTTATCTGTCATGGTACTTTAACTCACCTTGGTTTTTCTCTCCACCTTGCAGGCGAAAGCTTGCAGTTACCATGGAAGAGGAACTGCCTCCCTCTTTGTTCTTCCAGCATCAGTACATGTGCTCGGAGTGTGGACTCCTCTACAATACTTTGGAGGAGGTACTGATCCACCATCAGAGCCATCTAGGCGAGCCCTATGAGCCTGAAGCTGCTGCCACTGTTGTAGACACAGGGCCCCAGCAGGATAACCGCTACCAGTGCCTGGAGTGTGGCTGTGTCCTGTGGTCACCTGACGAACTGCTAGCCCACCAAGAAGTGCACCCCAGAGAGGTGCCAACCCGGCCTCAGCCTCCACCAGCTACCAGTGGACAGATCCGCTACCAATGCAATGAGTGCAATGAACTCTTTCCTTCTACCAGCCTATGGCTAGCACATCGCCAAACGCACCAGAAACAAGAGGCTTCACCTGAGGCCCCCCTGTCAGCCCCACCAACCTCCCAGCCATCTCCCTTGCCTCCTCTCCAATCATCTGTTCCACCACCTTCCCAGCCAGCCTCCCCACCACCCTCTCAGGCATCCCTTCCATCACCTCCTCAGCCAACTCCACTCATGCATCCCTATGAGTGCTCAGAGTGTTCTTGCCTCTTCCCAACTCCTGAGGAGCTGCTGGACCACCAGGGTGAACACTTTACTGAGATTGAGAAAGAGAGCAGTGAGCCACCTGAAACAGCAGCTCAGGAGATTTGCAGTCAACGTGTTTCCCCGCTGCCATGCCCTGAAGAACCCCCCGCTGTGCCTCCACCTGCTCAGGCCTTCTGTTGCAGTGAGTGTAAGCAGGCCTTTGGGACAGTGGAGGCGCTGCGGAGACACCAGCAGGAGCACATGGGGAGCAGTGAAGAGTTTCTTTGTGGCGAGTGCCAGCGTGGTTTCACAACAGCCAAGCGGCTGTTGGCTCACCAGCGAGTTCACGTCGATGGCACATACGAATGTCCCAACTGCAACAAGATATTCAAAAAGGCAGCATCCCTTGAGCAGCACATGCGCATCCACAAAGGTGAGGCACTCTACCTCTGCGTGGACTGTGGGCTTGGCTTCTCTACTGAGATGACTTTGATCATGCACCGCAAGAGCCATACAGCCAATCCCCTGCACCGCTGCCACTGTGGCAAGACTTTCAGCAACATGACCAAGTTCCTTTACCATCGGCGCACGCATGCTGGCAAGAGCGGCATTCCACCTACTCGTGGGGCTGGGGATCAGGCACCCAGCCAGCCTCCTGAACCAGCACCCAGTGACAGAGAATCAACTGTAAATGGTTCAGCTTCCCCTACCGTCGCTGCCTCCTCCCTGCCAGGGACATCAGTAGAAGTGCCCAGTGCTGGGTTTCTGTGCCCTCAGTGTGGAAAGGCCTTCTCCACCCACATCCGGATGGTGCGGCACAAACGGGTGGTGCATGTTCTGGAGCGCAAGCACAAATGCCCCACCTGTGGCAAAAAGTTCAAGAAGCTGGTACATGTGCGGAACCACATGCGGACACACACTGGTGAAAGGCCGTTTCAGTGCTCTGAGTGTGGCAAGACCTTTGTCTCCCAGGCAAACTTAGCGCGGCACCATGTGACGCACACTGGAGAGCGCCCCTACCAGTGCCAGGTGTGTAATAAGCGCTTTACCCAGTCCTCTAATCTTCGCCAGCACCGCCTCTTGCACATGGCGCCTAACGGAGAGGGGCCTCACTCCTGTGAAGACTGTGGAGTAGCCTTCTCCCGAGCCCATCAATTGGCTCTGCACCGGACTGTGCATACGGGGTGTTTGCCCTTTCCTTGCCTAGAATGTGACAAATCCTTCCCACGCCGTCGCCTCCTGGAACTGCACCGGCTCAGCCATTCTGGGCATGAGCCTCACCGTTGCCCGGATTGTGGGGCTCTCTTTGTTACGGCTTCCAAGTTGCAGGAGCACCGCTGCGCTAGGCGCCGCGACCAGGCGACTCTGCAGTCCTTCCTCTGCATGTCTTGTGGCAAGTACATGGGCTCGTTGGCCAAGCTGGCGCTACACCAGCTAGTACATTCGGGCCAGCGTCCTTACCCTTGCCCACTCTGTGGGAAAGCCTTCACCACCCCCAGCGGGCTGAGCCGGCACCAACAGCGCCACGCTGGCCTGCGCCCCCACAAGTGCTCTGTTTGTGCCAAGACTTTCGTGGCAGCCTCTGGGCTTCAGCTGCACCAGCGTATCCACACAGGAGAACGCCCTTTCCCCTGCCCCGAGTGCGGTAAGGCGTTCCGGCAGGCTACCCACCTGCGGGAGCACCGGCGCCTTCACACCGGTGAGCGCCCCTACCGCTGCCCAGACTGTGGCAAGTCTTTTGTGCAGTCCATGCACCTTGCTGAGCACCGGCGCATCCACACTGGGGAGCGCCCCCACCCCTGCCCACTCTGCCCCAAGACCTTCAAGACTCTTTCCAACCTGCGAAGTCACCGCAAGACTCACACGGAACTGGCTTCTAGTCAGGAGGCGCTCCAGTCTACAGGGTCTCTCGTGGCTACTGGCCAGCCCACCCAGATTATCATGTGCACTGAGTTTGGGGAGGCTATTGCTATCATTGAAAGCACTGAGCACCTCCCCTTGGTAGAAACTATAGAGATCTACCAGACGACACTAGAAGGCAACATTTAGGTGGCTGCCTTTGTTCAGGGACTAAGCAGCCACAGTCTCTTCTTTTGTTCAAGGGCTCTATGCAGGTCAGCAGGAGGGAGAGTACTGCTCCCTTTCCTCCATGCATCAGTTTAGCATGGTCTACAGGTGGCAGAGCCTGCAGACCAATCTCAGTGCCCTGATGCAATCTGTTCAGTTTTGTGGTGGGTGGGACCTGGCTCGTAGCCTCACCTGGAGGTTTCTTGAGGCAATGCCTTTTTTGTGTGCAGCGGGCAGTGCTGTAGAATGGCGTCAGATTGCTTGTCTCTGCCACAACTTACATGTTTATTGTAAATTAAAGCAAAAAGTTCTGTTGTACTGTTAAATTATTCCTGTTGTGTCTCCGATTATGAGACTCTAGGAATGTGCCTGCCTGCTGCTAGCTTGTCTGTAAACTTCAACTCTGTAGTAGTGTTCATCCACTCCCAGGAAATAGATGGCATCATTTCCTGTTGATCAGAGAGCAATGAAAGCAAAGCCTTTGCTTTTCATGATGAAGTACTGTGGCCTGATTTTGATAGTGGGAAAATACCTCTTTGATAATTTTACAGAAAGAAGGGTTGACACATGCAGCTCCTCTCACCAGATGAGCCATGTTTGTTAAAACTATCCCTTCTGTGCAACAGGTTGACATACAGGGTCTCTGTTTCGTTTTGAAGATGTAACCCTTGCTGAAGGTCTGGTCCAGTTTTATTTTTTTTCTTAAATAAAAGTGGGGGAATGGGACCAATATCTTGTTTAGCTCACTTGGGGTATCTCGATCAATTTGAATTTTGTCTTTTTTTACTTCAACTACTGGTAGGAATTCTGGATTTTAGTTTCTTCCAAGATGTTTTTCAGGGCAGAAGATAGCAGCATAGGGGGAAAGGAAGCTGTTGCTTTTGTAGCCCTGAACATTTGCCAGGAAACTTTGTTTGTGCTGAGTGGGTTATATTGGGTCTTTCTAGGAACAGGCATTTACATCACCACTGTGAAAGAAACAGATCTACAGACTGGTTCCTTTAGCTATGTTTTACAGAGCTTTTATCTGTGTACAGGAAGGGTAAGATTAGTTAAGGATAACTCATTTTCCTTCCAGAAATGCATGGTAATACCAGTATTTGTAACCTTACTAGAACAAACATGCATAGGAGACTGACCTCTGATACGAAAGTTGAGTGTATCACTATTTTCAGTTAATGGCAAACATGCCTGAAATATAGCAGCAAACCTGTGGTATTTTTAGAGGAAAACCAGTCCAATTGCAGTAACTGTAATCAAGTTACACAGCTGCTCTTTGGCTAGTGCAGAGCCCCGTGTGTTATCTACACTGTACAGAGGTTCAGGTTTAACCTTAGCTGGTAAATATTCAGATGGAGAGTTCTTAAAATTAGCTGCAGCCGCAGGATAGCCTTTGAAAGGTCTTTAGCCACTTGCAGTTAAGGGAGGGAAGGAGGAGAGTCATAAGACTACTTTAGAAAGCAAGTCTTGGTTCATGCTTGCATTATTATAGGTCACAGAACACACTATAGAGCCATCCTTCCACTGTCCCATTTACTGCAGAGTGGAACATACCCAGTGCCTTTTGGCTTAATTTTTGTGCTGGGACCTCTCAGATCAGGGACAATGTTCAGGAATGGGAGTTTTAGTTCAACATCTGGAGGGACACTGGTTCCTTATCCCTGCAATCTGTTCTCGTCTCTTCCTTGTTGCAGTACTGTAGCCTTCTTGTGCCTCTGGGCCCCTAGATATCACAAGCAACATACAGCTTAAAACATGCACAGATTTTCAACTCCACAGAGGCTAGCGGTATCCCCAACAGCAAGCCGGGGGGGGGGGTTCTTTACATTTAGGTTTACAGATGATGAAAAATGCATGCTTGCCAACACATTATCGTCTACACTTCGGCTTGTCCCATGCTTTTGAGGTACAGGTCCGAGCGATCTTCTATTTGCCCTGCCACTTTACCTGGGAAAACCTAATTAGTGCTGAATTGGAGCAATTATCAATCAGTAGAAAACCCAATTGAATTTTGTTCCGTTTCAGTGGTAAAGGTCAATTTCCTTGGGGGAAAGCTGTAGTCTGGATGAGCCCTATGTGAAATGTAATCCTTGGGCATCAGGACACTTGGTTTGGGCATGTGGATATGTTATGACAGGAAAACATATAGAGCTCATATTAGTCATATTTTAAAAGGTTATTTCAAACTCAGAGCCAGGTTTTCAAAATCTAAATAGTTAACATTTTAATCGGCCCAGGAACATACAGGTGGCAGGTTGCAAAGATTCATGCTAACAAAACTGAGAATTAACTAGTTACATTGAGGTACCACCTTGTGAAACTGATGGAGGACTAAATAAAGGCCTTTTCTTCACTAACAATTTAACATTCATTTGTTGGTGTGAGGCCACAGTTCTTTATAGCATGTACACATTTTATGTGAATGTAATATCTAGGCACTGGTGTTACTGCAGACAAATCTATACTTCTTTGAAGGGACGCAGTTTTTCCTACTTCTCCCTCTTGCCCCACAAAAGTTATGCAGAATCCAGGAAATCCAGCACTGCCACTTGCAGCTGGGTGTGGAACCAACTTGTAGCCTTGGAGCAGTTTTTTTCTTTTTAAAATAGTATTCCAAGTGTGCAATTATGCAGAAAGGTAGCATAAAGGCTAAGGTCATCTCCAGGAAAAGGTTACAAGCAGGCCTAAGCTCCTGTGCTCACTTCCCTCATGGGAGACATCAGCAACAAAATCAGGAAACTGCATTGTTCTTTGAACTTGAGTTACTCCCTGGGCTTTGGTGCTCAAAGACTGGGCAGAAGCCACAACTCAAGTAATTGCAGAATCTTGCTGTTTGATCGTTCAGTGTTCTCTGCAAAGGGAGTGCAGCATGCAAGCTTGAGGCTTCTGATCTCACCCTGAGGGAACAGTGTCAAGAGAAACAAGCTATAAAAAGGATTTGGAGTTCTGAGGAAACACAGATGCTCCTTGCGTATGTCAGTGAAGAAATTGCTTTAAGTTTAACTAGCGGGAATGCTTAAAGCATGGGCCATCATGTGCAATGATAGTGAAGTGCCTACTCCTGGGTCCATAGCATATGCACAACACTGAACAAAAACAGTGCCGCATTTGCAAGTCTTCCCTTGTGTGGAAATTGCTTTGTATGCTCAGCTGGCAGAGCATGAGACTCTTAATTTCAGGGTTGTGGGTTCCTGCATTGCAGGGGTTTTGACTAAATGACCCTCGCGGTCCCTTCCAACTCTACAATTCTATGATGCGATGTCCAACGCTTATTGACAATGGAGCTTTAGTTACCAAAGCCTGTTTTACCTCCATGCTTATGGCACACAATTCTTGGTCCCTACCTTAAGGGCATAAGGAAGCCGTGGTCGTATGAAAGTAAGCTTTGAAGCCTCCGTTTGGCAGCACCAAATGTTTAACCACCAGGAAACTCCATCCTTGCCAGTGGCTTCAGCCTGCTGCCTTTCCCAGCTCATCCACACTGCCAATACCCTCCCCTGTCCCAACCCATAATAAGGAGCTCCATGCTGTTCTTTCCGTTCATGCCAATAATTTATTGAACCGGATGTCTGTACACAGCCAAAAAACCTAAGAAAGAAACTAACACACAATGTTGGAAGGGAGGGGGGGCAGTGATGAGGAATGGGCATGGGGAGGTGGGGGGAATTTATCCACAGGCTGCACCCTGGCTCCCCAGGGGGGGACCTTCAATCCTAGAGCGATCTGAAGATGGAGAGGGAAATGGGGTTTGGGGCAATCATTGCAATGTTGCATTAAGAAAAAAAAATTATAATCTATTTACAGGGAGAATGGTGAAAGGAAGCCACTGAGGGAGAGGGATGGGGAAAGAAGAGATGTATTTACAGCAGGAGAGAGAAAGGGCATGGAATTAAAACTTGTCTTCTCCTTCCCTCCCCTCCCACCCGCTTTGAGAGAACATCCCCCCCTCATCCACCCACATCATTGATTTGCGGTGCTGGGGAGCAGACACGGCTGAAACTCAGAGCAAGCTCTGCTGTAAATTTATCCAACTGCCTGGGGAAGAAACAGCTCCCAACGCCAGCCTGTACTGAGGGCAGGGGGGGGGGAAGGATTTCCCACAAGAAATCCTGGTGCCATGACATATGGGAGGGTTGGAAGAGGAAGGTTGGCCGTGCCCCCCTCACAGTCCAAGGCAAGGGGGATAGGAGTTTCTTGTTCCCATTAAGAGATTGTGGTGGAGGCACAGCCAGCAAAATGAGGAGGGGAGGGAGGCCTTTCAGGGAAGAGGAACGGTCCTAATTCCCCACCTGAAAGTGACAAGTTGAATTTTATTGGGGTTAATAAGAAAACAAAAAGGGGGGGAAAGACTGACCCGCTTAAAAATACAGCATCCGTGTTTCAGAGGCAGACAGGTCTGGGGTGGGAGAGGGACACCCAGTGAGGGACCAGGCCGGTGTGAGGGGGCCACAGGGTTGGAGTTCGGAGAGCGTGGGTGACATGAGACTGGAAATAAAACATTTTTTGTATTCCTTGGGGATGTTAAAAACAAGAGCAAGTTAAAATCGAACTGGGCCATCCTTGGGAAAGGTGGGAGGGGAGGAGAGAAATGGGGGTGGGGTGGGGTGGCAGCTCTTGGGTCTCTCCCCCTCCCCAGAGGCACCAACCTTGACTGCTTTTGAAAAAGGGAGCCCTTAAGCCATGGGATTTTTTTCTGCCCTCTCCCCGTGCCGAGGCATCATGGGACAACATGGGAGGGAACCGCGAAGTGATTCAGGGAGACAGGGAATTCCGCCCCCTCCCCCTCCCCGTGGCCTTCTCGTCTCCGATTGGCCTCCCCACTGGCCAACGGGAGGCAAGCTCCACATGATCCCCCAGGCCACACCGTTGCTTCCCCACCCCCCCACGTTCACAGTTCAGAGAAGTCCATGTGGGTGGCCTGGAGGGTAGGGGG
This sequence comes from Podarcis erhardii, assembly GCF_964252035.2. NCBI lineage: Eukaryota > Metazoa > Chordata > Lepidosauria > Squamata > Lacertidae > Podarcis > Podarcis erhardii. The sequence continues at coordinate 81,944,377 of NC_138511.1, read as the reverse complement.
TAAGTGGAGGGGACCTGCCCCCCGGCCCAGCAGCCCCTCAGGATGTGTTGGCAATGGGTCCTGCTCCGTCCCCTGGCGTCCCCTGGCTCCTGTCGGTTCCCATTCTCCCCTCACCTGCAAAGAGAGAAAGGAAAGGCCTCAGGCGTAATACTGAACCCTCTTACTCCGTTCCCAGAATGCATCAGAGCGGCCTTACTTGAGCATCCATTCGCCCCTGAAAGGAGCAACCCACCCAAGCCCACAATCGTTCTCGCGCTAAATCTCAAGAGGATAAAGGCACTCACTGTGCGAAGTTGTGGAGCCAGGCACACTTCCCACCGAGCTGGCCTGGGATCGAATGTGTGGTGGAATGAGGTTTGTGTTCAACCCTGGCTGGATGGATAGCTCTGCAAAGGAAGAGAAACTGGATCAGCCACATAGGTATCTGTCAAGGGATGATCATTCTTCATGCATCTGATGAAGTGAGTTCTAGTCCACAATTACAAGGAAAAAAATAGGGTGGGGGTGTTTCAGATATTTCCCAGAGGTTCCGAACTGTTGTTAAGAGAGTTGAGCTTGAGAGGTTCTTCTTAAAGTTCTGATCAAACAGTTAATACAAAATGGGAGAAAGCTCGCTGAGGCCCACAGAATTATTAACCACGTCACTAATTCAATATTGGTGTGGGGAGACGCTGGGAGTCTCGCGGGGAGTAGGGACAGGTCAGCTACCTCCATTGTGCAGAATACATGGACTACAATGTGGCACTGAGTCTCAAGCCCTCAGTGAGTTAGGGACTTCCCCTGCATGCAGCAACAGGCTCCAGCAGAGTGGAACAATAGTGGGTCCAACAGTCAAGAAGGCGGTTTCTATATGTGCTGCAGAGGGAAGTGAGGGGCAGATGGGGCTTGTCAACCTGGGAAGGGAGCCCATCTAGGAGAAGGAAACTCTGATCGTAAACCTCTGCTGCCTCACAGGATATCTTAAGAAGAAGAAAACAACTGCACAAATCTGGAGCAGAGTCCCTAAGGCTGTTGGATAGCACCTTGTACAACTCTTTCCAGCAACTCCTGCAGCCAAAGCTGGTGCCAAACATTGCTCTGCTTTCTTTTGGAACACATCAGCGAGGCTGAGAAGGGGGTCTTATCGTCTGGGCAGTCCAAGACCTCCATGCTCACTTCTCAGGGCTGCACCCCAGGGAGGTCATAGAATCATAGAATAGAATCATAGAGTTGGAAGAGACCACAAGGGCCATCGAGTCCAACCCTCTGCCAAGCAGGAAACACCATCAGAGCACTCCTGACATATGGTTGTCAAGCCTCTGCTTAAAGACCTCCAAAGAAGGAGACTCCACCACACTCCTTGGCAGCAAATTCCACTGTCGAACAGCTCTTACTGTCAGGAAGTTCTTCCTAATGTTTAGGTGGAATCTTCTTTCTTGTAGTTTGGAACCATTGCTCCGTGTCCGCTTCTCTGGAGCAGCAGAAAACAACCTTTCTCCCTCCTCTATGTGACATCCTTTTATATATTTGAACATGGCTATCATATCACCCCTTAACCTCCTCTTCTCCAGGCTAAACATGCCCAGCTCCCTTAGCCGTTCCTCATAAGGCATCGTTTCCAGGCCTTTGACCATTGGTCACATTGGTGCTGCTAACACCGTGGTTTGACTTCACCCCTGGAGGCGCACTCCATTGCCAACAACCATCTTGGGGGATGACCTTTACATTACTGACCCATAAGCAGGGATAACAAGGACCCAAAATGATGAGGACAATGAAGCAGCAAAAGAAACACTGTGGAGTAGCAGAGTAAACTGAATAATCAACATTCAAAAGCATCCACTCAATTGCTGGCCCAGTGAGGCCACATCTGGAGATGGAATTTAACCTGCACCAAAGTCTTCTCTAGCAAATGTTTTGTGCTTCCTCGAGGACCCTGACAATAGGCCCCCTGCCTGACCCCCCCCCTCGGCCCCACCGCTCTGCCTGCTTTCCAAGATGCCAACCACTTACCCACAGGGCTGAAGTTGAAGAGGGGGGGCAGGTCGCGGCCGTTGGGCAGCCGAGCATTGGGCTCGCGCAGCTCATCGAAGAAGCTGTTGGCGCAAGCCTCCAGTGGGGAGAGGCGGGTGGCGGGCGTGTACTCCAGCAGCCGGCTGCACAGCGAGATGGCCTCCAGCGGCGTGCGGGGCTTGAATACCTGGCATGGGGGCACCAGAGGTCATCCACAATGCAATGCAGCTCCACTCCCCGTACACTTGAAAAATGCTACTTGAGTTGCATGCAAAGGAACAAGTTTCACATGTGCATTTTCTGCAATATGCCCACCTTTATCACGGCCAATGACTTTTAAGCAGAGAACTGACGGAGCCCTCAGTAAAAGTCTTGAAGAGAGTAGTGTGCGCTCTCAAAGACAGCACGACATAGTGACTAGAGTTATGTAGCCGGTCTAGGGATATCGGAGCTTGAGCTCCTGTCCAGTCTTGAAGGTTATCAGGTGACCTTGCACCAGGATCGCGCTTGTTCTCTCCCTCGCTCTCTAACCTACTTCTCAGGTTGGCTGTAAGGATAAAGACCTTTTTTGGCACCCTGAGCTCTTCATAAAGAATGGTGGGATAAATATGTAAATACCGTATTTTTCCGTGTATAAGACGTAGGTTTTCCCCCTAAAAAATAATGTCAAAAATTAGGGGGCGTCTTATATACGGATACATCTCCCCTCCATTTTCTTAAATCTGAGTCCCCCAAAATACATGGGGGCGTCTTATAGATGGAAAAATACGGTATTTGCTGTCACATAGCAGTGTTCCCCAAACTTGGGTCTCCAGCTGTTTTGGGACTAGAGTTCCCGAGCTGTAGTCCAAAAACAGGTGAGAGACCCGAGTTTCGGAAACGCTGACATAGATGGAATGATTTTTTTTCTCCTGCTGCTTCACAAGGTAAGACCCTAACGGATGGGTTCAAGTTATCAGCGACAAGCAATTAAGAGGAGCCTCTGGAACGTACAGGGTAACGGAGAGCGAAACCTGTCTCCTCAAGCAGCTAAAACTCCCCAAACTGTCCCTTCTCCAATGATACCCTTGAGCAGCCGTGGGGAAGCCTCAGGCCTAACTGGGCCCACCTGCACTACACCCAGCATTATGCAGTGCCGAGCGTGGGGCAGGTAAAGGTACAGCTGCACCAAAAGGAGGTTGGCAGGCACTGCCAATCGGCCGGCTGCTGGGGTCTGCAGAGAATGGTGCTCTGTGCAGCGGGGTGGTAATCACCTGATGCTGTTGTGATGGCAGCTGATTGACAAGTGGGCAGCCCCACCCACCTGCCCAACTTGGCCCACCATGTGTGGAGTGGGGAGACAGGGGTCCAGCATAGTAGATGCCATTCCCCAAGCCTGTGCAAGAGCCTCCCCGCACTTTGAGCAGAGGACAACAGGAACCTCCACCTACCCCAGTATTCCCCCATCATCTTTACCTTTATCCAGGGGTGTGCTTTAATCTGGGGGAACTTGAACTCCGTATAGTTGGGATTCATCTCTCGGATCTGTTCTCGCGTTGGTGTCCCCAACACCTTTGGGGGGTGGGGAAGAGAGAAAGAAGAGGGGGCGAATGTCACACTCAACAGTCACAGAAGGGAAATGTATTTTAGTCACAAAGCATGTCGGGATGACTTCTCGGTTCTCCTCCCCTACCCACAATGTCTTACTGGCATCTCGATGGGATGGGAGGAATTGTGTCCAAATGAAAGGTCATAGACTGGTTGGACGCAGAGGGTTGGTGGGAGGAACCAGCTGGGGAAACCCCAAAGGAAGAAGGCTCAGAAACTGGCGAGTGGTGGTGGTGAGTGATCAGGGGGAGAAAAGGGAGAAGACTGGGAAGAGGAGGTGTCAGAAGCTGAAGAGGTAACAGGCTTTAGTGAGAAGGGAGAGTCTGTGGCAGAGACAAGTGCAGAAGCAGAAGCAGAAGAGGAGGGAGGCCAAGAGGCAGAGAGGAGTCCAGCTGGGGAAGAGGCAGAGGTGTCTCTCCCTCCTGCTGCAACTAGCTCCCCTCCCTCGTCTCCCAGAACCAGGAGAGGCATGAAGAGGGCGGAGAAGTTAGCTTCATGCAGGTGCAGTCCCAGATTGCTTGGGGAAAACCCTAGTGAGGAGGGAACTTAGGCAGCTGTGGGGTGGCAGGGACCTTCAGTCTCAGCAATGGCTTCATGGGGCAAGACCTGCCAGAGATGAGTTGCTGCGCTCATCAGGCCTGACACGCCTGTGCAGATCCTGTTCTCACTAGTAAAGAGTTAACTCCAACTTGCTCGGTGTGATTTACTGCTGGCTTGCTCCTGTCATGAAGGGAAGGATGACCCATAGTCCTCTGTTTGATGTAACAAACCCTTTCTAAGCAGGTATGTCCATTTTATAGCATAGGAAAGAGTACGCCAGTGGCCTTCAAACTGTGTTCTGGGTGGGCTTCAAGTTCTTTTCACAGTGGTTCCTCATTGACAAGATCAGCAAGGGGAGACTATCACTTCCCCCACCCCAATACATTTTGTGCACCATCACCTGTCTTCTGTAACATCGGTTGTGCATGAAGGTGAGGTGCGTGACTACAACCCACATGAACCAAGCAGGGGCACACCAGAATTCATTTGCAATGCACAGGGTTCGCCAGGCAAGAGCAGTTTCCTGAAGGATATTTGAAAAACACTGAGGGAGCCCACAAGAGTGTTTATTTTAATACTTGAGCTGGAGTGGCCCAGCAAGAAAGAGTAAATGATCAATTCGTTACCTTGATGATCTCCACCAGCTGGTCCACTCCACTGTCCCCAGGAAATATAGGCTGCCCCAGAAGCAGCTCTGCCAGCACACAGCCAGCAGACCAGATATCTAGGAAGGAAGCAGATGGGGACTTCATTGAAAGCTGGCCTCCTGGGAGGGAAGCAGCACCCCATGCCTAGAAGTGGAAGTCCTCAACTTTCTCCTTTTAGCAATGGGTGGGCAGAGGAGACTCCTGCCATAGATCAGAAGTAGAGTACAAACTCCGCATGTGGAAGGGACCCAGGTCAGATCCTCCAGCATCTCCAATCCAGCTAGTAAGAGTATTTTGTCTGAAACTCTGGAGAACCACTGCCAGTCAGTGTTGGCAGCAATGAGCTAGATGGTGCAGACTCTGGAAGGCAGCTTCCTTATAGCAAGGATGGATAACTTCTGGTCCTCCAGATGTTCTTGGACCACAACCTCTGAGACTGGTGGGGTGGGGAGTCCAACAACATCTGCTGAGCCACATACTCCCCATCCCTGCTTTACGACATACCGTATTTTTCGCCCTATAGGACGCACTTTTCCCCCTCCAAAAATGAAGGGGAAATGTGTGTGCGTCCTATGGGGCGAATGCAGGCTTTCGCTGAAGCCTGGAGAGTGAGAGGGGTCGGTGCGCTATCCACAAGCCTTGAGAGCCCGGCGCGACTTCCCGCCGGGCTCCCAAGGCTTGCGGACAGCAGCCTGCAGCCCGAAATCCGGGGAGCGCAGAGGAGCACACCCCAGGCTTCAGGCAGATATCCGCAAGCCTGGGGAGACCGGCAGGAATTCCCGCCGGGCTCCCCAGGCTTGCGGATAGCAGCCTGTTCTCGGGCTTCCCCCGCCCCAGCCACGCGCCTGGGGGGGAAATAATTTTTTTTCTTTACTCCCCCCCCCAAAAAAAAACTAGGTGCGCCCTATGGGCCGGTGCGCCCTATAGGGTGAAAAATACGGTGATACCAGCTAGGACATACTGCATCTCACAATGGATGACGTTTCAGGCATCCACCTCTTCGGGGCATTACAGAATTCAGGAAAGCTTTCTTCCGTCAGCCACCAGGTCCCACTCACTTGTTACAATGAGAGGACATTCACTCTGCAGAGGCGTCTGGACCCCACAGAGATACATGGGTGGGGTCAGGCACTCACCTATGTTTGAGGTGTAGTCTGTGGCTCCAAAGATGAGCTCGGGAGCACGATAGTAGCGAGAACAGATGTAGGAAACGTTGGGTTCTCCTCGCACCAACTGCTTTGCACTGAAAAGGGAAACAGAGTATGGATGGCTGTGATAAAGACGGAGTGGTGCGGCAGTTAGAGTGGTGGTTCACAAACTTTTTTCTATGGGCCACTCTTTCAGAATAAAACTTTGCTTGTGCCACTGAGAAGAAATATACTGAAAAACACAACTAGGATTGTCCTCAGCATCCCATGATGCTCTTGCTCTCACTGTGAAAAGATATCTATGTGTATTCTACAAAAAGAAAAAAGAAAGATACTATACAGTGGACGCACGGGTTGCGAACGTGATCCGTGCAGGATGCATGTTCGCAACCCACAGTGGTGCTGCACGGCTGCCGAAACCCGGAAGTAACCCGTTCCAGTACTTCCAGGTTTCAGTGGTCCGTAACCTTAAAAAATGCAACTTGAAGCGTCTGTAACCCGAGGTATGACTGTACTACACTGAAATGTTTGAATGTTTCTTTTGACTATCCTTGAATCTTCCCACCACATTTGGTATCCTCTCCTGCCACACCAGCGTGGCACATCACATCCTTTGAGAACTGAGTTACAGTGGTACCCCTGGTTAAGAACTTAATTCGTTCCGGAGGTCCGTTCTTAACCTGAAACTGTTCTTAACCTGAAGCACCACTTCAGGTGCTAAGGGGGCCTCCCGCTGCCGCTGCCGCTGCGCGATTTCTGTTCTCATCTTGAAGCAAAGTTCTTAACCCGAAGTACTATTTCTGGGTTAGCGGAGTGTGTAACCTGAAGCGTCTGTAACCCAAGGTACCACTGTATAGTGTCAGACTAAGAGACCTGGGGTCAAACGCCTCCTCAGCCTTGAATCTCAGTGAGTGACCTTTCAACCAGCTGCACTTTCTCCCTCTTTCTTTCAGCCTAACCTACCTCACAGGATTGTTGTGAGGATCATAGAATCTTACAGCTGGAAGGGACCCAAGGGTTATCTAGTCCAACCCCTGCAATGCAGGAATCTCGGCTAAAGCATCCATGGCAGATGACCATCCAACCTCTGCTTAAAAACCTCCAGAGGAAGGAGAGTCTAGAACCTCTTCTTGGCGTCTGTTCCGCCACTGAACTGCTCTGTCAGAAAGTTTTTTCCAAATATTTAGCCAGAATCTCCTGTATACAGCATATAGCTCAAGTAAGTCTACTCTTTGATTAAGGACTTTTTAATAACCACCTGCTGAAGTCACTAAATCATCAATTAAACGAATTAACCGAACAGCTTGCATAGTGTAATAATTAAGGTGCTGGACTAGGACTGGGGAGACCCAAGTTCAAAGTGCCACTGTGACCTTGGGCTGGCTATTCCTCTCTCTCTCTCTCCATCTCAGAGGGCTGATGAGGATGAGAGAAGCAGGGCCCCAAAGCAGGTTTAAGATGTTACCCATAAAAAGGTCAACCAGCATAAAACAACACTGAGTAGCTGCTTCAGTGAGTTATGAAAGCAGCAAGAAATTCGTCGACTGCAAGGTAAGCTGCCAGTCATTGAAAGATGAAAGGGAAGGGAGGACAAAGATGGCCTATGACCACAAAACCAGGGTGGATAAAAATCAATTATTTTTTTTAAAAAAAAATAATCAGGGTTTTTTTAAAATTTAAATCAATTTTTTAAAAATTTAAATTGGATTTTAAAAAATAAAATGCTTTTGGAGGAAAAATCTTTTTAAAAATAGTTTTCTATTTAAGTTGCATTATAATCCAAAGATTATTCATCAGGAAATAAGGATTTAAGTTTTTCAGTCTAATGGTTTTTGTTTTTTTTTAAAAAATGCTGTTATTGTTTTAGTTAAATAATGTTTTAAATTTTTTATTAAGGAAATGATTATTTTTCTCCTTTCAATAAAGTACAGCAGAAAAAGTTGTCCAAACAGAAACAGTTAACTTATTAAACCTCACAATAATTTCATAATTAGGTATGTATTTCTAATAGTATAACCAAACCAGCAGTTTTTGATATAACTGTAAAAACTACTCTGAAAAAATTATTCTTCCAAAAATGAAACCTTCATCTGGTTGTAAATATTAAGATTATACCAGCAAGAATGAGTCTTTCTGTAAAAAAATGATTTAAATCAAGTCTTACTGACTAGTGATTTAAATCGTGATTTAAATCCATTTGATTTAAATCAAATCCACCCTGCACAAAACACACAAAATTGTATGTAAACCTGCACCCTGCGCCCTGAACTCGGAACCCCAACTAACTATGTCAGCCAGCTGCAGCCATTGTGGATTAAAGACTGGAGCCTACAAGTCTCCATTTCCACCCTGAGATGTCACAGGGTGGTCAAACTGCTGAAGGGAAAAGTTCGGTCAAAAATGTGAAGGGAAGGCATTGGGAAGGAAGGAAGGAAGGAAGGAAGGAAGGAAGGAAGGAAGGAAGGAAGGAAGGATCTAATTGGTGGAGAAGCCTCATTTTAATATCTGACGTTTTATTGTATTTTTATTTTTTTTGCTGAAAGCCGCCCAGTCTGGCTGGGGAAACCCAGCCTGATGGGCGGGGTATAAATATATTATTATTATTATGGCTGCACATGAAATAGTGCAACCCAAAGGCAACATCTTCAGTGTCAACATCATCCATATCCCCCACATCTCACTATTATTATCTGAGGCCTGTAGAATGATGGAGCTATGCAACAGGGAAAAAGGAGGCATGAGAGGCGGCAGAAGTCGAGTTGCACATATGGGTATGAAATAACCATGCAAACCTCTGGCTGAATATTTTGAGCAAATTATGGGTCACGGACAGAAACAAGTCTACTTGTGTATTTGGAGCACCAGGGTGATTTGTAAATCCATCACACAAGGGCCAAGGTCCATTCTACAGGGGCGTGTGTGCTGGGAACAGCCGCTTCCGTGCCTCCCTCACCTGCCAAAGTCACAAAGCTTCAGTACTGCTGTGTCGGGGTCCACCAGTAGGTTCTGGGGTTTGATGTCCCGATGACACACGCCTTGAGAATGGATGTAAGCAAGACTGCGGAACAGCTGGTACATGTACACCTGGTTGGGAGAGAGGGAGACGACAGACATTTAGGTTAAAAGAGTAACTTAAATGATATAATGCGTACAGAGGTGTTTCACTCAGAGACCCTGGCTCAGACATGGGTGGGGATGCAGCAAGTTAAAAATGCAAGCAAGGGAAAGCACTTTAGGCTCAACATATAACCAACCTATGGAGTTTAATGCCATGGATGATGCAATGGCCGTCAGCATGTCACTCTGGAGCCAGGGATGGGAACCCTATGGATGTGGCCACCGTCAGATGTTGCTGGACTCCAAGTCCCATCAGCGCAAGCTGGCCTGCTCCAATGGCCATGGATGATGGGAGTTGTAGTCCAGCAACACCTGGAGGCAGCCACAGGTTCTCCATCCTTGAACTAAAAGATTTGCGGTCGCAGCACAGCCCATGGGGCTTCCTTAATGTCTCAGCGGGCTCGGAAAGAGGAAGACTCTCCTGCTGCCATTTGCTAAGCTGCTCCAATACTAAACTGAAGGTGAATCAGAGAATCCCAGGAAGCCGTGTGTGTGTGTGTGTGTGTGTGTGTGTGTGTGTGTGTGTGTGAAAGGCCAATGTCCAGCAGAGGTGAAAAGAGATGTCTGGGAAGGCCAACAGAGGGAGCAGTCTCAGGGGGAAAGAAAGCAGGCCAGAGAAAGAAGCCTAAGACGAGAGGAAAAACTCAAAGAGAACAGGCACACACACGTATCCCATTCAAGAAGGCCAAAGTTCACATATTGATTACCAAACAGCCGTCTTCTGGCAGCAACCACCAAAAGCTAGGCATTTTCTTTAAAATTCTGTTTCTGGTGTGTTGTAGTTATGCATCTATTTGGATTGCTGTTATCCTGATATTTTATTTTTATTTTGCCTGCATTTTGTTAGCCGCTTTGAGCATCTGCATTGTTGGGGTGGGGAGAGCGGGTTAGAAACCTCAGTGCAAAATAGACTGTGGCACAGGGACGTGTTGTTCCCTGCATTTGCCCTGAACGGCGGCACTCTGCAAATGCATAAGATTCTCATCAGTGGCTGTCATCCACACGAACTAATTAGCACTGGGTTGTATCCAACTGTGGAAAGGCTCTTTGATCCAGCAGAAGCTTCTGTGAATGGGAAAGGGGGGGGCAGAGGTGATTTATGTAAATTTCCCCTTTTTCCTGCAGCTCCAGCGCCATCTTCCACACTGTTCAAAAGGTCCCCCAACCCACTGGAGGAGATTTGAGGAAGGAGCATGAGGGGAAATCAACAAAATCACGTCCCTCTCCACCTTTCTGTTCACTAGGGCCTCTGGCGGCTTAAAGAGCCTTCTGCAACCAAGGGAAACGGATAGAACCCCATATCTCCACATTCAACTACAATATACCTCTAACTCCCAGCTACTGTGATTCAACAACACAAATGGGCACCACTGCCACGTCAGAACCATGAACCTCGGTTTAGCCACTGTTGGGCGAAAAAATGTGTCACTGGTCTGACCCAACCTTGCCATTCCTATTAGGATTCCCTACACTCAGAAAAAGGGATGCAGGTGGCACTGTGGTCTAAACCATAGAGCCTAGGGCTTGCCGATCAGAAGGTCAGCAGTTCGAATCCTCGAGACGGGGTGAGCTCCCGTTGCTCAGTCCCCGCTCCTGCCCACCTAGCAGTTCGAAAGCACATCAAAGTGCAAGTAGATAAATAGATACCGCTCCAGCGGGAATGTAAACGGCGTTTCCGTGTGCTGCCCTGGTTCGCCAGAAGCGGCTTAGTCATGCTGGCCACATGACCCGGAAGCCGTACACCAGCTCCCTCAGCCAATAAAGCAAGATGAGTGCTGCAACCCCAGAGTCGGCCACGACTGGACCTAATGGTCAGGTGTCCCTTTACCTTTACAATCAGAAAAGCTAAAGTGACTTGCGGCATGGTAACAATTTTATTTGCACACAGCCTTTCTAGGATGAAAGAATATCAAACTCAGGCCTGCTTCCGAATAAAATCAGAAACTGCCAACAAAACAAAATCAGCAGTAATTGAAGAAAACAGAACCACAGAAACCTCATCTATGGAGACGCTTTCAAAGGACTGGAAGTGCCATTAAAATTCAAAATTAACTGAGAAAAGGGGTGGGATCAGGAAGAGAAGTCTATTGAGGTTTAAGATACATTTTATAGGTCAGTACAGATCCTTAAGCAGAGATGTTATTCGCTGATAGGGAAACCCCACCAGCAGACAAACTGCACAAAGACAAGGGACCATTCACAGCACATCCCATCAGAAGGAGCAGAAAAAGACCCTTCTCTGTCCTCAAAGACCCCAGGGAGCTTCTGCCAGGCAGACAAGATAATACTGGGCTACAGGGACCCGTAGCTTCACTCTGTATGAGACAGCTTTATATGAATGTACACATATAGTATTTTAGAATGCAAAATAGTTAATGGGAGTCTAAAAATTAGCTAGAGAGAAAAATGTCTGTTATCCTGTTCCATTTGGAACAATTTTTCATGCTTTATAGTTATAGTGATTTTTTTGTTTTTGTTCTTACAAATTGCATATCCTGTCACTGTAACCCATCCTTGGACCTTGTGGGAACGGGCAAGTAAGAAAGTATTAAATGAAAAATGAAAACCTCACCCTATTCACTCAGAAAGGTTAGCAAAAGAAGGAGAAAAGATAGCTGTGATTGGGAAGGGGCAAAAGGAGTGCCTCAGGGAAGGGCTGCGAAGCCTTTAATCCTCCAGATGTTTCTGGCCTATTATTCTATTTATTTGTATCCCTCCTTTTTCCCCAGACCAGGACTCAAGGAAGCTTACACAAATTAAAACAGCACGGATAAAACACAGAAGGTGAAGAATGTATAAAAGGTGCTAGTTAAAAAGCGATTAAGACTATAATAGTATTAAAACAATAGAAAACAGATCTATTAAAATTCAGATAGTAAAAAGAGCACAGCACTACTTCAAAGTCCTTTCCCTTAAATTAAAAATAATGAACTAGAATGTCAATCATCCCTAACCACTGGCCGCCTGGCTGGGGCTGATGGAAACTGGGATCAGTGGATGTTAGCAAAGTGGTTTTTCCCTTTCCTATATAAGAAGTAGGGGGAAACCTTCGGTCGTTCAGTGTTGATGAACTGTAACTCCTATCAGCCCTCGCAAGCATGGCAAATGGCTACAGATGAAGGAAATTGTAATGCAATAGCATCCGAAGGCCCCAAGGTCCCACACACCTGCTACATAACATGCAATATTTAAAATCAGAGAAGGGGGTAGGTCCCAACACTTATTTTTCCTTACAAGCTAACCTTGGGGTGAAAGGCAGGTGATAAATTAAAATAATATTTTCATCATCCCTTTCTGACAGGGATATTTTATTTTAAAATAGGGGTGTTTGATTCCAAACTCAATGAAGGTGCACGTTCTCGATCCGTGTTACTCAAATAAACCTTTCAAAAATGATGGGAGATCCCAATCGACTTTATTAATACCTGAGGCTCATTGCAAAATCCCAAGGAGGCAAGAAAAAGCCTTCCGATTGTACGCATTAAAATGGGAACGCATGGGGGGCTCTTGCCCCTTCAAAGGATGTAGAGGGCACAAGACATCTTCTGGCTGTTGCCATCTTTCCAGTACGTCTTTGTTGAAACCAGGAACAGCAGCTCCATAATGGGCCCAGGGGCTTGTCTGTCTGCATCGCAGCCATAACGTCTGAAGCATTCATTACACCCAGGACTCTGCATGGGCTGTCGTTGTACAGCACGCAAAATATGACATTATGGGCACTCAACTCCTGCTTCCAGGAAACCTCAACTTTCAATTAAGTAAGTTTTTAATTAATAATAATAATAGTTACTATTATTTATTAAATTTATACACCACCCTTCATCCAAGAACCACAGGGCTGTAGGCAACTCCATGGAGGACAAGCTACGATGACTGCTTATTTATTTAGTTCATAAAAATTATATACCACTTGATTATAGAAAGAAAACCTCAAAAAAAAATTGAAACAATAAAATTGTCACTAAAAGATTTATAACCATAATTTAAAACACACAGAAGGTTAAAGCCACGATAGAACAGACTAAAACAATTTAAAACTCATGCAAACTTTCTAAACATCTGGGCAGGCTTATTAAATAAGGAGGCCTTCAGCAGGCACTGAAAAGAATACAATGAAGGCAACTGCCCGAAATCAATAGGCAAGGAGTTCCAACGTGTTGGTGCTGCCACACTGAACAATCTAGTTCTTACAGATGCGGTGGGGTTATAATGTGGCAGCTGAATAAGTTTTACGTTCTACCTCTGCTGCCAGAGGCATCGCGCCTCTGAATAGCAGCTGCTGGGAATCACAGGTGGGAAGTCCTGCTTGCAGGCTTTCCTATCCGGTTGGCCCCTGTGAGAATGGAGAGCTCAGCAAGGTAGGCCTTTGGCCTGATTCAGCAGGCTCCTCCCAGAACGTGAAGCAAAGGTTCGTCCTGGGCTTCCTGATCTTAGTTTGAGCAAAACAACCCCTAGTTCAGACGCAATGCTAAATCCGGGATGGTGTTTTGCTGTTCTCATTCTTGCTAGGCAAGGAGGGAAGAGAGAGCAAGGCATGGTTCATTGCAATGTGCAAAGGTGGTCCTGGGTGCCACCGTCCTCTTGGGGACAGACCATTTTACAGCAGGAGGGACACTCACCTTTACATAGATGACAGGGATGGTTTGTTTGGCTTTGGTGAAGTGCCGGGCCACGCGGTAGACCGTCTCGGGCACGAAGTCCAGGACTAAATTAAGATAAACTTCATCCTTCTGCAACAGATTGTGAAGAAGAGGGAAGTGAGGGAACCTCCAGACCAACTCCACCTTACAAATGGCCGTGGGCAACATGGAACCCTGAAGATACACCTGTTGGGACTGCCCCAACCCCAGCTTTCATCTCGAAAAGATATACAGACTCTCATATAATATAAAAGGACTTTTACATAAAGAGCTCATATGGTTGCAACATATAGCTCATATAGAAGCGCAACAGGGAAAATGAGGGCTTAATTTTAAAAAAGAGAAATGTGTTGCATACTCCCGCTTATCTGGAAGGCAGAACTCAAGTCCCAGGTGCAGAGAGGGCAGCTGTTGCTTCCTCAACAGTTAAGTGCTACGTATTTATGCTCAAAGGCATTCTGCTATTTCCAGGTGCTCTTGAGTTCAGCTCCAGCAATGAAAACGCATCCTGTAGCTGAGCTCTGATGAGATGCGCCTCCATTAGATCTTGGCAAAAACACCAAAGGGCTGGAAACAAAGAGGTCAATTAAGAGAAGCCTCAATTTTGTTATCACTATTAGCTTTGCCTGCACCCCAACAGCCAGGATTTAGGAAGTAGCACAAAGGAATACAACGTAACAGCTATTGCCACTTCGGATTACCAAAGTAGAGTAAGACTATCCTGTACAGTGGTACCTCGGGTTAAGAACTTAATTCGTTCTGGAGGTCCCTCCCGCTACCGCCGCCACACAATTTCTGTTATCATCCTGAAGCAAAATTCTTAATGCGAGGTACTATTTCTGGGTTAGCGGAGTCTGTAACCTGAAGTGTCTGTAACCCGAGGTACCACTGTATAGAGTAAGAACAAAGTGTCAACAATCCGACTGCGGCTTTCATAATGCCAATCATGTGAACTATATACTGCTAAATCATCCAAATTCGCCGGAAACCTTTCCCCAGTGGACTCTTTGGTATAAAAGAGCCAGAATGGAAGGGCATAGCAAATAGACTAGGACTGAGGACACCCAGCTTTAAATTCCCATTTGGTCATAGAGCTGAATGAATGACCTTAGCATAGTCTTTGTTCCCCTTTGGACTGATGGGACTTGTAGCCCAAAACATCTGGAGGGAACCAGTTAGGCAAAGGCTGCCTTAGCACAGCTGCTCTCTCAGCCTAACTCAGGAGTGAGGAATCTGCAGCCCTCTAGATGTTGCTGGAGCCCCCAACTCCCATCAGTCCCAGCAAGAGTGGCCAATGGACAGGAACCAATGTTGCCAGACATTCTGAACAAACCATTTTCCATTTCTTCCCCTGTCCGTACCTTCTCCCCACTCGAGTAGAAGAAATACCGCAGGCGAACGATGTTGCAGTGATCTAGCTTCCTCATGATCTGCAGCTCTCGGTTCTGAAAGCAAGAAGATCGAGGTGAGCTACAGAATCCCAAGTGGCGAAATCAGCAAGACGCATTGACAGACTTTCCCTTTCAACTCACCTTGAAGCGTTTATCTTGCAGCACCTTCTTGATAGCAACCAGCTCCCCGGAATCTGCTAGTCGGGCCTGGTAGACAACCCCAAATGACCCATTGCCGATGACCTTGATATCAGAATATGAAACTTCTTGGGGGCGGTCGGGGCCCTGACCTGGCGTGGCCACCACAGTGGTCACCTTGCCGCTATCTCCTGGAAGAAGGGGAATGTTTGAGAAACGGGGTGAGAGTTCCAGATGCTGCGGAAATCTCAAGCACCACTTGACTTCCGCTCCCCAAACACATATCCACACCCTCCCCAACACAACACAATGTCAACATGCTCCAAATAGGACACCATTAGGTGACCCTCAGCACCCCCAAGCTGCTTCATCACTGAGTCCAATGGCCTACACACCTGTACCCAACAGCTGGTGCCGAACACACAACATTCCTAAGGCAACCCAAATGAGTAACCAAAAAAATGTCACATCGTAACTCCCTACGCTACAGCTAAACCTTACAAAGCACTTGGTAATAGGGACCAGCAACTGCATACCCAAAACCTGATTTTTAGGTGGGGTGGTTGTCCTTTTCCCAACTGGTAATCCAAAGGGGGTGGACAGCAACACTCATAAAATATCCTTTGAGATTAGGAGGCTTAGAGGGTCTTGGTCTACACCCACTCTTCTCAAAGTGCCATTGCTAATTGATGGGATTATGATTGTGCCCCCTAAAAGCCTAAATTTTCATGCTGCACATTGCTTCCCTTCTCAGTGTCCAGCCGAGTCTCAGCCTCCTTCCACCCAACACCTCCGCCCCTCACTATCTTTCAACCACACACCTGCACTGCCTTACCTGTGCTGCCACTGCCACGCCCATTCTGAACTGCCTGTTACCAGGCAACCAGACCCTGCTAGTTGTTCTCCCTCCCCTTCATGGTCCAGCCCATCTTTCATTGCAACCCCCTCCTGGAGGGCACTGTGTCATTCCTACGCAAACTAGCTCATCTCAGCACCAGATTGGCACCAAGGAAAGCTTAGACAATTCCAGCAGCCGTCACAGGCTGCCTCCTTCAACCCCATGGAAATGAACACCCCTGGCTACCCTTACTAACCTCCCGGCTTCAATGATTTCATCCTGACGTCACCAGTATAATTCTGGACCACTCGTCCAGCTGCTGACCTCAAATAGCCTTTTTCCCAGAGCCCTGGTCCCACCAGCTGAGAACCTCAAGCCCTTGCAGAGTCTCCCTGCACCGACCTAGGCCAACTTTTCTTTTCTGCACCACCACCCTGAGGTGCCAAGTAACCCAGCTCTCTCCTGCACTGGTGCCCGGTAGCAAACCCCTCCAAAATAAACACACACCTCCTCAAACCTAAGGGGCACATTTCCAACCTGTCCCCTCCTCGATTATTCATTCATTGGTTAGGCTTATATCCCACCCTTCCTCTCAAAGGAGCCCAGGGAGGCAAGTAGGACCCCCGTCCCCCCACCCCGCTTCCCTTTGCCTAAACCTCCGGAGCCCCCAAAACTGGCACCACCCTCAAGAGCAGGTGTGGCTCTCGGAGACTGCTCCCTACCACCCTATGCCAGCCACCCCAAAGGCTGAGCACCCTCAGATACTCCCCCTCGTCCCATTTCTCCCCACATCTCCCCCTCCTTTGTCCCCGCCTCCCAAGCTCTCGCCCATCCCCCCACTTCCCTAGCACCCCTCTTTTCTTTCGCCCTTTCCCAACTCCCCCCCCCAGCCCCCAGCCCTTCTCCTCTTCCTCTGGTCGATTTCATTCAAGCCACCCCTTCCCCTCCCCCACCCCTTCTTTGTCCCCCCCCTCCCCCTTCCCCAGGCCCGCCACCCCCGACCCAGGCGGTACTTACGGCCCAGCTTGAGCCCCGGGAAGGAGCCGACTGCCGTGCTGGTCCCGCCTCCCCCCGGCCCAGGCCCGGCAGCCCCCCCGGGCTTCCCCCCCGGCGCTGCCCCCGAGGTGGGGCCTGGCGCGGCGGGCGCCGTGGCGGGAGCCCCGCCTGACGGGTCTGCGAAGGAGCTCGTCCGGGGCCGGGAAGAGCCGGCGCTGCCGCTGCTCATGGTGAGGCCGGGACCAGGGAAAAGGGAAGGGGGGCCGCGCTGGCTGGCTGGCTCCGTCTGAGGCGGCTCGGGAGCCGGCCCAGCCCGGCCCTGTCGCGGGAGCGGATGGGAAATGGAGTCCCGGCCACCATCCGCCTCGCTACCCGCTAACGGAGGCAGGACTCCATTTCCCACAAGCGGCGCCGCGGAGGCGGGCCGCTCGGCCTCCTGCCGAAGGTCATGCTGGGACATGGAGTCCCCAGGCACCGAAACGCCCCGCAGCCCGCTAGAGGCAGGGGACTACGAGTCCCAGGATGCCGAGCGCACCGCTAGCCGGCCGCCGCGAGGAAGGACGGGAGATGGAGTCACCCGGCGCACAGCCCGGCCAGACTCCCCAAGCGCAGAGGGCAAGGGATGGACTGCGTTTCCCAGCGTCCCCCGCGCGAGGACGGCTGACCTATCCGGAGACGCGAGCAAAACGACCCTCTTGTGAGGCGAAGAGGGAGGCTGGGAAGGAAGCCGTACGGGAAGCCAAGAGGGTCACACAGAGCCGCAGGGCGGGGAGCGTCGCAGACGCCGCTCGGCCACCAGAAAACCAAGAGAGACTTAACCTTGCGCCCATCTCGCTCTGATATCCATTATTGCCTCAAAGCCCAATGGAGCCGGAACGAGGCCTCATCAGGCCGCGACGCGGTGCACGATGGGAGACGGCGTCGGTGCGGCCCGCCGCCGCTTTCCCAATACGCTCAGCGCGGGCGCCCCGTCCTTCCAACAATTAGCGGACTACACTTCCCATCGTGCACCGCGACGAGAAGGGCCGCGATTGGCAATGGGAGGCCGCTGTGGCTCGGGAACGGCCCGCGAGGCCCTTCAGGCCCGCCACACTTGTAAGGCCGGCGCGTTATGTGGTGGGGCGGTCCATTCTCGCTTGGTGTAGTGGTTCCTTGGCATTAGGGCTCCCGTCATGCGGCGCCACACTGGGGCAGCGGCGTGGCTCCCGGCGTGCACTGCGCGTCTCCCGTAGGGGGTTTGTGGGAGATGTAGTTTTCTCGGCATTTCCAGAGAGCAAATGGAGTGGGTCTCTTCTCTACCGTTATTTGCAAGGAGGAAAACACAGGAACGAATTATATTATTCATTCATACACTGCCTTTTCCACCCTGACAGGGACTCTGGGAAAATGCTAGTTACAGCTCAGTAAGTAAGCCCATAACTTAACATGCCTTTAACTTACGCACATTCAGCTTTTTTTGCAGGTGTCTAAAGAAATAAAAGGGAGCAGAATGGGTGCATGGTTCTGGAAAAAATGACTTTGGCAGTCCCACCGAGCAGTGGACCCAGTAGGTTTCGGCAAGGCATCAGTGCATCCGGCTGTGAACCAGAAGGTTGGTGGTTAGAGCCCACCCAGGGCAGGATTCCTGCATAGCAGAGGGTTGGACTAGATGACCCTTGGATCCTCTACAGTTTTATGATTTTGACTTTAGGCACAATCCCTGGAACGTAACCCGTGTGTAGGTTGCAGGCTTTATTATTATTATTATTAAATACTTTTATTTTGCTTTAAACAAATACATATAAATATAGACAACTGAAATTACAAAAGAAAATTCCTTAATAGTAATAATAATAAAAATGGGGGGGGGACTACAAAAAATATCAAAATACATGACACAGAACATAAGCAACTATGGGAAAGAAAAAAAAGAAAAAGGAAGATGAGCCAAAACAGGAAAGTTCATCTATTGTACACTTCCGTCAAGTTCACAACAGATCATTATTCTTATCAATTCTCTCTATCTGCAATCCAAAGGAATCCCTCATCTTGGTATCAGGAAGCATTTTTCTGTGCGGTATCATTCTAAACATAACCAGGTCTTTCTTGTTGAGCCCTTGTCCCCTAAATAATTATTTAAACAGGTTGCAGGCTATGTTATATTTCTCCCACTGGACACCTGCAAAGCTAATGAAGGCAAGAACAAATAGAGTGACCACTTGCGCGCTGCTGTTGTACAGTTTTTCATAAACTTTGCATATGCAGTTACAGATAGGTAGCCGTGTTGGTCTGCCATAGTCAAAACAAAAAAATTCCTTCCAGTAGCACCTTAAAGACCAACTAAGTCAGTTCTTGGTATGAGCTTTCGTGTGCATGCACACTTCTTCAGATACACTGAAACAGAAGTTTCCAGACCTTTCTATATAGTGAGAAGGTGGGGAGGGGTATTACTCAGAAGGGTGGTAGGAATGGGTGATTGGCAGATAGCTGTGATGAGCCTGTTGACGACTCTTAACGACTGCAATAGGTCTTACAGGAGGAAGCAAGGGGTGAAAAGGTGAAAAATGGCTTTGTCATGTATAATGAGATAAGAATCCTAGGTCTTTGTTCAGGCCAGGTTTTTCCATTGTTTTAAGTTTGGTGATAAGTTGTAATTCAGCAGCTTCTCTTTCCAGTCTATTTCTGAAATTCCTTTGTAGTAAAACAGCTACTTTGAGATCTTGTATAGAATGTCCTGGGAGATTGAAGTGTTCTCCTACTGGTTTCTCTGTCTTGTGATTCCTGATGTCCGATTTATGTCCGTTTATTCTTTGGCGTAAGGTCTGGCCTGTTTGTCCAATATAGAGAGCTGAAGGACACTGTTGGCATTTTATGGCATACACAATGTTAGACGATGAGCAATTAAATAGTCCCGAAATGGTATGTGTGATGTTGTTGGGGCCAGTAATGGTGTTGTCCGGGTGTATGTGGCAGCAAAGTTGGCATCTGGGTTTATTACAGGCTCTGGTGCCAGTGTCTGTGTTAGGTCTGGTTGTAGTATTATTGTGGGTTAGGAGTTGTTTAAGACTGGGTGGCTGTCTGTAGGCAATGAAAGGTCTTCCTCCCAGAGCTTGAGAAAGAGAACTGTCATTGTCCAGGAGAGGTTGTAGATCTCTGATGATGCGTTGTACTGTTTTAACTTGGGAGCTGTATGTGATGACTAGAGGTGTTCTGTTATTTTCTTTTTTGGGTCTGTCTTGCAGCAAGTTCTCTCTGGGTATCAGTCTGGCTCTGTTGATCTGTTGTCTAACTTCATCTGTTGGGTATTTTAGTTCTAAAAAGGTTTGCTGTAGATCCCTTAGGTGAGAGTCTCTGTCAGTAGAATTGGAACAGATGCGGCTGTAACGTAGTGCCTGGCTATATACAATGGACTGTTTGGTATGTTTGGGATGGTAGCTAGAGGCATGTAGATATGTTTGTCGGTCAGTTGGTTTACGGTATAAGGTGGTGTCTATGTGCCCATCCTGTATTTTTATAGTAGTGTCCAGAAAATGTATTTCTTGCATAGATTGATTCATTGTTAGGTTGATTGTGGGGTGAAAATCATTGAATTTCTGGTGGAAGGTGTTCAGGGTCTGTTGACCATGTGTCCAGATGATAAAAATATCGTCAATGTATCGCAGGTATAAGAGAGGTTTGAGTGGGTAAGAGTTTAGGAAACGTTGTTCTAAATCTGCCATGAAGATGTTGGCGTACTGTGGGGCCATGCGGGTGCCCATTGCTGTGCCGCTGATCTGAAGGAACAGGTCATCACCGAATTTGAAGTTGTTGTGGGTAAGGACAAATTGGCAGAGTTTGGTGGCAAAGTCCGCTGTGGTTTTATCTGAAATGGTGTTCCTTATAGCTTGTAAACCATCGTTGTGTGGGATATTGGTATACAGGGATTCCACATCCATAGTAGCTAGTATAGTATTGTTGGGAAGATTATTTAAAGATTGTATTTTCCTCAGAAAATCTGTGGTGTCACGTACATAGCTGGGAGCACTGATGGCATATGGTTTCAGAACAGAGTCCATATAACCGGAGACACCCACTGTAATAGTGCCAATACCTGAAATGATGGGGCGTCCTGGATTTCCTGGTTTGTGTATTTTAGGTAGAAGATAGAAAGTTCCTGGTCGAGGTTCTGTTGGTGTGTTAGTGAGGATCTGTTCTTGGATGTGTGGGGGTAGCTCCTTAACAATCTTGTTCAGTTCTTTTTTGTATTCTTGTGTGGGGTCTGAATCCAATTTTATGTAAAAGGCTGTACATAAATATGTAAAAGGTATGTAAAAGGGACTCCACATGGACCCCTCCTGATGGACGCAATACCACACTGGACTTGTACATTGACTGCTTCCGCCACAGAATCCAAACAGATGTGACCAGAAAACACCATCGCTTACAACAAAATCTAAACCATGCTGAAAGGAGAGCCATAGATAATCTCAGAAACAACCCAGACATCATAATTAAAGAAGCGGACAAAGGTGGAGCTGTCGTCATCATGAACAAAACTGACTACATCCAGGAGGCTCACAGACAACTTTCCAATACCGCCTTTTACATAAAATTGGATTCAGACCCCACACAAGAATACAAAAAAGAACTGAACAAGATTGTTAAGGAGCTACCCCCACACATCCAAGAACAGATCCTCACTAACACACCAACAGAACCTCGACCAGGAACTTTCTATCTTCTACCTAAAATACACAAACCAGGAAATCCAGGACGCCCCATCATTTCAGGTATTGGCACTATTACAGTGGGTGTCTCCGGTTATATGGACTCTGTTCTGAAACCATATGCCATCAGTGCTCCCAGCTATGTACGTGACACCACAGATTTTCTGAGGAAAATACAATCTTTAAATAATCTTCCCAACAATACTATACTAGCTACTATGGATGTGGAATCCCTGTATACCAATATCCCACACAACGATGGTTTACAAGCTATAAGGAACACCATTTCAGATAAAACCACAGCGGACTTTGCCACCAAACTCTGCCAATTTGTCCTTACCCACAACAACTTCAAATTCGGTGATGACCTGTTCCTTCAGATCAGCGGCACAGCAATGGGCACCCGCATGGCCCCACAGTACGCCAACATCTTCATGGCAGATTTAGAACAACGTTTCCTAAACTCTTACCCACTCAAACCTCTCTTATACCTGCGATACATTGACGATATTTTTATCATCTGGACACATGGTCAACAGACCCTGAACACCTTCCACCAGAAATTCAATGATTTTCACCCCACAATCAACCTAACAATGAATCAATCTATGCAAGAAATACATTTTCTGGACACTACTATAAAAATACAGGATGGGCACATAGACACCACCTTATACCGTAAACCAACTGACCGACAAACATATCTACATGCCTCTAGCTACCATCCCAAACATACCAAACAGTCCATTGTATATAGCCAGGCACTACGTTACAGCCGCATCTGTTCCAATTCTACTGACAGAGACTCTCACCTAAGGGATCTACAGCAAACCTTTTTAGAACTAAAATACCCAACAGATGAAGTTAGACAACAGATCAACAGAGCCAGACTGATACCCAGAGAGAACTTGCTGCAAGACAGACCCAAAAAAGAAAATAACAGAACACCTCTAGTCATCACATACAGCTCCCAAGTTAAAACAGTACAACGCATCATCAGAGATCTACAACCTCTCCTGGACAATGACAGTTCTCTTTCTCAAGCTCTGGGAGGAAGACCTTTCATTGCCTACAGACAGCCACCCAGTCTTAAACAACTCCTAACCCACAATAATACTACAACCAGACCTAACACAGACACTGGCACCAGAGCCTGTAATAAACCCAGATGCCAACTTTGCTGCCACATACACCCGGACAACACCATTACTGGCCCCAACAACATCACACATACCATTTCGGGACTATTTAATTGCTCATCGTCTAACATTGTGTATGCCATAAAATGCCAACAGTGTCCTTCAGCTCTCTATATTGGACAAACAGGCCAGACCTTACGCCAAAGAATAAACGGACATAAATCGGACATCAGGAATCACAAGACAGAGAAACCAGTAGGAGAACACTTCAATCTCCCAGGACATTCTATACAAGATCTCAAAGTAGCTGTTTTACTACAAAGGAATTTCAGAAATAGACTGGAAAGAGAAGCTGCTGAATTACAACTTATCACCAAACTTAAAACAATGGAAAAACCTGGCCTGAACAAAGACCTAGGATTCTTATCTCATTATACATGACAAAGCCATTTTTCACCTTTTCACCCCTTGCTTCCTCCTGTAAGACCTATTGCAGTCGTTAAGAGTCGTCAACAGGCTCATCACAGCTATCTGCCAATCACCCATTCCTACCACCCTTCTGAGTAATACCCCTCCCCACCTTCTCACTATATAGAAAGGTCTGGAAACTTCTGTTTCAGTGTATCTGAAGAAGTGTGCATGCACACGAAAGCTCATACCAAGAACTGACTTAGTTGGTCTTTAAGGTGCTACTGGAAGGAATTTTTTTGTTTTGCATATGCACATTTACATGTGGAGTTTCAAATTTATAAATAATGACCAGGGGCCCCATGGGCATAACCAGGATTTTTCTTGGGGGGTGGGTGTTATGTACCGAGTCGAATAGGATCCAAACTGCAGCAGTCTGATTGGTCCTAGAACAATAGGATCCAAAAGGCAGCAGTCTGATTGGTCCTAGAACAATAGGATTCAGAATGCAGCAGTCTGATTGGTCCTAGAACAATAGGATTCAGAATGCAGCAGTCTGATTGGTCCTAGAACAATGCAGCAGTATGATTGGTTGGCAGGAACCACCCAATCATGCTCCAGATAGAAGTGAATCCACAACCTGATTGGCTTACAGTAGAATTCCAGAATTAGCCAATCATGTGCAGCCCATTGTGTAAATAATGTATATAAAGCAGATACTTTGAGGGGACTTTCATTCATTCCTCCTCACCACTATGAGCTGAATAAAGAGCTGAATAAAGAAATCACTTGGCGACTCTGAGTATATTTCAGTGGGGCAGGCCTTTTGTTGGGGAGGGGACAGAACCACAGTTAGCTATGTATTTTTATTGATATGGGAGGGGGCAGCTGCCCTTGCCCCATCCCCAGTATACCCATGAGTGGCCCTCCAGGATGTTGGTTGACTATAACTTGGGATAGCTCAGTTGGTAGAGAATGAGAATCTCTGGGTTGTGGGTTTGAGGTCAAACCCCCCATTGGGCAAAAGATTCCAGCATTGCAAGGGGTTGGACTAGAATAGATGACCCTCCTGGTCCCTTCCAACTCTACAATTCTGTGGTTCATTGAGGGTTAACCACTGGCCATGCTGGCTGGAGCTGATGGGAATAGGTGATTTCAGAATCAGTGCCAAGCACCCCATGGCATTTCTGGGCCAGGACCTCCCTACTTCCCACCCTCCCACCTCTGCCAGCTTCTCTTAATGTAGAAGATATGATTCTGTGATTTATGAGTCTTATATATATAGAGAGAGAGATGAAACTTGCATGCACCTTGAAACAACACAAGAGTTAGATCAAAAAATATATTTATCCCATGCCCTGGAGGCTGCTCTTTCTTTGCCAGCAATTGGTTTCTGGATGGATATGTTTTAACTATCAGGGCATGGCAGCATAATAGCCACACACCTTTCTAGCCTCGAGGCTTTTTATAAAAGGAGAGCTTAAGGTTGCAATAGGGGAACTTCTAAGTAGGCATGCCTAGAATTGCAGTGTGAGTTGTTTTAAGGAACATTCACCCTAGAGTCATAGTTCCAAGATAAATCTTGCCATGAAATGCCAGTGCTCTCTCTTTCTCCACCGCAACCCCTGTAAGCAGTATTATGTACAAAAGAGGTCTAGCAGCTATTAAGCCTTAAGGCTCAGATTACCATCTCAGAAATGAAAGAAGTTTAGGGAGAACAATGGCTGCAACAAGACGACTTAGAATCATGGAAGGAATCGCAAGGGCCATCTACTCCAAGCCCCTGCAATGCTGGAATCACAGCTGAATAATCCCTGACAGATGGCCATCCAACCTTTGTTTAAAAACCTTCCAGTGAAGGAGAGTCCGCCATCTTCCGAAGGAGTGCAGTCCACTGTCTTACCGTCAGAAAGTTATCCCTAACAGAATCATAGAATTGTAGAGTTGGAAGGGACTCTGAGGATCATGCAGTCAAAAGCCTTGCATTGCAGGGATATGCAACAGGCCTGTAAGGGGATCGAACCCACGACCTTGGCATTATCAGCACCACACTCTAACCAGCTGCGACTATTGGTTTGGGCCCTACCCTCTGGAGCAGCAGAAAACAAGCTTGCCACATGTGACAGCCCTTCAGGTATTTGAAAAAGGCTTAATCCACCTCACAGGATTGATGTGGGGATAAAATGGGCTTGGAGGCTGTCCTGAGTGAGATAAAAAATGGACTGCATAATAACACAAACTATTATGAGCCATCCCATTTCCTGATGCAGAAATCCTGTCCAGAGTTACTTGATAATAACCTCCCATTGAACCCAATGGGACTTATTTCTAAATGCCCATGAATAGAATTGGGCTGCTAGTCAGCAGGTGAGCTCTTTTAGAAGCTCTCGGGTTTTTCGGGGTTTGGAAAGGAGGTTTTTTGTGTGTGTGTGGAGTGTAATGCTTTTGCATTCAGACCGTCCCAGATTCAATTCTTGGCATTTCCGAGGATCATGCAGCCAGTCAAGGCACATAATCAGGGTGGTTAAGGATTGTGGCTTCAGCGACCTCCAACCAAATCAGTTGCTGACCACAGCTATCATGAGTCCAAGCCGAGAGAGATATATGAAGCAGAGAAGGGCTGCTTGTACATTGCACCTCTAAAACACACACCCCTGCCTCAAAGAATTCTGGGCGCTGTAGTTTACCCATCTCAGAGTTACAGCGCCCAGTAACCCTTAACAAACTACAGTACCCAGAATTCTTCGAGGGAGGCAAGAGCGGTGTTTGTTCTTTCAATGTGCCTTAAAGGCATATACAGCCCAAGTTGAAGCCATGCAATGGAATTCAGTCGCCACAAGGGGGCACTTGGAGCATTGTGTTCCTACAGGGAAGAGGACTGTTTCCACTCCAGCAGTATAGATCTGACCTAAAGGGAGTTTTGAAATATATATGTGCACAAATCTGCTAGGTGTCTTTAGAAGGCCAAACCTGCCCTGCAGGTGAGCAGCTACAAAGAGCCCCCCCACCCCCTCTACATCCTGCAAGGGCGACGATCCTTGTGGTAATTATAGGTGGACATCGTGAATTTAAAGAATGCACACAACCAGGAGTGATCTCCTGGGTGGATTAAGTGTCCAAACCAGAGTCAGCCAAAGCAATAGAGCAGGCCAAGGCCTGTACTAATTTAGGAATTCTGTGTTCAGCTGCCTGGACCCCGGGACTCTTCCCCAGACTACAACCTCTTAGTGGTTCTGCTCCTGAAATGCTGTTGCCTAACTGGTAAGGGCAGACGAGCTGGGATGATGTCTCTCGCTTGCTTGTGTGTGCATGTTAGTAGAAGCCCTTGCCTGGCTTTTTGCATGGCGACAAAATAAACAATAAACCCCTGTGTTGCAAACTTAACACAACAAACAACACAAGCAACACGAAGACCAGTATACTAGATAGCACTGTAGTTCTTATTGCATAATGTACATGATTTAGTACAGTGGTACCTCGGGTTACATACGCTTCAGGTTACATACGCTTCAGGTTACAGACTCCGCTAACCCAGAAATAGTGCTTCAGGTTAAGAACTTTGCTTCAGGAGGAGAACAGAAATCGTGCTCCGGCAGCCCGGCGGCAGCGGGAGGCCCCATTAGCTAAAGTGGCGCTTCAGATTAAGAACAATTTCAGGTTAAGAACGGACCTCCGGTATGAATTAAGTACTTAACCTGAGGTACCACTGTACAACAAAAACAAAATATGTACACTTGTAAATTCTCTGATATATCTGAAAACAAATGAACACACGTCTGTCAATCTTTCAAAGTCCGTAGAAGTATAATGAGTCTATGGTTGAAACAAAGTAATAGATGCTAAGTGAATAACAACGTAGGACAGTGATCCTGGATAACCTGACTGTTTCGCTGGAATCTTCTTCAGCAGAACCCATAGATTAGAAAAATGCACAAGGGGCAGTGGTTACATCAAAAATTATATCCTGCTTGATTGTGTAAATAGAATCTCTAGGTGGATTGCAATAAATAAATAAAAATTGTCAATAAAACAGGAAGTTGAAAACAGGAATTCTGAAAAAAAACCCAAAATATAATTAAAATCAACATTTACGCTAGAAACAGATTACAAACACATGTCAGTTTTTAAACGCCCGGCTAGGCTTGCCTGAAGAAAGCTGTTTTTAGCAGGCACTGAAAAGAGCACATTGAAGCCACTTGCCAGGTGTCAATCAGCAGGGAGTTCCACAAGTGTTGGAGCTGCCTCCCTGAGAGATTGATTTCTTACAAGCAAATAATGATATTATGCAACACCTGTAAAGGTCCCAGTTTTGCAGATCTAAGCTAATTATTGATATACAGCCTCTTGGCTATGGAGGTTTCACTTAATTATCATGCCTTCCAGCTGCTGATAAGGCAAATTGATGGAGGTGGAGAGTTCATTCTTTCTTGAAGCTGTCGGAGTTGGTGGCTGCCATTACAAGCCTGTGGCAGGGAATGCTGCACCCTGATTTCATGTTGTGCGAAGAAGTCCTGAGCTATAATTGTTGATCAGCTTCGCCGGGTGAATCCAGCTTCTTGTATAATTATGGAGTGGGGTGGGAGAGAGAGAATCCATAATGAGACCAAGAGATCCTTTGCTTGTTAAAACAAGTTTTGCTGTGGAGCAGTACAGCTTCACCTGAGCCAAGTCTCAGCCTTCAGAAACCACCTTTGCTTGGTTTCCCCTCCAGTTCCTGGAACGTGCAACACTTGTGGAATTCCCTGCTGATTGACACCTGGCAAGAGCCTTCGATGTGCTCTTTTCAGTGCCTGCTAAAAACAGCTTTCTTCAGGCAAGCTTAGCCGGGCGTTTAAAAAACTGACATGTGTTTGTAATCTCTTTCTAGCGTAAATGTTGATTTTAATTATATTTTGATTATTTTTTTTCATTATTCCTGTTTTCAACTTCCTGTTTTATTGACAATTTTTATTGATTTATTGCAATCCACTTAATGAAGTGAGGAGTGCTTCTGAGCATGTGTAAAATGCATCTAACTCCACCCAAGGGGAAAGCGATAGCCTACTCCTCTCCCCACCCCAAATGAACCTGGGGTTAGGAGCAGAGTCCTTGCATGATTGAAATGGCAGCCCTTTTGGAGAGTAACCACTGTTCTGTAATAAACAAATTTCTTTTCATGTAAGACCAGGCACTTGTGGTCAGCCTCCCGTTGGTTGTGGCTGGGAAGAGCAAATCGTAACCTAGGACTGCTACCACGGTGGAGAATTCACATACAAACACACCGTTTTGCCTGAAGTACCTTGGAAGATCAGAAGCCAAGGGACCTCAAAGGAGATCTGAGGGCAGATATTAGCCTCCATGGAGAGTGCCAGTGGAAAGACACACACTCATTCACTCCAAGGCAACACTGAGCACTTGAGCTACACACCAATTAATTTTGCTCCGTGCTACAAAGCCTGCCACACTAGCAGCCTGATCCTAAGTATCTTTACCCAGAGGAAAGGAGCCAGCTTTCTTTTCTAACCAGCCTCTCAACCTCATAAGGAACATAGGATGCTGCCTTAGATCGAGTCACACAATTGGTCCATCCAGTTCATCATTGTCTACACTAGTCAGCTGTCAGGGGTGGGTCAGCAGTAAATCACTCAGATAAAGTGAAGTCAACTATTAGAAGAAACAAGGTCTGCTCAGGAGTGTCAGGCTTAATGAGCACAGCAACTCTTTGTAGGTCTTGCCCCTATGAGGCTGTTGTGGAGGCTGAAGGTCCCTGCCTTCCCACAGCTGCCTATGTCTCCTCCACTGATCCTTCCCAAGCAATCTGAGACTACGCCGGGGCACCTGCCTTTGCTACTCTCGCTTCATACCACTTCTGGTCCTGGGAGACTAGAAGGGAAGGGAGCTTGTTGCAGCAGGAGGGAGAGACACCCTGGTTTCTTCACCAGCCTGACTCATATCTGCCTCTTGACCTCCCTCCTCTTCTGCTTCAGTTTCTGATTCAGATTCTGCACTTCTCTCTGCCACATACTCTCCCTGCTCACTAAACCCTGTTACCTCTTCAGCTTCAGACACCTCCTCCTCTCAGTCTTCTTCCTCTGACCGCTCATCGTCATCCCACCACCACTCCCCAAACTCTGAGCCAGCTTCCCTTGGGGGTTCCTCAGCTGGTGTCTCCCACCCCCGACCCCTGCATCCAGTTGGTTCATGACAGGTACATGTCCCAGGTATCAGCCAGGGGCAGGGAGTCGCTCCCAGACCTCCCTCAAGATGCCAGGGATTGAACCTGAGACTGGCATGCAAAGCAGATGCTGAGCTGTGGCCCATCCCCAAAGCCTCTGCCTCTAGAATCGGCACATGATAAACACTTGCCCTACAGCTTTGCAAGCAATTACATCAGATTCTTGTTCCCAAAGAAATGCAATGGCTGTTGGAAAAAAGGCTTAGACAGCTTGATGGGAGAGGTATTAGGCTGCAACAGCTATATAAAACCTTCACATCCAGGAGGAGTTTATCAGAAGTTATAAAAGGAAGTAAAGGTAAAGGGACCCCTGACCATTAGGTCCAGTCGTGACCGACTCTGGGGTTGTGGCGCTCATCTTGCTTTATTGGACGAGGGAGCCGGTGTACAGCTTCTGGGTCATGTGGCCAGCATGACTAAGCCGCTTCTGGCGAACCAGAGCAGCACACGGAAACACTGTTTACCTTCTCTCCAGAGTGGTACCTATTTATCTACTTGTACTTCGACGTGCTTTTGAATTCCCAGGAGCTGGGACCGAGCAACAGGAGCTCACCCCGTTGCGGGGATTCGAACCGCCGACCTTCTGATCGGCAAGCCCTAGGCTCTGTGGTTTAACCCACAGTGCCACCCGCCAGTCTATAAAATAAAGTACTTCCTCACAAAACACATAGTTAACACATTGGAGACAAATAAAAAAAACCCTCCAAGTGTCCCTGTTTTCCAGGGACAGTCCCAGATTTACAGAAGCCATCCCAGTTTCCAATTTGATCCAGGAATGTCCCGCTTTTCCTTAGGACGTCCCTATCTTCATCGGATAAAATGTTGGAGGGTATGCAGTTATGCAACCCCTGAGCCAAGGAGATAAGTAGCCATACAACCTTTAGAAGACATCTGAAGGCAGCGCTGTGTGGGGACGTTTTTACAGTAAATTTTTTGTTGTTGTTTTTAAATGTTGGAAGCCACCCAGAGTGGCTGGGGCAACCCAGCCAAATGGGCGGGGTGCAAATAATAAAATTATTATAATAACGGAATAGGACGTCCCTATTTTCATCGGAGAAACATGGGAGGGAATCAATCAATAGAGTGCAAGGCGTTCAGTGGCTGCTAGCCACAATGGCTGTGTACTATGCCCAGGGGTCAGGGACGGCATGTACCCAAATGCCAGCTGCCGGGGATCAGCTGTTGACCTCAGCTGCTGCTTGCGGGCTTCCTGTTGGCCACTGTGGGGAGAGGATATTTCTTGGTCCACCTCCAGCAGCCATACTCTTCCTGGGCAAGGAAACTTCCATCATCTTCTGAGCTACTCAGTGGCCTGCCACTGACGAAGGCAGAGCCCCCTCGGAAGCTAAGCTGTCGTTAAACCCGATTAATGTGGCTGACCCATTGCGGCCTATGCCTTACTGCAAGAATATTTTTGGCGTGTGCCGAAAGCAAGGACCTTTGTCGCTCGGCCCAGCAGTAGACGGGCACGAGTCCACGGCCCCGTAAACGCTGGCGGGGATTCCTGCCCGCCCTCCCCAGATCTCTACTCAGGAATGTGCACGACCCAAAGGGTTAAAGCTTCAGCGTGGGGGGGGGAGGGGGGAGATGGAGAGGTTAATGAATTATTGAGTAAGTCAAGGGTAAGAAGCAAAGAGCCTCCCACCGGGAGCAGGCAAGATTAATTCAATTAGGGGATGACGGCACTCGAGCACACTCCTGCCAGCTCACGTCAACAGAGTTGCATGCCTGGGGGGGGGGGGAGCAAAATCGGGACGAAGCTCAGGTGCGGGCAGCCGGCCGTTTTATAGTGATGCATGCATCCAGCATCCTCTCTAATGCTGCCGGGCCCTCACATCGCTGCTCCGTAGGGGAGGCATCGCTGTTGCTAAGAGACAACCAAGTCTTTTGGTTCAGGCCTTGCTTCCCAAAATAGCAGAGCCAGCAAGAGGCCGCACCCGCGGCTCTTCCCCCGTCTTCCGAGACCTCAGAAGGGGTGGCAGGTGGATTGACCTCCCCAGCCTCCCTCCCTCCTGGCAATAGGTGGCGGGTGCCGCCTTCTCCTGGCCCAGCTCTCGCCCTATGATAGGCCTTTGTGGAAGGCCCCACAAAGCTATGTTACCTGCCTGGAAATAAGATTCGAGGGATGTGTTTAATTATTAGGATCCGCACCAGGACAGTGGGGCTTGAAGGTCACAGAACTGTCGGTTCGGAAGGGACCGCAAGGGTCATCGAGGCCAATCTTTTTGCCCAAGGTGGGTTTCAAACCCATGACCTTGGGATTGAGAGTCTCATGCTCTACCAACAGTCACTGGGGTAGTCGTTGGCCAGGGGCCCTCTTGCTCAGCCTAACCTACTCACAGGGTTGTAGTGAGGATACAGTGGAAGGGCAGGGAACCGCCACATAGCCCTGCGCTCCGCGAAGAAAAGGGCGATTCATAGATAGCCCCAAAAGTGCGTTCCAACTGTGTGTTTTTTTTCAGGGCCTTTTCTGATGCCCATCCCAGGCAAACCACTATCTCTGCTTCGACAGATGCATGTTAAAAAATGTCCTTAGCATGTCACCTTCCTTCTCTCCCGCGCTCCCCAGATCTTAAGAAATTGAGGGAGTTGTGTACCAAACCTGTCACCGCTGCACAAAAATGCACGCGCACAAATGCTCAGGCTACACCATAGTGTGTTTGTTGCCATAGCTGGCAAGGTTCCTTTCACTCATTTGATGATCCGTTCTAGAACAATTGTGTTCCCTGTACAAACACCCACCCCAGAGCCATATTTCTTGAACTGAACAACACCCTCTTTGCCTTTCGGGCCGTGCAAGCCAGGTACGCAGGCAGCCATCAGAGCTATGAGGTACGTTTAAGGTACGGTGAAATGTCCCTGTTTCGCTCCGAGAGACACTGCCGGCTTTTGCTGCCGTCCCTTTGGACAAGAGACTCTGCTTTGCACCAGAAGGTCCCAGGTTCAGTTGCCAGGTAGGCCCAGGAGAGACACCCTCTATGAAACCCTGGAGAGCATCTACAGTACTTGTGAGCACAGAATCTACGGCGGGAAACCTGCGGCCCTGCAGAGGTTGCTGGACTCCAACTCCCATCAGCCCCAGGCAGGACAGTCAAATGTTAGGAATGATGGGTAGCATAGTCAGAACTCAACAGCCAGATTGCTCCCCGGAACAATTCATTTCCGGGCCCAAATCAAAGTGCTATGCAGCCTTACACAGCTCAGGACCTCAATACCTTAAGGACTGCCTTTCCTCATACGAACCAACCCGGACCCTGCACTTGTCATCAAACCCTGCGCTATGTCCCCATTCCCAGAGAGGCTCGGACGGTGGCAACATGAAAACGGGCCTTTTCTGTGGTGGCTCCCCGTCTGTGGAATGCTTTCCTCAGAGAGGCTCGCCTGGTGCCATCATTACATGTCTTTAGGCACCAGGCAAAAACACTCCTCTTTACCCAGGCCTTCAGCCTGGTATGGCCTATTGAATGTGCTGTTGGGGGGGAGGGGTTGTTATTAAGATTATTTTGTTCACATGCTTTCTATTGGTGTATAAATTGAATGAATGAATGGGCCATCTGGGTGGCCCATGCTTCCCCTACCTCAGACATGAGTTATCCTGTGTTAAGATGCCAGAAGTGGCACAAGCCATTTTGCTACATATATGGCACAGAGTCCTGCTCTGGGGCACCTGCAGGTTTTGGCCAACAGGCAACCGACAACCTTCCTCTTTTCGCTTAGGAAGTCTGCTGTCTCCAGAATGACGGAGCCCTGATTTCTGCTGGGTGGGCAGATTATTTCATCGCACTGCAGGCCATGGCAAGAACAGGAAGGACGAGATATTCCGGCACCCACAGCTGCCCCACATTTCCTTCCACTAATTACTCGCTTCAACAAGGGTGCAATGGGACTTTCAGAGGAGCAACGTTTGCAACCGTAGAAGGAGCTGGCTGCCCTTGAGACCAGCTAACTGTCAGAACGTGAGCCATGGTTTGTATCATTTATAGAACCACAGTCAATGGAGGAGGGGCGAGCCTCTTAAGACTATATTTTAAGGGGTGGGAAGAAGTCCCTGTTCTACAGAGCTTACATTCTAAAAAACCTGACACCAGAGAAGCAACCGGGGGAGAAAAATAAGATGGTAGTAAGAGGGGGAAATGTATTTGGTTTCAGAAAATTGCAGAAATTTATATAGAATTAGACCCAAAGCTTCATGGAAAACACGTCACATTGGCATTTTGGGAAGCAGGCAGCAAAGGGAAACAAGGCAGTTGAAGGGATTAGTGGGTGCCTGATTGGGAGAACTTATTAACGATGTGTGGTGTTTTTTGTCCAGAAAGGGGGACTCAATGCAAGGTAGAAAACAAGTGTAGAAATACTAAAACCGAGTGTAGGAAACAGCCTAAAACGCTGCCCAGTAATACGGAATGAAGGTCACAAATAGGGATAGTAAAGGTAAAGGGACCCCTGACCATTAGGTCCAGTCGTGACCGACTCTGGGGTTGCGGCGCTCATCTCGCTTTATTGGCCAAGGGAGCCGGCGTACAGCTTCCGGGTCATGTGGCCAGCATGACTAAGCCGCTTCTGGCGAACCAGAGCAGCGCACGGAAACGCCGTTTACCTTCCCGCCAGAGCGGTACCTATTAATCTACTTGCACTTTGACATGCTTTTGAACTGCTAGGTTGGCAGGAGCAGGAACCTGAACAACGGAAGCTCACCCCGTCACGGGGATTCAAACCGCCGACCTTCTGATCGGCAAGTCCTAGGCTCTGGTTTAACCCACAGCGCCACCCGCGTCCCTGCAAATAGGGATAGGAGAGCGCATGAATGAGCATCTAGGAGACCTCAGGATAATTACGTTTGAAGATAGAACGATGCAAACACTCCAGGTGTCCCTATTTTCCAGGGACAGTCCTGGATTTATAGAAGCCATCCCGGTTTCTGATTTGAGCCTGGAATGTCCTGCTTTTCCTTATCACAGTCCCTATTTTCATCAGAGAAATGTTGGAAGCCGCTCAGAGTGGCTCGGGCAACCCAGTCAGATGGGCAGGGTAAAAATAATAAAATAATTATCATTATTATGAAATAGGATGTCCCTATTTTCATTGGAGAAATGTTGGAGGGTAGGACAACGCCTACTAAAATCTCAAGCAAGAAATATTGGTAGGATTTTCACTGACACGGGATGAGGCATCAGCATCCTTGACAGCCTCTTTTTCTTTTTTTGCAAATCTGCAGAAATTGGATTGCTTGCGTACATCATTTCCAGTCTCATGGTAATAAATTGACAATAATATTAAAAAGTACAGACCGTGCTACAGCACTTCCATGAAACCCTACTTGCCCAGCTCCACATATTGCTGTTTCAGAGATTGTGACGGATAGCTGAAAGAAACAGGGCCTCTTCTGCGATGAAACTACAGCAGCCCTGGGGAACATCATGGCCCCAGCCAACGATCAGGGATGATGGGAGTTGTAGTCAAAAAAAACCCAACACCATACAGAGGTTTGCTGACCCTGAACTGCGGCATTCTCTCCCCCCCCCCCCCCAGAGACACTGGTCTTGCTCATTCCTCAATTGCCTTCTGCAGAATAGCAGGCCTTTATTTTTTGGAAAAGTATTTAGGGATGGGTTATTTTACATGTGCGGGCTCCTGTTAATATTTTTAAATGCTCTGGGTAACTATTAAGAGCAAACACATTTTTTTCCTCCCCAGAACCCCGCACAAACGTCACGAATTTATTGCCTTAAGTGATACGGCCCACTTAACAAAATGAAACCAAACATTGGATTCTGCCGGATCGTAATTTAAGTCAGCTGCTCATTCCCATGGAAATCAATGAAACTTCACTTCACTCCTTAACTCCCATTGAAACCAATGTGAAAAGTTGAGCAAAATCTAGTTTGCACTCCATCCTTCTCCTGTTACTTACAAGCTGTTTGGGGAGTATTAAGCAAAGTAATAATGAACGCTCGGACGGACACTGAAAATGCTAAGAGACCTTGGTGCTGCGTTTGAGGGTCCATAACTCTGTTCCACCTCCTTTTGCACCCAAGGGTGCTTGGCTAGGTTGCAGCCTAGGTGGAAGAGGAAGCGAGTTCTGCAGACAGGGCTTGCCCCAGGGTAGGACCTGAGATGTGCGCCGTCTCTCTTCCCTGCCACCCCCCCGTCTTGTGCAGCACAAACCGGTCTTTCTGGCAGGCATGATGCTGGAGGCTGCTTCCGTAGGTATTAAGAGAGGTGAATGAGTGCAGTCCTTTTCAGGCCTGCTCTGGGGTCTTAATATCCTTTAAGCCCCACCCTCTAAAAGCAAACAGGGGCAAAAGGAGGCTATTAATTCCACAAGCATCTCCTCAGACCTTAAGAGATAACAGCCCCAAACAACCACAAACATGGAGGGCAGTTTCTAGAAAAGGACTTCAACAACTGGCCTGGGTTTATTTCGTACCGAAAAGAAATTAAGCTCCTGCTTCTAGACATGACAGATTTTCACGCTTGCACAAGTTAGACAAACTTGCACAATTTACTTCCATGTGTTTTCTGGTTGCAAAGAAGTCCTATTGCATCCTGATCTTAGTTTACTTCCCTACCCCATTGCTGCTGGCTTCTGAGATTTCCAGAAAGCTTCACTCTTCATTTTCAAT
The DNA here is from genome assembly GCF_964252035.2 of Podarcis erhardii. NCBI lineage: Eukaryota > Metazoa > Chordata > Lepidosauria > Squamata > Lacertidae > Podarcis > Podarcis erhardii. The sequence goes on along the minus strand of NC_138511.1, from coordinate 81,908,274 downwards.
GTGTGTATTTGCAGCTATCAAGTACCATACTAGAAACTGCTTTGCCCCAACGCCTTTGTTCCTTTAAACAAAAAACAAAAAACGCAACATACGTGCAAGCGGAGTTTCCAAAAAATGAATTCTGTAGTCCATACCGCACTTTCACAAAGTTGCACCATAGAGGTGAAGCAGCCCTTTCTCAAAACTTCCACAGTAATGGAGATTGTGGCAATGGGGAAAGAAAGCAGCATTTCCAAAGCAGTCTTGGAAAAGCATCTGTGCATCAACAGAGATCAGTCTTCCTCTGCTTGTGGTTATCTAGCCAAAAACTACGAGAGACTTACCAGCAGACTGTGCATACTTCTGGGATGCCCCAAAATTATGAAAAATCTGCAGAGGGGAAAAAACACATCCATAAAAATGGCCCCTTAAGGACATTAAAGTAAAGGTAAAGGGACCATTAGGTCCAGTCATGGCCGACCCTGGGGTTGCGGCGCTCATCTCGCTTTACTGGCAGAGGGAGCCGGTGTACAGCTTCCGGGTCAAGTGGTCAGCATGACTAAGCCGCTTCCGGTGAACCAGAACAACGCACGGAAACGCCGTTTATCTTCCTGCCGGAGTGGTACCCATTTATCTACTTGTACTTTGACGTGCTTTCGAACTGCTAGGTGGGCAGGAGCAGAGACAGAGCAACGAGAGTTCACCCCGTCGTGGGGATTCGAACCACTGACCTTCTGATTGGCAAACCCTAGGCTCTGTGGTTTAACCCACAGCAACCACCTGCGTCCCTCTAAGGACATTAGGAGGGCCTTTTTGCATTAGACCAGTAGCTCATCTAGTCCAGTATCTCATAGTGACCAAACAGATGCATGTACTGCCTCCAGCTGCTTCTGTGTGGTTGGTGCCCCTGAACTGTGCAACTGCTTAAGAACTCGAAGAGTCTACTGGATCAGGCCAGTGGTCCATCTGCTCCTGAATCCTGTTCTCAAGGTGGTGAACCAGATGCTTGTGGGAAGCTCACAAGTGCAACAGCAGCACTCTTCCCTGCTTGCAGTTGCAAGTAACTGGTATTCGCAGGCAATGCCAATGGCCTAGATCAGGGTCTCCCCAAACTCTGGTCTCCAGCTGTTTTTGAACTCCCACCATCCCTAGCTTGCAAGACCAGTGGGTCAGGGATGACCAGTGGTCCCTGACAAGTGGGTGGGAGAACGAATAATGGAGGGACAAAGAGGGCAGTGAAACTGCCTTGTCGTGCTGTGCTGTTTTAATAATTCTATCTGGTCTGCTTTAAAACAAGCCAGCTTGATTTGCAGTCCCAAGATTCGCTTGTGGCTCAGAATGCAGTTATCAACTGCACGCTTCTGCATTTTGATGCAGAGCTGCACATAAAAATACGTACGATTTAAATGCAACTAGAGCTTTGTTTTTAAATCCACATCAACAGGAAGCCTATTGAACACATGCAGAACTGACATGGAACTAGGAAACACATCCATCCAACCATTGCTAACTGATCAGCAGAGATGGGCACCCTGTGAAGCTTTAGATGCAGTCAAGACTCCAGTTCCCATCAGGTTCAGCTGGTGTAGCCTATAGTTCGGATTAACAACATCTGAAGGTTCTCTAGGTGCAAGGCACAGGGGAAAAACATCTCGTTAAGTGGGCTCGCGTGAGGATTGTGAAACCAGTTCTGATCCCGAAAGCAAATTCCTGTGCCTAGGAGTCACTGTGCTCTTCATCTGAAGTGTACTGGAGCAATCTCCGCCATTATTTTACATCTGGCTCTGGTTGGGGTATCTTCATGTCCAAATAATAATTGGGGGGGGGGGGAGAATACCTGAAGTCGGCCTAACCCTGCCCTAGGCCACCCTCACTCCTTCCTTCAGGTCAGAACACAGCTCACTTCCACTTGCTCCATGAACAGTCTTCAACAGGCCTGCCTTCAGGACTCAGCAGCTTTTAAAATAAGGTACTGTATTAAGAGGTTCCTCAGTGAGAATAATCAAGAATGGCAAAGGAGGATTGCACCCAATGTAGCACTACGTTCCATTAATGCAAGGATTTACACTTGTGCAACAGAACCTCCTCCCTTTTCCTCTTGTACTGTTCTAGGGTTCCCTCAATCCTCTGGAGCAAATTTGGGTCCCTTGTGCTAATGGAATCCGTGTCTTAGATACTGCCCATGGTTCTTTGACGGACAGCTTGCTCACTACAGTACTGTCCTGTCTTCTACCGCAAAGGACTGTCACAAGGGGACTGTCCCAGGGACCACTTGGATTCATCCAGAGCTACAGTAAGGTCTGCTGGCCTTGCCAGCATCCCTGTTTATAACTCTAGAGTATAGGATGATCCCCATGCCACTTGTCACAGCATTGAGCATTTTCCAAGCGTGCATATTCAATCAGCATTGACTAGGCTATAACAGGGCTGCTCCTGTTGATCAGCAGTGTCTCTGTGGGAAATATATAGCCGCAAAACATACCCCTCAAGATTAGCTCTTTGCAACGGGATTATCTGCAATTTTGCGGCCTTGGAACACTAGGCACAACCCTAGAAGGGATCCTTTAAAATGATTCTCCACAGGTTTCCACTTGCAGAATGGAAATGTGGGGCGGCTAGCAAGCAAGCCCAGGGCTCCTTGCAAAGCACGTTCGATATTCAGGTTAAGATAGGAAAGGAAAATGTGAAAAAGAAGTTTTTCATCAGCCTTGAAGAGTTTGAGGGAAGGAGAAATCTCATCCTAGAAATTCTATGCATTATCTTTAATCAGAAGCAAGGCCTCTTTGGAGAACCTGTGGCTTTCCAAATATTGACCATCCTTGCTCAGGCTGATGGGTGTTGGGAGTCCAACAATGTCTGGAGGACCACAGAATCCTCACCCCTACCATGTTATAAGCGGAGTCACATATGCATCTGTAAGGGACGGGTGGCGCTGTTGGTTAAACCACAGAGCCTAGGACTTGTCGATCAGAAGGTCGGCGGTTCGAATCCCTCCCGTTGCTCGGTCCCTGCTCCTGCCAACCTAGCAGTTTGAAAGCACGTCAAAGTGCAAGCAGATAAATAGGTACCGCTCCAGTGGGAAGGTAACTGGCGTTTCCGTGCGCTGCTCTGGTTCGCCAGAAGCGGCTTAGTCATGCTGGCCACATGACCCGGAAGCTGTATGCCGGCTCCCTCGTCCAATAAAGCGAGATGAGCGCCGCAACCCCAGAGTCGGTCACGACTGGACCTAATGGTCAGGGGTCCCTTTACCTATATGCATCTATAGCAGCATAGTCTGGAATTTTACCTTTTCAAGAATCTCAGCTTTTATCATCTCGAATATGTCTACCACACTCTGCTTGTAAATCCACACTCTTAGAAGCTAGAGGTGGAGAAATAAGCCTCCACTATTAAGCTTCATGTGGCAGAATTCAGATGTTCTTGGTAGAGAACTTGCAGTCAATGCAGAACCACTTTTTCGGGAAACGTTATAGCAACTCATTCAAATCAAGAGCAATGCATTAAACTTTCCAAGATGCACGAAGCTGTTTTCTTTTTCTAAGGGAGCACAAAGTTATGAAATCTCAAAACCCTTTTATTGGTGTGTTTTTTGTTTTTGTTTTTACATTCTTAAAATGAGACACCCCCATTTCCTCGATATGTACAAGAATCTGAATAAGGCTGTATAAAAAAAAACCCTTTAGCATGATGCCTCGTTATGTTCACCCAACAAACAGCAGGTTATGATCGAAGACCTAGCCTTCCAGGCTAACAGCACCCTTCCAAAACCCATTTTGAGTGGTTGTTTTGTTTTTTCGTCTGGATGCAGAAAAAACAACAGACATTTCTCTCTCCTGCTGGGACATGGAAAAAGTATCTTTCCTGCTTGAATGTGGGGTAGCCGAAAACAAAGGCCTGCCTGGGTTTGGGGCGCAATTAGGAGGTACACAAGTATTTGTTTGGGGGGAAAGATCCCTGCTTTGTTGTTGTTGTTTTGTTTGTTTTTTTGCAAGGCACTGTCATCCTGCAGTCACCCCCTGGCTCCAAATCTCCCTTTTTGACAGAAAGGGGAAGATGGGGCAGCTTCCGGCCCTCCATCTCGAGGAGGGATTTATTCAGTGATGTGGCGAAACAGTGCCTTAATTTGGGGGTGGGGAAAGAGGCATGGAGAGAGGAAGGAATGGGGGTTTCGTGGGACAAATAGTATTGGAAAAGTAGGGTTGGGAGAAAAAAAAGAGAAATAGGAGTGCCAACTCTCTTGGAAAAAGCACTTGCAACAGGCACTTAAAAACCCCTTTGAAAACCCACCCACCCACCCACCCACGACCACAGTGGGATAGGCAGAGAGGGGGGCACACTGTGACCAAGCCCACTAGTTCATTTTTGGTTACATAAAGCAATGGATTATGAAGGAGTTTCTTTGGAGGATTGGGTGGGTGGGTGGAAATCCCTCTTCTGTCATTATTCTGGATCCCAAAGTTTCACAAATATACCAACTTACTATTTATAGGAGAGGAGAGATGGGCTGGGGGAAGAGATTAAGATGATGCTCTGGAGCGAGACTCTCTGCCCTAGGAACCTCTAGCAAATGAGGTTGGTTTCTGTGTTTTTTTGGTGGGGCAGGGGAAGAGCATGGTTGTGGGGGGTGCATTTTATTTTTTAAAAGGTACATCGCTTCTACATAATATGAGTTAGAAGGGGATATTAATTACCCCACACCCCACTTTTTGGGCGCTATTAAAATGGAGTGAGATGCATGAAAAATATGGCTAATTCTCTTCTCAATCCCCTGGAGGATTAAAAAGTGTATTGTGCTTTAAACTTGCCAATCGCAAGGGGGGGGGGGGGAGGAAGAGAAGGAAAATATCGGGGAGGTGGGTTCTTTTAATAAGACCACCCCTTAAAAAACCCCGTGAAGGCAAAACCAAAATTATGAGCTTTCGTTCTTTTAAAAAATAAAAAACCCTACTCATTCCTGCGGGGTTTTCTTTTTTTTAAAAAGGCCTTGGACTATATAACCTTAAAGGATTTTAAGGGAAAGGGGGTTGAACAGGAATAAAGAGAACCCTTAAAAGTCGTCCCAGCATATTAATTTTTTAGAAATCCCCCCTCCCCGCAAAGAGTTTATATATATATATTTATATATGTATATAGACACGTAAAAACTGTTCAATATTTTTTTCCGCCCCGTCCCCTAATTCTTTTTCTTTCCTGCTTTTTTTTTCCTTTTCGTCTGGCTTCCAGATAAGAAACAATAATAAAATTTACAGAGTTTCCGGAATAAACAGGGGGCGGAGGGGTGGAGAGAAGGGAAACTGACAAAAGGTAAAAAGATAATCTCTGAGTTAAGGCAGCAAAACCAGCCCCCCCTTCTTCCCCCTCCTGCCCATTTTGTCCGTCTGTCCTGGGAAGGGAGCTGTGGGGGGGGGGGGCTGCGCATCCCAGCTCTAGGAATCCCGGTTCTCCAGGGTCAGCTCGGCCGTGGCCCGCTGCAGCTCAGTGCTGATCCGCCGGCCACCCACCCCGTCCCCGTGGCTGCTGGCGTCGTCTTCCCCCTTCACCTTCTTGTCATCCGTTTCTTCGGCCCCCGCGCCCGCTTCCAGCCTCTGGTCCTCGCTCCAGCGGCGCTTGAAGCGCAGCTTGAGAGGGATGCATTTGCTGCTTTCCCCGGTGCGGGAGGCGGGGAGCGCGGCCGCCATTGCGGCCGCCGGGGTCTCCTCCTCCTCTTCCAGCTTTTCCAGAGGCACGAGAGGAGCCTTGAAGACGTCCTCGTCATCTTCGCTGATGTCGGTCACCTCGACGGTCAGGTCCTCCTCCGACTCGCCCTCCGAAATGGGCTCCACTTTGATCTGGGGCAGCAGAGGCGGCTCCGCCCCAGATGTAGAGGCAGAGGAGGAAGAAGAAGAGGAGGATGGCATGCCGCTGCTGGACTCTCCCGGGGGCAAGCCGGGGGGCTGCTGCTTGTCGCGGTTGCGGCGCCCCAACGGCGGCGGCTGCAGCTTGAACTTGAAAGGGGAAGGCGGCTCTTCGGCCTGTGGTGGCGGTGGTGGTGGCAGGGGCGGTTTCTCGAGGCGCTGGGGCTGTGGGATGACGATGTTTGGGTAATGGAGGAAGGCCCTGGGGCTGAGGTGGTAGTTGTACACACTCTGAGTGTGGGCCTGGAGATAGCGCTTCATGTCCTCTGGGTTGAAGGAGAAGTGGGAGCCGCCGGGGTACATGGGGCTGAGGGTGGGCGAAGGGGTGTAGTTCATGTGCGTGGGCGTGAGGGGGAGAGCCGGGGACAGCTGAGGGGGCAGGAGGCCCGCAGGCCCGGCCATAGGAGACACGGGAAAAGGGCTGAGGGGCTCAGGGACCCGTGGGCGCGGATAGACCCGGAAGAGGCCGTCATGGGTCAAGCGGGCGTGGCCGGGCACCGGGGGGCCCCGGAAGCTTCCGGGCTCCCCACCACCGCGACGCTGCTCCTCAGCCAGGGACTCCTCCACCTCCGAGTTGGCAGAGGTGCCGTCACTGCAGTCGCTGACCGAGCCCCGCGCCAGGCGGCGCGCCACGGCCGAGAAGACGCCCGGCGAGCGCAGGTCTTCAGCGGGAGACAGCACGTCGGACGGTGTTGAGGGGGGGAAGCGGAAGTGGGAGCCGCCGGATGGCACGGGAGGGGCGCTCTGGGGCACAGCCCCGCCTGCGGAAACAAAGAGACATTAGGGAGATCCAACATACAGGAGGAAGGAGGAAGTAGACCAAATTGACCCAGTCCTATCCCCACTTTCCTTCTGTCTTCTATCACATCCCTCCAAAATTCTATTATTATTATTAAATTAAATTTGCATACCACCCTTCTTCCATAGATCTCAGGGCAGTTGACAACATAAAATTCGAGCATGTACATATCCAGTATCGGCTAGCTGTTCCGTTTCCAGGCCTAATTCAAGGTGCCCACCATTCGTGTATAAAGCCTTGATTGACTTATAGAATTGTAGAATTGGAAAGGACCCTGCTGATCTGAACCCCCTGCAATTCAGCTGCCCCATACAGGGATCGAACCTGCAACCTTGGAGTCATCAGCACCCTGCTCTAACCAACTGAGCTATCTTAGTACAGTACCTGAAAGACGACCTCCCTCCCTCCCTCCATGCCCTCCTGGACTTTTAGATCAGCCAATCTTCCACCTCCCTCAGAAGTTTGGGTGATAGTGGTGGCCCAGGAGAGGGTCTTCTTGGTGGCAGCCCCCAAAAGTCGCGCAATTCATTCTGGCTTCTTCACTGCACATCCACTGATGTTTCGGGCTTCAATTTCTATCAGCTGTAGCACAGCCCCAAAAACCTTTTGGGTATGAACATCAGGGACCGAACCTCATGTACAGAACGCATGCATCCCTGTAACAGGTGACTTTGACCCTGGCCCTATGCACAGGGAAGAGCAGGCACTTGGATTCCAGATTTTGATTCTACATTATGCCTTTCTATGTGTAGCCACCACAATTTAGGGGAGGGGTGCTTTGTTCGTACACCAAGTCGGCACCCCCCATCTTTGCAAAAAAACAACAACCCCACATCACTTTCACCACTTCTGCAAGTTGACATGCGCATTCCTCTAATGAAATCCTTCGCTCGAGCCAGGTGAAAGGAACCTTTGGGCCCTCCAGATGGTGCCAAACTACAACTCTCAACATTATCCTTGGCCCATGGACTCCCGATGGCTGGGGCTGATGGGAGCTGTAGCTCAACAACATCTGGAAGGCCAAAGGCTCCCCACACCTGGTTTAAACTTTTGGTTTCTTTGCCCCCCCCCAACTCACCTGCCATGCCCATGTCAATGAATGGATAGTTGACCAGCACCAACTTGTTGAAGTTGAACTTGTAGGTGAAACGTTTGCCCTTGGTCTTGTGTAGGATCCGCTTGTTGTAGTAGTACCTGAAGGAGGACAAGGCGCAGGAGGAGAAGAGGAAGGTCAGTGACTCACAAGCCCCGTTGAACACCCACTACAGAAACTCTTCCGACTCTGAATGCTTGGTGGGCGGTTCTGTGGTTCCTCCACACTCAGAGCAGATTTGAGGTTTTTTTGCAGCCTGGGCACCTATTAAGCACAACCTGTTAACAACAGAAAAGTTTCTAGACCTCATGGTGGAACAAGAAATTTATCACTTGCTTGGATGCCTGGGTTACCCATCTCCTCCAGGTGATGGCTAGAGAACATTCATTTTCACCATCTCACAGGAGGCGGAAACAGATTTAAGCCCCTTACTTGCTGCCAGCTCAAGAGTGAAACCTCTGTTCTATTTGTTTCTTTGGAGTTATCAGCTCCCACAAGCATGCACATATTATTTCCTGCTGTGAGGTTATGTTCCCCATTGCATAGGTGGGTACCGGAGGTGGGGAGACAGTGATTTATCAACCTCCCCCACCACATACACGTGCATGCGCGCAAACACACACACAGCTACGCTGCTACAATTCAAGAATGCTTTATCAGTCAATCTCTCTTCACAGGGAACTCTGGGAATTGTAGTACTGGGAGGGGAACAGAGAGTATCCTGGCCACTCTCAGCATCCTTAACCAACTACACCTCCCAGAATTCTTTGCAGGAAGTGGTATCATAGTTTTAAATACAGTGGTACCTCGGGTTAAGTACTTAATTCGTTCTGGAGATCTGTTCTTAACCTGAAGCACCACTTTAGCTAATGGGGCCTTCCCACTGCTGCTGCACCGCCGGAGCACAATTTCTGTTTTCATCCTGAAGCAAGGTTCTTAATCCAAGGTACTATTTCTGGGTTAGAAGAGTCTGTAACCTGAAGCCTATGTAACCTGACGTATGCAACCCGAGGTACCACTGTATATGGTGTGAATGTGCCTTTCCGGCTACAAACTCTGTATAGACTCCAAAATGGCCTGATGAAACCCAAAGAGCTGCCCTTGTGCCATGTTGGACTTTGGCCATCTTGCCCAGCACAACCTGCTCTGAACGGCAGCTGTTCTCCAGCAGAGGTCTTTCCTCACCACCTGCTTCCGAATCAGACTGAATCCAGCACCCTCTGCTCTGCAGCCATCCCTTTCAAAAGTGATGGAACTTCCCGGCAGGACTATATGGAAATCACTGTTATCGGGCATGGGGAAGCTTTGGCCTGCCAGATGTTCCTGAACTACAATTCCCATCAGCCATAGCAAGCACAGTCAACGGCCAGGGGGTGACAAGCATTGGGGCTCAGCAAAATCTGGAGGGCCAAAGGTTCCCCAAAGCTGCATTACAAAGCCAGAGGTCTTCCATTTAGATACACAGAACCAGTGCAAACCTGAACCTGTGGATTTGGGGTGATGGGATGACCCGTCTCTCAAGGAGGAGGAAGAGAAGCCTACCTCACAGGACCGTTGTGAGGCACCGTTCCAAAAGCAGTACTATGGCCAGTCACAATGGGCTGGTGCGGTTTCACATGCATGCCACACATTTTGAGGCGAGCCTCTTTTGCGAAGATGAGCGGAACAAAACAAAGCAGAGAACTGGGAGCTTGCGTGATTAGCACTAGGGTCATGCGTTTGTGCCCCAAGATGAATGAGAGATTCCTGCACTGCAGGGAGTTGGGCTAAATGACCCTCATGGTCCCTTTTCCAACCCTACAGTTATATGATTTCTTAAAAATTATGTATTATGCACCAACAAAAGCAAAATATAAACTCAGAATGAAGTAGGCAACATTTGACGGCTTCCACAATTCATTCTGCTCTGAAGATTCAGAAAATAGTGTATCTGTGTGTGTGGTCAGACAGGGGGAAAGGATTAAGCAGAGAAGAGTGTTCACAAACGAAGTGGGAGGCAGGCAATGAACTCTGGAGTCTCCCCCTCTGTTCACTCATCCCTGTTTCTGGATTTCACCAGGTGCTGCCAAGCTGTTTCTGGAGCCGTTAAGGACTAACACCATGCAATGTTTTGAAAATAAAAAAGGCTGCAGTCTCAGGATACAGGTTTCCACTCCATATATTGGTTCCCAGGGTTTACACAGCAGTTGCACAGGCATGGAAAACACAGCCATGTTCGAACAGCCCAGGAGGGCAGGGACAAGGGAAGCAGACTCTCGGGGGTTTCCCTTTTCTGCCAGCTCCCACCCCTCAGACTCACCTCAGGGCCCGGCTCAGCTTGTCGTAGTTCATCTGGGGCTTGCACTTCCGCACCCCCCAGAGGCGAGCCACCTCGTCCGGGTCCTTGATGACAAACTCGCCGTAGTCCCCCTGCCAGGCGATGACATCATGATATTCCTCTTTGCGCAGAAGCTCCAGGATGAAATGCCACAGCTGGATTTGGCGCGAGCCGGGGCTCGACTCTGGCTTGTAGGCCCAGTCTGGGAAGGCGAACCCTGGCAATGAGAAAAGTAGAGTTAGCCAGCTCGGGATGGAGGAGGCAGCAGCCAGGTTGCGGGGGGGGGGGGGGGGAGAGAGAGAGAAGCAAATAATTTTCCTGTTAAAAAAAAAGGAGGAGGGGGAGACTTGGAACAAAGGTACTGCCATTTCCCATACTCTGATCCGCTTCCCGCATCCCATCGTTAAGTGCTGGCAGTAGGGCACAGTGGTTACAGCCAAGGGAGGGCTGGAAGTTGAGGACTCCGTCGGCCCATCTCCCCGCAGGATGAAACTACAAGGCGCATGGATTTCTCTCCCCTCCCTGCCACCCCCCCCAGCACACACACAGGGAGGGGAAAAACAGGAAACCGGCGGCAGCCGCCTCTCCTCTTGTGCAGCCAGGAGGCTGGGAGGCCGGCCAAGCCGCCTTGCGACTTCCAGGCTGGGTCCCAACCAGATCCTCCTCCAAGCGTGGGTGGGAGGGAGGAACAGCCCAGGCTTGCCTCTTGATGTTAAGCCTCCCTCTACCTGGGAGGGAGGAGGGGGGCGTGAAGAAGCCAGAGCTGGCGGCCTCCATCAGCAAACTTACAGAGTCCTGCCCCGGGGACCCATACCTGTACAACAATCTCCACCCCGAGAGCAAAACACACACTGAGCAAAGGGGGGGGGGTGTGAGGAAACCTAAGGGGTGCAGCTCAGCAACTCTGGGAAGAATCAGCCCCATTATGGCACAGAGAGAGAGGGAAGCATCAACATGTTTAAAGGGGGGGGAGGAGAAAGGGGGGAAGGAAGGCTCTTTGTGCCATGTTCTCACTGGGCAAGGGGGGGATGGTTAGTGGCTGAGGTCAGCAGCTCCCAGACAAGGGGCCCTTTTTTCCAGCCACGAGGCAGCAGCCTAGCCCAGCCCCAGAGCATTCCTGGGGAGGGGGGTGGCTGTGGGGCTGCTGCTGCAAGGGGGGGGGGGCGCGCCTGGAAAACACAAGAGGACGTCAGAAGCACACCCAAGGCCTAAGACTACCCCGTGCGTAGTAGGCCTGTGTTGGCAGCACCAAGGGTCAAAACTTTTTTGAGGAGGGTGGGATGCAGGCAAAGGTCCCCAAACACCCCACAGACTTGTTTCTGACACATCCTGGGATGGGGGGGGGGGGATAACACGTCTGTTCCCACCCACCTCACCAAATTTTAGCTGCTCTCTCATAAACAGGAAGTCGGAAGGGAAAACAATAGGGCTGTTTCCATGCTGGCCCTGCAGGGAATGGGGCCTCCCACTAGGCCCGAGGAACAGAAGGGGTGCACCCATCACCCACAAGTTAAAGCGATTTTGGGGGGGGAGCTCTCCCTAAAGGATCCTGGGGGTCCTTCCAGTTTGGACACGCTCCAGCCTCGGCGCGCCTCACAAACCCAGTGCCACACGAACCCACCGTTTGGTTTAAAACTTATTTACATCCCATCTTTCGTCAACAAGGCTCACAGGGTTGTATGTAAACCCTCCCAACAGCCCTGTGAAGTAGCTCAGGCAGAGTTACAGCGAACAGACTGGGTGGGGGATTTGAATCCGGGTCTCCCAGGTCCTGGGTCCAGCAGCCTCAGCCCAAGGGCAATGCCACTCTCTTGTGTATGGGTCAGTAGGGCATGGCTGGCACACCAAATACACACAGAGAAAGCAGTTGAACTCCGCCCCCCCCACCAAACCCATCATGATCTCCTTGGCTTGAAATTGCTGAGCCTATGCCCAATGCCTTGGGGGAGGGGGGTGTCTGAGCTTTGCCGGGGGGGGGGGAGGAGGGGGGCACTGTGGTTTCCCATTTCCCAAACCCCAGGCGCTCTGAGCCCATCAATAATTCAGGGCCCTGTAATGGAGGCTGGGGACGCGGGCGGGCGCCGGCTCAAGGGCATCTCGGCGCACAGACCAAGCCATTAGGGTGGTGATGTCATCCGGAGAGGAGAGGGGGGGTGGGAGGGCTAGAGGTGGGTCCCATAGATGCATGCCTTGGGGGGGGGGCGCTCCAAAGCTATTCCGTGTTGTGTGTGTGTCCCAACAGCCCCAGCACCCATGAATTCTCCAACAGGCAAAAGGGCAGGGCTAAAGTGCGGTCCAGGCAGGGATGGGGAAGCAGAGTTGTGCAGTGCCCCCCCCCGAACCACAATTTCAGCTGAGCATCTTCCTCGCTGCCTTGCTCCCTGGCACCACAAGGGCCTTTTACAAACAGAAACCACCCCGCTCCCCCCCCCCACAAAGTACCAGTCTCCAAGCAACAGGCAACAGCAAGGGAGACAAGAGGCTAAAAATAAACGGGGAGGAAGGGAGAAAAGGCACAGCGTGAACTGGGCAGCACCCCAAGGAGAGGCAGCCACAGGCACCCCACAACTACGCACTGGCGGCATGGGGAGGCACAACAACCCCCCACCCCGATGCCCGGCGCAAAAGCAGCTTCAGATACAGCAGGTGCCCATGCAAGACTCTTGGTTCGAAAAGCAGCGGGGTCCCTTCTCCCCAATATCAGCCACATTTGGGGGGGGGAGAGGAGAAAGTTTGGAGCAAGTTGCTCCCTCTTCTTCACAAAAGGAGGGCATTGTGAAGCATCAAGCTCAGTAGCACCTGTTTGGGGCTGGTGGAAGGGGGGGGGGAGAAGCCATTTCCAGGTACATCTTAGGTTCCCCTATATGCCCCGCTTGACTCCTGGTTTCGCATCCCATCCAGGCCCCCCAATTGTTTTCCACCAGCAGTGGAAAGTTCCTGTGAGTTTGAAGAGGGTGGAAGGGGGGGGGGCGAGAGAAAAAGAGGGGGCCGGGGAAGAAACAAACCAGCCCTGCTCCCCTCGCCTCCCCCGGCTGCAGCATGTGAGTCAGCCCCAACTCTCTCTTACACACACACAGTCCTGTTCTCACTAATTAGGAAGGCGGTGGAGGAAAAAGGGGGGGGGAAGGCCGTGACATCAGCCGCCTGCAGAGAACTAAACACAGTGTGCTGAATGGGCTACTGTTCTCCGGCTGGTGCTACCAGATACACTCCCCCCCCCGCCACCCCCACCAGCGGAGTCCTCCCGGGGTGTAACAGAGCCGGAGGAGCAACCCCCTCCCCTCTGTCGTGGAGTTTAAGGCGGGTGGGGGCCCTTCACATGATTATGACAATCAGGGCATTTCTCCCAGCAATGCAAACTTCCCCCGAAATGTCTTTGCATAGGATTGCTTTTCCAGACATGGACACCACACATTAAAAGAAGCAGAAACCTCGTGTACCAGGATAGCCTGTGTGTCTGCAGAAGGCCTTATCTGTGGGAGAGGGCTATACCTCCACACCCTTTTAAAAAAAGAAATAGAAAAATGGCAGTGTTCATGTTGTCAAGACAAAAATTGTGTATGTGTAGAGTGGTACCCAACTGCAAGCTCATGCACCTGATGCTGCGAGATGCAGGCTGGCCCTCAGTGATGCTAGCGAACATTTGCACAGCCCCTAAAGTAAAAAGTCTGGGATAGGGAACATGTGGCCTTCCAAATGGACTGTAAACCTCCATCCAATGTAAGCTGGGATCCCAGACGCCCCTGCAGGGCCCTGCTGGTGTGCTAAATGATGCACAAAGAATGGTGTGTGTTCCAATGATATTGCACGCTGGAACCAACTCACCTGTGTACATCAGGCCTCAGGTGAGCGGTGGTGGTTGGGGAGGAGAGGAAATTTGGCTTCCTGGTCCACCCCGCTCTTCTCTTCTCTGCAGGGCAATCCTGCAGTTGGACTTGACCTCCAAGCTGGTGCAATCATTTTGATCAGGGCGGTTGGAGGGAAGGGGGTATAGAGTCCTGTCAGCTAAAGAGGCAAGGCCTCTTGCAAAACTTTGCTCTCCTCTGTGGGGTGCCTGCTATGGGGGCAAGCCAACTGGAAGATCCTATGGCAGGAGAAGGGGAGGAAGAGGAAGAGCCTGGCAGAGCTGACAGCCGGTTAAAAGGGCAAGCTCTTCCGACCCCCCCCCCCTCCCCTCCAGTTGCCTATCCTGCAGACCCTGTCCTGCTGTTTAGATTCTCACCAACTAACACCCTCCCAGGAACGCACCAGGCACATTCCTGTTCCTATGGCCGGGAGAAAAGGGAGAGAGAGAGAGAAGAAGGGAGAAAGGAGGATGGTGCTTGTTGCATTGCCCCACTGCTCAAAGACACAATCCTCTTATCATTTTACACCCACCCAGAAGCTCCCTCTCAATGATCAGGCTGCAGAGATTTAATCTTCCAGGGAAAGGGTTTAGGTTGCTATCTCCTCTACTAAAATAAAGAAGTAGTTATGCAGACACACACTTCCTTCTTTATTCACAAAAGTCCCATTTGCACCCAAACCGAGGAACCCAGGATCACACCCACCCTATTATCCTTGCCTTCCAAGTCCTACCACAACACGCCACAGCCAAGAGGGTTTTCTCCCCCCTCCCCGCCATTATTCCAAAGTGGAAGAGGCACAAGACCGTTTCAACAAGTCCTCTGCTGCCACCCACCCTGCGCCCATGGCTGTTGCCGCCATGTCTCCACCAACTCAGCCACCTCCTTTGCCAACCCACGGGGAGGTTGGCGGCAAAAACCACCGTCTGTTGGCTGGCAGTGCCCCCAGCTCTGGCACGAACCAGAGGCAGGCCTGTGCCAAGGGACTGGCTGGCTGGGTGGGGGAAGACGAGACACCAGCCGTCCCTACCACAGAGCTCGTGGCAGGTCTGTTGCCACCCACCCAAGCCATACTAAGGAGGGAGAGAGAGCGAGAGAGTGTTTGTCATCACCGCCGAACCCTTTCCAGCCACCTCTCCCAGTCTTTTATGGGTCCCAGATGCCCCACTGGCAAGAGATCTCTCTCATCAAATGAAGCCCACCCCATTTCCCAATCTCTGCAGGGCTCCAAGGCAGGGAGTGAGGGCTACCAGCCATGCCACACAAACCCATGCGTGGCAGGAGGGCAGTCCGGAGCCACAGCTCTGTCCCAGAGAGGGCAGGCAGGCAGGGGGAGAACACCTTTGACCCATGCACATGCCCCAGATGGGGGAACTGAAGGCAATTAGGGGTCTTTTCCCTGACAGCGAGAGAGCAGCAAGGCGCACGAAAAACGTACACACAATGCACACAGTGTTCGCAACCCCAGGCTTGGCTTAAGGCTCCTCTGGCCAAGCCAAGCCCTCCACGCCCCCCTTCCTATTTTCCACTGCTTCCTAAGAGAGAGAGAGAAAGTGTGTGTATGGGGGGGGGTGAAACTGCTCCTGCTTGCCAGAGTTCGTGTTTTTGTGTGTGTGTGTGTGTGTGTGTGTGTTTTATTTCAAAGCTCAGCTGAAAGGGGACTCCATCTTAAAAACACTTTACCTCCTTTTGTCTGGTTGACTAACTCAAGGCTAGCCACACAGAGACCCTCCTCCCTCCCCTCCCCTCCAAGGAACTATGGTCTGTTTTGAAGAAGGGGCTCTATGGTTATTTGCTCAGGGATTTCCTGGAAGACAGCAAAGAAGAAGAAAAAGTGGGAGGGGGGGAGGGAGACGAGAAGAAAACTGGAAATTAAGTTGATATCTCTTTAAATCACACCCCCCCCCCTTTTACACACTCCAAACCACACCACCCCTGTGACTAATCCCCGGAGCCAGAAGCTAAAAGGGCTGGAATTCAATCCCGGCTTCAGAAGCGGGGGGGGACCCTTAATATTACATCACTCCCCAATACTAACAGCTTTCTTAAAGCCACATGCACAAGTCTACCATTCTCTGGCTTTCAGCAAAGCAAGCGGGGTGAGGGGGGAGGAGGGAGGGGGGCCCACGCTCAGCTAGTAGAAGCCACATCAGAGGCCGTCTGCATGAAGCATGCCAGCGAGGGGTGGCAATAAAGACGAAGCCAGACACCTCTTTCCTCCCCCCCCCACTCCCGCGCCAAAAACAAAGTTGATGGGGTGTTTTTTTTTTTTAAGCGTTTTTCAGACGGTGGAAAAACTAAGCGCCTTGCAACTGGGATCTGAATGCTTTCAGATCTGGGATCTGCCTTCGCTGTGTGTGTGTGAGAAAAGATTCCAACATGGGGGTTAACGCTGCAAGATTTTATTTTCCTAGCGGCTTGGGCGAGGCCCAGGAATTATTATTAGGGTTTCTTTTTTTTCTTCTTTTTTTAAACAGACGCCCAAAGAAAAGAACTTTCCCAGAGTTTAAGGGGAAGGGGGGGGGAGAGAAGAGTTTTCAGTGGCCTCGATTACTGCAAAAGAGGAGGTGTGAGGGAAAGACAAGTCCGAACAGAAGCACTTCAAAAAAAAAAAGACACACAAGATTCCAGGAGACAGACAATCGGGCTCGGAAGGGAGGGGGGAGGGTGGCGCCAGGGGGGGATGGGGTGGAAGCTCTGAACAAAACCAGAGAGTGAGAGAGAGGAAGGAGAGGGGGGGTGAGAGAGAAGAGAACAGAGGAAAGAATCTGACCCCTCCCCAGAGCCTCTGCCAAATAAAAATAAAAATAAAATTTAAAGGAACTCGTGTCTGTCCACACACACACACAATGCAAAAAGATTTTTTTAAGCCCCTTTCAAACAAATTGTTTCTCCACCTCCTAATGCAACCTCAGCTTTATTTCGTATCCGCCTCCCCCCCCCCCGCGCAAACTCCTTTCAAGGAGCAAAGTCCACCAACCACTTGCCCTCAAACGGAAACCGCTGCAAGGCCATTTTTAAGACGGCAACCCCCCCCCCCCCGCAAGAGCCCAGCTTAGTAAAAGTGATCCGGCAACACTCCCACACACAAGTGTACCCCGTTTAAAGGTGGGCAAGCAATTCCTCCCCCCCCCCTCGCCAATCCAGTGAATTGAACTCAGGCCGGATTTTGAATCTTGGTTTTTTTATGTTTTTATTTCGAGAAGCGGGGAGGGGAGGGCATTCTTCTACAGACACCCCCTTCCTTATAAAGAGGTTAAAGTCCAGAATTTGAGGTTGGAGATTAACCTCCCCCCCCCAAAACCGCTACAAGAAGACAAGCTACATTTAAGGTAGCGTTTGCCAGCTGGTGTAAAAGAGGGCCCCGCCCGCCATGTACCTGGCTTGCTTATGTTTGAGGTGGTGGGGAGGGTGATAAAGGAGGCATGAGACCCCCACCCCACCCCCAAACCAACTAATGCACAACTTACAAGGCCACCCACCACACCGCCGCGCTGCCACTGACCATCCCCGCCAGGCCACCTTAACACCACGTTGTTTGTCGGAAACAAAAGTTCCTTTTTCGAACGCAGAATTTCCAGTTCGGAACGCTTTGCAACTTTTTCTCCGTTTCACGGGCTCCCCTCGCTCCGTATTTACATACACACACGCCGCGATGCGCCGTGAACCGTTTCCACTTGCCAACAATATTCTCCAGATTTGATTTTTTTTAATTTTTTTTGCGGGGGAATATAACACACACACCGTAACCAGGGAAAAGGAAATCACATGCCTCGTTTGTCTTTTTACCGTGTTATCACTTTTAATCGCTTCCAAGGTGACAATGGGACGGGAGGCCACTTCCCCAGATCCGAAGTGACCCCTTTCCCCAAAGCGAACGCAAACATCGCCCCCCCCCCCAATTCGGCTATGGATGTCTAATCCGGTTTCGGCAACGTGGCGTTGAGTAACGTCTCTCCAACATCTCCCCACCCCACCCCACAGCCCCCCAAAGAAAACCCACCGGGATTCAGTCTATCCGAAACCGAAGCTAATCCGGTTTCAAAAACTCCCACAACCCCACGGCAGTGGGACGGTTGGGGGTGGGAAGTAGAGAGCGGAAAAAAGGGAGAGAAACACACATAGCCCGAGGCCTCCACAATTGCCACACACGCAGATTCCACCCCCACAAATCAGGGCCCACACAGCCTCAGTCACCCCCCCCCCATTCATTTCCCTGCCCCCTCACTCTGCCAGGAGCACCCACTGCAGAACAAGCGGGTCGGAGGGGGGCGGGAGAGAAGCACCCAGGGCGCCCCCGACCCCCCCCCACCGCCCCAAAGTCGCCCCCATAACTCCGCTCACGCCCCCCACCCCCTCCATTCCAGGACAGCAGCGGAAACTCCCGGCCAGAGCGCTCCGTCCCGAGGCCAAGCGGGCACCGCCACGCGCGAAACGGAGCCGGGCAGGGAAACGCAACAGGTCCCTGCGCCGCTCCTGCTCGCAAACTCCGGCGGAGCCCGGAGAAGAGAGGGGTGGGCTGCCTCCCGCTCCTCGCCCGCCTCCCTGCGAAAGGATCTCCCCCGAGAGGCTCGATGGACAGGAAACAAGAGTTAAGTAGCCTCCATTAGCTGCCAGAGATGGACTCCGGGAGGGGGAGGAGGAGGAGGAGGGGGCGGGAAGGGGAGGAAAAAAAAAAAACTTGCTTGCACACCATTCCCTTCCCTGCAGGAACCTCCATTGCAGCTTCACTCCAAGCACCGGAGCCGGAGCCCGCTGCGGATCTTGCCTCGACTCCCTCCCTCGCTCCCCGGTGGATCCCTGCCTCTCCTTGCAGGATTGCATAGAAACGTCTCCCCTTCCTCCTTCCCCTCCCCCGGAGCAGGATCCGTCCCTCCCGGTTCACCCAGGAATCTCTCTCGCGCAGATAACGCACAAGCACCCCTTTACCCCTCCGGGACCCCCAAAGTCCGAACTCTCCCGGGGTCGTTTTGCTGGGAAAACTTCCCCGCATCTTTCCAACTTTCCAAGCCCACGTGCCGCGGCCGACCCCCCCCCTCCCTAGACGACACCCCCCCCTTTTACTCCTCCCCCACCGGGGGACCCCCATCTCCCCACCCAAGCTTGGGACCTTCCCGCGGTCCCCACCTGCGTCCGCCGGGGTCTTCATGGCTCCTCGCGCTGCAGCCGCCGGGTTGGACTCGGGCTCTGGCCCCCCTCGCTTTCCCCCCCTCCGCCTCATATGGAGCCGGGACGCCCACGCCCCCCTCTCGCACGTCACCGCCGCGTCGCCATGGACACGCTGAGCCCGCCCCTCCGCCCCAGCCTGGCTCGGCTCCGCCCACAGAGCTCGGGGAGAGAGGGGGAAGTTAAAGGGGCCGCGCGGAGAGGAGCCGCGGGCCGGAGTGGGATAGAAAGTTGGGCGCTTGGGAAGTTAAGGGGGGAGGCAATTGGAAGATGGGTGGGTGGGAGTCTGGGAGGGAGTTGAGGCACGCATCTACAAGCCTCCCCCCACCCTTTCTGTAATAACAAATGTTTAGTAGCAGGAGTGCCAGGAAGATTTTGTTAGGGTTGCCATATTTCAAAAAGTAAAATTCCTGACACCCGCAAAATTGTTGAGATTTTTTTTTTGGAAACCACCAAAATTGCTGAGATTATCTTTAAGAAACACACCAAAATTGTAAAGCTTTTTTTTGGCAAAGAACCCAAAGTGTTGAGATTTTTGGGAAAACCTACCCCGAAAATAGTGATTTTAAAGCTTTTTGAGCTGCTTTTCCTATTGCACTGCCATACATTTGGGTGTTCCCTGACATTTTGCCAATTTAGCAAAATTCCCCGATGCCATTTTTACACCCAAAAACCAGGACATATAAGGAATTTTCCTGACCTATTGGAAGCCTAATTTTCTGCCGAAAAAAGCTAGGCTTTATTTTATTTTATTTATATTTATTTACACGATATATTTATTTATATTTATTTATTTACAAGGTAGAACCTATGTAAATTACTGCATGCTGAAAATTAGCCAGTGTGCACCTATTGGATTTGTTTCCCCCACTTTTTTATATTGTAGGTCTAATTGTTAACTTGAGGAATTACTGCTGCAAGACTCAGCAGTGATGGCTGCTGGTTAAAATGACTTTGAAAGCGGGTCAGGCAAATCCAGAGAGGAGAGGTCCATCAACAGCTATCAGCCATGATACCTAAAATGAATTTCCACTTTCATAGGAAATGTGTCTTATCAATACTGGTTGCAGAGGAAGGTGATTGCATCCATGCCCTTTTTGTGGGCTAGTGTTGTAAAGAGCATGCTCAGCCCAATCCTATTCACTCAGAATTAAATCCTGTTGCATTTAATAATGATAATAACAAAAATAAAATCTGCACACTGCCCTTCATCCATAAATCTCAGGGCTTACACCTCTAGGGCCGGGCAATATTTGGTTTGCAACATCACGATATATCACCAGCTAAACTTTGCGATATAATGATATATCAAAATGTCTGAAATAAAGATGGAGTTATGTAGGGGCATTGGCTGAATTCAAGGTTTCCCCCACTTTGTGATTTTTCCATAGCGTGCACACACACATCATGATTCATTATCTATTACCAGGTGAAAAATTATGAAACCTCACAATATAGAGGTCAAACCAGTTTTGAATGATATATCAATATATCGTCCAGCCCTGCTTCCCACTAAGTGTGTATAGGATTGTAGATTTAGTAGTCTGATACAACAGGGCTCATCATTTTAAGTGCCAAAAAAAGGAAAGTAAAAGATGCTGTACAAGACAGGGTACCTTATTTATAAAATTACATAACAGCCTTTCCTTAAAAGCTCCTTAAATATTAAAAACCTATATAAAAACTAATACAATAGTAAACACAACTAAAGCAAACTCTCTTTGACTATAATATCAGAGTTAACCATTCTTAGACACTGAATAAATAAAACATTTTTAGAAGTCTTAACCTAGAAACACACACTATGATTTTATTTTTACAGTACTGTCAATGTACAGAGCACTTTAGAGTGCTCAAGAAAACAGGTCACTGTCCCGAAAGGCAACAAGAAGATGGAAGGGAGAGTTAAGGGATAAAAGAAATGAAACTTCAGTACAGTAGTACCTCGGTTTTTGAACGTAATCCGTTCTGAAGACCGTTCAACTCCCAAAATGTCCAAAAATTGATGCATTTACTTATGGAAAACTCAATATGGAAGCTACTTGGCACGTTCAACTTCTGAAAAGCATTCAGAAACCAAAAGAGTTACTTCCTGGTTTTTGGGTTTTGAAAACCTAAACGTTCGACTTCTTAGATGTTCAAAAACCAAGGTACCACTCTACTTATGTTTAATAAGACATGAGGGCTCTGGCTGAAATCTTAAACCTGCTTACCAGGGAGAAAGCCCCACTAAATGAAATGGGATTTAAGTAGACATGGACACGTTAAACTAGGGAACTCACTCCCACTGGAGACAGCGATGACCACCAACTTGGGTAACTTTTAAGAGGACTGGACCAATTCATGGAGCATAAAGCCATAATGGCTACTAGCTATGATGGCGATGGTTGGTTGGGGGCGATAATGTTTCTGAATACCAGTTGCAGGAGGGAAGAGTATGTTTCTGAGCACACTTCAAAGTGTTGGTGCTGACCTTTAAAGTCCTAAACAGCCTTGGCCCTGTATGCCTGAAGGAGGGTCTCCACCCTCATCGTTCTGCCCGGACACTGAGGTCCAGCGCCAAGGGCCTTCTGGCGGTTCCCTCACTGCGAGAAGTGAGGTTACAGGGAACCAGGCAGAGGGCCTTCTCGGTAGTGGCGCCCGCTCTGTGGAACGCCCTCCCACCAGATGTCAGGGAAATAAACAACTATCTGGCTTTTAGAAGACATCTGAAGGCAGCCCTGTTCAGGGAAGTTTTTAATGTTTAATGCTGTATTGTGTTTTTAATATTCTGTTGTGAGCCGCCCAGAGTGGCTGGGGAAACCCAGCCAGATGGGCGGGGTATAAATAAATTATTATTATTATTATTATTATTATTATTATTATTATTACTTGTGCTTGGCTTCTGCTTGTGGGTTTCCCACAGACATAGGGTTGGCCAGTTTAAAACAGGATGTTGAACAAGAGGGGCCGTTGCCCTAATCCAGCAGGCTATCCTTACGTTCTTATTGGATAATAAGACTGTGCTCTAAGGAGCTAGCCAAGGGTTCGAAAAAGTTGCGCTGCAAGGAGAGAGTATGGAAGGGAAAGAACGACAGTAGGTATCATACAGGTGTTCTGAAAGGGAGTCACGTAAGGAATCTGAGACTGAGGACCAAAGTTCATAGGCAGGACTGCATTGAGACATATGTGTGGAGAAATTTGGAGAGAAGTGAAGCAGTTAGATAATTTTAGGCTCTGGACCTCAGAGTCTTTTGTGGGTTTTAAAGATAGTATTGTGTGCTGCTTTGCTTGCTTTTTACAGCTCATTCTTCCGGATGAAGTCCTTTGGCAAAGTCCTGCCCCGAGAGCACCACAGGGGAAAGGCCAAGACCATGAAAGGCCTATACAAAGGCTGCACCTGGTCAAAATTAGTCCATGATTCTGGCACTACCACTGAGAAGGCCCTGCTCTTTGTTTTTTTTGGGGGGGGGTAGGGAATGGGGAGTGGCACACTGGGTTTTACCCTACTTTGCCTAGTCATAGAGAAAGTCTAGAAAGAGCCGTGCGAGGCACTCAACTGGAAGTCCTGCTTGTGAGCTCCACCCGACTTCAGAGATTTTACAATACCTAAAACATTTTGAAGGGCTGGACATTTTGTGGTGAAATTACACTATGCTCAGTACTCAGTGAGTACTGAGGAGCCCCATCCATGCAGGGGTGGGGGGACAGGCTTTTATGGGGGGGGGACTCTAGAGTTCTTTTAGAAAGAAAGAAAGAAAGAAAGAAAGAAAGAAAGAAAGAAAGAAAGGTGATAGATAGATAGATAGATAGATAGATAGACAGACAGACAGACAGACAGACAGACCCTGGGGTCCCTTGGGAGGAAAGACAGGCTACAAATGTAATATATAAATAAATTGGTAAGGAATAATAATAATAATTATTATTATTAATTATTATTATTATTTGTACCCCGCCCATCTGGCTGGGTTTCCCCAGCCACTCTGGGCGGCTTCCATAGAAACCAAAAATACACTAAAATATCACAGATTAAAAACTTCCCTGAACAGGGCTGCCTTCAGATGTCTTCTGAATGTCAGGTAGTTGTTGTTCTCTTTGACATCTAATGGGAGGGCGTTCCACAGGGTGGGCACCACTACTGAGAAGGCCCTCTGCCCGGTTCCCTGTAGCTTTGCTTCTCGCAATGAGGGAACCGCCAGAAGGCCCTCGGCGCTGGACCTCAGTGTCCAGGCAGAACGATGGGGGTGGAGACGCTCCTTCAGGTATACTCCATTCCCCCAATTTTAGTGATCTCACCGGGGTTTTTTAAAAAAGGGCTTTAAAATGTGCTTTGTGGAGTTGGTTTGTGTGTGTGTTTTTTTCTCGTTTTATGATGCATTTTTAAGTTGTGCACCACCCTGAGATCTGCTACTGAAGGGCAGTATGCAAATTTAATTAATATTAATATGAGGAACAACCATACTGAGTTCCAGAGTGTGTTTTTTTAATAAAAGAGCCTTTCAGCATCCAAGAACCAGAGTTACGGAAGACAGGGTCCAAAACGTGGATTACTGGGACAACCATGGGCCAGCCATTGTCTCTCAGCCTAACCTACCTCACAGTGTTGTTGTGAGAATAAAATGGGGAGAGGGGGAACCATGAGCTCCCTTGGGGGGGGGATGTGGGTGATAAATGTAATTAGTAAATACATAAATAAAATTAAGTCCACCACCTTTGCCTTACAGAATCTGGAAAAAGGGCTCAGAATCCAACAACTCCTAACAGTGGCGTAGCGTGGGTTGTCAGCACCCGGGGCAAGGCAAGTAATTTGCGCCCCCTAACCCGTGGATTTGCGCCCCCTAACCCATGGATTTGCGCCCCCTAACCCTAACCCCCAGATGTTGCGCCCGGTGCAGCCGGCCCCCCTGCACCCCCCACGCTACGCCACTGACTCCTAAGACTTTGGAATAGGCCAAAACAAGGGGGGGGGGGAGGCCAGCCAGCAATTTGCACAGGATCAAAAACAAAGAGCAAGAGTGAATCCGGGGAAGAGGAAAGAACTTCAAAACATTCTGTGAATAGCCTGGAGGAACAGGGAAAGGATACAGTGCAGATAAGAGGAGGAGGAGGGTGGGGGAGAAGGTCCAGACAATGGTCTGATGGCACATGATGCTATTAAGGTATATTTGTTAAAGCTAAGCAGGTCTCCAACCTGGCCAGTTGCTTAGAGGGGAGACTGAATAACCAGGGCTGGCTCAGTCAGAAAGGCAGTTTGTAACTTAGCATGCCAGGGGAGACGGCTGGAGCACTTAGGTCATGCATGTCCAAAGTCCGTTCCGGTGGCCTAATCCGGCCTGCCGGTCGATTTAATCCAGTCCCTGTGGCAGTTTATTTCCGAGATAAGGTAAAGGTAAAGGGACCCCTGACCATTAGGTCCAGTCGTGGCCGACTCTGGGGTTGCGGCGCTCATCTTGCTTTATTGGCTGAGGGAGCCGGCGTACAGCTTCCGGGTCATGTGGCCAGCGTGACAAAGCCGCTTCTGGCGAACCAGAGCAGCGCACGGAAACGCCGTTCCCCTTCCCGCTGGAGTGGTACCTATTTATCTACTTGCACTTTGACGTGCTTTTGAACTGCTAGGTGGGCAGGAGCAGACAGGAGCTCACCCTGTTGCAGGGATTTCAACCGCAGCATGACTAAGCCGCTTCTGGTGAACCAGAGCAGCGCACGGAAACGCCGTTTACCTTCCTGCCAGAGCGGTACCTATTTATCTACTTGCACTTTGATGTGCTTTCAACTGCTAGGTTGGCAGGAGCAGGGACCGAGCAATGGGAGCTCACCCCGTCGCGGGGATTCGAACCGCCGACCTTCTGATCGGCAAGTCCTAGGCTAAGCTCAACAACTTCAATCTTAAATAAAGGTCAATAACTTTGGTGGGCCCTCACGCATGTTCACCTCATCAAATCTGGCCCTCTTTGCAGAAAAAGTTTGGGCTTCCCTGACTTAGGTCCTCATAGGCTTCTCATAGGCAATTGGTTGGCCACTGTGAGAACAGGATGGTGAACTAGATAGGCCACTGGCCTGATCCTGCAGTTCTCTCCTTACGTTCCTGTGCCAAGCTGGAGCCCCGCACAAAGGAAGGTCGTGACCCCAAGTCGTATGTCTTATGTAAGTGTCTCCCACAGGGGAGCCGCAGAAAGAATGTGGTTGGTCAAGGGAGCCATGGACTCCCAAAGGCTGAGTGAAAACCACTGCTCTACAGGTTTCTACGTGCAAAAAAAATGGAAAGGAAGCAAACCCAGAGGTCCTTGAGATGCATATACTTAGATAGGAAAGGTGAAACGAGAAAGAAAACAGCACCTACAATTTACAGTGCGTTTTCTCAACTTTTCTAAAAAAGCTCAACAACTTTTTTGGGGGTCTCCTAAAAAAAGCTGTGCCTCAGGAGCTGGGGGGGTTGCTACGCTGCTGACGAAGGAAAGTTTGGGGCCGACAGAAGTTTGAAACAGAAGCAAGGCCTTTGTGTAAACAGGTTTGAGCCTGGCCTCGTGAGACGTGAAGCTCCTTGTCCAGATTCCTGCCTAGCCAGGGGTATTCCTGGGCTCACAAACAGTCTGTCACCGTCTCATCTCCCCATCTGTAAAGCAGGAATATTAATGATCTGGCTGCTCAGTGCTACTGTGAGGTTGGGCGAGGTGATTGCCGCAAAGCACGGGTAGCATCAGCAGACACTCCAGGGGGAAGGAGTTCAGCTGAGAAGGTGCTAGCACAAAAGTGAAGGATCAGGGGTGGGAACGGCAACTCACTCTCGTTCCTGGGCCACGGGGCACACAGGGAACAGGCAGCAGCAGATCTGAAAGAATGTGAGCGGGGAGGGATCCCTGTCTGGGCATGTTGGGGAGCTCAGAAGATTCCATCCTCCAAGCAGACAGGCAAGGGTGGGGAGAGGCAGAGACCAAGCGACCGGGGCCTGGCTGCAGGGAGGGAAGCGCTGATCAGGAAGCCCCCCTGAGGTCTACAGGCACAGACCACTTTCCGTTCATGTCCATGGAGAGTGCCATGAAGACTCCGCCTCTCTGCAAAAGCCAATTTTGCAGGACTTGCAGAGTGCAGATCTGGGGATCTGGGCGGTGGGGGAATAGGCTTGCTAGCTCCCAACTTCCTTGCATGGCGCAAAGAAGCAACGGTATCAAGGCGGCCACTAGGACACAGCGCCAAGCTGCATTAGGACACTGGTATTTACGTTGTACACAACCCATGTGTAAAGCACATTCAACGGATATTTAAAGTACACAGCTTCTCCCAAAGAATCCCAACCCTCCAAATTTCCCTATTTTCCAGAGACAGTCCCGGATTTACAGAAGCCATCCCGGTTTCTGATTTGATCCCGGAATGTCCTGCTTTTCCTTAGGACATCCCTATTTTCACTGGAGAAATGTTGGAGGCTATGGAGTTATGTGAATCCTGAGGCAAGGACATAAGAAATTCCACAACCTTTAGAAGACATCTGAATGCAGCCTTGTACAGTGGACGCTCGGGTTGCAGGAGGCACGTTCGCAACCTGCAGCGCTGCATGTGCACACGCACGGGTTGCGATTGGGTCTTCTGCGCATGCGCCGAAACCCAGAAGTAACCTGTTCCGGTACTTCCAGGTTCAGCACAGTGCGCAACCCAAAAACATGCAACCTAAACCGTCTGTAACCCGAGGTTTGACTGTATAGGGTAGTTTTGTTTTTAACATTTAATGTTTAATTATGTTTCTATATATGTTGGAAGCTGCCCAGAGTGGCTGGGACAACCCAGGCAGGCAGGCAATATTGTTACGGAATAGGACAGCCCTGTTTTCATCGGAGAAATGTTGGAGGGTTGGAATCCTGGGGATTTACACGAAGCTCTGATTCCCATTACATCAGCGGTCAGCAAACTTTTTCAGCAGACCTTGTGGGGGGCCGGACTTTATTTTGGAAAAAAAATGAACGAATGCCTATGCCCCACAAATAACCCAGAGATGCATTTTAAATAAAAGGACACATTCTACTCATATAAAAACACGCCGATTCCTGGACCATCTGCGGGCCGGATTTAGAAGGCGATTGGGCCGGATCTGGGCCCCTGGCCTTTGTTTGTCTACCCATGGTTTAATGGAACCTATTTCCATGTAGGGGTCGATTTTGATTTTCTCCACTTCCCGTTTTTCCAGTCTTAAATGCATCTCTGGGTTATTTGTGGGGCCTGCCTGGTGTTTTTACATGAGTAGAATGTGTGCTTTTATTTAAAATGCAATCTCTGGGTTATTTGTGGGGCATAGAAATTCATTCATTCCCCCCCCCCCCAATATAGTCTGGTCCCCCACAAAGTCTGAGGGACAGTGGACCCTGCTGAAAAAGTTTGTTGACCCCCCTGCATTACATCAACAAACTACAGTTCCCATCATTCTCTGGGGGGAAGCTGTGTCCTTTAAATGTTTGGTGTGGATCTACGTAGTTGTCTTCTTAACCTATATGTCCTTGGTTAAGAAGACACTTACAGCGGCATTCCTAGGAAGATAGGAACATACCGAGCCACAGCACCGGTCCATCTAGTTCAGTATGGACTACACTGATTGGCAGAGGCTCTCTGGGTTTAAGGTGGGCCTCTCTCAGCCTTGAGATGCCCAGGATTGGACCTGGAACCTTCTGCATGTAACGCATGTGGCCTGTCAGTGAGTGACAGCCAAGTATCGCAAATATTCTGAACAACTGTTGTTGCCTGCCTTCAATTGGTCTGCAAATAAACCCCGGTTTCTCAAGGAAGGTGGGATACACAGTACAGTATTAAAATAACAAAAAAAGGGGGGGGGGACCAAGCACTACAGAAAACACAAGTTTCCCCAAAGTAGATATTAAAGCTCTGTGTTTAAAACAGGATGTGCAATGCAGTTTTTGCTCCATGTAATCTAGGGGTACGTGGACTGCAGAGCATACAAAAATATGAGTGCATAAAAAAAGTCTTGCTGGGTCAGCCTCGCTTTTTTGTGGGGGTGGGGGGGAGGGTGTAGCTCAGGTGCAGAGGTCCCAGTTTCAATCCGCAGTACAGTGGTACCTCGGGTTAAGTACTTAATTCGTTCCAGAGGTCCGTTCTTAACCTGAAACTGTTCTTAACCTGAAGCACCACTTTAGCTAATGGGGCCTCCTGCTGCCGCCGCGCTGCCAGAGCACGATCTCTGTTCTCATCCTGAAGCAAAGTTCTTAACCCGAGGTACTATTTCTGGGTTAGCGGAGTCTGTAACCTGAAGCGTATGTAACCTGAAGCGTATGTAACCCGAGGTACCACTGTATATCCAGTTTGGGCTGGGAGAGACTCTTACCCCAAATCCTGGGAGGAGTTGCTGCTAGTCCGTGTAGGCAAGGCTGAGAAAGGTGGACTACTGGCCTGATTCAGTGTACAAGGCGGTTTCGCCTGTTCCTGACGGATGAAGTGCCCATCTAGTCTATCTAGTATGCTGCTGCCTGATGCCGCTGAGAAAGGGTGGCCCAAGGGCGAGAAGGAGAAGGGAAGCCCACGAACCTGAGTTACCGTATGAAGGGGTATGAAGGGGAAATGTGTGTGCGTCCTATGGAGCGAAGACGCCATAGCCCCGCGACCCTTTCCCGGCTGGAGAGGTGACGCGCGGCTATGGCAGCAGCCTCTCCGCTGCACCTTTCCGCTGCTCCCTGACCTGCTCTTTGGGGCTGGTGGTGGGCTTCCCCCGCCAGTCCCAAAGAGCAGGTCGAAAGGAACCTGAAGCTTCCTCCAGGAACGGCACCTTGTTTTAGAGTGGGAAAGCAAGAGGGGGGAAATTCTCCCCCTCTCCGCGCAGCGCCTCCTGCACTGGGGCACTGGGCAGAGAGGGGGAGAATTTTTTTTTTCTTGTTCTCCCCCCTCTAAAACAAGGTGCGTCCTATTGTCCGGTGTGTCCTATGGTGCGAAAAATACGGTATATATGTGGTGAAAGGGGCATTCACACTGGGGAAGAGTACTATGGGAAGATGTGCAGGCCCAAGCGAGAGGGGATGCAAGGCACAATGGGAAGAGGCAGCAGGCCGGAGGGATGTGCTATGCCCCTGCTTCCAGCCCCAAAGAGATGTTTAGCAAGGCTGCATTTATTCAGTAAAAAGGTTGCAGAATTCAGCATTCTGAGGTTCTCAGGTTCCACTTTAAAAAAAGAAAGAAAACAGAGAGAGAAGGTGGGGAAAGAGAGAAAGACAGAGAAGAGCAAGCTTTTGGGCCTTTAAGGTGTCGGAGTTAAAATTTCAATATTTATTTATTTTAATCCTGTTGCGTGCAACACCTGGAAAAACCTCTGAAGCCTTCTTGAAAGCTCATCGCCAAAGGGTCTTTAATTTAATGGCATCTTAACTTAAGGGTTCCCCCCCCCGCCACCGCCCCACCCTCCCAAGAGTAAATAGTAATGGCATGCAATATTGTAAAGAGGAGGGTTTTCCCTCGCAAGCAGCGAAGTCTCAGAGGGGCCCACAGGGTGTTGGCTTGCAGAGGGGTGGGGAGGAAGGCGAACTGGACAGAGAGAAAGGTTATGCAAAAAAGCTCTAAAAAGCCAGATGATAGGAATATCAGCAAGGAATATATTGAGGTCTTCTTCTATCCCTGAGAGTAGGAAGGCAAGGCAAGTCTTTGAAAGTTTCAGGCTGCAGTCCTAAGCAGCCCAGGAAGCAAACCCCATTGGGCACAGTAGGGCTTGTTCCTAAGTAAACACACACAGGATTGTGCTGTTATTAAGGCTATAAATTAGGAGCAAATGGTCGCGAACACAGACCTCCTTGCACCATATACAGTACAGTGGTACCTCGGGTTAAGAACTTAATTCGTTCTGGAGGTCTGTTCTTAACCTGAAAATGTTCTTAACCTGAAGCACCACTTTAGCTCATGGGGCCTCCTGCTGCCGCCGCACGATTTCTGTTCTCATCCTGAAGCAAAGTTCTTAACCTGAGGTACTATTTCTGGGTTAGCGGAGTCTGTAACCTGAAGCGTCTGTAACCTGAGGTGCCACTGTACAAACTTTCTCAAGATCTGGCTGTGTTGATGGGCAGGCCATGGACCTCTAAGGGCTTGCTTTTTTATATAAATATCAGGATGTGGTTTGAAAAAGTCATCTGCAAAACAAGCCGTAAATGAGGCTGTGCTACAGGATTGGCCGTAAGGAACTGTTTTCCAGTGCATGCTGTTTGGGAACAGGACAGATCCGTCCATTGGCAGATAGGTGAGTCCCTGGCCCTGTAAGCTGTCTGGATAGGAAAGCACTTTTTGGAACCATATTGTTATAGATTTGAGGGGATCCCCCCCCAAAAAATCCCTAGAAATTAATAAATGGTAGTTGTTGTTTAGTTGTTTAGTCGTGTCCGACTCTTCGTGAACCCATGGACCAGAGCACGCCAGGCACTCCTGTCTTCCACTGCCTCCCGCAGCTTGGTCAAACTCATGCTGGTAGCTTTGAGAACACTGTCCAACCATCCCATTCTCTGTCGCCCCCTTCTTGTACCCTCAATCTTTCCCAACATCAGGGTCTTTTCCAGGGAGTCGTCTCTTCTCATGAGGTGGCCAAAGTAGTATTTTGATTAACTGGGATATGGATGAAAATACAAGCTGCAGGACTGTGCCAGAAAGGGAATCCCTGGCCTGGCTTATGCAAAACAGCCTGGCTGGCCTAAGGAAGAGCAAATCTATTAACATGTCCTAATGGGCCATCCTAGAAGAATCCTTGGGCCTGTCTGGGAAGACAGATGTTGCAAAGGTGATGTGTGTGTGTGTGTGTGAAGGGATAGGAAAAGAGAGTTTATGAGCAAGGCATTCTAGGAAGAAGAACCAGGAAGAGAGACAGGGATCCATTTGCATTTGCTGGGTCCTCAAGACTGGCCAAGGGTACAGCACACAAATAATTACCGGGCTGCATGTCCTACTTCTTCCAAAATCCTGGAGCCAATACTGAGTACAGGACACACCCGGCATGTCTGTTGTAGAATGACAATACACCCCTCTGCAGGAGCAAGAGCTGGGCACAAATTCAACAAATAGATGAACATCTGATAGCAACACAGTGTCAAGCTCCTTTCAGTCAGACACTACATGTTGCCAGACAATGTATTGAAACTTGGATCCTGCCCACCAAACTCGAAAGGGGTGGGATTTCATTGCAATCTATTGGCTGCTCCCCCTGCTTGCTGGGGAAAATATCATGGCAAGGAAGAGACTAGCTTGGCCCCATCTGTTGACCAGAAAAGGAGCAGTGCAGGGAGCTTGCTTCTTCTTTCCCTGCCAGAAGAAATAACAGCTTACAACTAAGAACTAGTGCCTGGGTTTGCTTTTTCCCCTCCTCCCTCCCAAAAGCTTTTCCTTTTGTGTCATGTCTTTTGGAAGCCTGGGTTCAGGGACTGATGGTTTCAAGACACTCTGGGAAGCCCCCCCCCTTTTGGGGGGGGGTTGAAGAGCAGGGTGCAACACACACAAGTAAATAAATAAATACTGGTGCTGAAGTGGGAAAACAGAATTGCTAAAGTCACAGTTGCTAAAGGATTGGATGCTGCTGGGTAGCTCAGTCGGTAGAGCAGGGGTCACCAGCCTAAAACCCATGGGCCAGAAGCGGCCCGTGGAGGTTGTTTGACTGGCCCCAAACCACCCCCAAACTGAGCTGCCTGCTCTCGCGCTGTGCTAAACTGGCACAGCGCGGGAAATTGTGTCTGCGCAGATGCAGATGCCAAAAATCACGGGCGGGCGCGATCCAGCCCACAGAGGGATCTCCACAGGACCGATCCAGCCCAGGCAAGATAAACCTTGCCGACCCCTGTGGTAGAGCATGAGACTCTTAATCTCAGGTTCATGGGTTCAAGCCCTATGTTGGGCAAGAGAGGGGCTGGATTACAGGACCCTGGTGGTCCATTCCAACTCTACAATTCTCTGATTCTAAAATGTGGGAATGCCAGGAGAGGCCTGCCAGATCTGAGCCAAGGTTCATCTCCCCTCAGCAGCCAGCCCCCTGCCTCTGGGAAGCCTTAAAGGTAAAGGTACCCCTGCCCATTAGGGCCAGTCATGACCGACTCTAGGGTTGCGCGCTCATTTCGCTCAAGAGGCCGGGAGCCAGCGCTGTCTGAAGACACTTCCGGGTCACGTGGCCAGCGTGACGAAGCTGCAGCTGGCGAGCCAGCACCAGCGCCACACACGGAAACGCCGTTTACCTTCCCGCTATAAAGCGGTCCCTATTTATCTACTTGCACTTAGGGGTGCTTTCGAACTGCTAGGTTGGCAGGAGCTGGGACCGAACGACGGGAGCTCACCCCGTCGCGGGGATTCGAACCGCCGACCTTACGATTAGCAAGTCCTAGGCACTGAGGTTTTACCCACAGCGCCACCCGCGTCCCTTCCGGGAAGCCTTACAAGCAAGTAATGAACACAGCAGCCCCCTCTGCTGTTGCCTCCCTGCAAATTGCATTCTGAGGCATAGCGCTTCTGCCCCTGGAGTTTCCATGCTGCCATTGTGATGGTTAGTGGCCAGTTACGTAGAGCTCTCTGCCGTGAGTTCTCCCTGATGCACTTTTTTTTTTTTATTAAGGATTTTCTTGTTTTACAGAAGTGTAGTGCCTCGTTGTTGTTTTTTCTTCTTCTTCTTCTTCCATGTAACGTTTTTACAAATCCGTTTCATTTGTTGAGGCATTAGGGGGAGAAGAAAACAGAAAGAAAAAAGAAAGGGGGGGTGGGGAGAGGGAGGATGGATGGGGGTGGGGTCGGGTGGCGGTGTTTCTATTATGTTTAATGTATGTAGAGTTTGGTGTCAGCGTTGCTTGTGTTGTTCACTTGTGTTCCTTTGGTGGTGAGAGAGGTTGGGGTTGGCTTAGGGTGTGATTGTTTGCTTGTGATTGGCTGTGGTGATCTTTGTTTTCGTGTGTGAGTGAGGTGGGTGGGTGTTTTGGATCAGGTTAGCCATACCCCTGATGCACTTTTAAAGCGGTTGAAATGTGTGGCCATCATCACCACCATGTCTTGGGGTGGTGAATTCCAATACCACATGAGGTTTAGATTTGCCATGCCAGCTAGATCTGGCGACCCTGGATGGCTGTTTGAAGCTGATCAGGATTTCTCCAGTGGGAAGGTGAATAAAAGAGGGCAGATTTCAGCGAAAGATTGCTTGCCCACCAGTCCTTCAGCATACACCTGGTATGCAGGCTGAGACCCTACCTGCCCATGGACTGTCTCGCCAGAGTGGTGCATGCTCTAGTTATCTTCCGCTTGAACTACTGCAATGCACTCTACATGGGGCTACCTTTGAAGGTGACCCGGAAACTGCAATTAATCCAGAATGCGGCAGCTAGACTGGTGACTAGGAGTAGCCGCCGGGACCAGATAACACCAGTCCTGAGAGATCTGCATTGGCTCCCAGTACGTTTCCGAGCACAATTCAAAGTGTTGATGCTGACCTTTAAAGCCCTAAACAGCCTCCGTCCTGTATACCTGAAGGAGCGTCTCCACCCCCATCATTCAGCCTGGACACTGAAGTCCAGCGCCGAGGGCCTTCTGGTGGTTCCCTCATTGCGAGAAGTGAGGTTACAGGGAACCAGACAGAGGGCCTTCTCAGTAGTGGCACCCGCTCCGTGGAACGCCCTCCCATCAGATGTCAAGGAAATAAGCAGCTATCTTATTTTTAAAAGACATCTGAAGGCAGCCCTGTTTAGGGAAGTTTTTAATATTTAATGCTGTATTGTTTCTAACACTCGATTGGGAGCTGCCCAGAGTGGCTGGAGAAACTCAGCCAGATGGGCGGGGTATAAATAATAAATTATTATATTACACAATTGTGGGGGGACCCTGTGCCTATATTAAAAGGTCTAGGATGCTCTCAGGAGTTTACCTAGCACAAAGATGCCTTAGAACAAGCCCCCAGAATCCCTTGCACCATGCAGGGCTTCTACGGTAGGCATTCACAGGGCACATGGCAGAATGTGAACTCGGAAAGGGTTCCTCGAGAGCGGAAAGTTTTAAAAGCCGCCGGTTTAACACATAGAGTTTAATCCAAAAATTCAGGGCAATCTTATTTGACAACAGCCCTCTCTCATTCTCTGAAAGCTGTTATCCACTACTTGGATAATCTGTTTCAAAGCCATCTTTTAAACCTCAGCATTGTCTCAACAGAAAAGCAGGGCTTGGGCGAATGTGCTCTGTGTGCTCACCCAGGTGCTCCAAGAGGGGAGGGTCCCCCCCCCCAGGTTTGTGCTCCTTCCTAAAAACAGAGAATCGGCTCCAAAAAAACTGGGAGCAACTTTTTCCAGCTCTGCTGCTGATCTAGCTAACGGTTTCAGCATCTTTCTGTCAAGTCTTTATTATTTGTCATCGGGTAACATTATATTGCTGTTGTTGCAACACACCCCAAGGAGAATTGACAAGCCATTGCTTTTGTGATCTACTGGTGAGCTTCCAAAGGCATCAATACCTGATCGTTACTGGAAAGAGGAGGGGCTAGATGGATTTGGATTTGATATCCCGCCTTTCACTCCCCTTCAGGAGTCTCAAAGCGGCTAACATTCTCCTTTCCCTTCCACCCCCACAACAAACACTCTGTGAGGTGAGTGGGGCTGAGAGACTTCAGAGAAGTGTGACTAGCCCAAGGTCACCCAGCAGCTGCATGTGGAGGAGCAAAGACGCGAACCCGGTTCCCCAGATTACAAGACTACCGCTCTTAACCACTACACCACACTGGGGCTTCCTCAGATTCAGCAAGTCGGTTCTTGCGTCCATTTGTGCCCAAAGCATGCACGGGAGAGACCTGTATCATCTATGCACGATCAAGTGGAATATATAACAAGTGAGATCTGCAGTAAAATGTTGCGGCGCACCAAGTGTGGGACACTTCTGGCCCTCAAGATGCTGCCGAACGACAACTCCCATCTGCTTCAGCAAGCATAGCCAATGACCAGGGATGATGGGAGTTTAGCAACATCGGGAGAGGGGACAGCAAAGGTTCCCCTACTCCTCCATTATACCCTAACACCTGATAATGCTTCAGGGTTCCAGTCAACCATGTCCTATGTCAAGAAGCTGTCAAGGGCTCAAGCAGTTCACTCCCCCTGCCCGATTTTTTTGTTTTCCCTTTCCAAATGACACTCAACATTTTGTGATTCCCTTGCTTCTACATAACTTGGGATTTACCTAAGCACGTCCTCTCAATTTCCAGCAGCCCCTTTTGGGCTCTAATTCTGTCAAGATCCTACCTCCGAGGGCACAATTCACAGGGAATGATGCTGAATTGCATGCCCTGTCTCCCCAGGTCTCTGAGCATGCGTGCCTCCTTCTGTTTAAACAAGGGGTTTGGGTGATGGGTTTAAGATTGCAATCTAACAGGTTCCTAACCTGCCTGACTGTTTCAGGTTGTAGCCTCCAGTGTTTGTTTTAGCGGCCATTTTAAGCCATGACAACTTAAAAAAATAAAAATCTGAGTACATCTAAATGCATTTATGGGTGCACATGGTCAATAGTTTGAGAGTGGATAACCCAAAGCAGCATTAGGATGTTTGTGGAGAAAGCAAAGAAAAGCTGGCCTTCTTGCTAATCTACGGGATAGAATTGCTGCTGCTACATTTATCCAGGAGCAAATTTGTTTTATCCCAGTGTATGTCATCCGACTACATTTTATGCTGCAAGGAGCCTTTGAAGTTATCTTCTGGCAGATTCCCACCCTCAGACAATCAAACAAGCTATGGTTTGTTTCCCCAAAGCTCGGTTTGTTTTCCAGCTGCTCTCGCCTCAAGACTTTGCAGTTTGGTGACCATCCAGGATGGGGTCAGTAAAAAAAATCAAAAAATCAAGGAAGGGTGCTGAGTTCACACATGAGACCAGGAAACCAAGTTTCATAAGCCAAATAGCTTCAGATCATTCTTTGTTAATGGGAAACAAACCATAGTTAAGTTGCTGGGCATGGTTCATATGTAACAATAAGGGTCTTAGCCAATTAAGTTCTACTTAGAGTAGAACAACTGAAATCAATGAACCTAAGCTAGTTATGTCCTCTAAGGGCTATCAAGATAATAGTGTACAGCTAGGCTTGTTCTTACGGGCAATGTTCAACTCTAGGCATCACTAGTTAAAGTAGAGGTGGAGAACCTGTGGCCACCAGGTGCTGCTGGACTCCACCTCCCATAATTCCTGGCTGCTGGACTCCAACTCCCATAATTCCAACAACATCTGGAGGGCCATAGGTTCTCCATGCTCAAATTAAAGGATCTCAACATTAAAACCAGTGTCTTGTTTCTAACAGGAACTAGCTGGAAGCTTCCAAGAAGAGCACAAAGGCAACATCCCTTCCAAGCTGATTGCCCTCAGCGTCTTGTATTCACACAGGCATATTGCCCTCTGGTTCACAGAATCATAGAGTTGCAAGGGACCTCCAACGGTCATCTAGTCCAACCCCCTGAAATGTAGGAGTTTCCATCTAGCTCTCCTGGCTAATAGGTGCTGGAAGACTGGTTATCCTCCGCAAATATGCCTGCTTGCTTCTTCTTTTAAGCCCTCTTAGCTAGCGGCCATAAATATATCCAGTGGCGGTGAATTCCACAAGTTAATTGCACGTTGTATATGAAATACTTCTCTCTTTCGGCTCTCCGGAGCCTTGAGCTACTAATCTGCCGGGGAGGTGCCGCTGCGAGATTATGACTGGCTCCAAGGCTGCCCCGTGAACTGCCGTAGCAAAAGTGGGATTAGAACTCTGCTCTCCCAGATCAAAATATAATCCTCTCCTTGGTGCACTAAGCTTGTGTATATGTTGCGTGTGCGCAGACACCAATGCCTCACACAACCGAAATCTCCCGTGGGGACGCCCCTCTCTTCTCCAGGTCTCTGGGCTGCCTGCCGTTGCCCAAGGGGGTAATTATAAAGGTGTTTGTTTTTGATTGCCTCATTTAGACACAAGTGGCTTTTGCTCAGCGCAGAACCCGCCTTGCATGTGCATGTGTGTGTGTCTATATATCTATATCTGCCTGTCTGATGCAACAGCTGAACACTCAGAGAGGGAAAGATGGGGCCCACTCCCCTCTTATCTAGGGGGAGATGCGCCTCTGTCATTTGTCGCTAAGGGGGAAGACTCCAAAATTGGCTGGGGGAACACACCCTTTTGACCCACATGAATTTTCTGAAGGGGGCGCCTTCCATCTGTATCCCCCCGCAACCCCTACATCTTAGGGCTATGAGAAAGTGAGGCCTGGAAAATCCCTAGAAATGGACTCTTCTGAGACAGCCACGACTAAAATTAGAAGTGCCGTAACTATGGGTGGAAGCGAGGGAGGACTTTGTGGCCAGGGGAACAGGCCCAAATTATCCCTAACTTTATTAATTATGGTGTTAGAAACACCTGAGGTGGCCTGGAACATGAACACACACACACACACACAGTGTATATCTCATACATTTAAAGAAAAAATAGAGAAAAGAATCCTGGGAACTGTAGTTTCTGAGACAGCTTGGAAATGTTGCTGTGTGAGGGGAAAACTACAGTTCCCATGATTCTATGGGGGGTGGGGAGGTGTGCTTTAAATGAAGGGTGCGTACATAGCCAGTTGGTCGGAGGAAGTGGAGCCTAGTAGGCGGGCATGAGAATGAGAGGGAGAGCGAAGGGTTGTGAGGCTTACCGTACCTTGCCTCCAGTCTGCAGTGCCATTTTGTTTGCTCGCTGGAGATCGACATCTGCAATACATTCGACTTTGGCGAGAGGATGGCTGTGCAAACAGAGCAGAGGGTTAGGATACCAGCACAAAAAGTGTGTGTGTGGTTTTTTTGGTGAGGGGGGTAGAATCTCTGCCAAGAGAATCTGGCTTAAAGATGTCGAGGACCAAAGAGGACACCTCACTGCTCCAAGCCCAAACGAAAATTAACGGACCAAAGACTGGCTGTGTACATGCCATGCATTTAAAGCACATTATGGCCAATCCTGGGAACTGTAGTTTACTCCCAACATACCTACCATTCTCAGCACATTTATCAAACTACAGTTCCCAGGATTCTTTGGGCTGGGGTTGCTTTGAATATACGGCTTGTACCATGGCCAGCCCATGACATTTGGGCACCTGAGGGGAACCACAAAATGGCGTCTGTTCACCCCTGCCAGGGAAGAAGGGGTGAGTAAAGATCAACCTCAGGAACAAGGGAGGAAGAAGTATCTACATCAGGATCAGAGTGACTACAGATAGTAGCCTTTAACAGCCTTTGTAGTTGCTGCTGTGTTACAGCTCCCAAAATACCCTGGGCAATGCAGGCGGAAGCTGATCTTAGTTGTAGTTTGAAAATTTGCAGGGCAACAGGTTTTTGTTTCTAGTTTATTATGAGATCTGCCCTTCCTCCTGGGAGCTCAGCGTAGTGTACATGGGTCCTCCCACTCCCCGTTTTATCCTGACAACAACCCTGCGAGGTTGATTAGGTTCAGAGATTGCGATGGTCCCAAGGTCGCCCAGCGAGCTGCATTGCGGAGTGGGGTTTCGAATCCAGACCTCGCTTACAGTGACATCAAATTAATGTTTAAACTTTTCCTGCATTAACTACAACAGAAAACACCAGAATGTCACATCGGTAGAGGGGAAAGGGAGGACTCAGAAGGTGGAGTTTTGGGGTCCCAAAAGGTTGTGTGAGTTTGCAGCCCGGTGCCACTTCTAAACACTTGACAAGGGTTTAATGTGTGAGCCCAGAAGTTCCAAGTTAAAATTTCATGTCTACCAGAAATTCAGTAGCTGGTCTTATGCATATTCCCCCCCCCAACGCCTCCCATGCATATTATTATACGGACAATTATGATTTCCAGAGCGGTAGCAGTAGTCTACATTATAAGGCTGTTGTAACGATTGCTGAGCCTGTGCATTCACAGCACTTTGAAAGGCTCTGTGTAGGAATGCATGATTCTTAAATAGGAATGAAATGTAAAGCAACTGAGGGATATTACCAGCAGAAAGGAAGCTGTCTCGATCTATGTCGGAAGCATCGGAGAAGGCAGCCTGCGTATGACACGATATTGCTCAGAGGCGCTTCTTCCAGTAAAACTCCGCAAGTCCCCCTCCTTTGTTAGAAAATAAACTTCCAAGTGGGTGCATACGGAGCAAACATTGCCACACTAATGCGTCCACAGTGGGTGGGGAGAACTTAATAATGAAAAGTTTTGGGGAGCCCAAAGTAACCTATTAAGAGAGAACGGTGTTTGTTGTGTTTCTGGATGAGACACTGCCCAGGTAATCCTGCCCCATATCTGGAAAGGACAGAGGTGAGTGGGGAGCCTCCAGATGTTTCTGGACTTCCACCAGCTGCGGCCAGCATTGCCAATGGTTAGGGAGGATGGGAATTTTGTAGCCCAAACCCTGGAGGGCCACAGGTTCCCCAAACCATGACACAGGCAAAGACTGCCTGCCTTCAGAAGAAGACGTACTCTGCAAGTCATGCAGATTTATTTATTTATCAAATTTTTATCCCGCCTTTCCTCCAAGCTCAGAGTGGTCACGTGGTTCTCTTTTTACAACAACCCTGTGAAGTAGGTTAGGCCGAGAAACTGTGATTGGCTCATGGTTGCTCAGTGAGCTTCATCCAGGATTCGAACTCGGGTCTCCCAGGTCCTAGTCCAACACTCTAACCACTAAACCACATGGCTTGGTTGGTGGTTTTGAGCTCTTTGGAGGGCAAGTTGCTTTTTAGTCCTACATACTCTTAAAAGTAAATAATTCAGGGTCCAAGAGTAAAGTGGCCTTGCAGTTTTAAATCAGACCTTCTCGGTGTTGGCTCCCAGCAGAGGTGTGTTGGGCACCATCCTTGCCAAGCTTTAAGCGGTCAATGAGGGCTGGCCTCTTATTATTGAATGCCCATTGTCCAGCCGATATGCACTACATGGCATTTTGGGGTGGGGTCATTTTCGATCCAATTTTCATTTCCAATTTTGGGGTGGGGTCATTTTCGATCCAATCTATTGCATTATCTTTCCTGGATGTAACTGGCATTTAGGGTGAAAGGCAATTAAGAAACAGAACCAAATAATGAAGGCCATGAAGGAAAAGATGTGCCGGCTACCAGTACCGTGGTACCTCGGGTTAAGTATTTAATTTGTTCCAGAGGTCCATTCTTAACCTGAAACTCTTCTTAACCTGAAGCACCACTTTAGCTAATGGGGCCTCCTGCTGCCGCCACGCCACCAAAGCACGATTTCTGTTATTATCCTGAAGCAATGTTCTTAACCTGAAGCACTATTTCTGGGTTAGCGGAGTCTGTAACCTGAAGCGTATGTAACCTGAAGCGTATGTAACCTGAGGTACCACTGTACTTCTCAGTGGGTGTGGAAGACAAATTCAAAAACCAGTGGAAGGAGGACAGATCCCACTAGGGCCCGGAATACAAGGGGTTAACCCGAGGAGCTTGAGGCCTGACACCTGTTTAAAGAGACATGTGGGAATTTTCCGGTCTTGACCCCTGCCGCTGACCCCTGGCGACCAGGCTACTGGGGAACCAGGCCAAAATATGGGAACAATCTCCCCAGGCATGAAAACTGACAGCTTGGGGGAATGGAATGAGGGGGGGGGGGAGAGGCTATACAAGGACCCACAGCAGAGGGGGGGCTGGAGATGGGGTGAGGGGGCGGGCTGAATAGCCCTTGCATCCACCCTGCCCCCCACCGCACAAATCCCGATCTC
Organism: Podarcis erhardii; assembly: GCF_964252035.2. Classification (NCBI taxonomy): domain Eukaryota; kingdom Metazoa; phylum Chordata; class Lepidosauria; order Squamata; family Lacertidae; genus Podarcis; species Podarcis erhardii. The sequence goes on along the minus strand of NC_138511.1, from coordinate 81,867,558 downwards.
CCAATTCCTTTTTTTTTTTTTTTTACTTTCTTTTTCAGTCTCCCATTGCACCTCCCAGAAAAGACCCCTTTGCAGATGCAATTTCTACCCGGCTCCCCCCCCCCCGCCACCCTTTGCCCTGCGCTGTCCTTGGGACTCCCTCTGGGTGAAGGGAGGGCGCGAGGCAAGGAGGGTGGGGAGGGTCACAAGCCCAGGGAGCAGGCAGCAGCTGAGAGGTCTGGTGCCACATTTTCTGGGGCCCGGCTATAAATAGCCGGCGTTATAAATAATGCAGCATTATTCCCTCTATAATTATCGGGTGGGAAGTTTGCGGCCGGACTGGCGTATTACACGGCTGTACAGGCCGGCACCCTCCTGCCTCCCTTACGCCAGTCTTCCTAATTTACACTCCTTCCTCGTGGGGCCCGTCCCTCCTGCTAGAGGGACAAATCGAGCAACCGGATCCCTCCATTACTCTGGAGCAAAAGGCTCCATGGCGCAGACCGCATCCTTTTCATTTAAACTCCCGTGGAAATAACGGAGTGGAACCCTCACCCCACTGTCGGGGGGGGGGGAGGGAGCCAGCCTCCCCACTTCACCCCACCCCACCCAAAAAGCTTTTGCAATTGTAGCCCCTGCTAGGCTGAGGTTAATTTCGAAGGCAGAAATTTTGACCCGCTCGGCTTTAAGCCTGTCCAAAAGACGTGCCCCGCTGACCCACAGAGCCTGTTCCCTAATCCGACATGTGTGTGGGTTGCCCGGGGTTACTCGGTAGTGAGGGAAAGGCAGGTGGGATATGCTCAGAAACACACTTGTCATGTTACAGGGTAGATTCTGGATATTTAGCATGCTCTGGGGCTCAGTCCCAGCATAAATTAAGACCCTTTTCATTGTGACATCATCATCATCATCATTATTATATAGCACCAGTGCATGGCAGTTTATAGCATGCAATAGGACAGGTCTCTGTCCCAAGGAGCTTACAATCAACCTCATGATACTAGAGTTCCCTAGGTATATCATTTAAAATGCATCTACTTTGTTAGGGTTTTAGTCCTGTTTTAACTGTATTTGCTGTTTTTAATCTTGTGTGTTAAATCACCCCCAGGCAGTTGTTTGGAAGGCAATTAACAAATCACTGATAATTCAGTAGTAATTAATATTCAGCCCAATTGTTTAGCTCCCTTGTTTAGAGGCAAACTGTCAAATCTGCTTTCCTCTACACGTGAAAACACCTCCAGGCATCTCAGAAATATAACCAGTACACACACTGGCAAATTTTGACTACATCCAGAGTCTTAGCAAATTGGGGGTGTCCAAGCCAGCACAGGTGGGGAGACTGAGGCAGACACAGTGAACAGAGATGATGAATGCACGCCTGTTTGTTTCTAACAACACCCTCTTGCCTTAAGGGAGATGGGAATAAGGGGTGCCCCCTTCTGCTGTGGGAGAATTGCATTCTGACCTCCCTATGCAGGTCTACTCAGAAGTAAGTCACAGAGGTCAATGGAAGAGTTTGTTTCAAATATGTACTCCGTTCACACAGCTCACTGGGTGGCCTTCAGTTACTCAACCTTGCATACCTCACACAGTTTTATCAGACGCACAGGATTATATATATATATTGTAACTCACGGAGTCCCTCTAATATGGTACAGTGAGAAATAAATCTAGATGAATTCAAAATAAACAAGCCTTCTTTTTTGGCTCGGCTAAAATACGGAACCTAGGAATTCAGGCTTTCATTAAAAGGCCCTGTCAGAAGTGATGCTTACATGCCTCTCTTTTTTAAAACCTTCATCTTCCACAAGTCTACTGCAGATGAGGTTTCGGTCAGGTTTTGTTTTTTTACACTGAAACTGGTTCCCTATGCATGCTGTTAAAGCAATATTCGCAAGGACCGCAATATTCGCAAGGACCGGCAATCCGGGTTTAAAATGGCTCCCTTGTGATTCCAACATCCACACATGGACCAAAGTTTTTGATGCAGCTGAACTGTATCCCACGGGGAAGGAGGGAGGGAGGGAGAACTTTTGAGAACTGTAGCCCCTGATAGGCAAAAGTTAATATTTAAAAGGCAAAAATTTCCATCCTGGGGCCTTGAGCCTTTTGAGAAGACCTGCTCTTTCCAATACAGTTTAAAGCACACACCCCAAATCTGTAATATCAACTTCTATCAATTATAAGTTTCTGGCGGGGGGGGGGGTTTAAGTCACTCTTCTGCTTTCATAATGATGCAACACATTTTATGATTCAGTGGTTGTTGTTTTCAAAGACCTTCTGAGCACCATTTAGAATCATAGAATTTGATTTATAAATGTCCTTAGGTTTAAGCCTTTTTTCAAGGGGGGGGGGTTTAAAAACAAAGACTCTCCCCTATCCACCCACTTCTACCTGTATTCAAGACTGTTGTTCTACATCCTCCTTGGTCCCCCCCCCCAAATCATAATAATTGGGGAGTTCGTGATCACCCCATTTGGTGTTGGGTCCAAGAATCAGAGGCATGCAACGTCTGGATCTATTATGCAAAATGTTCTGCCCCACATGCAACACTCCCCCCTCCCCAAAAAAATAAGAAGACAGAGCTGAGGGTGCAGAGGAGAAGAGAGAGAGAAAAAGAGACTTACAGAGCAAAGAGGAAGAGAGGGCTTTCTTTGTGTGGGGCTGCCCCATAGACGGGCTAAGTCGTCCCCTCCCTTTTTGCCCCCGGCCAGCTGGGAAAGTCAACTCCGGGGAGCCGGCCGGAGGGAAAGAGCGAGCGAAGCGGGTATATTTAGCCGCAGGGCGGGGTCGGCCGCCTGCCTGAGGAAGGAGGGAAGGAGGAAAAGAAGGAGTAAAGCGGGATTAAACTCTAGAAGGGGACGCCCGGCGCCTTGTGACTCCTCCATCGCCGAAATAGCAGCGCGAGGCGAGAGGAAAAGTTTGTTCCTGCGGCGGAATTAGCAGCAGGGCACTAAAAACAGCTGCAGCGAAAGCAGCGCCGCCGCCGCCTCCCTGGCCCGGGGCGCCTGCCAGCTGGCAGCCAGCTCCGGCCCTGCCCTGCCCGGCCCGGTCTGCCTGCCCGCCCGCTCGGAGCGAGAAGCGCGGCAGACACAAGCACAGGCCCGCACGGCCCTTCGCACGCACGGCGAGCCTCCCTTTGTTGCCGCTTCCTCAGCGCCGCCGCCGCCGCCGCCGCCCGTAAGAGGCGCGGGTTCCGCCTTGCTGGCGCCCTCGGCCGCGCAGCGCCTCCTGCCGGCGGCGGCGGCCCGGAGCGGCCGGCAGGGGGCGCTAAGGAGGAAGCGCCCGGATAGAGGCGGCGGCGGCGGCAAAGCAGCTCCCGCCGCGTCTCTGCGTGAGTTTGCGTTCTGGATTTCCTCCTCCTCCCCATCAGCTTTTTTTCTGTTTCTCACCACGCATCAGGATTTAGATTTAGATTTGATGAGGCCCTAAGTTACTGAAGGTAGTGGGGCCCTTTCTATGTCCAGCTGTCCTTTGTCAACAACAAATTGTCGCTGATTTTTGGGTTGAATATATGCTATATGGTAATCTATGGACCTAATAGGTATCTAAAGCCATTTGCACATAACAAAATATGTATTTTATCAAAGTAGTTGTTGAAAAGTCCACGCAGAATGCAAAGTCCATGCAGAATGTAGGCCCCCTATATATAGAAATGAGCAAAGCAGTGATATTTTAGGGAGCAGGCTAGCAGACCTGCTTACATCATAGGAGCCTACACGACACAAAACACTCTTGCTGTATGTAGGTTTTATTTTATATGTTTTTTATCTTATATTTTGGAAATGTACATCCACTTTTTCCCCCCCTTTAAATTTTTTGGGGGCTCCCAAGAGAGTGGGGTCCTGAGCTATAGCTTGTTTAGCTTATATGTTAATCCGGCACTGATCAGGAGTGCCATCTTGAATAAAATATTTGGGGAGAGGGGAAGCAGGCAAGCTCAGACTCTACAAATGTCCCTCTTATCCAGGGACAGTCCCAGACTTTTCTGATTTGATCCTGGAATGTGCCACTTTTCCTTAGGACGCCCTGATTCTCATTGGAGGAATGTTGGAGGGGATGCAAGCTCCGCCCTGCATAATTGGTCACGGCACAAGCGCACCATCTGAATGGCAATGCCCATCAACTTGGGGGGAGGGGCTTCAAATATTTTATTAGGGGGTCCGAAGGGTCCTCAGCCCCTAGGAGTTGGCTCCTATCACACACACACACACACACACACACACACACCCCAGCTTCCACAGCACTGAGTCCAATTCAGATATACAGTGGTACCTCAGGTTACATACGCTTCAGGTTATATACTCCGCTAACCCAGAAATAGTGCTTCAGGTTAAGAACTTTGCTTCAGGTTGAGAACAGAAATCTTGCTCTGGCGGCGCAGCAGCAGCAGGAGGCCCCATTAGCTAAAGTGGTGCTTCAGGCTAAGAACAGTTTCAGGTTAAGTACGGACCTCTGGAACGAATTAAGTACTTAACCCGAGGTACCACTGTAGTTTCAAAATATTAAGCAGTATAGAAATCAAATAATCAGTCAGTCCATTCACTCCTGATACAAAGAGCCAGTGGAATTGTTGGGCTTCAGAAAGAGGCTGCCCACTGGCTCTCTTGTGCCCAGATCAGTGAAATACAGGTGGGCAGGGGGACCCTGGAATTGTAGAGTTGGAACAGATCCCAAGGTCAGCTAGTCTTATCTCCTGCAATGCAGGGATCTCAGCACACAGTCCCCCATCCAGTTTGGAACCATAACCAGATCCTGTTTAGCTTTGCAAATGTGCTAGCCGTTTTATTGCTGAAGGAGTTTCCTCTCAGTGTATATTACTCTCAAAAGTTTTATGGTTAGACATAGAAGTGTATCTAACTGTAATGCAATTAAAAAGAAAACAGAAAACCTGTAGTTATCAGCAGCCTGGGTGCCAGGAAACATCAATTTGTCTCCCCTCCGCTGGGAGAATTCCAGACTGCTGAGATTAGCAGTAGTTACGTTAAATGTGGCCTGCATATGTCAGAGGCTCTTCACATATTTCTTTATGTTCCAAAACTAAAGGGAGATGTTGTTTCTGTTTCTTTTATTTCTTAGAAGAGAGAGGTGCCCATCGTTTTAGAGGCCACCTGTTTCCAATTTTGAAACCTAAGGGCTTCAAAGTGCGTTTAAGGGCCTCTGTGTCTGTCCACTAGCTGAAGGGTTTTGTAGGGTCAGAGGCCACCTGAACCTATTTTCTGTGTCAAATCTCAGCTCTGGAACCTGTCAGTGTGCAAACCAGCCTTCACTCATGCAACTTGGGACAATTTGTGTATGTGTGTGATCAGAAGCGGATGAGCTTTTAAGCACCACAGAACTATTTATCATGGCAAAATGGAAACCAAGAATACAGATCGCAGCTTCTTGGATAATTACAGCACCCTACTTGCCAACATTTAAACTGGGGGTGGGGGTGGGGGAATGTGATTAAGTTGCAAATGGCAAATATTTGTTTTGGCGACCTAAACTGCTTCTGACATAGCTGAGTATCAGGTGTATTTTCATTCCACCCAGTTAAAGATTGTAACTCTAAAGCTTACGTGTTCATACACCAACAGAAAGGGGTAAAAATACATTTCTTTTCTAGTTTTGCATTTCTTATGGCTACCCAATGAATCCAACAATTTCCTCCCACTCATTGAGGACCTCTACAGTGCTCTCAGCAGATCCCCCCGCTATTGTTTGCATAGCAGATCTGAAACACCAGCAGCTGCGTTACAGAAAACCCAGTGGCCCAATATTCTGACGCAGCACATAATATTTAACGTATTGAATGGGTGGTGCAGAGAACCATGCCTATCTGGAAGTGCCGTCCCTAACCCCAGCTATGGTAAGAGGAAGATGCTTTTCACATGCTCAGAGACACTCTATTCCAGCCAAGCTGGAAGTCAAATGTAAATCAGTCCTTGGCTAATATGAAAAGATCCAGTTCCTATGTCCAGAGCTGAAACAGTTCCCATTGATTCAAGCCACTGTGAGAGTTGTTTGAGATTAAATATTACACACTGTGTGTGTGTGTGTGTGTGTGTGTGTGTGTGTGTGTGTAAGTCACTGAACTGCTTACGGAAAGCTAACTGGAGAATATGTTCTATTGCCCTGGGTGGGGACTAGCTTCTAAAATAGAGATTATGTTCTGCATTCCAAGGATATCCTCACAGCATCAACACAGTTCTATTTAGGAAAAGTGCTAGAGGAACTTGCAAGGCTAGCTTCAGAGGGTGGCATGACTGGACATTCATGGGAGCTTCAAGAGCAGCAGAGGGCCCATTGCAGTGAGAATGCTGCTGTTTCCACCTTGCACAGAGTCTCAGATGCAGCCAAAGATAATTCTCTTTTTTAAAAAAATATTTCCACATAAGAAATTATCAAACCATATACGGTAATCACCTATATAATTCCCCCCCCCTCCCCACTATGGACTTCCCTTAGCTCCTCTCCCTGGTTTCGCTGCACATATTTTCTCTGCATATTATAAAATTGTATATATCCTTACATATCTTTCCTTCACGTTATCAACAATAAATTTGTGTATGTTTATTCAAAACCTGCCAAGGAGTCAAGTTCATTTTGTTGTGTTTTAAAATAATTTGTGTAAAGTTCCCATTCCTCCTTAAAGTCACAGTTGTCCTTGTCTCGCAGTTTGTATGTCAATTTAGCCAGTTCTGCATAGTTCATCAATTTCTCTTGCCACTGTTCTTTTGTCAGGGTTTCCTCATTCTTCCATCCTTGTGCTATCAAGACTCTTGCCACTGTTGTAGCATACATAAACAAGTTCCTTATTTTCCTTTGCAGGTCTTGTCCTACAATCCCTAACAAAAATGCTTCTGTGTTTTTTTTACAAATGTCATTTTAAACATTTTCTTCAATTCATTATATATCATTTCCCAATTTTTTAAAAAAAATTCTTTACATTCCCACCACATATGAACAGCCAAAGATAATTCTCAGTTTGTAAATCCTGCTTGTTCTATGTTGGCCCCTGAGGGTGCTGTGTGCCCAGGGGCCCATGAAATCCTGGATCCAGCAGTTGGGTGGGGTGCTGGGAGACTGGTTGTCCCCAGATAATTCTGTTTTTCTAGATATCTAATTTTAGGACACTGAGCAGGGGTGCGGAGCCTCTGGCCCTACAGATGTTGTTGGACTACAACTTCCATCATCCCTGTTGAGTTGGAGTCCAACATCTGGAGTGACACAGGTTCCCTAACCCTCCAGTACAGATCTTATACTGGAGGTTTGCAGTGCAATGCTCTGCATATCCACTCAGGATGAGTCCCGTTGAGTTCAATGGAGTTTACTTCCAGATACGTGGGTATAGGGCTGCAGCCCCCAAGAGGCACAATGCATTCCACAGAACAACCTGCACCATCTATTTTCGGTGCATGTGGATTCAGCTTTACTGCTTGAGTTTTGACATACTGTTATTATTTCATTTATGCCTTATGCAAAAAAAAAAAAAGGGGGGGGGGAGAAGCAACAGCAAAAACGCCTCTAGGCAATTTACAGTTTAAGAACAAATATGCAACATCCAATATGCCAAACACAATAAATAAAATTTCCCCCTGGAAAAACAACAACCGTCAACAAAATATCCTATATAGCATAAAGACAGCAATCAGCTCAGAAACCCCGTCGTATGGGAACAGCCGTTCATATTAAAAACACGGGCTAATAAAACATGAATAATTGCTAAAACTGATAAGTCTAAAAGGCTTGGGGGAAATGGAAAGACTTTGCCTTAGGGCCTGGGGTAGGCATCACATTCAGCTAGCTCAGCCTTTGCCATCCTGGGGCCTGCCAGATGATGGCGGTTTAAAATGAAGATGGGGAGAACATTGTACACCAGCTTTTCACTCCTTGGAGAAAAAAGGTGGGGTAGAAATGCAGCAGTTTGTTCCCTCGATGCAAAGCCATCCTATACAGTGGTACCTCAGGTTACAGACGCTTCAGGTTACAGACTCCGCTAACCCAGAAATAGTATCTCGGGTTAAGAACTTTGCTTCAGGAGGAGAACAGAAATCATGCGGTGGCAGCGGGAGGCCCCATTAGCTAAAGTGGTGCTTCAGGTTAAGAACAGTTTCAGGTTAAGAATTGACCTCTGGAACAAATTAAGTTCCTAACCCGAGGTACCACTGTACATTTGCTGAACATCAGTACAGCTTTTCCCCACCCGGTGCTGCCTGAATGAGACTTTAACCTTCTGCCTTCTGGTGCTGAGAATGTGAAGCGGGAAGGGGGTAGACCTGAGAAAACAGACCAGGACTCCCACTCTATCATTATCCCAGCAAATTTCCCTGCAACGTTGCAACCAGCAAAGGCACCAAAAAGCTGCTTGGGTCTTCTGGTTGAGTTATTTTATGTGCCTCTTTTCTTTTGGCCAAGTTTCCTGAGTGGTACTCCTCACATATGGCAATCTCCATATATACGGTATATAGCTATATATCTATATGGAAGTATCCTGTGCAGTTTTGTCCTCTTTAAAATGTCTGAGTGGCTGCAGCTCAGGGGAAGAGCATTTTGCTTCGCGTCCAGATGGTTTCAGGTTCAATTCCTGCGCAGGCACAACTAAGAAAGACGTCTTTCTGAGACCCTGGAGAGCTATTGCCATTCAGGATATTGTGTCCTTGAACTCCGATAATGCCTCACACGTACCTGGATGGAGAAGGGTGTGCGAGTTTGTGTAGGAGCTAGCCTGCCAAGCAAAGTTAAACTCGTTTTAATTGCACCACCCACTTTTGGCTCTGGCCCTGCCCACCTCTAGCATGAGGTCCCTGGAAAGTTGCCCAGAAGAGAAGGCCACTACCACCAGGCAGGAAAACCTTCTCTCCCGCTTCCCACAGCATCATAGCATTTCCAAGAACTATCACTTCTTCAAGGCTTTTCTAGGAAAGGGTACTAGAAGGTTAAAGGGAATGCCACCATTTTATCGGTCTGGAAATTCCGCTTGTGGTGTTTAAGAGGTTATTCCCCACTCCCCCCACAAAGAACTGGATGTTTCACAAGATCAACATTGCTGAGGATCCTCAACTGTCCCGCTTCAGAAATCAACTGGAGGACACGTGGGTTTTCAGTCAGCCCAGCACCGTTGCCGCATTTATCTGTTTGTGAGCATGATGGAATGCAATCAAAGAATGAATGCCAGCTTTTGCAAACAACAAAGACTTTGCAGTTCTGGGAGGTAGGATGCCAAGTGAGGAATCTTCAGCATCCTCACCAAACTACAACCCCCAGGATTCTTTGCAGGAAGTTGCCACTTTTGGTCAGGCAAAATAAAGGACGGTTCAGGAGAGTGGGGAAACAGCCAAGCAGTGGCGGACCTGCACTATGCTAGACCAACATAATAATTATTTTAGGCATTTATTTAATATTATTTATTTTCTCTCACATTCTAGGGGTTGGACTAGATGATCCTGCTCTGATGCTGTTTCCTGCTTGATGGTGTTTCCTGCTTGGCAGGGGGTTGGACTCGATGGCCCTTGTGGTCTCTTCCAACTCTATGATTCTATGATTCTATGATCCTCAGGGGTCCCTTCCAATTCTACGATCTTCTGTGCATATACACAGGCAAGTGATTTCGAAGCGATCTCCTTTCAGAGTGACTTGTGTTTTCCTTGGAATTCCATTGTATGTAACAAAACCTGCACAGCATTCTCTTGAAACTGAAACACCTTGTTTTTTCAGTTTAGCTTTGTTGCACGCAGTGGCTAGAAAGCTCCCCTTTCATGCTGATTGGGCAGCTCTAGGATGCTGGAGGGGAAGAAATGGAGGCAGTAATAGATTTTACTTTTTTGGGCTCCATGATCACTGCAGATGGTGACAGCAGTCACGAAATTAAAAGACACCTGCTTCTTGGGAGAAAAGCAATGACAAACCTAGACAGCATCTTAAAAAGCAGATACATCACCTTGCCAACAAAGATCCATATAGTTAAAGCTATGGTTTTCCCAGTAGTGATGTATGGAAGTGAGAGCTGGACCATAAAGAAGGCTGATCGCCGAAGAATTGATGCTTTTGAATTATGGTCTGGAGGAGATTCTTGAGAGTCCCATGGACTGAAATATCAAACCTATCCATTCTGAAGGAAATCAGCCGTGAGTGCTCACTGGAAGGACAGATCCTGAAGCTGAGGCTCCAATACTTTGGCCACCTCATGAGAAGAGAAGACTCCCTGGAAAAGACCCTGATGTTGGGAAAGATTGAGGGCACGAGGAGAAGGGGATGACGGAGGGCGAGATGGTTGGACAGTGTTCTTGAAGCTACCAGCATGAGTTTGACCAAACTGCGGGAGGCAGTGGAAGACAGGAGTGCCTGGTGTGCTCTGGTCCAGGGGGTCACAAAGAGTCGGACACGACTAAATGACTAAACAACAACAAAGGCTGCTGGAGACAGGGACCCTGTTGCAGAATGTACCTTAACAAGCATTTGACGACCTGCAATCTGGGGCCCACCACACCACATCTGACAAATGAATATGGCTTCCATATTCTTGACTGTGACTCTGCTGACATAAACCTGCAGCTATTCTTCACTGCCGGTGGAACTTCCTGCTTCTGTCCCCTGCTGGAGACAGAATGCTAGCCTAGAGGGGCTTTGAACCGATCCAGCAAGGGGATTCTGATGCTGTCCGTTGCCTGCGCTCACATAAACAACACCAAGTCACAGAGCAGTAGGTGAGATTGTATCTTCTACAGCACCAGCTGCTTCTTCTTAAAAGCGCTGCAGACTTGCAAACATCACGAGACGTTTTCTTGTTAAGTAAGAGATATTGGGAGCCAAAGCAAACCGGGAGAAGAGGGAATATGTTTCTACGTGTCCAGGCTGTTGGGTCACCCTGGGATGCTTTGTGAGCAAAGGGCCTTCAGGCACACATGGCGATGATTCAACTGCTGCCCTGCACAGATGTCAGGGCTGAAAAGTACCCTAAATGTCAAGCTTTTAAAAACAGAAACACCACCCACGTTTTGAGCCTTTAAGGCATGCTTCCATAACGCCTATTTCCATGAGTGCAACACCCTGTTCCCCAGAGAAATTGACTGCAGGAGAAACACCCTTCTCTTGCATCTGAATCCTGCTATGGTATAGATCAGGGATTCCCAAAATGCGGTCTATGTTTGGGTTGCCATATGTACTCGTTTTTTCCTTCTTCTTTTTTTTTAAAAAATATTTATTCAAATTTTAAAGATTACAAAGAGAGAATTAAAAAAAAACAAAAAAGAAAATAAAAAATACAATACAAAAATACAAACAATTCGAAAAAAAGAAAAAAGAGGGGAAAAAACCAACTCAAACTTTTACATAACTTTCTTTCCTTTGCTTATTTCCTTGACCTCCTCACACCTCCCTTTTTTGTATTCTAGTTCAATTAGATATTTCAGCATATCCTTTCTATCTTTGTTTTTATCCTAATAATTTATCTTAATATACTGTAATTTTACATTCTCGTCTTTCTCCAATTAAAAAAATCAATTTTTACCTAATCCTTTATATCATTTCTGCTAAAACCACATTACTTCATTCCAACATCCTTCTAACATTCCTTAATTTTGCAATATTTCTGTAAATAAACTTTAAATTTTTTCCAATCTTCTTCCACCAACTCTTCACCTTGGTTGTACTCGTTTTTTCCAGGACACCTCCTCTTTTTCATAGAGTCGTCATGGAGATCCATAGTTAAAAGTAGAATTTGGCAAGTGTGTCCTCTTTTTTGCTCTTCAAAATATGGCAGCCCTAGACTGTGAACCACCAGTGGTTCAGGCGGTTCACGGCCATGTCCACATGAAAGAATCATGCTGATTTGTAATTGCATTTTTATTGCTTCTTTTCTTTCTTATCTTGTATTTTATTGTATTACATTTTGAATTCTATGGAATGCAAATTGTAATACAATAAAAATTCAAGATAAGGGGGGAAAAGAAGCAATAAAAAAATAACAGTTAAAGCCATACAGCGTGTAGTGCAGTGCATTACAATTGTTACGAAAGACAGAAGAGTCATTAAGACCCACAATTTTCAAGTGGTTTTGGGAACCAGCGATATAAATCAAAAAGGAGAATTCGCATTGGGAGGGAATGGCAGATTCTGAGGGATGACGGTGATTTTCATCAGGACCATGTTGCAAAAACATTAACCCCCTCTCTTCAGGGTACAACTTTCCCAAATTTGGTTGGGACCTCTCTCTCCTCAGCTGCTATTTAAACAACAACTGAACAGGTTAAATGCATTTTTGCAGGGCCCATTTCACTGTTTAATAGCAGAACTTAAATCTGCTTTCCTATCATTTACATCCCTTTGTTCTAAGCTGTGAACGCACCATACATTTAAAGTGAACTCTGAGATCACTGGATCTCAGAATAATAATAACAACAGTAACAGCAGATTAGAATATTTTCTCTCCCCAAAAGAAATCTGGGCACTGTAGTTTGTTAAGGGTTGCTACAGTGCTCAGAATTCCTTGAAGGAAAGAAAGTGATTTGGCTGCCCCGAGTGGCTGGGGAAACCCAGTCAGATGGGTGCAATATAAAAAATAATAGGATGGTGACGATGACGAAGGAATGCAAGGGGTCTCCTAACAACTCTCAGCACCTTTACCAAACCAAAGCTACCAGAATTATTTGGCTTTTTAAAGTGGCATCACGGCGCTTTAAATGTATGGTGCGGATGCGGCCTAACTGCTTCACTTCCTGGACCCTTCTGTGCTTCTGTGTTGGCAACTGCGAGCACTCTTCCAAAGGGGCAGCAGGATTTGGCCGAGGGTTCTGGATAGCTCGAGGAGCAGCTGCTTTGGAAGTCAAACCTAACGGGCCAGGGCTTTGTCCACATGGAGGTGAGAGGAGGAGCGTCAGAAGACACCGCTGTCCCGAGGAAAGCAGCTGCCACGGCACGGAGGCCCCTCTCGCTGCGCTCTCCGCTTATTGCAAACCACTACTGCAAGGCAGAAGGAATCCGTGTAGCTGTGCACGACCAGACACGCCGCCGCGCAAGTGAAATAACACGCAGCCAGGGCGTTTCTGGAGGGTCATTTACAGGCGACGTGAACGCGCCTTTCCCCTTCCTTTCTGCACAAACTCAGCACAGGCGAAGCGGGTGCGGAAGGTCTTAACCTACCCGAGAAGGCCTACGTGCATTTCCGTAGCACGCGCCCGTCTGGCTGACCTGCTTTCGTGTGTGTGTGTGTGTGTGTTTTGCGGAGCTGAAAAGGCGAAAACTGCACCGCGCTGCGCCTGATTGTTTTGACGGGAAGGCCAAGTAGATCGCGCTTGTTGCATTTGCTCAAGTTGCATCGGGGTCCAATTGCTGGCGCAAAACGTGCGTTTGTGCATTGCACGCTCTTTTGCGGGGAAGTGACGGGCCTGCACGCGCAGCTGTGCGTGCGTGTGCGCGCGCGTGCGAGCGAGAAGTCGCGCCCCCCGCCCCCCGCTGCATCTTCCAGGTTCCACAACTCCCGACTTCTCGCCCGTTCCTGTCCTGCCGAAAGCGCCTCCTGATTGGCTACGAACTCCGGCAGCGCCGGCCAATGCGGGCCCGCCCTGGTGACTTCATTCCTAGGCCGCCCCAGGCGCTGATTGGTCGCTGCCGACCCCGCCTCCTCAGCCCCACGTGGGGAAGGGGATCCCGGTCCGGACGCTGATTGGCCGCGGAGCTGTCGGCGGCGGCTCCGCTGTTGCTGAGGGGAAGCGCGAGGGGCCCGGCCGGGGCAAGGGAGGCCAGGAGCGGACGACGGGTGAGTTTATGAATATGCTAATGACATGCAAATTACTTAAAAATGGACCTTCCGCCGAGGGGACTTGGGATGGGAACGAAGTCCACCCTCCCCGTTCGCTCCGCTTGCCTCAGTTGTACTTTGCAGCCCTGCGGGGGGAGGGGACAGGCTAGAAGTAACAAGCGGAAGTGCTTGATGGGAGTTGTAGTCTTTCCTAGGGGAACTCCCCAGGATGTCCTAAGGGCGGGCCGCAGATTTGGACTACAAATCCCATGAGGCTGTGCGAAGAGCTTTGGCTTCTTTAGACGTTCTGTTGCCCCAAAGCATTATGGGTGCGCTAGTCTTTTACGAGTACGTCCCTCTGCTTTTCCTATGGGCATCGCTGGCCCTGAAGATTCTCCGGCACCCTGACCGTCCTGAGGAACGGCGCGTTGCATCCCGGGAGTTGTGGTTCTTTCTCTGGTAACTTCCTGGTTTCTCCCATAACTCTTTATGGGAACCATGACTTCGGCGGCCGGCAGCCCTTGCGCGCTCAGCATTTCTAATGCTGTAGAAGCCTGGCTAACAAGGCACTATGGGAATTGTTGTCTTTCACACCTACGCAGTATAGGAAGGATGAGTGACAAGAACTACAAGTCCCATGAAGGATAGCTCCCCGTTTCTGCCTCAGCTGTATTTCGCGTAGTGTCATGGGAATTAAAGTTCTTTCTGCGAGGGTTGGAAGACTCAATCAACTGTGGGTGAAAGTCCTTAAAGACTACATGTCCCATGAGGCTCAGCGGAACCTCGCTCTTCCTGTTCGCCCGGCGCCCGGTAAACAAGTCTGTGTTCTTGCTCCGCCTCTCCGTCCCTATTGGCTACTGTATGGTGGGCTTCTCCCACTTCTCCCTTAATTCACCTTTCTACAGGCTACTGTAAGTGCTTCTCTCAAGGGAGGGGCAGGAATGCTTTGAATAGTCTGGCCGACCCCTTTCAGCGCTGATAGGCCGCACGCGCTGCCTGTCTCGGGAGGTGGGGAATGCGCAAGTTCTGGGGGCGAGCTATTGGCTCACACGAAAATCTGTCACGGAGTTGTGGGTGCCGATTGGACAGTGGCTCCAGCTGGTCCAGATTCATTCACCATTTTGTCTGTTGGAGTAAAAGGGGCTCGGAGGGGCCGAGAGGGGCTCGGGCTGGACCATCGGAGAAGGGGGGGAGTAAAAACTGGACTGTACCAAGACTCCCTGCAGAAAGAATTCTGGCTATCCTAAACTCCCCTGGAAAGAGGGAGTCATTCAGGTAAGGGGGGTGATATTAACTCCAGTGCCCCCCTTCCCAAGGAGGGGGGGGGAAGAGGAGGCTCCACAAAGGGTTAACATCGTCACCATAGCCTCCAAAGGAAAAGGAGGGAGTGGGATGCACCAACTTTACTCCCCCTCCTCCCCATTAGGTCCCGGGAGGTACCAACTCCCGCAGCCCCAAAATGGGGACCCCCACAGTTGCAAGGCAGCAGGAGGAGGCAGCAGCAGCAAAGATGCCCGCTTTTTATGTGCCACAACTTTTGGTGGTTTTATGCAAAAGAATTCTGTCGGGGGGGATGCGATCCCTTTTGCAGCTGCTAAGGCAGGTGGGATCAAGTCGAGAGACTAGCTTTGCCTATCCAACCCCCCAGCTCCCCTTTCCTGGGAGGGCAAGTGGGTTGTGATGCACCACCAGAAGAGGAGAGGGGTGCTGATTCTGGCTGTGGTGGGATGACTTTGAGCAGGGCAGCGGTCCAGGCTGAGACCCAACACCAGTTATTATGGGATGGGAGGATTGGCAGGGAGGCCTGGCCATTGTGTGTGCGTGGCAGGAGGTGTTTGTGTGTGTTGGGGTGGGGGTGGGGAGAAAGAGAGAGCGGAGAGGAGTTGCATAACATGGGAGGGGTCTTTGGGAAGTTAGTTGCGTGGTGGGAGCGTTGTCAAGAGCGAAGGAAAGTCTTCTGCCCAGCATTTGGGGTGAGCAAGGTCACTTGTGGGAGGTGCTGTGGGGTAGAGGGTCTGTCGTTCAGATATAAGGCCATGGGCAGGAGCAGATGACACTTTGCTGGCTTTTGGGAGGGGGCTGCTAAGGAAGGATGGCATGGCTGTGTGTATATGACTCTGGGAGTTGTAATGTGAAAATACTCCAAATATTTCCTATATGGGGCAGGTGGGGGGGGGATTGTGCAGGGAGAAGGTGTGTGGACAAATTAGGGTTTAATTATTCCCTGGCCACACGAGGTATTAGCACGGGGACCTGTTCTGATGGCCAGTTTCAGCCCAAGGGTATGTAGAGTAACAGCATGTGCCTCTGAGCGCATACAGAGTGCCGCTGCTCCACCACTCGGGAACAGAGCACCCACATCTTCAGCTGAAGGAATCCAGAGCAGATATGGGGGAAAGGTGGGAGAAGAGGAATATGTTTAGAGGGTTTGAAATGGGGGAGATGGGGGCAGCAGCCATGGAGAGTCTGGCATAACGTCTCTCTTTCTCGAGGAAGCTTGAAGCCAGGGAGAGCGTCCGGAATGATAACATTAGGAATGCTGTGTTGAGCCAATCCTTGAGACTGTTCGCCCATAGTCTGTTTTTTTCCAGGAAGCCTCTTCTCCCTCCCTTTTTGGTGGGGTGTGGGGAAGAGGAGGGGATTTGGCCTACGTCCCTGCTTGCCGCCAAGCGGATGGGTTGCAACTCTTCCACATTCCTTTGCACCCTGCTCCTGTCTCCAGGCCTCAGATGAGAAGGGAACTAGGAAGGATTCCTCCTGAGGTCTCTGAGCATTCCTCTCCCCGCCCACCAGCTGCACCCAAGCTGGTAGCAGGGGGAGACATGTGAGCAAGGAAGGTGCCTCCCTCTGCAGAACTTGGGGTTCTTTGGGTTTTGCCTGAGTTCGCTGCACCCCTTACCCGGGTAGCACATTATGGAAAGCCGTTGAGAAAACGTGTTGGCCATATTGAACAAGTGAGGGTATGCCGTTTTCTTGCGCTGCCTTATGTTGGGATAGACGTGTGAGTTTCTTCTCTCGCCTTTGGCACAATGAAGCACAGACAAACTCGGGAAGCATCCAATGAGGTAAACAGAAATGGAGAGAAGTGTATCTCAAGAGATGCTGGAAAGGGTGAAAGCTTCTTATTATGCTAGCCCAATTTGTTTCAGGCTGAGCAAGCCTCCTTGAGGGCCTTATCTTACACATTTCTTTATAAGCTGCTCAGCGAACATCCGTTTTGAGGGACCTTGCAGGGCAAAACTTGCTTGGTCCTTACAGCATAACAGCCAGTCCCCGGGACCCTCTCACCTCTCACTTTTTATTCCCCACGGATGCTTCTTCTGTATAATTAAAAATGAAGGCAAAGGACCTCTTCCTTGTGTTAACATCACCCGGGGGTCTCTTATTCAGAATGTTGAAGGTGCAAGCCGTACCATACCGAACCCTGTACTCTATCATAAGTTTTAACGCCTTCATCTGATGAAGAGTTCTGTGTTGCTTGAATGCTTGCTCTCCCATTCTGTAGAATGGTGACGGGGAGCCTGTGACCTTCCAGGTATTTTTGGACTCCATTTCCCATCAGCCCCAGCCAGCACAGCCAATAGCCAGGAAGAATAGCGTTGTAGTCCGGTGCTGTTAAGAGGGACTTGGGTTCCCCGTTCCTGATTTACAACATAGCGTAGTTAAGTGTCATGACTGATCTTCCGGTGGGGGGGAGCTGGAAGGGATCCCCGAGGGTCATCTATTCCAACCCGCTGCAATGCAGGAATGCCTAAGCTCTTTTATTTATTCCATTTGTTCTTGGTTTCATTGGCAATGGTGCCAGGGGTGGCGTATGAGTGCTACCCAACCATTAGTGTATCCTGCTAAGTGCCTGCCAAAGCAGTGTTGGTGTTTTCTCCATTTCTGAAGACAGTGGTACCTCGGGTTAAGAACTTAATTCGTTCTGGAGGTCCGTTCTTAACCTGAAATTGTTCTTAACCTGAGGTACCACTTTAGCTAACGGGGCCTCCCGCTGGCGCCGCCACACCGCAATTTTTGTTATCATCCTGAAGCAAAGTTCCTAACCCAAGGTACTATTTCTGAGTTAGCAGAGTCTGTAACCTGAAGCATCTGTAATCCGAGGTACCACTGTACAATTGTATGAGGTGAAGGAGCTCAGGGCTGGGAGGTGAGCAGAGAATTATGGGACGGGGCAAAAGTATGGAATATGTTGCCTCGAGCCTCACACAAGTGAAAAGTAGTAGGTGGGTTTGTGCTTGTGGGAAGGGTATTTAGGGTTAGAGCTGGGAAAAGACAATGGGAGCAGGGAGCGTTTTAAGAATTGCATTGCAGGGGGTTGGACTTGATGACCCTTTGGGGTCCCTTCCAACTCTGCAATTCTGTGATTCTACAAGGAGACTTCTGAATCTGGCCAAGGGCCCATCTGATCCAACGCCTTGTTCTCACAGTGGCCCTATATTTGCTTCTGGGGAACCAGTGAGCAGAACGTGAATCATAGAATCATAGAGTTGGAGGGTCGTCTAGTTCAACCGCCTGCAATTCAGGAA
Organism: Podarcis erhardii; assembly: GCF_964252035.2. NCBI lineage: Eukaryota > Metazoa > Chordata > Lepidosauria > Squamata > Lacertidae > Podarcis > Podarcis erhardii. The sequence continues at coordinate 81,849,330 of NC_138511.1, read as the reverse complement.
TCTTTGGCCCAACATGGGTTTTGAACCCACGATCCTTGGATTAAGAGCCTCAAGCTGTAAACAAGAGCAGTCTCTCCTCCTGTGGTTTCCAGCAACTGGTATCAAGAGGCATTACTGCCTCCCAATTGTGGAGGCAGAGAATAGCCATGGAGTGTACAGACACCAATGGGCTTATTCCCCATTAACTCGTCTGCTCCTCTTTTAAAGCCATCCAAGCTAGTGGCTGTCATTGCCCCTTGTGGGAGTGAGTTCTGCACTGGCGAAGAAGTACTTTCTGCCCTGAATCTTCCCAGCATTCAGGTTCATTGGATACCCAAGAGTTCTGTCATTCAATGTTTAGAATATAATGGATGCTTTTGCTGAAATTCCTGCATTGCATGGGGGTTGGACCCTCTAGGGGTGCCTTCTAACTCTATGATTCTGTATGACATCCCTGCTCTTTAGCTTAAAACAAAACCTCCAGGGTCTCAAAAGCTGGATGGCTGCAATAGTGGGGAAGGAGAGGCCAGATCCTTGGACCAGTGAGAGAGCAGGTATGGGGGTTTGTCACTCTGGTTTGCTGGAACCTCAGCAGAACGAGCCTCTGCCTGCTCTTGTAACCTTTGCCTCTTGTCTTTCTCTCCTCAGCTCCCTGAGTCCACACCCAGCCTGGAAGGAATATGAAACCAGCGAGGAAGGCTGCTGGCTCCTCCTCCTCCAGCAGCAGCAGCAGCAGCAGCAGCCGCTCCCCACCCTCCACCCGGGCAGCCAAGGCCCAGAAGCGCAAGGCCACTGAGGAGGGGCCCAAGCCCGAAGAAGAAGCAGGGGAGGAGTCTCTAGATCAAGCCCCACCTTTCCCAGGTGCCCGGTGCCTGCAGCCGCCGATGGATCCTGGCCTGCAGGAGTTGGCAGGGACGCCCGAGGACCCCTACAAGCTGCCCGAGGGGGACAGGGACCCGGGGACTGAGGCCTGCGGGGCAGAAGCCTCCCTGAACCGCAAGACGGCCACTTTCAAGTCGCGGGCGCCCTGCAGGAAGTGCCCGGGGGGTGACGAGTCGAACGGCAGCGAAGGCGCGGTGGGGCCCACTGAGGACGAGCCCAGACGCTGCCCCTCATCCAGCACTGACACCGCCAGCGAGCACTCTGCGGACGAGAATGACAAGGGGGCGGGGGACGCCTGGGCCACGGCCCCGAGTGACTATGACCTGCGGCAGCTGCGTTCGCAGCGGGTGCTGGCCCGGCGTGAAGGGCTCTTTCAGCCGGCTGTAGTGAAGCAGATCCGCCGCGGGCAGGACTTGGGGGTGCAGTTTGTGGGCGACCGCGTTACGGCGTACTATGAAGGGGCTCTGGGCTCCGGCGCGGTGGACGTGGTCCTGGATGCCATGCCTCCACCGGGGGCCTTGGCGGTTGGCACACTGGTCTGCGCTTGTGCGGACCCTGAGGAGACGGCCTACCGGGAAGGCACCATCGTCGAGGTGAGCGCCAAGCCGGCTTCCTACAAAGTTCGCTTTGCCCGCCCCGTTGTCCTCGCTGGCACTGCGGCAGCCCGCAAAGACTCGGCCTGGCTGACGCGCTCGGCCCTTCGCCTCTTGCGCCCACCGTGGAGCTGCGAAGCTGCCCCCGAGGACAGCAAGCCGCCTGAAAAGTCACCTCCGTTGCCAGAAGAAGAGAAGGTCGCCCTGGCCATCCCGTGCCCCGACCCGAAACAACCAGAAGACGCGGAAGTCTCCAAGATCAGCGCCTGCGTGCGGGCAGAGGAAAAGTCCGTGGTGGTGCCGCCCCAGATCCTGTCCCCGCCCAAGTCCCCGGCTTTCCCTCGCCTCCCCGAGCAGCCGTCCCCGCTGCTGAGCCCGGATGCGAGTGGGAGCCGCAGCAGCAGCGTCATGTCCGTGGACAAATGCAGCACCCCGGGCTCGTCTCGCTCCCGGACTCCCCTGACGGCGGCCCAGCAGAAGTACAAGAAGGGGGACGTGGTGTGCACGCCCAATGGCATCCGTAAGAAGTTCAACGGGAAGCAGTGGCGGCGGCTGTGCTCCCGGGAGGGCTGCATGAAGGAGTCACAGCGGCGCGGCTACTGCTCCCGCCACCTCTCCATGCGCACCAAGGAGATGGAGAGCCTCTCGGAGGGGCGGGCCAGTGGGCTGCGGGAGGGCAGTGCCGAATTTGACTGGGATGACACCTCGCGGGACAGTGAGGCCAGCAGTGCGCGGGGGGACTCTCGGCCCCGCCTGGTGCCCCCCGCCGACCTGTCCCGCTTCGAGTTTGATGAGTGCGAAGCAGCTGTCATGCTGGTCTCCCTGGGCAGCTCTCGCTCGGGCACCCCTTCCTTCTCACCCGTCTCCAACCAGTCTCCCTTCTCACCGGCACCCTCTCCCTCTCCCTCGCCCCTCTTCGGCTTCCGCCCGGCCAACTTCAGCCCCATCAATGCCTCGCCCGTCATCCAGAGGGCTGCCGCCCGCAGCCGCCACGTGAGTGCCAGCACGCCGAAGGGCGTCGGTGGTGCCGTGCTGAGCCCTGAGATGCTGCACCATGCAGCCTCCCGCGAGCGCCACCACTCGGGCATCACCTTCCAGACCAACCTCACCTTCACCGTGCCCATGAGCCCCAGCAAGCGGAAAGCCGGGGACTCGCACCACAGCAGCACAGGCTCAGCGGCCGACTTCCACAAGAACGAGAGCCTCGACTCGGGCGTTGAGTCTGTCTCGCACACACCCACTCCTTCCACACCAGCTGGCTTCCGGGCTGTGTCGCCCGCCGGGGCGGGGCCCTTCTCCTCCCGCTCCCAACAGGCTTCCCCGCTCCTGCTGGTGCCCCCGCCAGCTGGGCTGACCTCCGACCCCAGCCCCACCGTGCGCAGGGTGCCCGCCGTGCAGAGGGACTCGCCCGTCATCGTGCGGAATCCCGACGTGCCGCTGCCCTCCAAGTTCACCGAAAAGCCCCTGGAGGGGAGGGTGGGCAGCCCGCGGGCGGGGAAGGCCGGCTCCAAGGAGCATCTTCCGGGCAAGGGGCAGCTGCAGATGCCAGTGCCCATCAACGTGGGCCGGACTCTTCCTTCCAGCCAGCCCTGCGTGGTTTCTGCCTCCGAGCAGGCCCCACCTATCTTCAGCGTCTCCTCCCCCTTCCAGCCCGTCGCCTTCCATCCTTCTCCTGCAGCCCTCCTGCCTGTCATCGTCCCTGGAGAGTACACCAGCCACCCCACGCCCAAGAAGGAGATAATCATGGGAAGGCCTGGGACAGGTGAGTTGGGCTGGTTGCTTAGTTTGTTTTCGTCTTCTGGCACAGTTTTCAATCCCTGTGTGGACTGCATTTGATGGTTCCCAAGATTCATTCTGTTGAAGATGAAAACGAGGCACTTGTCTGTGCGCTAGGTCCTGTGCATATACCTGCTTTGAATCCGCTCTGACTTTGCACTAACTGTTGTCTTCTTTGCATCGAGAGAGGCTGCGTCTCTGTTTCGGAAAGAGAGTGGGGGTCTTGTGTACTATATGGCCTAGTGGACGAGAGAGTTTGCTTTAGATCTAGGCCCTGGAGATCTGATTTCAGCAGCCACTGCTGCCCTGCTGCTGTTAGCAAGTACTCCTCTTTTGGGCAGCGGCAGCAATAGCGTCCTGCTCTGCAGGGTTGTTGTGAAAGCAAGGACATTAAGGACTGCGAAGGACATTGTGAATTGAAAGTGTTGTAGTTGTAGGTACAAAGAGATATTTCATTCAGTGCTGTTCGGAAGCAGGAAATGTACGCTGGCTTTGAGGCTGCATCTAGGAGGGAGTTTGAAAGTGTCCACATAGTTCATCTGAGGATAGTGTTTTTCTCCAGCTCTGGGCAGCCAACCTGGTGCGGATGTGATTCAAACATGACAATGAAGGGAAGGCGAAAGGTTTGTTGGTGCTCCATTTTGGGTTTGTACCCTAACCTCCTCTTAATAGCTGGTGCAATGTTAGAGACTCAGATATGTAAACTAGGCACCAAATGGCTCCTTAAGCCAAGGTTACAGTCGAGAAAATAGAATGTCTAGTTGCCATTTTTGGGCAAGTCTTATTTTTCAAAGGATGGACTGAATGTGGTTGATTCTCAGTTAAACATCTGGCTATTTCAGATGACAACCTTGAGCTTTGTTAAGAACTTTGAGAACTTAAAGAAGGAAAGTCACTTGATCCAGCAACAGTCCACATATATATTGGCCTGTTCTGACCCCTCTCTTTTTATGGACCATTCATAACGTATGAATACTCTTCACAACTGTGAATGTGAGCAGGGCAGTGGGGTGGGGTAAGTGAAGACAACCGACAACAATTAACTATGACGTTGTTCGCTGCTCCTGCTCAGGCTGCACAGAAACAGCATTTGGGTTCCAGAAATTCATCCTGACCTTGCAGATAAAATATAACTAATAGAATTCTCCAGGATGTGGTATTAGTGCGTGAAAACAGTCCGGATCCAATGATCCCCAGGCACGCACCTCCAGATGGTGGAGATGTCAGGCCCTATCCTGGCACCTAGGCCTCTTCACTTAGCCGCAAGTGGCCGATAGCCAGGTGCAAAATGCTCCTGTCGCCTGGCTAATTTCAAACACTGAGCTGGCGGCAACATTTTTGTGAGAGTTCTGCTGCCTCAGGCCAAAGGTCATGAGAGCAGAAGAAGGAGTCCTGCAGGATCATGGTCCATGGCCCATCTAGTGCAGAATCTTGTTCTCATAGTGGCCAACCTGATGTGTGGGGGACACCAGCAAGCGGGGTCCAAGACCTCTCCCCCCTTGCGATTTCCAGCAACTACAGTGGTGCCCCGCAAGACGAACGCCTCGCAAGACGGAAAACCCACTAGACGAAAAGGTTTTTCGTTTTGGAGGTGCTTCGCAAAACGAATTTCCTATGGGCTTGCTTCACAAGACGAAAATGTCTTGCGAGTTCCTGCGGTTTTTTCCCCCTTTTCCCCTCCTTTTTCTAAGCCGCTAAGCCACTTATCTGCTTATCCGCTAAGCCGCTAAAAGCCGCTAATAGCGCTAATCCGCTAGGCTGTCAATGGGCTTGCTTCGCAAGATGAAAAAACCGCTAGACGAAGAGACTCACGGAACGGATTAATTTCGTCTTGCGAGGCACCACTGTACTGTTATTCAAAGGCAATGCTGCCTCCAACCGTGGAGGCAAAACACGGCCATGCTGGCAAGAAAGCCGCCCCAAGTTGTTGGCCATCGCTGCAAGTTCCATGGTTAGACTCTGTGCTGTGTGAATAAGTTATTTCTTCCCTCTGTCCCCAATCTTTCTACATTCAGCTTCATTGGACGTCAACGAGTCCTGGGAGAAAAAAACTTTCCTCTCCCCACTTTCTCCGCGGCAGGCATAATTTTATAAACTTACATCATGGCACCTCTCACTTACCTTTCTCTTGGCTAAAGAGTCCCAAATCATAGTAGAGTTGTAAGGGATCCTGAGGGTTATCTAGTCCAACCTCAGGACTCTCAACACACAGTCTCCCATCCAGTTTGGAACCATACCGGACCCTGCTTAGCTTTGCAAATGTGCCGGCAGTTTTCTTGCTGTTTCAGCCTTTCCTTATAGGTCCTTCTTGTCCATGCTCCCCACCCATACTGTAGCCCAGTATCTTCTTGTGTTTTTCAGGAAACAGGGGCACAAGGGGCAATAAGCCCCACACCCTGCTGCCTGCCTACCTGCCTGCCTGCCTGCCTGCCTTCCTTCGGGCAACTGCTATTCAGAATCCTACTTCTTGTGATTACTGTTGTAGTTCATGGCCATTGAGATATTTTTTTCCTCTGTGAATTTACCTCTAGCCTACATCACGACCCAGCAGCAAAGTCGTTGCACTCCTATCTTTGTTTTCAGTAAGAGAGATTTTAAGTACAGTGGTGCCTCACAAGACGAAATTAATTCATTCCGCAAGTTTTTTCTTCTTGCGAGTTTTTCGTCTTGCGAAGCACGGTTTTCCATAGGAATGCATTGAAAATCAATCAATGCGTTCCTATGGAGACCGTCCGGGGACAGAGGGGAAGGCGCACGCCTTCCCCTCTGTCCCCGGACCTGTTTAAAGCAAGGGGCGGCTTCTCCCCGTTGCCTGCCCCGCAATCTCCGGGGACAGAGGGGAAGGCGCGCGCCTTCCCCTCTGTCCCTGGACCTGGTAAAAGCAAGGGGCGGCGGGGAGAAGATTGCTTCGCTTCCCCGCTATCCCCGGAGCTTGCAGGGCAAGCTTCGTTTTGCGAAGCAAGCCCATAGGGAGATGCGTCTTGCGAAGCGGCTAAGAAAACGAAAAACTCCTTCGTCTAGCGAGTTTTTCGTCTTCCGAGGCGTTCGTTTTGCGGAGCACCACTGTAGGCGGAAATCGCAGTGAGCCTTGGCTGGATTGGGCCCAAGGCCATTAACCGTCCCCTTTGATAGTTGTGGAATCTCAAGCAGAGAGAGTATGTGATGTGCTCAAGGCAGCAGCCCTGTCTGTCCAGGGTTGAGTTGGGATTTCAACTTTGGTCTCCTTTGGTTGTGGCTGGACGTTTGACGAAACAGATTCTCTCCTCCTCCCGGAGGTAGGGGCACGCAGAGCTTCCAAGTTTTGTCCCAGCTCCTGCGAGGGATGGAGTGTCATCTGTTATGGATGCTTTAGCTGAGATTCCTGCCTTGCAGGGGGTTGGACTAGATGACCCACGGGGTCCCTTCTTACTCTACACTTCTTTGATTCTATGAGAGGGCCTGAGTGTCTGTGCAAGAGAGATCCTACAGTAGTCTAGATATTCCCCCCCCCCCAATGATTTCTCATGTTCTGCCACTTGCTTCCCTGTGCACTCTGGAATGGAGAACAGGCCCATAATGCTTTTGAACCACCTCCAAGGTTACACTCATGACTGTTTGCAGTCCCAAGCAGGCCACAATGCCAGGTTAGCCAAACTATCCTGTTCGTGTCCGTACACATTTGGTGGGTTGCATTTGACTTGGTTGGATTGTGAGCCGGGTAAGCCTGATCTAGAAAAACAAGTTTGTTCAAAAATAAGTAAGCAAGTTCCCAGGTGGTAGTGTTTGTGTCCTGCACACAGGCTTTTCATAGAAGAAGAAGAAGAGTTTGGATTTGATATCCCACCTTTCACTCCCTTGAAGGAGTCTCAAAGCGGCTAACATTCTCCTTTCCCTTCCTCTCCCACAACAAACACTCTGTGAGGTGTGCGGGGCTGAGAGACTTCAGAGAAGTGTGACTAGCCCAAGGTCACCCAGCAGCTGCATGTGGAGGAGCGGAGATGTGAACCCGGTTCCCCAGATTACGAGACTACCGCTCTTAACCACTACACCACACTGGCTCTCTGGTTGGCCACTGTGAGAACAGGATACAGTGGTACTTCGGGTTAAGAACTTAATTCTTGACCTGAAACTGTTCTTAACCTGAAGCACCACTTTAGCTAATGGGGCCTCCCGCTGCCGCCGTGTGATTTCTGTTCTCATTCTGAAGCAAAGTTCTTAACCCGAGGTACTATTTCTGGGTTAGTGGAGTCTGTAACCTGAAGCGTATGTAACCTGAAGCATCTGTAACCCGAGGTACCACTGTACTGGACTAGATCAGCCTTTGGCCTGATCCAGGAGGGCTGCTCTTCAGTTCCTAAGTCACTGAAAGGAGCCTTGGATTTTTAGAACTGGCACTGCTTTCCTGGCTTGGATCTGCCTAAAGAAGTTGCCCTAGTCTTGTCGACATCAAAACAGCAATCGGGTTTTAATGTAGGCTGGGAGCAGGAGCCTAAACTCAGAATTATAGAAGGGACCACAAGGATAACCTAGTCCAACCCTCTGCAATGCAAGAATCTTTTGCCCAACGGTGGGACTCGAACTCATGACTTTGAGATTAAGAGTCTCACGCTACCAAGTCCAGTTTATTTATTTTTTTGTGAGCCACCATGAGTCTTTGTTCTGGGAAAAGGTTGGATAGTTAACTAACTAACTAACCAACCAGCCAACCGACCAGTTTGGCTAAGTGCTAGTTTTGATCAGTTTGAAATCAACTTGTTTTTAACCTGCTTAGAAGATGCCAAGAGCTGTGTGACATATGATTAATGGCTGGGAGAGTTAAAGACCACCTTGAAGGCTTTTAGGCCTGCCACTTTCTCTCGGAAGTCTTTTACCCCAACAAGTTACATTTTTTGAGAGAATTAGAAAAACCCCTAATGCAAAAGTCGGTTGTGTTTCTTGGAATGTGTACATATATGTGTGTAAGACATAGACATGTCCGAAACTTTCTTAAAGAGAACTGCAAATGGTAAGTGGGCGAACTTTGGGGATATTGTTTGCTACAAGCACAGTAATATCTTGGAAGGACTATGTGGTAGGCAAATAATGTGGGGTGGAAAATTTTCCAAAATGGAAAGGGCTGTACTGAATGCCAATCATGCTCAAGAGAAGACTCGTTGAATTGGATGACCACGACTAGCTTGCTTTCTGCTGCTCCAAAGGGTAGGATCTGGACCAATGGATTCAAATTACAAAAAAGGAGATCCCGACTAAACATTAGGAAGAACTTTCTGTTGCTAACAGCTGTTTGACAGTGGAACAGTTGTGGACTCTCCTTCACTGGAGGTTTTTGAGCAGAGGTTAGACGACCATCTGTCAGGGATACTTTAGCTGTGAGTCATGTGTTGTAAGATGTTGAACTCAATGACTCTTGGGATTCCTTCCAACTCTGATTCCATGACTACCTTGGGCCCATTTTCAGTGGGTCCACTCTGAGGGAGAACCCGGTTGGCTCCAACGTGCCATTTTAAAGCGCTTTTATTTCCCCACGCAGAATTTTCTGTTTCATAAGCGCATTAGCAACACCGGAGAGATGCTGGTTCCCAAATATAATGCTAGGCGAGCGCGGCAGTTTCCAACGGTTTAGCTTTGCTTACTAAATATAGGTAAAACGAACATGCTCAATTAGGTCGCTCTCCGGGGCATAAGAAAATTTCCTGATGCGAACTGAATTTTTCCTGATGCAAAGGAAGAATTTCTGGTTCAGGTTTCCCTAGGAAACCCGAATCCCTTGCTGTCAGCCTACTTCTGTGTAAACTCTGTAATTAAAAGTGCACCACTGGGGTAATCTCTCCCCCCCCCCCCAAGGTCTGGGTTAGGGTTAAATATCTACTCACGTATGGTGAATAGAAATTGTCTCCGGGCAGAGAAGCTTGTAAACCGGAAGGGAGTTGCTTCTATCCCCCCCCCCCCCGTTTTCCTTTTAGGCCAGCTGTGTACCACTACTGACTGAGGTATGTGTTAGGAGGTTATTTATTAAAATATTCCTAACCCACCCTGTATTGGTTGGTCTTGGAGCAGGATATGACAATAAGGCAATCCTAGGTGGGCTAGCAATTTTTGAGGGGGTGCTTTTAAGACTGCTGTGTAGATCATCCAGCATAGACATGCTGGATTAATACCAATCCACAGAGATACTCAGAAGTGTTGGCATTTTAGAACTTGATCTTATTGATAGCAAAGCGCTTTAGAATTTGTAGGTAGGGTTCCATCTGCACTATGCATTAGGGCTGGGCGATATCTGGTTTTCTACATCACAATATATTGCCAGTTAAACATGGTGATATACCAATATATCACAATGTCTGAAATGAGGACGGAGCTATGTAGAGGCCTTGGCTGGCTTCATGGGTTCCCCCACATTGTGATTTTTGCATAGCTCACACATACATGTAACAATTTGCAATATATTGCCAGGTCAAAAATTACCAGACCAATAGCACAATATGGACTTCAAACCGGTTTTGGATGGGACAACGATATATTGCCCAGCCCTGCTACGCATTTCAAAAAGTGTCATGCAACTTTAAACAATCATTTAAACAACTTTAAGCAATCCTAGGCCTGTTGTTGTTCAACATCTTTATAAATGACTTGGATGAAGGAATTGAGGGGATGCTCATCAGATTTGCAGGTGACACCAAACTGGGAGGGGTTACTAATGCCGCAGAAGACAAAATCAGAATTCAAAATGACCTTAACAGTTTGGAGAACTGGGCGCAAGCTAAGAAAATGAATTTCAGTGGGGGCAAATGCAAGGTTCTGCCCTTAGGTAGGAAGAACCAGGTGCACAAATATAGAATAGGGGACACCTGACTTAATGCAATACATGTGAAAAGGATCTAGGGGTCTTGGTGGACCACAAGCTGAACATGAGTCAACAGTGTGATGCAGCAGCAAAAAAAAGCTAACACTATTCTAGGCTGCATCAACAGAAGTATAGTGTCCGGATCAAGGGAAGTAATAGAACCACTCTATTCTGCCTTGGTCAGACCACACTTCCAATACTGTGTCCAGTTCTGGGCACCACAATTTAAGAAGGATGATGACAAGGTGGAACATGTGCAGAGGAAGGCAATCAAGATGATCAAGGGTCTGGAAACTAAGCCTTATGAGGAGTGCTTGAAGGAGCTGGTTATGTTTAGCCTGGGAAAGAGGAGACAGAGGAGATATGATAGCATCTTAAAGGCTGTCAAATGGAATAGGGAGCATGCTTGTTTTCTCCTGCTCTTGATGGTAGGACTTGAGGCAGTGGCTTCAAGTTACAAGAAACTTTAGGGTTGCCATAGGTCCGAAATTTCCCAGACATACCCGGAATACTGCAGTCAGAAGCAATGTCCGGGCGGAAAGTGGCAAAATGTCCGGGAAAATCTGGACATATGGCAGCCCATGCCAGCAGTGTCATTTTTGCCTTGGATTTCCCTTAAAAGTAGATCAAAAATGTCAATTGCTTTTGTTTTCGGATTTTCACTTTTTGAAATATGGCAACCGTACAAGAAAGGAAATTCTGACTAAACATTCGGAAAAACTTTCTGACAGAGCTGTTCGGCAGTGGAACAGACTCCCACGAGAGGCGGTGGACTCCCCTTATTTGGAGGTTTTTAAGCAGAGGTTGGGTGGCCATCTGTTATGCATGATCTGGTTGAGATTCCTGCATTGCAAGGGGCTGGATTTGATAACCCGTGGGCAGTGTTAGAAACTGAGATATGAAATCCAGGAGCTAAATGGCACCTTCAGCCTAGGTTATGGGCGCAACAACGAAATGTCTAGGTGCGCTTTTTTTAATAACAAAAATAGAAAGCTGAAAATGAAGGAACTGCAGCTAAAATATTATGCTCATTTTTCACACAGTCCAGTCCTTCCCTTGCCCACCCCCCTAATATTCTTAAGAGGGTCTCTTCTCCAGTCTTCAGAGAGTAGCTGGAAATGGGGAGGCAGAAAAAGGTCCCCCTTTCCTTTCTTTCTGCAGTTTTAATCTCAAATCTTAGGCTCAGTACTGCGCCCAGAGCTTAGAAGCTGCTTGTGCTGATGAAAGTTTTGAACCCTGCCCATGGGTCCCTTCCAGCTCTAAGATTTTATGGCTTCCCCCAAAGAATCCTGGGAGCTGTAGTTTATTTAGGGTATACTGAAGGTGGTTAAAAGGTAAGGGGACCCCTGACCATTAGGTCCAGTCGTGGCCGACTCTGGGGTTGCGGCGTTCATCTCGCTTTATTGACCGAGGGAGCCGGCGTACAGCTTCCGGGTCATGAGGTCAGCATAACTAAGCCACTTCTGGTGAACCAGAGCAGTGCATGGAAACACCATTTACCTTCCCGTCAGAGCGGTACCTATTTATCTACTTGCACTTTGACGTGCTTTCCAACTGCTAGGTTGGCAGGAGCAGGGACCGAGCACTCACCCCGTTGCGGGGATTTGAACCGCCAACCTTCTGATCGGCAAGTACTAGGCTCTGTGGTTTAACTCACAGTGCCACCCGCGTCCCTTACTGAAGGTAGTTAGGAGAGCCCAATTCCCCTCACAGAGCTACAGTTCCCAGAATGATGCTGCTTTAAATAGGTAGTGCAGATGGGGCTTTAGTGTGCAGAATGAATATGGAGGCAGTTCTGGGGAGACCCAGTGCTGTGACCCCGCACCCACCCCCCTGATTCCTTCATTGCAGCAAGTCATGCCTGCTGCACCATCCCGTTCTTGACCCTGAGACACCTGGGTTGAAGCATTTTCCGCAGCCAAGAGACCATGACTTTTCTTTATTAGACATTGGACTCATTCCCACATGCAGGTAGATACGGTTTGCGACATGGCTGAACACGTGTCCAGGTGTCGCGGTACATTTGCACATCCATCCATGTGTGGACAAGGCTTCTCACTTGGATTTGCCATTAATATAACTGCTGGTACCCATAGGAACGACCAGTTGCACACCAGTCTGTGTTTTGTGTATCGTCCATGCGCAAGACTGCTGAAGCATCACATGATGCTTGCATGAGTGAGTGGAGAAAGAAGAACATACACGGAACGGCTGGCTGACTGAAGTTTGCCCCCCACCCCAGCCACTGTTCTGTACCATAAGAAGCCTCTTTTCTCCCCCTGGTGGCTGCTGTCACCAAAATCATAATGTGAGATCCAAACTCCATACCACTGGGTACCTCTGAGCAGTGTTAGAAACTCAGATATATAAGCTAGACGCCAAATGGCTCATTAAACCAAGGTTGCTGTCGCCAAAAGGGAACGTCTAGTTGCCATTTTTGGGCAAGATGGCTCTAAAGTCCTTTTTTTCCAGATGATGGACTGACTGTGATTTATTCTCATCTGTCTGGTTGAGATGAGCTAAGTTAAAAGCTTTGAAAACTTAAAGAAAAGTCCCTTTCTCCAGGAGCAAGGCTCTTTCTCTTAATGGCAACTGCTCCTGCTCGGGCTGCATAGAAAAAAAACTATTGGTTTCCAGAAATTCATTCCGATTGTGCAGATGAAATATAACTGGGTGGGGTATTAGTGGATGAGAACAGTCCAGATCCAGTGATTGATCCCCAGATGGTGGAGATGTCAGGCGCTATCCTGGGACCCAGGCATCTTCACTTGGTTTGAATTAATTTTATAATGAAATGATTTTAGAATGTTCTATTATTTTATTGTTGTTAGCCGCCCTGAGCCGGGCTTCGGCTGGGGAGGGCGGGATATAAATAAAATTTATTATTATTATTATTATTGGTCGCAAGTGGTCGAAGGCCGGGCACAAAAGAGAGCCAGTGTGGTGTAGTGGTTAAGAGCGGTAGTCTCGTAATCTGGTGAACTGGGTTCGTGTCTCTGCTTCTCCACTTGCAGCTGCTGGGTGACCTTGGGTCAGTCACACTTCTCTGAAGTCTCTCAGCCCCACTCACCTCACAGAGTGTTTGTTGTGGGGGAGGAAGGGAAAGGAGAATGTTAGCCGCTTTGAGACTCCTTTGGGTAGTGATAAAGCAGGATATCAAATCCAAACTCTTCTCTTCTGGCCCCTGGCTAATTTCAAACACTGCCTCTGAGCCCATCCCTTTCACCCCTGGGAGAGACCTTTTGGGGTGGATAAGAATGCATGCTTGTGCTTTGCCAGGTTTCTGTACCCAACTAGACACACTCTTTAGGGACTTGAGATCAGGCGGTTACATTTGAGGTTTGCTCTCTGGGGCTCTCGTTTTGGCAGTGGTGATGGGCAGGTTCTGGAGCTCTGTGTGTCCAGGACACTGTGGCTCACGGTTGTTTAGGTCTGTGCACATCCAGGGAAGAGTGCGCCTGGGACAGAGGTGAGGAGTCAAGCATGCGAGGTAAGGGAGAGCGTGGCATGTGCTTCTCCCATTCCCAAGGCACTGGCTCCATCTCCCTGCAGCATCACAACTGCAGTTTGCTGTCTCTCGGCAACTGGTAACCAAGGCTACCATCTCCCTGCTGCTTGCCCGGAGCCCCATCTCTATTTTTATCAGCAACGGGAGAGACCAGATCCAGATTTAGGGGAGTTGTACATTTGTGCATATGGCTTGGGGCTTAGGTGCATTTTGTGCGTACTGCAGTAGTGCAGGCTCCCTAACTCCCACACCCTCACATGCGATGGGTTTATTTGTGTACTTGTACTGAGTGTGGGCGTGCTTGCGCAGTTGTGTGCACGGGCATATCCATCGCATGCACACGTGTGTTCCGCAGTTGCACCATGCACGTATTTCCCCGTGGCGCAGCATGGTGCCGCTTGAGCAAACCTCGGGGTACGTTCGCACTTCCTCTGAAAGTGCGAATTTCATGCTTGCAAGCTGGCGTTCCACACCTGTCTTGTGCTTTTATAAAAGGAAACCATCATTTTGTGGAAAGCGATCAAGCTTGGCAGACTCGCATGTGGGAGGGAAACTACAAAATCATCCTGTGGCATCTTAAACACTAACCCATTTATTAGATTATGACCTTTCATGGACTAGAGTCCACTGTACAGTGGTACCTCAGGTTATATACGCTTCAGGTTACATACGCCTCAGGTTACAGACTCCGCTAACCCAGAAACAGTGCTTCAGGTTAAGAACTTTGCTTCAAGATGAGAACAGAAATCGCACAGCAGCGGCACAGCGGCAGCAGGAGGCCCCATTAGCTAAAGTGGTGCTTCAGGTTAAGAACAGTTTCAGGTTAAGTACGGACCTCCAGAACGAATTAAGTACTTAACCTGAGGTACCACTGTAAAGCTTATACCACAATAGATTAATTAGTGTTTAAAGGGCTGTCAGACATTTTTTTGGGTTTTTTTGCTGCAACAAGTTAGTTTATTTTATACCCCACCTTTCCTCCAAGGAGCTCAAAGGGGCATACATTTTTCCCTGTGAGGTAAACTAGGCTGGAAGACAGTAACTGGCTAAAGGTCACCCAATGAGCTTCATGGCTGAGTGGGGATTTGAACCTTGTCTCTCAGGCCCTAGTCCTGGGACACTCTAACCCAGCTTGTTTTGGACTACAACTCCCATCATCCTTAGCTAGCAGGACCCAGTAGTCAGGGACGATGGGAACGGTAGTCCAAAAACAGCTGGAGTCCCAAGTTTGGGAAACCCTGCTCTAACCACTACACCACACTGGCCAGCCCCCCCCAGATGTTCTTGCAATGTGAGTCCGAGTGACTTTTCACGCTTTATTCGCCAGCCTGGATTCACCAGTGCTCACCCTGATAAACATGCAAAGCATGGCTGGGAGGGATGTGGACTTCGACTTGCATTAGACTTGCAACAGGCTCTGGCTCTCTGATGCACCTCTCTGCAATGTTTGGATTAGGACCAGCCGTAGCTCAGTGCCTGAGAACATGCTTTGTACCTAAGAAGGTATTTGGTGCAACCACTGACATTCTCAGATAAAATAAAATGGATCAGGTAGCAGCAGGTTATGGGAAAGACCCCCTGCCCCAAACCCTAGAGAGTCATTGCCAGTCAGAGTAGTTAATACTTGGAGAGATGGATGAATAGGAAGCTGTCTTATATCAGGCCAGGCTGTGGGTCTCATAGCATGAGAGTTTCAGGACACAGGTCTCCTTTTCCTCTTCCACTGCATCAGACATTAGTAGAACTCTGATGCCCTGGGTTGTTGTATAAGGTGTGATGTGTGGCTTTCTCCCTATTATGTAATGCAGCATGTACCTAGTTCCAGCACTGAATACCTGCTCTTACACAATTCCGGATGTTCCCTACACCCTGGAAAGTGCCAGGATATTAGTATGGTAAATGATTGTGCTCCCGACAGAGGACAGTGCCGAAAGCACGCCAGCAAGCCAGTTGTATAACACACCCTGCTATAGCCAGGATGCAAAACTCCCCATTCCGCAGGGGCCAGAGTGTGCACACAGCCTACTGCTGTGTGGGAAATCCAGATGGGAACAGATGGCAGTAGGCACCTGCGGTTGCCCTCTTTGCAGCTTTGCATGTGTGCACAAGAACGCAGCTTTCCCCCTACAGTGACTGGTGTTGTATTTGTATCAACACAGTACTAGGTCGACAAACGTTTAATGGCTAGTGGTCACTGGGGGTGGTCAACCTGTGTCTTGAGTCGTACCGTTTTCAACTCAGGCAGTGACTCAGATGATTGAATAATCTTCCACTTACGGTAACTGTGATCAATATCCCTCCATGCTGTTTACTAGCATGTTGAGGAGTAAGGCTCTCACCTCACCTCCACCCCCCATGTTCAGTTTTCTATGTGGAATGCATGCTTTTTGTATGGAAGAGCATTGAGTCATGCGCGTCTTTAGGCCTGAAGTGGTTTAGCCCGGCTATGGGATGACCACATTGAGTGACGGCTTAGCCTCAGTCAGGGCAGGACAGGAATTAAGCCAGAAGCATATTCGCCTTGAAAGAGGTGGACAATCCCAGTTGAGCCCGTCTCCCCTTGATTCGAGGTTTTTAAGCAGAGGTTGGATGGCCATCTGCCATGGATGCTTTAGCTGAGATTCCTGTTTTGCAGGGAGTTGGAACAGTTGACCCACAGGGTCCCTTCCAGCTCTATGATTCTATGATTCCTCATCTTCCCGTGAAAAAAGGAGGCCTTCATTTCTGGCAGTGTGTTCCTGTGTCCTCACCGAACATGAGCTTTTGCATGTGAGAGAATGTATTTCTCTACACAGAGTGAGTGTGGGCACTGAAGAAGCAAGACACACACGCACACCAGTGAAACTTCTAATGTTGCTTGCTTGCATTATGCGGATGAGAACTAGAAAGGCTCAGTGTTCTGGGACAGATCCCTTTATGTGGCCCTGAACTCCTTGGAGGAACTATGGATCGTCCGGGATTTGGTGGCCAACTCTTAGGTCCATTTAATCTGGAGGCCCTCTGCATTCCTTTTAGACGGACAGGATGGTGCGCTGTAAGTCGCCCCTCCCTTTAAGCCACCTTGAAGTAAGGAACTTAAGATACAGCTTTGATTTCTGTCGTTCACCCGAGAGAGAGGTACGGTATATCTGGGTTTTGAGTGTCACGTGCCTCCTGTTCTGCGAATATGTTTTCCTCCCTCTGTGCTACCTTCTGTCCTTTGCACTCAGCGGACATAAAATGCGCTTGCTGGCGAGAGAGAAGGCGGTGTGTGTGTGTGTGTGTGTGTGTGTGTGTTGCCCTTGGGCTGCAGAGTTTGCAGGAAAAAAGTTCTGCGGGCTCCTGTGAGGCAGCAGGTCTGCATGCAGCATGCGTGGCTGTGTCGGGGCAGAAGCATGAGGAAGGCTAGGCTCCTATGAGTTCTCTGCATGTGAGTCGATGTGCATTGCAGAGTGAGCATTGCAGAGTGAGCGTGGGTGGCGCTTTTTCTGTGCAATTGTTTTTTTCTCTCCCCCCCCCCCGCCCCAACGTCATGGTCAGTCTTCCCTTCCACCCCGCCCTTGGCGTAAGGCAGTGCGTGCTGGGAGTGGTGTGTTTGTGTCCTCTCCTTCTCACCCCCCCCCCAATTCCCTCAACAATGGGATCCTCGCCCAGGCCTGGCCTTGTGCCCAGATCTAGTGTGTGTGTGCTTGTGTATTGGTGTGTGTGTGTGTCTGTGATGGGGGGGGGTGTTCCTACGTGTCTCCTTACTTCACCTCATAGCCTATTGGCTGCCTGCTGGGGGAAAGAGGCTGGCTACAACTCACCCACCCCCAGCTGTGAGCAGAGGCAGCATTGAGTCAGTCTTGCGGGGGAAGGGGCTGTGGTACTCAGGGACAGGAAGGGGCTAAGGGAGGAGGTGAGTGTGAGTCATAGGGAGGCAAGCGGAGGCAGTTCTGTGGAAGAGGAGGCAGGGGGGGTGCCCTGGAGTGCACGACACTCGGGGTTCACTGCCTCTCTGCCCCCCCTTGCCCACACTCCTTTTTCCCGCCACCCTGCCCTAGGGAGGATAGATTATCCCAGGAATGCGTCTGTGCTGCAAGCTCTTAATCCCCAGCCGCACTGGGCTGCCTGCCAGCAGAAGCAGCTTCAGTGCATATGTGTGAGTAGTATGATAGGAGGGACTTTAATGTACGGACACGTATGTATCTAGGAGCATGACGGTGATGCACTCATCTTAAAAGGTCCTCCCTCAGCCTGCATGCTTAGCTGGGCTCGCGCCCATGTGCCCCATTCAGGTGTTACACAAGGATGCACTTAATCCCACGTGTGGGTCTGTCCATGCGTATAGCTAGCCAGGCGTGCGCCTTATCAAGGGTATGCTGGTGTGTATGTGTGTGTCCATGCCTCTGCGTCTATTCGATGTGGTGCCCCCTCACAGGCATCTGCCAGGGCATGTGTGGCCACAGGAATGACCACGATCCAAGTGGGTGCCCACATGGGCACAAAGTGGGTGGGGAAGGGGCATGTGGGGTGTATCATGTATGCACTGCATTTACACTCTACCTTTCTCCCCAAGGAGATCAGGGTAGGGTACCTGGTTCTCTCTCTCTCCCCCCTCCCCACATCCTTCATTTAATCCCCACAACAAGCCCAGGCTCAGAGGTGGTGACTGGTCCAAGGTCACGCCAAGGCAGCTTCACCTCTTGAGCAAGGATTTGAACCCTGGTCTCTCCCAGGTCCTAGACCGTTGTGCGCTAAGTCAATAAGCGGGGGGGGGGGGGGCAAACACCACAAATCTTGCACAGCTTTCCTCAATATCCCCTCCCTACTTTGCTTTGTCTTAAAAACAAAACAAAACTGCATTAGCCCTATTTGTTTCCTCTTTTTTCATACTCTTGACCTGGTTGGCCCCGTCACTACTTCCTGCCCATCCTTACCCCCCCATCTTCCCTTTTATTGCCCTTCCTCTTACCCCGCTTCCCCCTAAGCCCCCCCCTTCTTCCCTATGCCCCCTACTCTCATTTCCCCCTTTGCCTCCACCCCTCCACCCTTTGCCCCCACTCATTTCCATCCCCCTCCGCCCCCAGGATTTTCCCACCTCGCGCCCCCCCCGCCCCCCATCCTTCCCCTGCCCCCCTTATCACGCCTTTCTTGCCCCCTCTCCCCTCACTTCGCCTCCCTTTTTCTCTCCTCCGCTCCCCCCCCCTCCCCGGGCGTGGTCTCTCCCTCTCTCCCTGGGTTCCGACGGGCGGGCCTGAGGCGGCGGTAGAGTACAAGAGAGAAGACGGGGGGGGGGGGAGTCGCGGGAGGCGGGAGAAGAGGAGGAGAAGGCGACTGGTAGTAAACCACGGCCAATGGGAATCCCTCTCACCCCCCACCTCTCTCTCTCTCTCTCTCTCTCTCTCCCTCTCTCTCTCTCTCTCCCGCCCCGCGATCCGTTCCTTCCCCCCCCACCGCCACCCTCGCGGCGGCTCGCGGATTTGCATATGACTGACATTCCAGGGGCGGCCAATGGGCGGCCGCGGTGCGTGCGGCAGGGAGGGGTGCTCATTTGCATGTGAATGACCCAGCGCGGCGGCAGCCAATGGCGCGGCGGGGGCTAATTGGGCATGCGTGACGACGGCAGTCTGCGTGAGTGTGTGTGAGGGAGAGAGAGAGAGAGAGAGCGCGAGTGAGTGAGGAGAAGAAGGAGGGAGCGGGCGAGGAGAGCGAGAGGAGGGCGGTTCGGGCGAGGGGGCCGCCCTTGTTCGTAGCCCAGAGCGGCCGGGAGAGGGAGGAGGAGGCGGGCAGGCAGTGAATGGTGTTTGGTTACAACGTTACAACCGGAGGGGACGGCGCGACAGGCGGAGCAGCAGCAGCGACAGCCTCCTCCCTCCGTCTCCGTCAAGACGCTCCGCGACAAGCAACCGCCCGCCTGTCGCCGACAGTGGCTGCGAGGAGGAGGAGGAAGGGGAGGCGGGCAGACGGGAATAGGCGGACAACTCGCGACCTCTCCCCTTCCCCTCCCTCCCCCACCCCGGTCTCTTCCTGCCTTCCCAATGCGCGCACACCGTAATCCTGCCAGGCGACAAGCCTCTGGCCGGGGATCGGGGCAGGCGGTGTGGGCGCGCTCTCTCTCCGCCCCCCTTCCAACCCCTCTCCTTCCTACCCACCCGCTTTCATCGCTGAGGTGCTAAAGTGCCCTTGCATACTCGCACACACCCACCTCTAGAAACTGCACCTCAAAGCAGCCTGTATTTCCCTCCCTCCCTCCCTCCCTCCCTCTCTTTTTCTCTCCCACCAGCACCTTCCTCTCAACACTGCTGGACCCACACGCCCCTCTCTTTTTGCACACCCTGCCAGAGCAGCCGGCTTGGCACATGGGTGCGCGCACACACACGCCACCGCCACACGGCTACCTACCTCGCCTCCCTCTGCTCCCCCACCCTAAGATGTTTCCTAACTTACCCCATGCTGACTGCCGGACACGCTGCTGCGCCTGTGAGGAGGACCAGAGCAGGCCGTAGGAGAAGAGTGTTGCCCCTCCTGCTGCTGCTGCTGCTGCTGTTGCACATGGGCGGCAGTGTCGTGGTGAGCCTTCAGATTGTTGACATCCAGCTGGCCTTCGCCCCGCATGGGACTTTCTAAGGTGGCCCTCTGCCGTGGAGAGGAACTGGCTTGCTGACCCAGCGCGCACCCAAAGCTGCAGACTTCAGTTGGCCTGTTAAAGAGACCACCCCCCCACGCCTCCCTCCCCAGGGTAAGGGCAGGGGGAGAATGCTCTCCGGACTGGGCAGCTGAGAGACACGTGGTCCACCTGCCCTCAGGACAACGGCTCAACACGCCTTGGGATGTTCTCCACAGAAAGACCCCCGTCAGCGTTGCCCCCTCTGCCACACAGGGGGCTAGGCATGTTCGGTCAGTGAATTCTGGGTTGCAGAGTGGTAATTCTGAAAGGTGGATATGTTTGTTTATGGAGACATGCAAGGCACGCCTTGGTCTTCTCTCATACTCTCTTCATGCTGGAAAGATGGGTGATTGGAAGATATAGTTGACCTGAAGCTGACCTTTAACCTTTCTTGTGTCGCAAGAGATTGAGGGTGTTTTCCATTTCATACTGAGATGACTGTAGAAGTGAAATCTGCAGGATGGAAGGGGGCGTGGGTTCCTTGATATTTCCATTTCATTCACATAGTCCCCTTTTAAGTTCAGGAGGTCAGTTGGCTGCAGATGGGGAATGGTATTCGAAGATTCCCTCTTCCCCTTCCGTGGCTACAATTTCTATTCCTTGTCTTAAGACGAGGAGCAAATGTTGGATATTTGAATTTGCAGTATTGTGTTTGGTGGTCCATTATGCTAGCAGCAGCTTGGCACCCAGGTGAACTTTTTCTTGGAGTTGGAGATGTTGCAAGTGACAGAACAGCAGCCTTTTTTTTCAGCATATCTGGATGCAGTAAAAAGACACAGCAGCCTGTGGTAAAGGTGGCAACCCTGACTGAGTTTTGTCTGAAGCCCCTCCCTATGGGCACTCCTCCCCTCTCCTCCCCACCCCTTTATTAGCATCCTCTGTGGAAAGGTGATTGGAGAAGATTCCATGTGTTGCTGTTTTCATGCTTTCAGTTCTTTTAATTTGCATGCCATGTCTTGCATCCATGCCAGCTCAGTGAACTTGCTTGCTTTGTCTCCACCTCTGTAGATGAGAAATCAAGGCTTAGGGAATGCTGGTGGGCTTGCGGTTGGTTTATAAAACTGGATTTCTTGTCCTGTTCTCTGTGTTGGATGGGGGCATCTTGGGGGTCAGGAAAGGACGCGGGATGCCATGATTCCACATGGTGCTGCTTCAGACGAGCCCTGTTCTTCGTCACGTGTGTTGTAGTTTTTCTCGATGGACAGCAGCTTCAATCTTGGAAGCTAAATCAGTAATCTTTACTTGGGGGGGGGGTCAGCCTCCAGTCGTGACATTTTAAGAGCCTTGTTGCTTTGCTGAGACCGGAGGGAGGGTCTTACTATTTTGTGCCCTTCCTTCTGCTGTCGCCCTCCTCCCTTCTCATCCTTCCCCTCCGCATAGGGATGTGGTCACCAGCCGGAGGACAGGAAGCCACTGAGCCAGCATTTCCCGGCACA
Source organism: Podarcis erhardii (assembly GCF_964252035.2). NCBI lineage: Eukaryota > Metazoa > Chordata > Lepidosauria > Squamata > Lacertidae > Podarcis > Podarcis erhardii. The sequence goes on along the minus strand of NC_138511.1, from coordinate 81,827,705 downwards.
GTCCAACCACGATGCGCTGAGTGCTTTTAATAATTGAGTTAACTTTACACGCAGGCACAGGAGCGATGTGACTGATCCATCGGGGATGCAAAGGAAGGAAGAGAGAGAGAGAGGAATGATGGGAAAGGGGCTTAGCACTGGGAATAGAACTATCCTTTTCTTTCTGGAAAGCAGAGGGCCCCCCCTTCTATTATGATTTTAGCATTTTTCTTATCAAACAAGTACATCCATTTTTTAAAAAACCCCAAACCGTAAGTAAAATCCAAATAAAACCAAAAGCCCCCAGCCTGCAAAGGAATGATGAGCAATGCAGGGACATGGGAAACTTTATATACCAGGACAGATTATTTGTCCATCTGGCTCAGCATTGCCTACTTTGGCTGGCAGCAGCACCCCAGGGCCTCTGGTAGAGGCATTTCTTGACCTGACCTTTTTAGCTGGGGATGCCAGGGATCAAACCTGTGGCCTTCTGTGTATTATTCCACCAAAGTATAGTCAAAACTAAGTATGAATTGGTTTTCTGGTAGGTATGTTATTGCTTGTGGAGTGCTGAGCACTTAAGAATGCAGGTGACCCTGAGCAGCAGTTGCTTCACGGGGATGAGGGTAGCATAAAGTATGTTAGGTTGTGCTGTAAGTTTGTGCTGCTGTTTAGAATCAACACTACTCACTCCACAGAATTAAGCCTGAGGCATCTTTGTGCACAGCTGATTAGCATGTAGTTTTCCAGTTATGCATGTCAGCTGTGTTTTGTAGAGGCTGTTTGTGGGATGGTAGGGTGTCCTGTGTTGTTTCCTGTAAAAAACAACAACACATGATATGGTTTGTTGCAGTGGTGCAAGGCTCTGGTTTAGTCACACTGGTTTAGTCAAGCTGTAGTGGACACTGTGAGTCCACGTGCCATAGAGCTGAGTGTCTCCTGTAGAGGTGTTTTCACAATATTTTCAGCTTACTGGTGTTGCGTATGCGGTTTGTTTTTTGGGTGCCATAGAACCAGGAAGTACAGATGCTGCAAATTTGATTGTGTGTGCACACGCGTACGCAAACACATGCAAGCCAGCTCAGGTCTCTCTCTCCTAAGCAATAATAGCCTTTTCTTGGAACCCCAAGAAGGAAGTCTTGCTTAGCCTGATACAGGGGCAGCAGGAAGTGATGGGAGGGAGAGCCAGTGCAAGCAGATCACTTCCACCTTCAAGGAATAGCTTCTAATGGGGGGCAGTGCTGATGTCTATGGACACTTCCTAGGTGGGGAGGACCTTCTTCTCCTGAGGGCACAGCCCTGGGGCGCCGTTTGGCTTCCCTTGCCCCATGCAGCCTGAGCTCCTGAGGATGCTCTCAAGCCCTCTGGCTGGGATGGAGCCAAGTAGCTTGGCTGCCCCAGCAAGCGTGGGAGTCTGAGTGAGCTGGGCCCCTCACCCCTTCCCTCCCCTTCCCCTCCTGCAGCTGTAAAATTCCTTTGCCTGGCTTCCAGCTGGGAAGGGCGGAGGAGGGGGGTGTTGCTTCCTGGCAGGCAAAGGAGAAAATCTCTCCCACCCCCAGGGACCTAGAAGCTAGCGATAAGGCATGGCACAGATTGTGGCTGTTAGAGGTGTGCATGAGAGAGAAAGGGAACTGGAGGAAGGGAGGCTTGGACTGTGATTCAACCCTGGAATCCCGACTCCCAGTCTCCTCTTCCCTTTATTTTACTTGCTGGTCTGAGCTGACTGTTGCAACACTTTCTCTCTTCTCCCGTTCCTTCCAGTGTGGACAAATGTGGAGCCACGGTCTGTGGCTGTATTCCCATGGCACTCCCTTGTGCCCTTCCTGGCTCCCAGCCAGCCTGATTCCTCCGTGCAGCCGACCGAAGGCCAGCAGCCTGTCAGCCACCCGTCTACATCCAATCAGAACAAAGGCAAGTGCGCAGGGCGGGGCGAGGGGAAGAAAGGGGGCAGGTGCTGAATTTCCACCAAGGTTTCCTGCTATGGGACAGGCCAGCAGGTAGGACCGGGCATGCTTGCAACTCCTTGCCCTCCTCCGCAAGAGCACATGGCTGTTCATTCTCACCCGAGGCTTTCCATTTCAGAACCTCCAGAATCAGCTGCTGTGGCCCATGAGCTTCCCAGCGTGTCTTCGGGGGCCGAAACAGGGAGGCCAAACACTTCGCACCCTGACAGCCCGACTCCAGTTTCCCAGCCATCAGCGGCGACTCCTGGAGGGAGCGGAGGGCCAGCCCAGCAGGAAGATGACGTCCCAGGGCACTCGCGCCTGGACAGCGAGACAGAGAGCGATCACGACGATGCGTGAGTTCTGCTGCCTTCTGGGGCTGCTCCATCGTGCTTTGTTGCGGTTCTCCTTCCAACAGCCTTGTGAGGTCACAGCTCCCCCCCCCACCTGACAGACAGCTGTTTTATAGCTGTGGGCGACTTGCACAAGCTATAAGTCCACGATAGAGGTGGGACCCCAGCACAGTGGAGCAGGGAATGTGCTGCTGGAAGGAGCGGCGTGAGGCAGTTGGGAGAGAACCCTAAAACAGAGAGGGAACGGGGAGCATGGTTAAGTTGAAGGAGGATGTCAGGAGACCCGGGCGAGGTGGCGGCGCTGGGAATAGTTTGGAGAAGATGGTGAAATTGGACTTCCTTCTGTAGGTTCCTGTCCGTTGTATCTTCTGAGATGCAACTCCCACTGCTGCCGGGCAAGCGTCGTACCCAGTCACTGAGCGCTCTGCCCAAAGACCGAGATTCATCTTCCGAGAAGGATGGGCGCAGTCCTAACAAGGTGAGGGATCTTTTTCTTCATCACCTCTTCTCTCTCTCTCTCTCTCTTTCTTTCTCATATTCCTTAGCCTCCCTTCTCCCCATTCAGCTGTGGAATGCTCCACCAGTATTCAGGGTTCACCCTGGGTAAAATATAAGTTTAGTGGTGGCTTTGGTGCTCTTTGCATCCACACACCCCCCTTTTTTTTTTGCAGAGAGAAAAAGATCACATCCGGCGGCCTATGAATGCTTTCATGATCTTCAGCAAGCGACACCGGGCCCTGGTGCACCAACGGCACCCTAACCAAGACAACCGTACCGTCAGCAAGATCCTAGGCGAGTGGTGGTACGCGCTGGGGCCCAAGGAGAAGCAGAAGTACCACGACCTGGCCTTCCAGGTACAGCCTCCTAGGGAGCGTAACACGGAGAGTGAGTCGGGAGCCTTATCTGCAAGTGCTGTTGCCTCCCATAGTGCAGCTAGCATGCCTGTCTTAGATCAGTGGCTTCTTTCATCCAGCATTCTGTCTCCCAAGAGTGATGCTGTTAAGCAGGGCCTGATGGTGAAAGCCAGGGCTGTATGCATGTAACCTTTTCAGGAGTACAGAAAAGGTACGCAAGCTTGTATGGTTGCAGACCTGAGTTTCTGAAGAATATCTGCTTTCATGTAATTACAAAAGCAAGTCTCCGGCCTTTAGGTTGCCAAAATATGCTTGAAAAATTCATAGCTAAAGCCTAGTAAAATCTCAGAAGCAGCAGTTTTAAAGGGAACATGGATGCTGTGTCTTGCTTTGTTTCTTTTCCCAGTGTATAGCAACGATGCACAATTTGCTCATTTTAGATGGGATTCAGATCTCCATTGCACAGAATTTTAACTTTTGTGGCATGGAGTCTGCAACAGCCATTCCCACTTTTCCCCCTCAGTAGCTGGTACATTGCCTAGGAATCTTTTCTTCATTTCTCTCCGTTCTCGACTTTCCTCTCTCCCTGCCCCCCCCAAAAAAAACCAGGTGAAGGAAGCCCATTTCAAAGCACACCCTGACTGGAAGTGGTGTAACAAAGATCGGAAAAAGTCTAGCTCAGACGTGAAGCCCTCGGGGCCAGGGGGATGCTCCAAGGAGACCCGAGAACGCAGCATGTCTGAGACGGGTACCGCTGCTGTGCCAGGAGGTGAGCTCCTTTCATATCTCTCTTCCCCCTGCCACCCCCACCCCTTGCTTTAAGGCTCTCTCCTTCTTGTCTTATCACTCTCTGCTTCCCCACCAGGCCCTTCCGAGATGCAGGTGCTGCTGGGGCCAGAGGGCAAGGCAGGCATGGTAGGATCCGGCCACAGCCATGGGGAGCGGATCCTGCCCTCGGCGGGGCCTGGCGCACAGCGCCCCCGGGCCTTCTCCCACAGTGGGGTGCATGGGATGGAGAGCGACCATGACAGCCAGGTGCTGCAGGTACGTTGGCACACTCTTCTGGCGGCGAGGGGCGGGGCAGTAGGAGGTCATGGAGAATCTGGGTTCCGATCAGTTCCAGGGGAACTGGGGCTTTGGGAAGGAGAAGGGATTATTGCTTGCTACATTATTATGGCCTACACTAGTTCTGGGGTTTCCTTGTCGGTTCAGCTGTTGTTTTGCCACCCAGTTCCTTCTTTCAGCTGAAGTCTGACCTGACACAAATCCTTCAGGTCGCAGATCAAGGATCACCTTGTTGCTCTGGGAGATGCGAGGCTCTAACAGATGACACTATTCTGTTCCAGATGTGCTCAGGACAGTCTCTGTACGTCAGTGGGAAGGGGCAGTTCGGGGGGCTGGGCCCTTCGGGGTCCCCATTTGCAACCCCAGGCGAAGGCCCCAGGCACTCCTTGCACCTGCACTCCTCCCGTGCCTCCCGTTCTCAGCGCACAACCAGCGAGGACATGACCAGCGACGAGGAGCGAATGGTCATCTGCGAAGAGGAGGGTGATGACGACGTCATTGGTAAGGAGTCCCTGCCCCAAATGCTAGCACAACGCTTTCGCTTATCCCTGAATCACACTGAGCTCGGAGCATTTAAACTTGTTGCCCTAAATTCCTGCATGGCTGCCCTCCTCCTAAAGTAAAGGATGAGGAACATTGCAAATATACTGGGGGTGAGGAAGATGACACGTTAATTAAATGCTGTGGTTTCAAGAACTTGATGCAAACCATGAACTAATAGTTCAGCATTAAATTTAAGTTGAAAGCTGGAGGACTGATTTTCATCAATAAGACGTGCACTGTTTTGGAATAAGCTTGCTGGTCTGCTAACTGTTGCCCTCACATCTGCAGCAAGAATAGCGTGTGGTCTTGTATGGCCTTGGTGCTGCTCTTGTGCTATAAATATGAGTGTACCTATATTCTTACCTACCCACTGACCCAACTCTTGCTAGGAGTTTGCCCCTTGCAGACTAGAAGGTTATTCAGCACTGTGTTATAGGTGCACCTAGCTTGTTCTAGGGCATGACTTAAAGTTGCTTTCTGGGGCGATGGGAGCCCAGTTTGTTGTCCTGCAAACCCAAATTCATGCAAATCTACCATGTGCCACACAAATCTTGTACTTAATCTGTTATCAAATGATGTTACATCTGATAAAATTCAGTGAAACCAAGGAGGCAGGATTTTCTGCGATTTCTGGGAGCTTGTAGAGGCGAAGAAGCTGGGCCCCCTAAGTTATCTTTGACTCTCACTTCTACAATGCTAAAGTTGATTGGGTGGGACTGGAAAGGCTGTGACCCCCATGGATTTAAGAAAGTGTTAGGTTTTTGTGAAATACCTTGTGATTTGCTGCACGGATAATGTAGCGCAAGGATGAAGAAATTGCTACTCTTCCATTACTGATGAGTGGTATCCTTTTTTCTCTATGTATTCTGAGATTGTAGTTTGTGGGCATGGAAAATGGTACTGGGAAATTAGTACTTGGGATTTAGCATCTTCAAAATTCCTTAAGTTTCTAACATTTAAGACTGCAAAGATGGGCTGGTGGACTGCCTTTCCATGACTGGGAGAGAAGCAAAGTGAAAATACGCAAACCAAGTAAATATATAAAAACAAAACAAATTCCTTCCAGTAGCACCTTAAAGACCAACTAAGTCAGTTTTTGGTATGAGCTTTCGTGTGCATGCACACTTCTTCAGATACACTGAAACAGAAGTTTCCAGACCCTTCTATATAGTGAGAAGGTGGGGAGGGGTATTACTCAGAAGGGTGGTGGGAATGGGTGATTGGCAGATAGCTGTGATGAGCCTGTTGACGACTCTTAACGACTGCAATAGGTCTTACAGGAAAAAGCAAGGGGTGAAAAGGTGAAAAATGGCAGAAATATTTTTCAGAAATAGACTGGAAAGAGAAGCTGCTGAATTACAACTTATCACCAAACTTAAAACCATGGAGAAACCTGGTCTGAACAAAGACCTTGGATTCTTATCTCATTATACATGACAAAGCCATTTTTCACCTTTTCACCCCTTGCTTTTTCCTGTAAGACCTATTGCAGTCGTTAAGAGTCGTCAACAGGCTCATCACAGCTATCTGCCAATCACCCATTCCCACCACCCTTCTGAGTAATACCCCTCCCCACCTTCTCACTATATAGAAGGGTCTGGAAACTTCTGTTTCAGTGTATCTGAAGTAGTGTGCATGCACACGAAAGCTCATACCAAGAACTGACTTAGTTGGTCTTTAAGGTGCTACTGGAAGGAATTTGTTTTGTTTTGACTATGGCAGACCAACACGGCTACCTATCTGCAAGTAAATATATGCCCTCGTTAGCATGATTTATGCAGATTGCAGAATAGTGTGACTGTCCTGAATGCCTGGATAGCTCAGTTGGCTAGAGTGTGGTGCTGATAACGCCAAGGTTTGCAGGTTTGATCCCATATTCCTACTAGATGATCCTCAGGATCCCTTCAAACAATACGATTCTATGATTCCACCGTGTTTTTCCCCTCCTCCTGATTTATACAGTCTTGCCAATAAAAAGGAACTTTAATTTACTTCGGTCAGAGTGCAACACCGACTGTTCTTTACCTGCAGTGACAAGCTGTGCTATTACACTGTAAGCTAAACAAATGTTCCCCGCTACCCAAACCGTTCAAATTTTATTAGCTCAAATAAATGAATGGAATTTCCTCTTCTAGACACAAACTCAATTCAGCAATGGAAGCAGCCACCTCTTTTCGAACAGTAGCTTTAGGCAAGCTGCTCTAATCACCAAATTGCACCACAGAAGGAAGAAAGAGGGATAAAACTCAAAATATTGGTGGCGGGAGGGGTGCAAAGTGAGGGCACAGGAGTGATGACGTCCCCTTTGGGGAGCGTGGAATCTCCTCCCAGGTGCCATTTCATATTGAAGTCTTCTGTCTTACTCCCATAACCATAATGGCTCAGACTTCCCCATTTATTAAAAAAACACAGGTGTTTTCTGTACCACGAGATCATTGTACTCTGTATTAGTTAATGTGGAATAAGCTGCTCTCAAACAAGCTTCTCTATGTCCTGATTCCCTTGCACACAATCCATCATGTGGGATAGAATGCAGAGTGAGGCAGTTTGCTGTGCTGCTTTATTGAGGCTGGATGTTCTTGGCGGTAGAGCCAAGTGACCTGCATGCAAAAGACCCCAGGCTTAATCATTGGAATTTCCAGGTAGACGCCTGCTTGGCACCCTGGAGAGCATCAGCCAGCCAGTTACTGCAGACAGTATTGAGGCAGATGAGGCCAGTGGTCTGATTCTGAATAACGTGTCTTCCTAATCCCAAGAGGCATTTATTACAGGAGTGGGATAGTCCCATTCTTGTTGCTACTTGCTTTTTAGATTGTGAACGTAGTGGTAGTGGTGCATACTGGCATTAAAAGGTAACTAAGGGATGCGGGTGGCGCTGTGGGTCAAAGCCTAGGACACAGAGCCTAGGACTTGCCAATCAGAAGGTCGGCAGTTCGAATCCCCGTGACGGGGTGAGCTCCCGTTGCTCAGTCCCTGCTCCTGCCAACCTAGCAGTTCGAAAGCACGTCAAAGTGCAAGTAGATAAATAGGTACCGCTCTGGCGGGAAGGTAAATGGCGTTTCTGTGTGCTGCTCTGGTTTGCCAGAAGCGGCTTAGTCATACTGGCCACATGTACGCCGGCTCCCTCGGCCAATAAAGCGAGATGAGCGCCGCAACCCCAGAGTTGGCCACGACTGGACCTAATGGTCAGGGGTCCCCTTTACCCCCTTTTTAATCTGCATTTAAATGCAATCTTGATTATTTACTGAACAAGATTCTCTGAACACCAGAAGCCAGATTGCTCTGCTTCAAAGCTGGGCTGCGGGTAGGTAAAGAGATGGACATTTCTGCCTCTCGTTTTCTGTCCTGCGCGGTGTTTTGTTGTGCCCTGGTTATTGGCCCATTACCAGCACCTTCTTTTCCTCTGATTACTTAGCTCCCTTCTGCACCCAGAGCCCCTAATTTAGATCTCTTCAGGGGGCCAGCAGCTACAATTCCTAACACACACACACACACTGCAAAAAATTAGAAATTTTGCCTGTACTTGCAGTAAGTGAATTTGCAGATTTGCAGTAATCCTATCTCTCGGATAAAAATCTCTGCCTCTCCAGGAGAGTTTTGGAGAGGGAGTGGGGGATGTTTGGAGGTGGTCAGGTGTCTTGCTGACTCATGCTTCTGCCCTCTTACAGCTGATGATGGGTTCAACCCTGCTGATGTTGACCTCAAATGCAAGGAACGAGTGACGGACAGCGACAGCGAGGGTTCCTTGGGGGATGAATCCGACAACAAGGTGAGTAGGCTGGAAGTAAAGGAATAAGGGTGCAACTATAAGCCTTGCAACATAAAGAGGTTGTGGCAAAGAGAGAGGAATCTTTGCTTTTTGTGGGGGTCTGGCAGTGGGATGCTTCAGAGTGTTCAAAGCACCGCATGCGTCTTCCTTGCTGCAAGCTAAACTCCTGGCTTTTGGTATGGCATCTTTAGAGGTTTTTAATTAATGCTTTGTGTTAAGATGAGCAAACACAAGCACAGTCCTTTGCAGGCAAGGCGCTGGAGCTGAGAGAGGGGGACTTTGCTGCCCTCTTGGTGGAAGTGAGATTCGAAATGCGAACTGTCCTGGTTCAGAACTCATTCCTGTTTTGGGACTTAGAATTGCAGAGTTGCAAGGGATTCCGATGGTCATTTAGTCCAACCCGCTGCTATGCAGGACTGGCGATGCTGTAAGGAAGAGTATGAAAGCAACGCTGTCGAGGAGATTGCTCACAGGTGTTCGGCAGCCTTCTAACCCTTTCCCCATCTGCTCGCAGGACTTTGGGCGCAAGCTCTTCTCCCCGGTGATCCGCTCGGCTGCGCTGCCTCCTTCCTCCGGTGCCTTTGCCCCCTGCCGCCCGCCGCCCCCTCTGGACTTGGAGCCACCCCCGCCTCCCCACAGCCTCGACCAGCAGCCCCCTCCCAAGACGTACGGCTCCTTCCAGCTGGCCCCCAGCACCTTCAAGGCCCAAGACTCCCGAGGAGGGCTCCGCCCTCACAACACCCCAGCCAAACGCCTGGAGCCGCGCTTCGAATCGGCGGCAGCCTCTTACCGGCGGAAGCGGGCAGACAGTGCTGGAGGGGGCTCTCAGGCAGCAGCCACAGAGTCTGGGGTGGCCCCCCTGGCCGCCCCTACTCACTCGGTCATCTCTTCACCTGGTGGAATGTTTCAGGCCGTGGTGCTCTCCGATTCCGCCCGCTTGTCCTCGGGCACCGTGCTGGTGACGGCCCCGTCCATGAGCGCCCCGAATGTGGGAGTGATCGGCTACAGCGGCGCACCCAGCCTGGTCCGCACGGCCTCCACCGTTGTCACCAACGTGGTCAAGCCGGTTAGCAGCACCCCGGTGCCCATCGCCAGCAAGCCCTTTCCGCGCGGGTCAGGGGAGGGGCTCCCGTTGCTCAGCCCCCCTCCCTCAGACGGGGCCACAAAGGCGGAAGGGATTTCTGTGGGGCGCCTCGGCCTCCTCTACGCCGACAAGAAGACTCAGCCGCCCTCGGCGATGCCTGGGATCCAAGCCACGTCGCCTCACCTTGTAGCCGGCCCTCTCATTGGGCAAGGCTTGACCGCTGTGGGGAAGGGGCCTGCCAACCAGGGCAGCGTGGTGACCAACCTCCTTGTGGGAGCTCAAGGCTACGGGCAAGCGGGCAGCACGGGAGGGGCTGCCGTTCCGGTGACTGTCTTGCCCCCCGGCGCCATCGCACAGCAGCCCTCGGTGCAGTTCATCACGCAGAATCCGCCTGGGCCTGGGCAGAACGGCCCAGTGCCGCTCAGCATCCTGCAGCCTCAGGGCATCCTCTCGGGGGCAGCGGGCAAGGCGGGCGGCATCACTCAGGTGCAATACATCCTGCCCACCTTGCCTCAGCAGCTGCAGGTGGCCGGGGGAAAGGTGCCGGCGGGAGCGGGTGCTCCTGGAGCTGCCAGCATCCATTTCACTCTTCCGCCAGCCAACGGGAAGGTGATCGCCACACCCCAAGCCATCCCCATCATCCAGCCTGCTCCAGGAAGCGGCAACAGCAATGTCACAGTCATGTCCTCAGCACCCAAAGGTAAGGGCATGGGCCTTTTTGCTTGATATGCCCTCCGTACCAATATTTTATTTTTAAAAAAAGATAATTGCATCACATCAGAGGCTTAGACCTCACCCTGCCTAGTCTCTCTGTAATTCTTAAGACTGATTGAGAATGCTTCCTGGCTAGTTCATCCATGCCCCATGATGGAGTGCAGAAAGAGATTCATTTTCATTAACGGATCTCTCATCCCTGGAGGGTCACCGTGCCCCAAAGCATTACACATTTTAGAAGCGCCAGGTTCCAGACATTTTTAATACATGAAGGGGGGGTTTTACCTGAACCTCCTACCACCTCTGTGTTAACTGAGCTCGCCTAACTGTTAGTGGTGATGGCATGGGTCACCGTTTTGTATGGCAGAGTTCACTTCCGGTCCCTGGGCAAGCAAGAGGCGGCCGGCCGACAAGAATATGCACATTGTCTCTCCCTGGTGTAAAAGATCCAAGAAGAGCCGTGCTGCATTGGGCCAGGGCCCTGTCTAGTCCAGTATCCCATTTTCCATAGCAAGAGCCATGTGCCTTTGGGGAGCCCCTAATGCAAGGCATGAGGTCAATTGGCCTCTCCAGAAACGTGTGTTATGTGACCATCACAGCTAGTAGCCCCTGATAGCCTTTGCCCTCCATGAATTTGTCTAACCCCCTCCCCCAACCGCTGCCCTTTAAAGATTACGGTCAAGGTGCCTGCCTGATGTCAGCAGGCAGGGAGCTCCGCCATATTGGTGCTGCCACCCTGGAAGATTTGATTCCTTGCAAATGGGAAGCAAGCATTACGTTGCCTCTGTCACGGTGCCAGTTCTGTGGAGTAGTTGGGCCGCCACATACAGGGTAAGGCGATCTTGCAGAAAAACAGTAGAATTACGTAATCCTTGATCGATCTTCCAAACTTGAGAAGCCCCAAATGTAGCTTTCCTCGTAGGGAGAGGTGCTTTTGTCCTCCCGATAGTTGCCCTGTCCTGTGCCTTTCCCAGCTCTGCAACATCCTTTATGAGATGTGGTACCTTGGTACCTCCGCTCAGATGCTGGGCTTTTTGAGATCCGTAAACTGACCTCGCTGTGTGCGCCTCTCTTCTCTCTCCCTCTCTCGCCCCCAGTTCAGTCAGTGTCTCCAGTTCAAGCTCCTTCTCCCGGAACTTCAACCCACCTCGTGTCTGGGCAGGTGGTGCCCCCTGCTGGGCTCCAGGTACAAGGCAAGGTCCTGGTGCCTATGGCACCCCCACAGGTGACGGTGCGCACCTCCACTGCCACCCAGCTGCCTCTGGTGACCCCATCTTTCCCCGTCCCGGTGCAGAACGGGAGCCAGCCAGCCAGCAAGGTTAGTTAATTGGGAGTGGGGGGGAGGGGGCTGTGCTGGGTACCTTATGCTACAGGTGAAGGTGGTGGTATCTGCTAATTGTGAATACTACGCTTGGCGTAAATGCTGCAGGACTGTCCAATAATAATAGTAGTAGTTTTAGTAGCAGTAGTTGTTGTTCTGGCGGCTGCTATTATTACTTTCTTGCACAAAGGGTGGGGTAGCTGGCCAATTCGTGGAGCAGTAGGTAAGCCTAGGGATGGGGGTTTGAAATTACCTCCATGTAGGAGTCTTTATTCCCTGTCCTCTGCATATCCTACTTGGGTCACTCTCTGGGTTTCAAAGTCCAGGTACTTCCCTTGAACCGCAAGGTCTTTAATTCATGGCATGTAAAAAAACAACAAACCCCAAGCTTTCTATAACCTGCCAAGATACCTTTGGCTAGTACAGTTCTTTCATTTGTTTTTGACTCTTGTATTCCCCCTTTTCCTTGCAAATAGTGTAATCAAGTTTCTTTGAGTATATTGTTAACGTAGTACAACGTGGGGAGGAGAGCAGAGCCTCTTGTTGTGTAGCAATGCTTAATTCAGTTGCTCATTCTATAAGTAAAGCAAAGAAAAACTCAACCCAGCTGAACGATGGCACTCTGCTGTAGGGCCACAGGCATGCTTTGAAACTGGAGGATTGAAACTTTGGTACAGGATGTGTTGCTTTGAGTGGAATGCTGAGAAAACTCTGCTTTAATCTCTTTCTTTCTGGATGAGTTTATCATTTTCAGGATTGTGGGGAGGGACTTTAAAAACGAAGGAGAGATAAAACTAAAAGGCGATTGGTGGGCCCAGATGGTTTCTTCCTCACAGCTCTCTGTCCCTACTGATCATAGGCTGCAGTTCCCACTCACACTTCAACGCTCCTTCCTCTCTTCCAGTTAGGGCAGCTAAGGCAGCATAGGTTACACGAATACCGTTCCTACTATTGCAGATGTTGAATTCTGACAAATCAGACCTGAATGCCGTGTGGAAACAGTGTTTTCATGATGTTCGCTGACAGCTCTGATTGACAGGTCTGCCTGGCCACCCCCTCTTTCTGCTTTTCCAGATCATCCAGCTCACCCCGGTGCCCGTGGTTCAGCCCCAGCCCTCCTCGCAAAGCAGCGCCACCTTGGTTCCACCCCTTAGCCCAGCTGCTCTCCAAGGCACTGTGGCCACTGCCGTCATGGGCTCCCCAAGCCAAACCCAGAAAGTCCTCTTGCCCTCCTCCACCAGGTACAGACCCACCCCCCTACTGATTGGGTACGCCAGATCCTGGGGGCACCCTGCCTGGGGGGTGGGGAAGGTGGCAGGGGCGTGATCTTGTTCATTTCAGCATCAGCCACCTCCTTTGCTATAACACACTTTCCCCCCTCTCTCTGCCCCCAGGATCACCTACGTGCAGTCAACAGCCGGGCACCCCCTCTCCCTGGGCACCTCGGCCTCCCACACACAGCCCAGTGCCCCCCCGGCCACACCTGCCACAACCTACGTTCAGTCCCCAGTGGGCCCTGCCCCCATGGCACTGGGTTTCACAGCCATCGGACCGAATGGGCAGGCCATAGTGCAGCCGCTGCTCTCAGGTAAGGTTGGCAAGGCAGCTGGGAGGGGGGCGGATGGGGCCAGGCTGGACGGATGCACTTGGCAAGGGGCATGGGGGCAATGAGAGATGGCGCCAAGGGTCGACTGGCTTGCCTATGATTCCACTGCCCATTCTGCTTCCTGCAGGTCAGAACCCTCTGCTGGCTCCAGGGCAAGTGGTGTCCCCACTGCAGAGCCCCCAGCTCCCGGCGTCCTGTGCCGGACAAGGGCAGGTCATCACTGCCATCTACCCCAGCCCCACGGGGACCAGTCCTGCTCAGCCCACCAGCCATGGCGTGGTCTACACCGTGGCAGCCACAAGCACCGTCACAGTCTCCTCTCCCACAGCCATCCTGCCCAAGGGGGGCAGCAGCACTCAGAGCCCAGGGGGCCCCGGCCAGGGCCTGATTTCCACAGGTACGGGGTGGGTGGGTGGGTGGGTGGCTAGGTGGGTAGCAGCAGGGAAGCCCCACTTGAAGGTGGGGCTTGACCCAGAGGGAGGAAACTGAGAAGTAGGGGAGGCAGCCAGGGAGGACACTGGGCTAAAAGAAACAAATTGTACACCTAGGCTGCAGTTTGTAATCCCCGCAAATGTTGCCTATTGTTTTGCATCATTTGAAGTCCATAAGGAGTAGTAATCTTGCTCTTTTTAAAAAAATGTGCATTCCACTATAGTGCATTCCATTATAGTGGAATGTATGAAAAAGGATATTGCCATGACAACAGAAAAAGTATAATGAGAAAGATTGGAAGTTTTTTGCAAAAAAATTTTTTTTTTTTTATAGATATCATGTCGTATAAATCTTTGGTCTTTTTTTCTTTTTATCATTTTTTTGTCTTTGTTTCAAAATTTTCCTTTTTCCCTTTTCTTTTCTTTTCTTTTCTTTAAATCTGAAATACTTACCTTCGTTGTATGTTTGTATCTTTGTATTTTGAACCAATAAAGATTTAAATTTATTTTTTTTAAAAGTGTGTGGGGCACTCTTGCTTGGCAGCACTATGTTACTGTGGTGCTGGATCTGCTCTGATCCTGAGTTAGGTGGGCTTTCTTTCCCTTTTGAGAGTTTCTGACTTGACTCTAACCAGCTTCGTTTTCCCACCTCCCTCCTACTCAGCTACCCCTGCCGCTCCTCCAACGGTTCCCCGACCTCAGCGCCTACCGCTCAAGCCCCTCCAGAAGGTGAAGGCCACGATCGCCAGCATCCCAGTCGGCTCTTACGAATCCTCCCCCTCTCCGGGTCCTGCCCGGCCCCCCGGAGGGCAGCAGCAGGAGCCGGGAGGGTCGCGATGCCACCGGGAGGCCGAAGCCGCAGGAGAAGCCCGGGAGGCAGGGCCCCAGGAGCCACCTCTTTCCCCCGTGTGCCGGGGCAGCGAACAGAACCCCCCGCCCAAAGCCCAGGATCTGAAGCGGGAGTCCTGGGAGCCAGTGTCACCCCCGTCTCCCCAGCAACCGCAGGTCATGGAGGCAGCGCCCACGGAAATCTGGAGCCAGCGGGAGGCAGGAGCCGGCGAAGAGAGGGCGGTCCGTGAGCCTCCACTGGGCAGCAAAGGGACCGAGGCGGTAAGGAGGAGATACGAGGCCTTTGCTCAACCTGTGCTCCCAGCGCTTGGAAATCCCGCAACCGTCTTTGCCAACCCAGCCCCCCCCCCCAACATTTCACTGGGGCAGGCGGAAACTGGAAAAATCTTCCACAAAGTCTCCAGCAGAAGCTCCAAGGTGATGGTTCTGCGTCAGGGGAGCACAGCCACTGAGAATGCCTCTCTGTGCCAGCCTTGACCAACATGCGCTCCCCCCTCCCCCCCAGCCAATATTTTGGCCTACAATTCCCATCAGCCCCAGCCAGCATGTCCCTGGAGATTCCCCCAAGCTGCGGCCTGAGCATCTCCTGGAGACTTTGGAAGATCTTCCCCGTTTTCACCTGCTTTCCGGTACCCAGTTTTAAGCTCATGAAAGGTTACAGGGTTTTGATCTTCGGGATTGAGGCTTCTGGGCTGTGCATTTATATAATAACCTCCCGCACATAATCATCTTGCCTTGCGAAGCAAGCAAGAGGGTCTCCCCACTAGTAGTTCACCTCCCCATTTGCCAGCCTTGCTGATCTGCCTCCATGTTGGCTCACCCTCCTTCTGAATGCCTCTTCCCAGATGCTCTCTGGTAGTAAACACCCTATTCCTTTCTTCCCCAGGCCCACAAGTTCTCAACTTCCCCGGACTGGAGAACGGCCAGTGCTGAGGGCCGTGGTGAAGCATCTGCCCCATCCACAGGCCCGCTGACTTCCTCGCTCAGCCCTGGTCCTTCGAGCTCCACGGAGGCCCCTAGAGGAGGCCCCTCGACTCTTGCTCCAGCAGCAGCAGCCTCCACATCCGAAGCAGGGCCCGAGCAGAAGGAGGTCCCCGTGGGGAAGAAAGTCAAGGTCCGGCCTCCGCCGCTGAAGAAAACCTTCGACTCTGTTGACAAGTGAGTGATTGGGGAGCTGCAGGAATGGGTTGCCAAAGACCTAAAGCACAGGCAGCTGCTGTATGCAGAGTCAGATTATTTGGTCCAGCTAGCTCAGAGTGGTCTGCACTGATCATAGAATCATAGAGTTGGAAGAGACCACAAGGGCCATCGAGTCCAACCCCCTGCCAAGCAGGAAACACCATCAGAGCACTCATGACATATGGTTGTCAAGCCTCTGCTTAAAGACCTCCAAAGAAGGAGACTCCACCACACTCCTTGGCAGCAAATTCCACTGTCGAACAGCTCTTACTGTCAGGAAGTTCCTCCTAATGTTTAGGTGGAATCTTCTTTCTTGTAGTTTGGAACCATTGCTCCGTGTCCGCTTCTCTGGAGCAGCAGAAAACAACCTTTCTCCCTCCTCTATTTGACATCCTTTTATATATTTGAACATGGCTATCATATTGGCAGTGGCTGTCTGGGGTTTCAGGCAGGGAGTCTTTCCCTGGAGATGTTGAACCCCAGGACCTTTTGCATGCAAAGCAGATGCTCTATCACCAAGTTACATCCCTTTCCCAGGAGTTACATTTTGCAAAGTGCTCTGGGGTATCTGGAGTTCTTCATCAGGGGTTGCCGAATTCCCCCCTCCTACCCCTCAAATGCAGCTTGCTTGTTGATACAATATTATTATTATTTTATTTACATGCCAACCATCTGACTGGGTTATGCCAGCCACTCCTTTCCTTCAATAGGCAGTTGGCTGCTGGCAGTTAGCTTGAAGGGACCACCTTCCGTTCATGCTGGTTGTATTTATATTATACGTATTATCACGTGGTTCTCCTAGAGTCATAGAACTGTAGAGTGGGAAAGGGAACCCTGAGGGTCATCTAGTCCAACCCCTTGCAGTGCAAGAATCTTAGCTGAAGCTTCCATGAGAGATGGCCATCCAACCTCTGCTTTAAAACCTCCAAGGGGTCCATAAACTCCTGAGGGAGAGACAGTTCCACTGTCAAATAGCTCTTAATGTCAGAAAGTTCTTCCTGATGTTTAGTCAGAATCTCCTTTCCTTTAACTTGAAGCCATGGGTTCAGGTCCTACCCTCCAGAGCGAGAGAAAATAGGCTTGCTCCATCCTCCATGTGACAGCCCTTGAGATATCTGAAGATGGCTCCTCTCCCAGTTAGAGCTTCCCAACAAGCCTGTGATGTAGACTAGGCTGAGAGAGAGTCCCTGGCCCAAGGCCACCCAGCGAGCTTCATGGCCAAGTGGAGATTTGAGATTGGTTCTCCCAGATGTTCTGCCCCTGCAGTGACATGGAGCCAGGGAGGTTCTGTGGCAGTGCATTCTAATGTGCAAAGAACTCTGTGCAGCTAGGAAGCTTGGGAAGCTGCAGACGCCAGGGGGGAGTTGAGCTTGGTTTGTCACGTGTGAAGGCTGCTTTCCGTGTCACTCTTTTCTACACAGCTGTTGATGCTTGTGCCGAACTAACAGCCCAATTCCAGAAAAGGCACGCGCCTCCATAATGTGCAAATAAGTGTGCAAAGTGCCCTGAGCTCACACGTCAGTAAGAGAGTACGTGCCAGCGTCGCATCCTGCAGAAACACACACGTTGGTTAGCACTCTCTTGCGGAACGGGCGGTGTTGCAAGTTAAATTCACGGGTGAAGGCGGCCTTTTCTGTAGACAAGGTTTTCCACAAAGGCTTGTCACTGGTGGTGGAGGGACCCCGGAGGAAAGCACTGGCCTTTTGAAGAGCAAAGCACGAGGTGGCTGCTGTGTTGGGGGGCAGCGTGTGTGTTGGGGGGGGCATGTTCTGCGGGAGCCCCTGACTGCACGGTGTGACCCACACCCTGTCCCCTTCCCCAGCAGGGTTCTGTCGGAGGTGGATTTTGAGGAGCGCTTTGCCGAGCTGCCCGAATTCAAGCCCGAGGAGGTGCTGCCCTCGCCCACCCTGCAGTCTCTTGCCACCTCGCCCCGTGCCATCCTCGGCAGCTACCGGAAGAAGCGCAAGAACTCTACCGGTAAGGAGCCAGGCAGGGCCAGGAATAGCCTTCTGTGCTAGCGGCTGCTGGGCATTGCATTTCCAAGGCAACAGAGAGGACAAACACAGAGGAGCAGATGAGAACGGCAGACATAGATATTGTCAGGGGCTGGACGGAGGAGGAATGGTGGTGGCCGTCCCCCACACTTCTCATGAACCTTCCTGTGAACAGGAGGACAGTATAGACTTAGAGCAGTGGTTTGCAGAAGGACATAGTTCAGAGGATGTAGAGGTGAAAAGCTGGGCGATATTGGAAGAGGAAGCAGATTCACTGGGGGAGAGACCAACGACAGACTCAGTGTCTTTGGAGAGCATTCCTGATTCCCCCTCCACCAGGACTAGGTGTGCAGTGAGAGTAGCCAAACAGAAAGCTTAAGAGACAGAAGTCCAGACCAACCGGCGCAGGGATGACGTAGGATAAGAGAGACGAAGGGGGTGGGACTTGGAGCAATGCCATTATAGGGATTGCTGCATTCCTTCATCATTCTCTGTGAATTACTGAATAAATTGCTTGGTAAGAACTTGAATCGTTTCTCGATTCTGGGCTGCCACCGTGGGAGGGATCTGATTCCCCAAAGCCTGACAGATATGGAGGATGGGATACCATCTGTTCTGTGGAGAGTCTCCAGCCAGGACAAGTTTGCCCAGGAGGTTACTGGAGTCAAAAAGCAATGTGGGATATCCGCCCCTTTCACATTTCTGGGATAAGGTGGGAAAGGAAGCGTAACTTGTGCTTCCTATTTCCAGGCTCTCCCGTAATTCTGCATCCTTGGGTTTAATTTGGTGCAGATTTTTTAGGGGCAGGGCTTTCCCCTCCCCTGACTTGGTAACACGACTTGTGTGCGGGTGTCCCTTTCAGACCTGGACTCCTCTACGGAGGACCCCATCTCCCCCAAGCGGAAGATCCGGCGCCGCTCCAGCTGCAGTTCGGAGCCCAACACTCCCAAGAGTGCCAAGTGCGAAGGAGACATCTTCACCTTTGACAAAACCGGTGAGTAAGGTTGGAGGGCAGGGGGATGATTGGGGAGAAAAGGTGGCAGTGGAGGAGAGGCCACCTGAGCCTCAAGCAGCACTGAAACGGCCCAGAAATACCCCCAAGATGTGTACCTGCTTCTTCAGAGGGAGGGTGACCCCATTCAGAGCAGGCAACCCCCCAACTAGCCGCTAGCAAACCACCCACTAACATTTGGCCATCCCAAACTTTCTAAAGGGGCATTTTGGCTCCAGGTGTATCATAGATCCTTTCTCAATTTAGGCACAGACACTGAAGACGTACTCGGGGAGCTGGAATACGAGAAGGTGCCATACTCTTCACTCCGACGTACCTTGGACCAGAGGAGGGCTCTGGTCATGCAGCTCTTCCAGGATCATGGCTTCTTCCCGTCAGGTAAGGAGGAAGCTCATCATGGCTGACATTGTCCTTGGGGGAGTAGAAGTTTGGATTTTCCTTTTCCTGCAGGGGATTCATTCCCCCCCCCCCCCCGCCCTTGGACCCTTCCTCCACTGCCAGAAAAACGACTGTAGTTTTTGGGTTTCAACTGAGCCTACAAACTAATGCAGGGGTCCACCAGACAGTTGTGGAAATGTAATCGAGAGCAGCTTTCCTCGTCTGGTGGGTTTTTTTGGATTCCCAGCTCTCACCAGCCCCAACTACCACGGCCAGTGGCTGGGGATGATGGAAGTTGTAGTCCCAACAGCTGCTGGAGAGCAGCAGGTTAGGAAAGACTCACGTAGAACAACTCTGCGTCGTCCTCCTGCTATCTGAATGGCAGCTTTCAGTTTGGAACAGGAACCGAGACTGACTGTACCCCTCTAGGCTTCTTCTGTATATTTTTTGGCTTTGCTGGCGGGTGGGGCGTATGCTCCAGGTTCTTCACATTGTTAAAGCACTGCCTAGGGAAGAGTTTCTGTATTTGTTCTGTTAGAAAGGGTGGCTGCATCTCTGTAGAGGATTCACGCTTCATTCATTCATTCATTCATTCATTCATTCATTCATCCCATCCATCCATTCATATACCCCGCCTTTGAAAAAACAACAATTATTTTAAAAATTGAACATAAATAGAATTAAATCTATGAAAAATATATTAAAACCATACAAATAAAAACAGCATAGCACCAGCCCTTTCATTAAAAGCACTCAGTTCCCCAAAGCCTGTTGGAACAAGTGCCTGGAGGGAGGACAAAGAGGGAGCCAGTCGAACTTCTCTAGGGAGGGAGTTGCAAAGTATGGCAGCAGCCACTGAGGCAGCCATTTCCTGCATCCCTACCAAGAGTGCCTCTGAGGGTGGTGGGACTCGAGAGAGGGGCCTCCCCTGAAAAATCTCAAAACCAGGGAAGGTTCATATGAGGGAATGCGCTCCATAGAATTGTATGGTTGGAAGGGACCACAAGGATCATCTAGTCCAGCCCCCTGAGATGCAGGAATCTTTGCCCAATGTGGGGCTTCAACCCATGACCCTAGTGTTCAAAACATTTCAGAGAGTACTGTAATATTCCTTAGTCTTTCTCTCTCTGTTTTGTGGCCTAGTTCAGTTCTCTGCATTAGTTTGTAGGCTTTCTTCCCACCCCCCTTTTTTATTCCCCAGCCGTTCTCCTCCGCCCCATCCTCCTTGCTGCGGCACTCACCACCTTTCCTCCCTCCCTCCCTCTTTGGCAGCCCAAGCCACTGCGGCTTTCCAGGCCCGCTACTCCGACATATTCCCCACCAAGGTCTGCTTGCAGCTCAAGATCCGGGAAGTGCGGCAGAAGATCATGCAGGCGGCCACCCCGACGGAGCAGGCCCCGAGCACGCCGGAGCCAGGAGGCCCCGCCAGCCAGGGCAGCGCTGCGGAAGCGGGGCAGCCTCTGGAGCTGACCATGGCGCAGGACTGTGCGCAAGGAGCAGAGGCCACCTCTGCTGCCACCGCCACAACTGCCCCCCTTCCTACAACAGCTGCCAGTTGGGACTGTAACCAGCAGTCTTCCCCAGGAGGCAGCGGCAGCGGAGGCAACACCAGCAGCAGATGAACAGCCGTGAGCAGAGAGAAACAGCCTTGTGGAAAAGGAGTGGGGGGGATATTGGAGCTTTGCCCCCCCTCACCCGCTGCCATCTCTGTTCGTCCCTCCTGCCCTCCTTACCTTGCTAAGTGCTTCCCCCATTTTCTGTGCCCCTGCTCAGGGACTGGAAGCGGGGAGGCAGCTGTCCTTCCTATGCAGACTCGTCTCCTTTCTTCTTGCACTCCTCTCCAGCCAGTCTGCTCCGAGAGGGAGGGGCTCTGGACTGCTGCCAGCCCCTTCGCTTCCCCCTCCACCCCAGGACTCAAGTGGTGGTGCTGAAAAACCATTCCAGGACACACAGGCCTTGCTCTCTCTCTCTCTCTCTCTCAATGCAGCGGAGACTGGCGATGAGGCAGAGTTGGGGGACAGATTTACAAAGGGCCTTGAGCGATGGACCCGTGCGACGTGTTGGGTTCCAAATTCAAGGCCCCTCCCCGCCCTTTTAATAATGTTAAATATTTTGAGAACCCACATATTCGTTGCTTTTGTGTCCGTAACTGGGGTGGAGGGGAGAGTCTTTCCCCAGACACACACACACATACACACAGCTGCAGGGGGTCGGGCGGGGAGTTTGCGGCCTTGAGTTCTGGACAGGTTATTGCTTTGGTCGCCGGAGGCGAAGGAAGAAGAAAGCACACCCAGACCGCTGCCGGGATCAGTTGATTACGACGCCCGCTTCTCTTGACCAGTCAAGGCTCTGCGTTGGCAACGAGAAGGAGTGAAGAGGGCGCTATTTGCGGTAGAGACTGCATACAGACCAGCCTACGTCTGGACAGGAGGTGGAGAGGGGTTTCTGTGAGTGAGGGGCTGACCCAGCACTCAAAGAAGCAAGAGAGAGCAGGTGTGGGTAGCTGGGGGGGCTCCCCCCCCCGAGCGTGAGTGCCCTGGCGGCCCCACGTCACATGTTGACCATGTGTGTAACCCCTTCTGTATTGGGGTGCTCCCACCTCACATGCTATTAAAGCTCTTTAACAATCCGTTCAGTCGTGGTTTTAGTTAAGCACATCTTTGGAGAACATCTTCTGGTGGGGGATACGCTTTCCACCAAATTCTCCTGCAAGTCTGGTTTGGAGCGGCACAGAACCTTCCAAAACCTCCACTCCAGCATCCTCCAAAGGCTTTTAACCCTTAAAAGGGGAAAAAAAGAGGTATGTCCAAAATGAGTGTATGAGATGAGAAACCAGAGGGGTTCCTGTGAGCCTTGGCCCTGGGCACTCTCCCTTCTGCGACACTGCAGCGGCAGAATAAAAGTGTGTATATTTGCAGCGAACTTGTGCAGGCTTCAAACCTCAAGGCGCGTCTGCTACGAAAACCAACAGCAGCCGGATGTGGAGTTGGCTGCATAAATCGAGCCCTTTTGTGCATCTGATTTACAGGTCTCTCTGGGTTGCAATCCTTGTTCAAACGATTTTCAAATGGATCTTGAGTGGCAGGAGGAGGCGGCTGCACAGCAGGTTGCAATCAGTGTAGACTAGGGGTCAGCAAACACTTTCAGCTGGGGGCCGGTCTACTGTCCCTCAGGCCTTGTGTGGGGGCTGGACTATATTTTGAAGGGGGGAAAAGAACAAATTCCTATGCCCCACACTAGACCATCCGCGGATTTAGGCGGTGATTGGGCTGGATCCGGCCCTTGGGCCTTAGTTTGCCTACCCATGGTGTAGATGATGGTCCCCTCCAAAATCTAGATTTCTACATATGAAGAGAGATGACCTGTGCCTGTTTTTCAGCCATTTCCTGATAAGGCGGGGCATCTTCTTTTTGTGAGTGTTGAATGGTAGGATTGAGTAGGCATTTATAGCGTTACGAGGTTCTGCACCAAGGCTGTGTAATGATGGCTTGCACCACATCTCAAACCTTGCTGTGCTGTTGGCATCTGTCTTGTTTGGGAAGACAACGGAAGAGTGTGAGTCGACCGTTTAGAGAGCTCCACCGCTTGCTGTGGCTGTAAGGAACGATACAGGACTTGCACCACGGCGGTTAACAGTAAGCCCCACCTGTCCATTTAGAGATGTGACCCTGCTCTTCAATTACCTAAAGGTTTGGGAGGGAGCAGCTTTAGGGAGAAGGTGCAATTATACAGAAGAACCAGCTTTCTGGATCTGGCATGTGCTCCATCTGATTCAATATTCAGCTACCTAGCAAAGATTGCAGGGAACAAAGGTGGTGATATTCCCTGCTGCAGAGACATAATAGGCCCTCCATGGAAGGTTCATGCATATCGGTGGGGAACTATAACTCCCATCATCTGTGACTACTGTCCATGCTGACTGGGGATTTGGGGTCCCAACGGGAGCTGGAGGGCTACTCGTTCTCCACCGCTGCTACTACACGCTGCGGCTAACGGTTTGACAGTTCTATACTAATCCCTGTAATTTTTCAAAGTCTGCTTCAGGCAGGCCACCCCCAGAGCATAGGATAGTGCTTTGGCAAACCTCCATTTTCATTTGAGAAGTCGCTGCTTGCAAATCTGGGACAAAAAAACCCATACCCAGTCAGAATCATAGACTCGGAAAGGATCGCAAGAGTCATCTAGTCCAACCCCCTGGAATGCAGGAATCTTTTTGCCCGGTGTGGGGCTCAAACACACAGCCTTGAGATTAAGGGTTTCATGTTCTACTGGGTGGACAGAAAGAAGAAGCCAGTCTTGGAGACCAGATACTTTGTGCACCACTTTTATTAAGTAAACATAAGCAAGTTCGCATCAACTTGCCCTGTGCCCAACTTAAGTTTTTGGCAGACACTGGCCAACAGGCCCCACAACCCCACAGTCTCCCACAATCACTTAACAATCTACAGAACTAACATGCTGAAAGGGATTTGGGGGAGAGAAATCAGCATTCAGTGCTGAACACTAGGTAGATGAAGACGTAACAGCTTGGGAGGGAAGCTGTATTTATTGCCCACCCACTTGAAGAGCGGAGGAGAGGTGGCGGGAGAGACAGCATTCTAACTTCTGGGGAGGTGTCCCTTTGCAGCCACCCAGGCCACAGCGTGGCTCCATCTTGGCCACAGGCAACAGCATTTGGTCAAGGGCTTTGAGTGTGGCATTCTCCCAGCAGGCAAAGCAGCAGCCGGTGCAGGCCAGGACAGAGTCTGGCGTAGCCGTTGCGGGTCAGGTGGAGGTAGTCGTACATGTCGTGGTGGCTTATGGTCCCGTCCGAATGCACAAAGCCCGGGTCAACGTTGAGGAAGGAGGCGTTGGGCAGCAGCGGAACCTTTGCCTCAAGCAGTTCGTTCACTCTGCAGTTCTTCTCCCGCAAGGGGTTGGGGTTCTTGCCCCGTGGCAGCAAGCCCTGCATCCGAGAAGACACGAGCCGATTAGAAAGCAGTGCAGACCTTACACCAGGGTTTCCCGAATGTGGGGTTGTTTTGGGACTACAATTCCCATCATCCCTGATGGGAGTTGTAGCCCAACAGTAGCTGCCTTAAACCTTCATCCCTCCCACCAAAGCAGCCCTCCCGGGCACCCTCGGCACTCACCAACACCACCACGCGGGCCTGCGGCTGCTGCTGATGGATGACCCGCACAATGGCTTCTATGCCGCCAGCCACCTGCTCGGCAGTGTGGCCGTGGTTATTGGTGCCCACCCAGACAACCACGATCTATAGGTTAAAAGAGGGAGAGGGGAGAATAAGTTTCTCTTGGGGAAAGGAGGTTGCTGTCCTGGCCTAAAGAAGGCCACCCGCATGGTTAGAACAATCATTTTCTCCTGTAGTTGAAGATTCCTCCCTGCAGGGATAGAATGTTGCTGTACTACAACTCCCATCAACCACAGGTTCCCCATCCTGCTTTTAAAGCCACAATTGGGCTCTTTTTTCTCAGCAAAGGTGGACAAAGGCGGGGGGGAGGAGTCTCTCCCCTAACCAGTGGGGGCAATGACAAACAGTATGGGGATGGGGCGATTGGGGCAAGCTGTGAAGGAGTGGGGTTTTTTGGGGGGGGGCAAGGTGCAAAGGGAATGGGGTTAGCATTGGGGTGGGATGGGTGAGCAAGGATAGAAGCCCCTAGCTGATGTTTTAAAAGCTTGTTTCAAGTCCTTAGGCCTAGCAGCTATAGTATATGCTTTACAAGGTGTAGATAATCTCAGCAAATCAGGAGAAGTAGTCTGAACAGTATTTCCAGTGCTTTCTTCTTCTTCCCAAGGGCTGATTAACTAGTGAAAGCAGAATTAGGCAAAATAAAGAGACATAGGCATATGATGCATGCGTCACAGAAACTGAGTTAAATATTTTTTGCATAGAGATTATGCAAGAAGGGCTACTGTGGGTTTATCTCGATCTCTTCTTTCAGTCCTCCCTTGTGAGTTTTTGGATACTTCCTTGTCCTTTCGAAAAAAATGCCAAAGTACCAAACACACACACACACACACACACACACACACACACACACACACACACACTTTCCTAGAGGCAGAATAAATTATGCAGAAAATATGAAAATCTGTATGATTTCCTGCTGGTTTTCTTGGTGAAGACTAGAAACAAACCTAACTCTCCTTAAAGATCAGCAATTACTTCCTCATCCTGCTCTACGTTCCCGTACCACCACTACCCAATCTCCTCGGATGCTTCCCATAAGGAGACATCTCTCGGGAAAAGCTTTAGGATCACGGGCAGAGTCCTCAATCCAGTTTTTAAAGGATCTTGCTGATCAATGCCTCTGAGATCTTGGGAAATGGCTATCAGTCAGTCCTGGGCCGGATGGACCAATGGTCTGAGTTGGCATAGCACTATTTCATAAAGATTACCTTTGGTCGGATGTGCTGCAACTCCCCATTCTGCAGGCGCCAGAGCACATGCTGGGTGGCATCGCCTCCAATGCCAAAGTTCAGAGCATGTAGAGGGGAGAAAAGCTCTCTCCAGATCTGGGGGGGGGGGGGAGGAGGAAGCAAATCAGCTGTCAGACCATTAAAAGAGAATTCCACTTACCCATCTCGCCCCTTACGAGTTTCTTTCTGAGCCACCTTACCTCGAACTGGTGCAGCAGCTGCACCAAAGAATCTCCAATGAAGACAACCTCGGGTTCCTTGTCTTTGCTATCAGCAATAAAGCGATGGTGCTGTTTTATGGGGAGAAAGAGGGCAAATTTCAAGAGACAAAGCTAAAAAAAGGAATGTCATTAGGTGGAGAGAGGAAGCAACCCAGGCATGCAGACCAGTTTTAAAATGAGATGCAGGTGAGACTCACAATAGTCTTAAAATATGCCTAACTCCGCACAGGAGTGCTGCCTTAATCCCTGCAGCGTTAAGGCTGCGCACACACCAATTCTTCAAATCACATTAGAAGCACATTCCTCCCCTCAAAGAATTCTGGGCAATGTCGTTTACCCCTCACAGTGTTACAATTCCCAGCAACCCTTAACAAACGAAAAGTGCCCAGAATTCTTTGGGGGGGGGGAATGTGCTTGGAATGTACCTTAAAGTTATATTGCGTACGCAGCTTTTGTGCATTGTTACCGCCAACCATTTCCTGTTCACTTACCACACAAAAAACTGCCATATATTCACATGCCAAGACATAGAAATGGAGAAAACTCCACTGTTATTGTCCACCCTGATGGGAAAGAAGTAGCTGAAAAGGAGGCTAAAAGGGGTACCTAACATCCATAAAGCACTTTCCACATCGTAATGTGTGAGGTGGTAGCCAGGCCAAAGGTGAGAAATTAGGCTTAGAAATGGAACCTTCCCAGGGGCATAAATGTACCCCATGCAAACTCAACACTCAATTCTTGGCCTTCAGTTAGTGGGTGGTATAAGAGTGGGTCCCACCTCCCTTTACAGCTTCAGGTGAGCCACACTGGTGATACCAGCACCATTTTCTTTTGTAATAATAATAATTTATTATTTATACCCCGCCCATCTGGCTGGGTTTCCCCAGCCACTCTGGGCGGCTTCCAACAAAATATTACAATGGTCTATTAAACATTAAAAGCTTCCCTAAACAGGGCTGCCTTCAGATGTCTTCTAAAAGTCTGGTAGTTGTTTTTCTCTTTGACATCTGGTGGGAGGGCGTTCCACAGGGCGGGTGCCACTACCGAGATTATGAAGAAAGAAGAGAAAAGGAGGACACATACAAGGTTGAAATATTAAAAGCAGGCCCTGGCCCTAGCCTGCAAAAGCATCTCCAACAATAAAAGTGTTAATATTTAAGGTGCTGTGTTGGTTTTGCTGCAATAGACTTGACACGGCCTACACTCCTGAAACATTAAAAATAGGTCCCATGTTGATGGTCAAATGAAAGCCCTACAACTGAGGAGGTAATAGGTGGTTTTATCGCTCTGCACCACAACAGCACCCTTTGCAGAGATGGGGCTCCATTCTGCATCCTTCTCAGGATTAGCACATTGGCAATTCTGGCCTAGCACACAAGAAATGAGCACACACGCAACTGTACACTGCCTGAGGACCACCATGCACTATCGCCTCCACTGTAAGTCATTGGGGGTTTCCCTTGTTGTTTTCCACTTTGGGAGAAAAAGTGGGCCGCAAATACGAAATGAAAACTGCAAAGGCAGGAACGACCGCGGCCTTCTCCAGGGAAGGGCACCGAGGGACCAAAAAGATCAGAGACAATGAAAACTAATAAGGCTACCGAAAGAGCTCATTGGAGCAAGTGAGAGGCAGGAGTCTTTTGTCTGTTTCACAGGTGGTTCATTCATAAGGATGTTCCCTCCCCTTTTCACCTTATCCTACATTTGCTTTGTTGTTGTTTTTTAAAATGCTGCATGTAACCTGCTTCTTTCTCTTTTTTGCGGGAGGGTGCATGCGTTTCAACCTAAAAATACAAATCTTTTGCAAGCCTTTCAAAGCTGATAACTGTGATTGCCACCATTTGGAGACGTGCAAAAGCAAACCCTGGAAAATGCAACTGCACCCTCCCAAGGTGGAAAACTATTCTCTCTCCCCCCCCCCCCACAACCCCCCTTCCCCTTGCTTTGTTCTCTACAGCCCGCCATCCTCCCAATGGGCCACTGAGCCAGCTGGGCCTCTCACCAGGGACATCCATCGCCCATCCCCTTGCACATCAGTGACTGGGGTCGGGGTGCTGGCTGGGTTCTTGTCGCCGTCACTCATGGTCCCTTGTGGCTCCTGGGAAGGCGAGAGCAAGAATGAGACCTCACACAATGAAAGCCCCCCACCCCGGTCCCCGCCCCACCTGCCCTGCACAGGGGACTGCACTACCTAGCCAGGGAAGGGAGGGGATTGTGCACACAGCATCCAGCCCAGGAAGGCTAATTGCACGCGGGCAAGCCTTTTCCTCTGACCCTCCCGTCGGCGTGAGTGGTTCAGTCCTTTCTCATCGGCTTCACTATGAATCGACAGTCCCATTTCTCAAAAAAAGGGGGATTGGTCTTATGCCATTGGTCTTTCTCGTTCGGGATCCTCTCGCTTCAAAGCAGACAGCACTAGGCAGCGTGATGGTAAAATTATATTTTGTGGGCGTGGTGATGAGGGAAATACTTAGGAAGCAGGACATAAAATTTTCCTGCAGGCTCCCCTTTTGATACAATAGCTCTGTCCACTGCTTCCCCCTCTGTGTAGCGCATAGTGGTGCAATCCTCAAGAGCCAAAGATGCCCCCTCAAGGCGAGTGGGAAATACCAATAAGCACAATGGGGGGAGGGAACGCGGTTTGCCCACAGAACCTCCCCCAAGGTTATGTGATAACTCAAGGTTCCTGCTTGCCTTTTAAAGCACTCCTACCGACGAGAGGGAGTTAGGTTTCCTCAGGCGAAGGGAAAAGCGAGTTTGCCCGATTTCCCCCCCTCTCGTGCGCAGTGGTTCGCTCTGACCTTATCCGCTCTACGCTTGATACAGGCAGTACCATTTGAAACGGAGGGGGGAAATACTCACAGCTTGATCGGAAAGAAGCCAGTTGGTCCAACCCTTCAGCGGCGGGAGGAGCCCCTTTCCGCCGCCGACTGACTTTGACGCTCAAGCCGCCTTAGCTCCGCGCTTGGAAGCGGTTGCTTGTGCGGCCTCGGCGGAACCATCTGACCCCGTCATTTGAGGGGAGGAGGATGCATTCCTTCGCCACTCCCCCATCTCGTGAAGGAAATGGTACCGCTGTTCCATTCATCCTCCGGCTGTTGCTGGTACCCTCCCTTCCCCGGTCGGGCTGTGCTCTGCATCTCCCCTCGGCTGCCGCCTTATGCATGCATAGCCAATGGGCGTCAGCAGTTGGTGCAGGCAGGATTTTTAGACTTGGAAGGGACCCTGAGGTTCATCTAGTCCAGGATCAAACCTGCAAGCTTGGCAGTATCAGCATCATGCTCTTCTTGTTGTTGTTGTTTAGTCGTGTCCAACTCTTCATGACCCCCTGGACCAGAGCACGCCAGGCCCTCCTGTCTTCCACTGCCTCCCGCAGTTTGGTCAAACTCAGGCTGGTAGCTTCGAGAACACTGTCCAACCATCTCGTCCTCTGTCGTCCCCTTCTCCTTGTGCCCTCCATCTTTCCCAACATCAGGGTCTTTTCCAGGGAGTCTTCTCTTCTCATGAGGTGGCCAAAGTATTGGAGCCTCAGCTTCAGGATCTGTCCTTCCAGTGAGCACTCAGGGCTGATTTCCTTCAGAATGGAGAGGTTTGATCTTCTTGCAGTCCATGGGACTCTCAAGAGTCTCCTCCAGCACCAGAATTCAAAAGCATCAATTCTTCGGCGATCAGCCTTCTTTATGGTCCAGCTCTCACTTCCATACATCACTACTGGGAAAATCATAGCTTTAACTATACGGACCTTTGTTGGCATCATGCTCTAACCCAGTACAGTGGTACATTGGGTTACATACGCTTCAGGTTACAGACTCCGCTAACCCAGAAATAGTGCTTCAGGTTAAGAACTTTGCTTTAGGATAAGAACAGAAATTGGGCTCCGGCGGCGCAGCAGCAGCAGCAGCAGGAGGCCCCATTAGCTAAGGTGGTGCTTCAGGTTAAGAACAGTTTCAGGTTAAGTACGGACCTCCAGAATGAATTAAGTACTTAACCTGAGGTACCACTGTAGTTTTCAACCAGTGTGCTGCCATGGCACCCCAAGGTGCCTTGAATAATGGTCAGGGGTGCCGCGGGCACCCCTGGCCGCCATACCTCTTTTCATCACTCCCTCCTCTGATGCCTTCTCGCGTCTCTGCGTCCCAAAGGCTTGCACATCTGTTTGTTGCAGCAGCCTTGGCTCCTCATGGCAAATGGTGCCTCTGGGGCTGGCCAGGGGGTGCTTCCCAGGCCCCTGTGGGGCAGTGGGAGGAGGCACCTCTCTTTGGGGTAGAGCAGGGGGTGGACAGCTCAAAGATGGGGGAGGGGGGGAGAGAGAGCAACTGCTGCCCAGAGGACTACCAAGGAGAGAGGAGAGGAGGCTGAGAGAACACTCCACAGGGGTGTTTGAAAAGGGGTGAGGGGCTGCCAGTTCTGCAGGGCAAGGGGTGACATAAAGGGACTCCTGAGCCCCGCAGGGTTGCCGCAGAAGGGAACCGTGGACTCAAAAAGGTTGAAAACCTCTGGTCTAACCAACGGAACTATCTGAAACTCTATATCAGGTCCAACAATTGTGCTCAAAATTGGTTTTTGTGTGTGATAGTAGTTGGAAGCAATATTTGTATAATGTTTTCCTATTTGGTAGTGTACATAATTAGATTTATATAATTCTCACCACACCCTGTAGGCACCATGAGAATAAGGCTACTGCCTCTGTATCCCACACTCCCACACTGCCTTAGCTCCTGCACGTCTGGCAGAAATTCACGTATCGAAATAAAGGCATTGCAGTCCTGCCAGGTAAAAATAAAATTGGCAACACTTTCTATTTTGGGGCGAATGGGAGAGAGCAAGCTAATAGAAAGCCAGGGGATATTTGGTTCTCCATATTTTGTTGGCCTGTAACTACCTGAATTATAGTAGCTGGGACTGGCTGGATTTGGGAGTCCAACATTTGAAGAGCCAGAGGTTCTGCATTCCTGGCTTAATGCATTCCCACAACCATTTGGAAGCCCACTGTATTATTTTACCATTCAGAAGTTAGCACAGGTCATTCATTTTAGAATCACAGGATGGTGGTGGTGGAAAATAATAACTTAGCAGACTGTTGATAATGTGTTAAATACTTTGACACAGTCAGCCCTACAACAACCTTGTAAGGTGGATCAGTATTATCACCTGATTGCAGAATTAGGTGCTGAGGCTGAAAAAATACTCCAAGCCTGCACAATGTGTGACACATTAATCTGAATGCAGCCAATTGGCCACATATTGTCCACCATGTTAATGAACCTCCTATTTTTGCTGCAAGCACCTGCATGGTCATATTATACAGCTGATAAAGTGCTGCATTTAGCTCCAGGATTCACAGAGTTGTGCTGGCCTGAAATAGTGGCCTTGCTGATGCAAGTTTTAAACCAAGGACTTTCCAGCGCTTGTATATTGAGGCCTAGTCCACCCCATACAGCCACTCCTGGAGTGGCACTTGAATATTCACATTCACATGTGAAGAAACATTGTGTGTTATTACAGTAGTTCGAAAGCACGCCAGTGCAAGTAGATAAATAGGTACCACTGTGGCGGGTGTGGTGGGAAGGTAAACGGTGTTTCCATGCGCTCTGGTTTCCGTCATGGTGTTCTGCTGTGCCAGAAGTGGTTTAGTCATGCTGGCCCCATGACCCGGAAAGCGGTCTGTGAATAAATACTGTCTCCCTCGGCCTGATAGCAAGAAGAGCGCTGCAACCCCATAGTCGCCTTTAACTGGACTTAACCGTCTAGGGGTCCTTTAACTTTTTACCTATATCCAAATAGGGACTGACCAGTGGAAAGCTGTTGCATTCTCTCTCTCAGCCACACAGGGGACCCATTTTCCTGAGAATCTCAACAGAACAGCAATAGAAAGGAATAGTGCTGCAGATCAACCCTGAAGGCATGGCACTGTAGGCATGCCTGTACCACACACTAGGTGGACAGTCCCACAGCCTTCTGAGGGGTCTAGAGAACAACAGCAGATAATTCTCAGCCTCTTCTCATAACTATAGTCTGCAAGGTTCAAGCTTCAAGAGGTAAAACACTGACATTGTTTGTGGAGAAGGCATGTCCTGAGGATGTTCTCACATGCAGAACTTAAATTAGTGTTGCTGTCCCTGTATCTGAAATTCAAAGGTCTCTAAGCTATTTTAGATAGAATGTTTCTGCTTATCTTGCATTAATAACCAAGGCTTATATTTTAATTGTTTTAAGTTGCTCTGTGCAATATGAATGCATTGGAAGGCCTGGATGCCCATCTTTCTAATAAACAAATAAATGGGGTGGTTTTGAGTTACTTGTTTCTGGAATTATTGCTTATGGCAAACTGTGATGTGGGCTCTGTTGGTTTGGAGAGCTGATAATGAAAGCCTGTTCTAGAAGTGTGAATCTACAGAACACAGCCCCACCTCCTCTCGCTAATACATCCATCCTTCTCCCCTTTCCGGCAGAAAGATGGAACAACAGAACAGTCCAGTTTGGGGTGAGGGAGATCATAGTATGATCTACTGCTGCAGAACAAACCTCACTTTAACATCTGCTTGATATTTCCTGCAGAGGCTCTCTGTGACTGTATATGTATATGGGAATATGTATATGGGAATCTGGTACACGTCACATCTGGTACAAGTTTGAGAACTTTTTTGTTTAAAAATACTTACAGTTCTTGTTGTGGGTATAAATTTGAAAATGTATAGAAGTGTTTGTAAAAGAATTCAGCATGCAAAGGAGAAATTATCTGTGACACATGGTTTTCTCATTTTACCTTGTGGTTTTCACTCATGGTGTTCTTGCATACCCTCAAAAACCAACATGCTACATAAGCTTACAAATACAACCCTATTAATATATACTGAGTGCAGAATTTCAGTATAGCTCTAATTTAGAAAACTTGAATCCTTCTTGAAATAGCACTAGATAAAGCAAAGTGAAAAATCTTTCAAACTTCAGCCTGGGGATAAAAACCAAAACAACTGCTGTTGTGTCTCAACATTTTATTGGCAGCGGTCGTGTAGGGAACGTAACACATGTCTTGTTCATTAATCATTTCAGTGTGATTTATTTTTAAATGGTAGAAATCCATTACAATATCCCATTTCTTCAAGAAGGAACATTAACTGCTTACCCTATTTGTTAGAAAGCTACTCCAACATGCTATTTAAAAATCTAACGTTTTCTCAAAACCCTTTCAAAAACTCTGCCTGTTGTCTGGCACTGAACTAGTTAAAAATGAATTGAATGTGTTAAGTGATGCTGACTTTGTCTTGCCACAATAAAGTGGTTGCAATAACTCAGCTGGGGATCTGAAGGAAAGAAATGCAGAGGCTGTGCCCCTGACCATGCCCTGTTAAAAGATCAGGAGAGAAGGGCTTTACCCAACTCAAGCCCTTCTTTTCACAAAGTATTATATATGCACACACCCTCCCACTGTCAGAAGCCTAGGTGGGGAGTGAGATGGAGCCCATCTGGCCAATGCTTAGGGAAACAGAGGGGGAGGTGTTGGCCTGGTGGAGGTGGCTTGGCTGTTGTTGGCTTGGTGAGGCTTGCTGAACAGACTGGCTGCATGCTTGCTTAGATGCGAGGAAGTCAGGCGCTGCTTCTGTAGAACCTACACGGAACAGAGAAACCCTGTTAGATCTCTAACAGTGCAGCTCAATGGCTTCTTCCCCTATTCCTACCTATACAACAATCACACTGATCTTGTGACAGCCATTCAGACAGGCCTCCCACAGGGTGTCAGCCTGCTATTTGTAAATACCATGTGGCTGACCTGGGTTTGTTCCAGGTCAGCTAGAAGGTAACATAATTGGAATTGCATTGCCTTCTGCCTGATCCGGTGTGAACCCAGGTCAGCTACAAGCAGTAAGGTGACACACTGCAGGAGCCCTGTATGAATAGCTCCTAAGTGGCAACACCGTAATTGCCCCTTTTGAATTCTTTCTCTCAGACACTCTGGGTACTCTGCACATCATTATGACCATGATCCTTAAATCCCATGATTCTCAAATTGACTGCAATGCGATTAATCCGGAATAAGTGATTTGAATATTTCTGTCTGTGTTCTGAGGAGCCCAGCTGTATAACCTCCTGTGAAACCTCTTGATACAAAGGTGATGGTGTTTAAACAAAGGAATTCCAGGAAAGCTATATGAGATGTCTAGAGCAGGTTTCTTATTTGCACCATGGACACTGCCACTTGGTACTTCCTTGTATACGGGAAGCTCAGCAGAAGATTCTCAGTTTAGGAGAAAAGCAATATGGGTGTAGGTATGTTTTGGTCAATGAAATCAGGTTTCCTGATAAAGGAGAAACCTGCTGAAGCTAGTTTGCATGCATTCTTAACAATTTCTCTGCAAGGACTGTTCTTGCTAACGGTAGGAATTTTCCTATACATCAACAGATCAAATCCTTTTTTTAAAAAAACACACCCAAGAACCCAGCATTAATATCTACAAAGACAAGTAAAGATCCCCTCATTCCAGATTCCATGTCTGTCTCTACATGTGCTTAACATTTTGTGCAAATTCCTATGAAAGCAAACAAATTGCTACAGATAGCAGTGCTGCATCAAGGAAGGGCATTTCCAAAATTTAAAATACTTCAGTTTTGTATAGTGAGTTTTTCTAAAAGCTCAAATGCACATATTTGCATACATTCTTTCAATAACCCTTACAACAGCCCTGAAAGGTTTACCAATATTATTATCATAATAACTGTTATCCTCCAGCAAAAAATTATCTAATTATTATTTTTTAAGTCCAGTGGCTATCACAACATTCTGCAGCCAATTCCATGTTGATTGTGTAAGTGTGAAGTCTTTTTGTTGTTAGTCCTGATCCTACTGCCAATCACTTTCATTAAGTTCTAGTGTGTTGTGTGTGAGAAAAATAAAATAAAATCTCTATATTACTTTATATAACCCTCAGTTATATTTTGGGTACAGGGGTGCTTTCTGCACATGTCATTGCTCTTTTGGAGACACTGTTTTCAAAAATAGTTGATAACACATATTAGTCCTTCTGGCATCGATTGCAGCTGCATTGTCTATAGTGTACCTTCTGGATCCTTGCTCCCTGGCGCATTGTGGCTTCTGCCATGTTCTTCTCCTTCCTGTCCCTTGCTGGAATGCTTTCCTTCTTGGCTCTGCTGCTGATGGCATTGTTGTGATTTCTGCCCTGGGGGGGAAACTGGCTCTGGGAAACCTTCCTGAGCTATAATGTAGGGGGTAGGATTCAACAGTGACAGCCTAGGAAGCATGTGCAGTTCCATCCCAAATGGAGTGCATGGGATGCCAGTTTGTAGGGGCACTGAAGTGACAGACACATCCATTGGTGGGACACAGAAGGGCAGAATTTGAGGGCCACTGTGAGTGGAGCTGGATGGAGCAAGGACTTCAACATTTGTCTCTGAAATCCAACCACTGTCTACAGTTTGTGGCATGCAGATGGTATGTGGCATGGAGCCTGAGGCTGTGTGGTAGGTTGCCACGTTTGGGACAAAATGGTGGTGGCTGACACTGGAAGTCCCTCTGAGGCTGGGTTTGACAGCTTGGATGCTGGAAACCATTACAGAAGTAGCCACTTGGGGTGCCCGGGGTGGAGCAATTGAGAATAGATGGACATTTTTGTACTGCTGGGGAAGAGCACTTCCATGGAGTAAAGGAAGGAAAAGAGGCCCTGGGGCCTGTTCTCCATGAGCACTAACTGACTCTGGGGACAGCTGGGTTCCTTTCAAAGCTATGTCCTTGGAAGCCTTTACAGGCTGAATGTCACATGGAGGCATGTAGTATGAGGGATGCTGCTGGAAGGGACTGGCCACCCCAGGATTGTGAAATGTTGCTGAGGGGCGTGTGAAAGCTGATGAGGCCAACAGAGCAGGTGCAGAGCTGGTAGGGGGCAGAAGACTGGAAGTGGCCAAAATGGGACCTGGCTGGGGAGCATTTCTCAGCACCATCAGGGCTTCAGCAGCCTCTTTCTGCAGCTGTTGTTCAGAAAGGGGGGAGAAGATAAACCCCCTGGTGGGCCAGACCGAAACATGAGCAGAAGAGGTTGGCTGAAGAGAGAGGGGGAGAGACTATTAACCTCATGATTAACAAACAGACATGAACTAGATTAATGAACATCTCATGTACAGATTCTGCTTGTTCTTTTTGCAGAGTTTGGGAAACAGAATAAGAGCAGGGTAAATCTTGCATCCTTCTTTGCTGGTGGGAAAGAACAAAGAGACCTGCAACACATTAAAAGACTTAACCATTGTATTATAGTATAAGCTTTTGTGGGTTACAGTCCACTTTATCAGAAGCATGAAGTGTTACCCTGATGAGAAGGTGCTAGCTGAAGCTTCACCCATGCAGGTAACCAGCTCATAGCTCTGGATTCCTTTTCCTCACCAGAGTTAAGAAGAAAAAAGGAAAGTGGTAGCAGCAATAAGAATGACACACAACCGGCCTCCGCAGCAAGACAGTTGTAGGTCCTCAATTTTAATCTAGCCCCAGGTTGGCTTGTGGTATGGGCACTTGCAACATGGAATATTTTAATAAAGGTTTCCGATTAGAATAGGATGGAGATGCAACTCTGGCTGCTTTCCACGTATACAGAGTGAAATATAGACCAATTATTAGTCATTTTACCAATTGCCTGTGCCAAATAACAATTCTTTGATTGAATGGATATCGTTTAGCCTTGCCAATCATTGCTCGTGTTCTCCCCAGCTGTGCATTCTGCTTAGTCCAATTTAAAGGGCTGGAAAGGAATAGGAGTTGTTTCACTTTTCAAGGGATAATGTTTACTGTTTCCAACGCAGTTCCTCTTTTGCAGCCAGAGCTATGGCATTTCATAACTTCACATTAGACCAAAGAGCATGACTGGCTGACTGTCCCACTTTCACCCTCTCCCACTAAACCACTGGACCAGCCCATGAAAGCCCTCTACCAATATAAGGCCCTGGCAAGTTGGGGCCTTCTTACGGCAGAGAAGCAATCACCTACAAAATGGATCATGGGACTTTTATAGGGGAAGCATGAGTTCTACTATTAGTAAAGAGGTTGCCCATTCCAAGACCTTGAACTACTCTCCATTTCTCTGTGACAAGCTAACACACCTGTGAGTCACCAACAGGAGAGACATCAGGAGAGAATCCTTACCATACATTGGCATGTGTTTATTCACCCTCCCACAGAACAGGGCAGACTAAATAATTCCGACTGCCAGCTTCGCTACCTCCTGCAAGTTCACTGAAATGTGTCTTCCCATCTTTCAGGAAGGAGGGAGAAGGTAATAATTCCAGCTCACAGGCAATTTTTGTGCAAGACACAAGGACCAAAATACCTGACCTCCCAAAGGTGCAGCCTTTGGACGTCTGCTGAAATCCATGTTGCCACTCAGGGGATTCAGGGCCATGCGGCTGGAAGAGGGTGGATGGGAGGGGGAAGAGAGAGAAAGACAGAGAGCACATTCAATCCTGTTTATAAAGTTCCTTACTGGCAGCTTGTCTCCCACTCGCCTTCTGTCCTTGCTAAACCACAAACTGTTGAGGGGGAAGAGGGGCTTCTGCATCTGTCATTCCCCCAAGTTCACTTTACATTTCCACCCACAACTTGCTGTTTGCAGTAAATGTTTGTTAGTATAGACAGCTGTTGCTGTACCAGTGCCAGAGAATAAAAGATAAATAATAGATTAGGTAGTGTCTTTCATGGAGCAATTTCTGTTTATTCATTATACAGGACCTGAAGTTACATGGAACTGTTAAAATTGTTCTTTAAATAATTTGTGCAAATACATTATTCTAGCAGTAAAGGCATATACCACCCTCTGGTTCCACTCATAACAAGACAATTATTCCAGCACTGTCTTTGCTATAACTACTTCATATCTGTGACTTTGTGTTTCCTCTAGATTCTTCTTGATCAGGGATAGGAATGTTTTTCAGCCCCTTGTTTCACTCCCTTGTGAGTAACCATCTGGGGGCCGCATGTATGCCCAAAAGTGGGTGGAGCAATGGATGTGATGCTTTCTTTGTTGTAGGCCAAGCAAAAGTCAGAGGTTTCCCCTCTTCACCCTCCATCCAGGCAAGGAAAGAACATCACCACACTTCAAGAACGTATTCCAACCAGGCAAAGAATCTTGGGAGCAGAACAGGGCTATTGAGGTGTGTTGCTTGGGGAGAGTTCTGAGGGGCACATTCAGCCCCTGAGTCTGAAGTTCCCCACTCCTGCTCTAGATTAAGATTTCTGTGTAACTGCAAAGTTTGACTATTTCCTTCAGCAACAGAAGTTGGCCAAAAGGGTCATCAGCTTATCTGCTTTGTTTCTCATAAATTTCTATAGCAAACTCTACCTTTTATACTTCCCTTTGACTTCACTGTAATTACTTTAGTAACTTTACCTTCTACTTACAATGTAAGTTACACAGAGAAGTAGATCATTTAATAAATAACCCATCTTAAATCATGGGCATTGTGTCTAATAATAATAATAATAATAATAATAATAATAATAATTTATTATTTATACCCCGCCCATCTGGCTGGGCCTCCCCAGCCACTCTGGGCGGCTTCCATAAAAACCAAAAATACAGTAAAATATCACACATTAAAAACTTCCCTAAACAGGGCTGCCTTAAGATGTCTTCTGAATGTCAGGTAGTTGTTTATCGCTTTGACATCTGCTGGAAGGGCGTTCCACAGGGCGGGCGCCACTACCGAGAAGGCCCTCTGCCTGGTTCCCTGTAGCTTTGCTTCTCGCAACGAGGGAACCGCCAGAAGGCCCTCGGCGCTGGACCTCAGCGTCCGGGCAGAATGATGGGGGTGGAGACGCTCCTTCAGGTATACTGGACCGAGGCCGTTTAGGGCTTTAAAGGTCAGCACCAACACTTTGAATTGTGCTCGGAAACATACTGGGAGCCAATGTAGGTTTTTCAAGACCGGTGTTATGTGGTCTCGGCGGCCGCCCCCAGTCACCAGTCTAGCTGCCGCATTCTGGATTAATTGTAGTTTCCGGGTCACCTTCAAAGGTAGCCCCACGTAGAGCGCATTGCAGTAGTCCAAGCGGGAGATAACCAGAGCATGTACCACTCTGGCGAGACAGTCTGCAGGCAGATAGGGTCTCAGCCTACATACCAGATGGAGCTGGTAAACAGCTGCCCTGGACACAGATTTGACCTGTGCCTCCATGGACAGCTGTGAGTCCAAAATGACTCCCAGGCTGCGCACCTGGTCCTTCAGGGGCACAGTTACCCCATTCAGGACCAGGGAATCCTCCACACCTGCCCGCCTCCTGTCCCCCAAAAACAGTACTTCTGTCTTTTCAGGATTCAACCTCAATCTGTTAGCAGCCATCCATCCGCCAACTGCCTCCAGACACTCACACAGGACCTTCACCGCCTTCACTGGTTCTGATTTAAAAGAGAGGTAGAGCTGGGTATCATCCGCATACTGATGAACACCCAGCCCAAACCTCCTGATGATCTCTCCCAGCGGCTGCATGTAAATGTTGAAAAGCATGGGGGAGAGGACAGAACCCTGAGGCACCCCACAAGTGAGAGCCCAGGGGTCTGAACACTCATCCCCCACCACCACTTTCTGAACACGGCCCAGGAGGAAGGAGCGGAACCACTGTATGACAGTGCCCCCAGCTCCCAGCCCCTCAAGACGGTCCAGAAGGATGTTATGGTCAATGGTATCAAACGCCGCTGAGAGATCCAGCAGAACTAGGAAACAACTCTCACCTTTGTCCCTAGCCCGCCGGAGATCATCAACCAGTGCGACCAAGGCAGTTTCAGTCCCATGATGAGGCCTGAATCCCGACTGGAAGGGATCCAAATGGTCCGCTTCTTTCAGGCGTGCCTAGTGAGACTTATTCCTCAACAGCCCTGACATTAGCTGGATTAGCCCTTTCTTGGGATTAGTGAGCTAATATACACCCTGATACTGTAAACATTGTGGCAGAAGTCAGTCCTATTGACATTAATTGAACATTTATGCTAAGTGCACTTAGGATCGTAGCCAAAAGGCATGTTCATTCCCACATGTGGGAGGCACTACCTGATGGCTAAATCAACCATGTGATTAATATCCAGAGGTACTATTACCGACTATTTGCTCTCTGTCTTGTCCTGGCTTCTTGTTTTTGAATCCTCAGCAGAGCAGGG
This sequence comes from Podarcis erhardii, assembly GCF_964252035.2. Lineage (NCBI taxonomy): Eukaryota > Metazoa > Chordata > Lepidosauria > Squamata > Lacertidae > Podarcis > Podarcis erhardii. The sequence continues at coordinate 81,787,842 of NC_138511.1, read as the reverse complement.
AGACAGAACATTACAGCTGCCAGACTTTCCTTAGGGTGTTTACACAACTGCCATGTGCATAAACATGTTGGACAAGAAAATATTTCACAGAGAGCAAATATTTCATCATATAGTGTGGGCAAAATGTGAGTGGACAGGTGGTAGAATTGCCAGCTCAAAAGTTCAAACTTACTCTGAAGCTATGTTTACTTTTTACTTTTTACAGACCTCATCCAACATGTTATGCTTGAGAATGTGATATGGCCAGGGCCACCTCTTTAAAGATCTAGCAACTCTAGTGAATGTCCACATTCTTTTTACTATATAACTCTGCAAGGACTTCTTCTTATCATTGTGATAGGATTCCCTTATTTTCACCAGAAATGTGTTCTCATATGCAAAATAAGCAGTCACTGAATTTATTTTGCATATGGAAATATTCATACTGACCTATATTATAGTTTTTACAACTATAATGACAAAAGATTTCAGTCACCCACAGTTAAGTCTTCCTGGTTGATTAGCAGTTCTAGAGACATATTCATGTTTTTAAATTTTCAGTCACAGACCGTTACTTAGCTTTAAATATTCCTGATGCTGGAACGCTATACACAAAATACCTGGGCAGATTGGCAGGTGAAGGTAAGCACCAGGACGTGCCAGGGGTCTGGTGAAACATCTGTCCTGGAGCTGTCATGTAACTATCTGGCATGTACCTTGCTTCATTACCATCACAACCTGCATGGGGTGGAAAACAAGCTCAGTGATCAGATCCTGAATACAGAGGCCAACATGGTGTTTACAATACAGTGGTACCTTGGGTTAAGAACTTAATTTGTTCTGGAGGTCCGTTCTTAACCTGAAACTGTTCTTAACCTGAAGCACCACTTTAGCTAATGGGGCCTCCCGCTGCCACCGCTGCACGATTTCTGTTCTCATCCTGAAGCAAAGTTCTTAACCCGAGGTCCTATTTCTGGGTTAGCGGAGTCTGTAACCTGAAGCATATGTAACCCGAGGTACCACTGTATAAGAAACCAGAACTAGGGCCAGCCTTTCTGAAGCAACACCTCGTTCCTCAGGACTGTTTCAAAGAACACCAGGACGCTGGAAGGTTACATTAAGTTCTTATATAATTGCTGCTATTATAGTATAAGAAGTGCAGTATATCTTTCGAAGCATGTGCTATGATCATGTAGGTTTTCTTAATTACGGGACATGCAACTAAAATATTGGCCATCAAATCACAGAGTGAGGGTCTGTTGGCTCAGAGTGGGGTCCTGTTTGTATGAGAGACAGAGGGCGAGTGAGTGGGCTTCTATATGTGAAACAGGGAGCAGAAACTCTTTCTAAGACTGTTGTTTGTCTAAAATGCTTGACTGTCTTGTGTTTGTTATTTATCACAGTATTTGGTTTTTGTAGTTTTGCTTTTTTCCCTTGTGACAGAATTGTTGTCGAGGTTTTTTCTGTAATTTTTGTATGCTGTTGTTTTTACTTTGTTTAATTTTATTAGTTGTTTTATTAGTTGTTGCCTGCTCTGTGACTGAAAATGTTCAATGAAGAGCGGACTACTAAATGCAACAAAATAAATAAACAGATTACACCAGATTTATTACTAGAGAAATTGGTCACCCACCTAACGTACCTTGAAATTGAAAAGAATGTTCCTGAGGCAAGAATGGGCAGAAGGGTGCAGGGGGCATAGGAAGCGGAGGTGGGAACCAAGCAGTATGAGGTGGTTGATGTCCTCTAAGGGCCCACGGCAGTTCTGTCACTTTAGAGCAGTGAGAGAGAGGCAACCAAGAACATTCCTAGAGAACAATGCACAATGCAATGCAAATACAGCTTATAAATATTGCAAACATCATACAAATTATTTCATCAAATAAAAGAAGCAATTTTTAAAAAAGTTTTTGCTCAAATCATTAATTGACATGAAATATATTAATTAACTTTGGGAAATCCTGGTAGCGTGATAGGGGACATTCTCTGTGAGGTTATAGCCAGAGAATCAGTCAAGTCTCCTAGATCTTAAAGGAGTGAAGGAAACAAAGGGAGGCATCACAGGCTACACCTAGATTCCAGAGCATTTTGCCAGGGAGAACACCTTTCCACTGTCTGGCACTGCCCACGCCTGCCAAGCCTACTGTTGCAAGGAGTTCCACAGGCTCAGGTTAGATATATAAGGGGAAGCAGCCCTTACCAAAAATAAAACACCCCTAAGTGCTAATAGTGACTCCAGTGTTATGCTGGCAAACGTATATGAGGCTGGCTACTTTATGTTTAATTTGATGGTATCAAGACATCTACATTTCAAGGCTTCCAGCTTTATTTCATTTCTCATTTCCTGGCCATTTTGCTAACAACTCTATGACAACAAAGCTGAGTTTAGCTTTGAAAAAGGCATATTGTTGCCAGTATAAAGAGAAGACCGGAAATCTCTTTCTGCAAGTGCCAACCACAATCTACTGTTAAAATAACCCCATCAAATAAGGAGACAAGATAAGTGATCTAGTCCCTTTTCCTCACCTTCCTGGCTGCTCTCCGCCTTTGTCTTCGTAGGAGTCCAGGAACCCCTCTGAGTCCATCCTCTGAATCTTTCAAGGGTTCTTCATTCTCTTTCCTGCCTGTACAACAAAAGAGAAGAAGCTTGTGGGTCACTAGCTGTGAACTGGAATGTTGCCTGAATTTTGAAAAAGTCATGTAATGGTAGTTCATTTGGTGTCTGTCATGCTGCACAGCAAAGGGAAGCAGGGCTATTTCGTTGACTCTGCTGCAGGTCTGTGCAGAGCTTGTCTGAGACCCAGGGCCTGAGGCTTGTTCTTGGCATGACAGCCTAGGTCCAGCAGGCCCCTGGCAGGGCACCCTGGCCATCTTAGCCTTCCAAGGCCTGGGGCAAGTGTACCCGGCTGCATCCCCCTCACAGGTCTGCTCTGATGAGAGACTAACACCTACGACCCTCCCTGAGCTGTCCCCTAGCAGCACTATTCCATCAGATTATCTGAAGTTGGTTGTTTAAGAACTGAAACTTTAAGAACTGATGCCTTCCCGCTTTCCCCTTGTTTGCCACAACATTTAGATTGTAAGCTTGAGGGCAAGGACTGTCTTACAAAAATTGTTAGTAAGAGGCTCAAGGAGCCTTTTCAGTGAAAAATAATGGAGTAAAAAATACTTAAAATAAATAAGTGTATTTATTACTTAAAATCTGACAAGCAGCCAATTTATCTCCTATGATATGGTATTTATTTATTTTAGACATTTTTACTCAGTCTTCAGCGAAAAAAGATTCCTAGAGCTGGCTTACAAATGTCAGTAGTGCAACAGTCCCTGCCCACAGTCTTACAACCTAAAAGACATGACAAACAAAAGAAAAAAGGAAATGGGAAGAATTAAAAAAGCAAACCCAGGCACAGAATGCTTCTAAATACCAGCCTGAATGGATTTTTTCAAAGAGAGAAGGAGCCAAAGGTTGCTGGACTTGCAGCAGTCCCTGAGTCCCTGACCCTAAGGACAAAACTACATACACATTTTAACAACCACCCCACAGTTGTTGTTGTTGTTGTTGTTGTTGTTTTGGGGGGGGGGAGAAATTCAGTTTCAGGAGAATTTTGGAGCATGAAAAACTGTGGAGAGAACACACTTAACTCTTTCCATTTGTTAATTTTTGTGTGTACTCCTAATCAGCTTTTCCATCTAAGTTCAAAGCATCTGTTTGCAAGAGCTCATGGAGCTGAATTTGCAAAAATCTTTCCTTGCCAGCACAAATCCTCATTTATTTCATTGCAGCCATTCACATCGGACATATATTTTCTGCTCCCCTATGTTTGGCAGCCTGTGTTATTATTGTTATATATGTATTTATACCCCGCCTTTTTCTCTGATGGTGTTCTTTTGTTTTAGAACTCAGAGGCGAGAGAAAGTCAGTTGCTCCCATATAAACTGATGGGATTGTATATATAATTAATGCTAAATGCTATAATACTAAACACATGTAGGACTGGAAGCAAATTTGGATCAATGAGGAGTACAGTTCAGTCCTTTGCATTATTTTTTTTAAATTTATATAAAAGTAATTCAATGTCCCATGTTTTCCTGTTCTCATAGCAGCTTACCTATGTCTCCCCTGCAAGGTTTGATCCCTTTTGGTAGTTTGGCCGGGTGGAGAGAGCTTGATGTGGGGCTGTCCTGAAGCTGCAGCAAACCACTGGTCAGCTTCCTCAGCTCCATCTCCTGCTGCCTGCGCAAGGCCACCTGGGCAGCCATGACCCGGCGTCTCTGCCTGGGAGGAGAAACCATTAAATAAAGAAAGAATTAAAGTGGTAGAGTGGGCAGATACAAATCACACACAAGCAAAGAGTAGAGTTCTTGGCCTTTTCCCTACGATGTAACAAAACCTGCTTTTCTCCCTTTGGAGCAGGGTGGTCCAACACATGGCCTTTGGGGCCCTTTTTGCAGCCCTTGGCAACATTTGATGCCCTCCACTCCTGGGCTAGATTTTGGGAAGAAGGTGTGAGGGCTCTCTGGCAGGGTCCTAAGGTCCTACCGCCTCCTTCCCAAAGCCTAGTTAGTGCTTCCTCAGCTTTGGGAAGGAAGTGAGAGGGATCTAGAACCCTGCCGGAGCCTAGCACCTTTGCAAAGCATGGCATCTCACTAGCAGGCTTTGGAAAGGCAGTGCAAAGGTTTGGGGTGGGAACATCAAGTTTTGGCCTTGCATTCCTCCTCCCATGTGACAAGGCCATAGCTGTCAACTTTCAGATTTGAAAATAAGGGATCAGCAGCCTCACCTGTCCTGGGGACAGTCTACGGGATATCTAACAATCCAGGGAAGCAGCGAATAACGGAGCTGGAATAAGGGAATTTCCCGCAAAAAAAGGGAAGGTTGACAGCTATGGACAAGGCAGTGTATGTAGCCTGCTGGTTCCATGCTGAAGGACTCTTGCGGCCTACTTGGTATGAAAAGTTGGCCTGCCCTGCTTTGGAGTTTCAGATGCATATTTAACCTTCCTGGTTCTCTAGTCATGCCCTCCCAAGATTGCCTTTATCCAGTTTTCTAAGCCATCCATGCACATTTGCATACAGATTCTTCCTTTAGGATACCGAGCAAGGAGCTGCAAGGAATGGACTTTAAAAAGAAAAACATTGTGCCGTACATCATTGCAAGTATTAATGGGCTTGCCGCGGAGCTAGCAAAGCACAAAGGGAAGAGGTAGTACTTGCAGCTTAATATGACGAAGGCCTTATTCATAAGGGAACAGTGCCACCTACTGAGACCAGCACTGTGCTACGTTCAACACAAATCCCCACAATGTCTGGGGCCAGCACCCACTTCCATCTTGCTTTCCCACCAGACGTACAGGATCAGGATACATTTTTCACACTGGCACCCCTGGAACTGGCAAGTGTTCTTGTGGCCTTTCAGTGGGACTCGGATGCCATGATTGCGGCAGCGGGCACAGGTTGGAGAGCGTACGATGGCGGGGAGCACATAATCATCTTGGGTGCTGCTGTCGTCTGTGGTGGAGTCTGAGGGGGAGCACTGCATGTTTGGTGCGGCTGCAGCGTCAGGATCCTCATTGTCTCCCATGGTGTGGGAACCTGAAAGGCAGGGGAGAAACATCATGTCTCGGAATGTGAAGCCATTTCTTCGATCCAAACAGAGCTGCCCATCCTGACTGTTAACTAGAACCAGCTTTGAGGATTCCCAATGCACTCCTTGACCACTTCAAATGTATACCCTCCTGTCTCAATCTTGCAATATGCCTGAAAAGATACATTTTCTTTGCCTCTAAAATGGCATCTTTCCCATTTTAGATAGTTGCACGCTGCTGCTGGTGGATCAGGATTACCCAAACAGAGGGTAATAAATGGGTGAGGTCAAAGGTGTGATTGCCTGGGCTAGCCTTTGACGTTTTTGCTCCCAGTATGAAAATTGAAAATGACCCTAAGGCAATTGGCTGATTTTTATTTATTTTTAATGACAAGCACATCCCAGTCCATACTTGGAAGTGAGCCTTGCCTTTTTTCTAGGGGATTCACTTTCAAGTAAGTATATTTTGGATTGCAGCCACAGAGATGAAGATTAGAGGCAGGAGAATGGTAACCCCTCTGGAATTTGATGCACAAAACAACCGCTTCATGCGAAGGCCTGCTCTGGTTACTGTCACCTGGACCACCCAAATTACCAACATTTGCTTCTGGAGAAATATGAAATAGACACTTGTAGTGTAGCCTTATTATGTGCTGCTATAATCTTGACATGACCGAGAGGGACTCATGCCATGGAATTACTACAGAAACATGACATAATTTTAAAACGCTGGGCTGTGTTTGAAGCCAGGTTGCTGTTGGGGAAGTATTGGAAGGGCACTTAATACACGGTGTCCAAATGAGGTGACGTTAAGGCACAACAGTTGTGTGAAAGTCAGGACACTGTGGGTTTACAAGGGAATTGTGTCACTAGATAGCAAAGTTAAGTAACTGAGTGTGACTACAGGCAATAGTGACACCATCTTGTTTTTGACAGGATGACAGGATCCTTTGGGATGGTTGCTAGTGATGCCCTCACAATGAAGGTGTGTCAATACTATGAAAAAAATGTTGGGCGAGGAGAATGCAGATTTTATTTCCGAAGGCTAATTAAGGTTCTGAGGCAACATTTTTATAGCATTACCATGTCACTTTGAAACAGATATATATATATTGGCTACGGGATACTTTTGTGGATCGGCGTGACAAAAAGAAAAGGAGAACTGAAGAGTATTTCAGAACGCTATAAAAGGCAAGCAAGCATTCATGCACATAAAACGGTTCCTAGAGCACTCCCTTTAACTCCAACGTCAAACAACCAATCACAGCATTCCTATCATTCGCTGCTTGGACGGCGAGCCAATGAAGAGTGGCCTTTTATTACTCCCTTAGCCCCCGTGACCAGACAAAAATCATTCGTTCGCCCCCGCGCTTCGCCAGGTTGCTACTTTGAGTGCTTTCTGCTAAACTGTCGCTCTTCGCTCCCAACTGCAAAAAAAGAGAGAGCCAATGAGCGACGAGGTCAAGGTCTCGGGCTCGAGCGGTGTGGGGTGGTAGTTAGGAGAAGTCCGCTGAAACTACTGTATTGAGGGGGAGGAAGCTAGCAACAGTTGGGCTGAACCATTGTGGGGGAAATAGGGGGAGAAGGGGAGATTCACTGTGTTTTAAAAAAACAGTGCTGGTGAAAAAAGTTGGCAAAGGGATGCCTTAAAAAGCAGAATAATATGCTCGGGGCAGATCAGTGGAAAATACAGCGCCCACAGAATGCTCTGGTTCCCTCTAAAATTTTGGGTGGTTTGCCCTGCACCAATGAGTAATGAAGAGTATACTGTACATATATAGATAAGATAGAATGGGCAAGAGATCCAAGAAAGGGATCGAGCCCCTCAGCTAAACCTGGCTTGTCTTGACTTGGATGGAATTTCCCTCACCCCTAATATGGGTGAAAGGCCATTACAACAAAAATGAAAAACCCAATGCCAATAATGATGGTTTTTAAACGTGCATCAGCCACCCAAAGACCTCTTTTCCCCAGTGTGATAGGAGTCTGAAACTATTCCCCATTCCTCGCTTCTTTACGTGAAGCTTTTTGAAACAAAGTTATGAAAATTTTTTTTTTTTTGGCTTGTTAGTTTATTAAATTAAATGCAGCTTGAATCAGTAGCTGGGATTTGTGCACTGTTGTGCTGCAAAATAAAGGGCATCCCAAACTGAATTGTCGCTGCATTTATGTTCCATCTTCCCTTCAAAGAGGTCAGCGTGCTATGCATCTTTTTCTCTTCACCCATTTTACCCTCACAACAACCTTGTGAGGTAAATTACACTGAGATGGCCCAAGGTCACCCAGCGTGCTTCATGGCTGACGGGATTTCAATGTACTCTGCTCTTGTTATTTATTTTATTTACTTATTTACTTTCATCAGGTCTATCAACCATTTTTTTTTATTGTGATACAGCTAAAACCAAAATTTAAAATACTGACCAGGATTTCTCCAACATTGTTCCAATCACATTTGCAACTTCTTTTTTTGCCTGTCAGTTAGCTACCAAAATAAACCATCCATTTATATTTATATACAAGACTGCTGTGAATATAATATGTGGGGGTGCGGACACTGTCTTGAGATTGACAGATATGAAAGAGGGACATGGAATAAAAATGCAAGCTTGTAAATAAATCCACACAAGATACTAGCCTGCAATGTTATTAAAATAGCCCACTAAGAATTAAACATTTCTTTGCTAGCTACAGAGGAGGCGAGTCACAGAAATGCAGGCTGTTAATTCTGATTCAAGCTATTCCCCTGAAAGGGCAATGGGAGCTGCAGAGAGACTTCGGGGCTAGTTGATAATATATTAGTCAAACTGTTGCAGGGCAAATCTGCTGTCTCACCTAGTACCATTAATTACTCATGAGTCGGGTTGAAGAAAGAGTACAAAAGTTTATTTACTGCAGTAAATAGGTTCAGCACGGTCACCTCCACAAAGGCTGAATGGGGGTGGGTCTTACCCCCCCCCGGACCTTTTACAGTGGTACCTGATTCTCAAACTTAATCCATTCCAAAAGTCTGTTCCAAAACCAAAGCGTTCCAAAACCAAGGTGTGCTTTCCAATAGAAAGTAATGCAAAATGGATTAATCCATTCCAGAGTTTTAAAAAAACAACCCCTAAAACAGCAATTTAACATGAATTTTACTATCTAATGAGACCATTGCTCCATAAAATGAAAGCAATAAACAATGTACTGCAGTCACACAATCAATCAATCAGTAGCTGAACTGGGTTCCACACAGCCAAAAAACAAACAAAAACGCAAAATAAATAGCAAAAACAGACAGACCTGGGTGTAACACTCAAAACGGAAGTGTGGCACTCAAATTGGAAGCGTGGCACTCAAAATGGAGCATGTTTGGCTTTAAAAAAAGTTTGCAAGCTGGAACACTTCCAAGTTTGCAGTGTTTGGGTTCCGAGTTGTTTGAGTACCAAGGTGTTTGAGAACCAAGGTACCACTGTATAGGTTTTAGAAATAAAATCCAATCAAACCGCTGCAGACATTTGCAGAGGGTAGTTGGCAGAATACTCATTGGATACAACTTTCTAGATGTCCACTCTGCAACTTGATGTGTGTCCAGCCCTTCTAGGGCCCCTCGCTTCCAAAGTTTTGAAGCCTACATAGATACAAGCCTACATACTAAAGAAATGAGAATTGTAGGCTGAGATTTATGTTCACCTAGATAACAAGCCTACATAAGGGGAGTTGTCCTTGGTAAGCTGGCACAGCCAGACTCCCATAATTTTACTCTTCAGAAGTTCACTCCCTGAATGCCTTATCTTTGGTATTTCCAGCAACTGGGCTATGTGTCTTTTATGAACAAAAGGAAACTATTATGAACCAAGGATTTTAACAGAACTCCAATATATCATTCAGTTGGGGCTTTTTATAGGTTTCTCACACAAAACATATTTTGGGGGCCGTTGGGGTCCCCCTACAATACCATTGGCCAATGTTACCTCAATTAAGAATAAAGACAGGAATGGGAATTTCTGTGTAAACTCAAGGTTATTTTGATGGGGCCTGATTTCAGCATACCTTTCTGATATGCCTAATGTTGGGGTGGGAATTAATTGCATATAGAAGTTAATTTGTCTCACTGATGGTCTTCTTATATTCGTGGATGCATCAGTCCCCTCTGTTATCCATCAAAGCAACACCAACAACTTGACAAGGATAAACGTCTGGAGGAATAATCTGCTACTGACAGAATATCACAACACATAATAACAAGGGCTCATTTCCTCATCTTCCAGTTGTCACTTGCCAGCAACGCCCTTCTGCTTTATATAAGTGACAAACAGACCAGTTCCTGAGAATAAATCAGTGAAGGGAAACCCTCAGCTCACAGGCCAAATTAGGCCCACCCGGGACCCTAATTTCAGAAATGAGGCCATTTCCCTCAAACCATGGCCGCCTGCTCCACATCTGGCTTTGTATGTGACACCTGGTGTGGGTCAGATAAAGTTGCATCTGCAAAGGGACAATCAGAATAAATAATAAAGAGTGTGCCTGATTGCTCCCTGGGAAGGAGGGAGCTTGCAATAGCTGGGTTGAACCACTGTGAAAAATAGATGCAGAATGATAAATAGAAGGAAAGGGCAGAAATTACTGTGTTAAAAGTAGAGCAGGGAGAAAAAGATGGGGAGAGGATTCCTTTAAAAGTGGAGTAAAGAATGAAGTATAAATGTTATTTTTGGCATGTTCCTGAATGGAGGAGTGTAGCCGTATATATTTATTTTGATTCCTCGGATTTCCCCAAAACCAGAAAATAGCACAAACAAACAAAATTAAAAATTGTGTACTGGGCAGGGGAATTAAAACAGGACAAAACAAGAAAACAAAAACAAGGCGCACCTGCAGAAATCTGTTTATGTGCCCTACCAGTACATAACTGGTGTAACTGAATTAATAAATTATAAGGTGGGGACAAACATAAAAGGTAACACCTACTGGTATAAATTGTAAATTACTCCCCAGATACAAATTGAAATACATATGGGTCTCAACTAGTCTAATGCAATTTGAATGGTGGGGTGGGGAGTAGATTAACAGCTAAACAATGTTTACATGTGGACAAGCCCTATGGGAACACCTTCTCACAGACCATCCTGCCTGCACCTTAAGGTCAGTGGATGATGCCTGACTGGTGGTCCCTGCGCAGGATGAAGTGCATACCTCTGGGACCAATGGAAGGACCTTTTTAGTGGTGGCTCCATTGCTCTGGAATGTTCTCACTAAGGCGTGCCTAGCCAGATTATCATTTAGTTTTAGAAAGCAGGTGAAGGCACACCTATTCCAGCAGGGGAATTGTGACTGAAGTAATTTGAAAACAGTTTGATGCTGCTTCTTTTGTTTGCAAGTTCTTGGGTGGCTTATTATTATGATGTTGTTGTAAAGCACCCTGTGGCCTGTTGGCAACACTTATTTTTAAGCAAAAGGACAAATCAGCATCTGTGTTGGCTACCCCTTGTCATAGACTGTGCTTTTTGTATTGCATTGCCATTTGTAAAGCTTGTGGTGCAATTGATCTGTTTCAGACCAGAATCTCTCCCAGTCCCACCCCCACCTGGAGATTGAACCTGGGACCTTCTGCATGCAAAACAGATGCTGTACCACTGAGCTGCATTCCTTTCTCGTACATTGTTAAGTTGTGGGTGAACATATCAGACGACACAGAGATTCTTCAAACAGCTCTTCTTTATTCAGAGGCCAGAACAGAACTGACTGAAGGGCTCAGTCAGCCTGCTTATATAGAGCTCCAGTACAACGTTACTGTAGCAACTTTCTAAAACTATCCAATCACTGAACGTCACTTTCAATCCTTCATTTGCATAACTATCTACAGTATCCCCCTGCTGGCCCAGGGTGAGAACTTCAGTACATAACATACATCTTTATGATCATTAGGCGCGAGTGATCATGCTCTTCTGAAGTTTACTATACAGGGGAAAGGAGCAGCCAAGCATACTAGGACTCAATTTCTTGACTTTAAGAAAGCCGACTTCATAAAACTTAGGGAAGTGCTGGGTGAGATCCCATGGACAGTAATACAAAAAGTGAAGGGAGTTCATGATGGCTGGGAGTTTGTTAAGAGGGAGATAGTAAAAGCACAACTTCAGGCAATACCAATGAGACGGAAACATGGAAGGTGCCTAAAGAAGCCAGGGTGGCTATCTAAAGAACTTTTAACTGAATTAAGATTTAAAAAGGATGTGTACAAAAAATGGAAAAGGGGGGAAACCACCAAAGAGGAATTCAAACAAATAGCCAGCACGTGTAGACACAAAGTCAGAAAAGCTAAAGCACAGAATGAACTCAGGCTTGCTAGAGAGGTTAAAAGCAACAAAAAAGGCTTTTATGGGTATGTTCGTAGAAAAAGGAAGAACAAAGAAACAGTGGGGTCACTCAGAGGAGAAGATGGTGAAATGCAAACAGGGGACACAGAAAGGGCTGAACTCCTCAATGCCTTCTTTGCCTCAGTCTTCTGCGATAAAGAAAACAATGCCCGACCTGAAGAATTTGGAGCAAATGATTCAGCAGAGGAAACACAGCCCAAAATAACTAAGGAGAAAGTACAATAATACTTGGCTAGTCTAGATGTATTCAAGTCTCCAGGGCCAGATGAACTGCATCCAAGAGTATTAAAAGAACTGGCAGATGTGATCTCAGAACCACTGGCAGTCATCTTTGAGAATTCCTGGAGAACAGGCGAAGTCCCGGCAGACTGGAGGAGGGCAAATGTTGTCCCTATTTTCAAAAAGGGGAAAAGAGAGGACCCAAATAATTACCGCCCAGTCAGTCTGACATCAATACCAGGGAAGATTCTGGAGCAGATCATTAAGCAAACAGTCTGTGAGCACCTAGAAAGGAATGCTGTGATCACCAATAGTCAGCATGGATTTCTGAAAAATAAGTCATGTCAGACTAACCTGATCTCGTTTTTTGACAGAATTACAAGCCTGGTAGATGAAGAGAACGCAGTGGATGTAGCCTACATTGATTTCAGCAAGGCATTTGACAACGTGCCCCATGATATTCTTGTAAAGAAGCTGGTAAAATGCGGTCTTGACTATGCTACCACTCAGTGGATTTGTAACTGGCTGACTGACCGAACCCAAAGGGTGCTCATCAATGGTTCCTCTTCATCCTGGAGAAGAGTGACTAGTGGGGTGCCACAGGGTTCTGTCTTGGGCCCGGTCTTATTCAACATCTTTATCAACGACTTGGATGATGGACTCAAGGGCATCCTGATCAAATTTGCAGATGACACCAAACTGGGAGGGGTGGCTAACACCCCAGAGGACAGGATCACACTTCAAAACGACCTTGACAGATTAGAGAACTGGGCCAAAACAAACAAGATGAATTTTAACAGGGAGAAATGTAAAGTATTGCACTTGGGCAAAAAAAATGAGAGGCACAAATACAAGATGGGTGACACTTGGCTTGAGAGCAGTACACGTGAAAAGGATCTAGGAGTCTTGGTTGACCACAAACTTGACATGAGCCAACAGTGTGACGCGGCAGCTAAAAAAGCCAATGCAATTCTGGGCTGCATCAATAGGAGTATAGCATCTAGATCAAGGGAAGTAATAGTGCCACTGTATTCTGCTCTGGTCAGACCTCACCTGGAGTACTGTGTCCAGTTCTGGGCACCACAGTTCAAGAAGGACACTGACAAACTGGAACGTGTCCAGAGGAGGGCAACCAAAATGGTCAAAGGCCTGGAAACGATGCCTTATGAGGAATGGCTAAGGGAGCTGGGCATGTTTAGCCTGGAGAAGAGGAGGTTAAGGGGTGATATGATAGCCATGTTCAAATATATAAAAGGATGTCACATAGAGGAGGGAGAAAGGTTGTTTTCTGCTGCTCCAGAGAAGCGGACACAGAGCAATGGATTCAAACTACAAGAAAGAAGATTCCACCTAAACATTAGGAAGAACTTCCTGACAGTAAGAGCTGTTTGACAGTGGAATTTGCTGCCAAGGAGTGTGGTGGAGTCTCCTTCTTTGGAGGTCTTTAAGCAGAGGCTTGACAAGGAGTCAGGAGTGCTCTGATGGTGTTTCCTGCTTGGCAGGGGGTTGGACTCGATGGCCCTTGTGGTCTCTTCCAACTCTATGATTCTATGATTCTATGATCTCTATCTTTGGAAATTGTTACCCTGTTTTTCAGGAACTGCTGATGCTCATTCCGAGAAAGAGGCATAAGAGCAACATTGTTTTGGAGAACACAGGCAGAAGTCATTCTTTGTGGAAACATCAGTTAATGCCAGCACTGAAAATGCTTTCTGTGCAGAATTGGCAAAGATCAAGGGGTCAAAAACAGTGTTCCCATTATGGGTATATGGGTTCCACTTTCTTCCCTCCTCACAGCACCAAATGGGCAATACTTCTTCTGTGCAAACAGGAGAATTTCATATTGACTTAAGCACTGACGTCGATTGGAAATGCCGTAGCTGTGGGCTGAGTCACCAAGTGCTGGGAGCCAAGCAGCTACAGGGCAGCACACCATGTGTCAAATTTAGAGCTTTATGAAGGGATTGTGCAGTTTGCCCTGCTCAAACAGTGGGATCTTCTAGCCTCCAGCACCTCCACCTCACCCCTCCTTCTTTAGTCAGCTGAGAACAAGCAGTCCTGCTGGCTGGTTAAGACAGGAAACCAAAAGGGAAACTGAAACCTTTTCTTTAGCAATTCTAATTCCAGTCAAAGCATCTATTAAGGGGAATTCATGTGAGCGCTACCATAAAAAGCCACTGGAGTTTGCAGTCAGAGTAGAAGTGTTGTAAACTGCTCCAAGCACACATCTGTGGGAAAGGCTTCAGCAGCTGCAGCCCCCTCCTGAGTTTCCTCTTGGCTGAAGAGAGACTGCTGCCAAGCCAGACCAGCCAGAAAATTACCTGTGTGAGTACCACTTTTTCTCTCCACAGTCCTGCCTAGGTGTTAGCTTGAGAGAAACAGCCACAAGCCCTGGATTTCAGACTTTCAGGCTGGGGAAGAAATGACTTGGGTCAAATCAAGGCAGGGCTGGCAGGATACATCTTGCTGAGTGTGGCGAAGCAGCAAATGCTTTCTATTTGTGCCCTGTCTTGCTGGCTATGCAAGGGATTGAGGAAGTAGTCAAGTGATTCTGGCACCTGAGGCAGAAAACCCCACAAATGTCTTGGCAGTGAAAACGCAGTAATAATAAATAGCAAACAATTTGCGGCCTTTTCCTGATGCACAAAAACAGCTGCCCGCCCCTCTACCTAATGATAGGGCTCGTCCTGGAGTGAGTGAATAGTTTCATAGTTCTTGAAGAATAGCATTCAAAGTTCCTATGGGCAGCCCTTCCTTTATCTAGCTAAGGGATGGGGAATCTCAGGTTCGGGTGCCAACTGTTACCCTGTAGGCCTTGGGACCACACCTCCTCCCCCCAAGAGATTTTGCCTAACTGAAATATGTCCTTTCATTTTGATGTTTTGAAATGGTAGGAGTCGCTCACATTCACTGCTCTGGCCCAGAAGCTTGTCCAAGAGGAAATGCCCTTGGGGAAAATGTTTCCCAACCTCGACCCATCCTTTCCAGGGGAAATAACCTGAGTGTAGAAGCAGAGCTTGGAATTTCTTTTTGTCTCTTTAGATTCCTCAGCCTCCTTCCTTCCTTCTGAACTGCTCAGCCAAGCATCATGGAAGAGCCAATGTGCCTGATCGAGAACAACCCCAGTGAACAGCTGCGGGTCAACCAGGAAGCCCTGAAGATCTTGCAGAGCATCCAGCAGCCAGTGGTTGTGGTGGCCATCGTGGGACTGTACCGCACAGGCAAATCCTACCTCATGAACAAGCTGGCAGGAAAGAAGAAAGGTGAGTCTGCACAAAGAATAAGTGTTGGTGGGTAGAGACTTTGGGCTGGATGGGGCCAGCAAGGTACATTCAGATGTTACTTCATTTAGGTAACCGCTTTTTCAGATATCGGAGAATTCCACACTAAGAGGACCATATTCTGAGGTTACTGCTGATCCCCTCGTACCTGATTCCCTTATTCCTGTCTCATTTGATCCCTATAGGCTTTTGTCTGGGGGCCACAATACAAGCACAAACCATGGGCATCTGGATGTGGTGCCTTCCTCACCCCAAAAAGCCTGGCCACACCTTGGTGCTTTTGGACACGGAGGGGCTGGGCGATGTGGAGAAGGTAAGTTGGAGACACAGAGCAGCTATTGCATGGGGGAAGGGCCATAGCTTAGTGGTAGGGCAGCTGCCTTGCATTCAGAAGGTCCTAGGTTCAGGTAGGGCTTGCTGTTTGTGCCTCACGCCTTCATTGTATACCTTTAGGCACCAGGCAAAAACATTCCTTTTCAACTAGGCTTTGGCTGATTAATATTCTACAGCCTTTTAAAATGCTTGGGGGGGTATTGTTTTCTTTTCTTTAACTATTTACTTTTGTTTTTACCTTTTACCCAGAGATCTTGTGATGAAGGGTGGTATATAAATCTTAATTAACAACAACAACAACTATACAACAGGAGAACAAGGCTAATCAGGAGCACTTTAAAAGCTCTCAGGTGAGGAAGGATGCTCATAGGAGTAAGGCAAAGGTGAGATAGTGCGAGCAGAAAGGGATCAACCAGGTAGAGTTCTTTACTGTGTGTAGGGATGCAGCCTAGGTGCAGATCAAGTGTGTAACAGGATTCTGCACTAATTACTTACATCCCATCCTACAGAGCAATACTGCGAATGACTCCTGGATTTTTGCCTTGTCCATTCTGTTAAGCAGCACCTTTGTATACAACAGCATGGGCACCATTGACCAATATGCTCTGGAGAAACTGCAGTATCCTTTGTACAAATGGTGTCAGGCAGTCCACTGCCAGTTTTCCTGCTTTACAGTCAGAATAGATGGTGTGTAGATGCTTTCAGTAGCAATGTAGCTGTGTGTGCACGCTGGGAAATGCCTCTTCGTACATAATTTATTTTCATGATACTGGATGGTGCAATGTAGGTCACAGTTAGTGGGGACACCGCGCTGGTTTCCAGGAAGCACACTAATGGACAAATTCAAATGAAGATGAATGAAACTGTGATAATAAATAAGATAGCAGTTTTTAATCAGTTAGCTGGTTAGATTTCTTTGGGAGGGATACAGCACTAAAAAAGACACCTCTCCAATGAGGCAGCAAAAAACTGTTAATTCATTTAAATGCAAGTCCTTCTTAAAAGAGTCATTCTGCCTTCTCTCTCACACACAGAAGGAATGCCTTTTCTAGTACTGTGTCTGCTATGTGGCATGCATACATCATCTGAAAACGAAGGAATTGTGCTTTTTGATTTGGAACTACTGTTTTTATCTAGAAGCAAGGTTTATCTAACTGGGTGACATTTCTAATAAGGGCCTTAGGAATAGTGAGGAGGGATAGAGGAGGAAAGGTGAGGGGTATTTGAGAGATTACTGCCCTGTGAAGTGGAAGAGGCATCGTAATTTCCTTAGTGTGATCCCAGGTATGTGACAGAGCTGACTAAGTGCATTAAGGTGAAGAGCACACCTGCAAAGGACTCTGAGGGTGAAGAGGAAGATTCGAGTGACTTTCTTAGGTTCTTCCCGGCTTTCGTCTGGGCTGTGCGTGACTTTTCGTTACTGCTGAAACTGAATGGGAAACCTATCACTGAAGACAAATATCTGGAGAATGCCCTGAAGAGGAAGAAAGGTACTGAGAGTCGGAGGGATCCTAGCCTGGATGAGTGCCGGATTTAGGACGGTGTGGGATGTTCCCCCTCACAGGGGGCCGAGCCAAGGGGGCACAAAATAATAGCAACAGCAACAATAATAACCTTATCTGTGATTCTCTCTCTCTCTTAGACAACCCAGAGAAGCTGGACCTTGCCAAGAAATGCATACGCCAGTATTTCCCCAGCCGCAAGTGCTTTGTCTTTGACCGCCCGGCCTCAAGGCGAGATTTAGAGGAATTGGAGGACCTACCTGAATCTAAACTGAATCCTGACTTTCTGGAGCAGGTTCAGCATTTCTGCAGCTATATTCATGAGCAAGCTCAGGCAAAAGTCATCCAGGGAGGGCACACGGTGACAGGGACATGTGAGTAGAGGCAAAGGGCATGGGTTGAGTGGGTCATGGGGAATCCTGGGTGGAGAGGCTGGGGTTTCACCATGAACTTCAGTATACAGCTGAAGGGTTTATGGACTGGAATACTTTTTTGTTTATAGACCAGAATACTTTTTGGTTGTTTTTTTCTGCAAGAGACTAAGGGCCTGTCGACACTTCCACTTGCCCCAGACTTTTGCACAATTTGTGCTGGACCATTACCACTTATTTGAGAGCTTTTTCATATATCCTGAACTATCTCATAATAATAATAATAATAATAATAATAATAATAATAATAATAATAATAAATAATATTTATACCCTGCCCATCGGGCTGTGTTTCCCCAGCCGCTTACATTAGTTCATCATTTATCCATTTTACTCATATCATATTCAATCACATTAATATCTTATTAAACCATATTTCTCTCCCTTCCTACCCCTTGCAGCATTGGGGCATCTGGTGGTGACCTATGTGGACGCCATCTGCAGTGGCTCCATACCCTGCATAGAGAACGCGGTGGTAGCCTTGGCGCAGATTGAGAACACAGCTGCTTTGCAGGAAGCCATTACATACTATGAAGCTGAGATGGGGAAACACTTGAAGCTGCCCACCGAGACTATCGAGGAGCTGCTGGAAGCGCATGCCCAATACGAGAAGGAGGCTATTAAAGTGTTCTTGGCACGAGCCTTCAAGGATGTCAATCACGAGTACCAGAAGGAACTTGGGGTATGGGGATTAACTCACCGGTGGGCATGAGATAGGGGGCTCTCCATATCTGATATGGGGAAAACTAGGAAGGATTTTGTGTTGGATGGAAAGGTGGATACTCAGAAATGGGAGGCTCCTTTCTATGGGGCAATGTATTCATTCCTGTCCTAGTTCAGAGCCGAGATGTCAAGGGATGAGATCCGGCTCCTTAGCAAGGTTGTGTTGGCCATTGATTGGCCAATGGAGCTAGTTGAGTTGAGCTAAGATGCCCCCAGGAACACGGAACATCTGGCAGCCTCTTGGTTTTGTTGGGATGAAAAAGTGACCCTGTTCCCAAGTGTTGTGTTTAGAATGAGGACCTAACTGTGGGAGGACCAGTTTGAGGAAAGGACAGAGGGTAGTAGGCGGGCCACCTTTTTCAGGCAAAGTAGACTTGCAGCAGGTCCTGTTATTTGAGGCCTTATCCACGCTTACTGTTTGCCCTGCTCTTTCTGAGCTTTAAAGCACGGATTGTGCCTGGAAAGAGCGGGGGAAAGGTAAATGTGAATAAGCCCTAGGTCTTTTAGCCCTTTCTTGCATCTCTTCTCCTTCTGGGTTGACAAATGGGAAGCCAGTTGGCACTGAGCAGAATGGACTTTCTGATCTGTATCTAAGAGTCACTTTCTCTCATGGATTTCAAGGGCATTGCAGCCTTCCTCCTGGGCCTCCACGTGCAAGGTGCAAGCTTCTTTCTACCTTCCCCTGCTCAGTGCTATTTATGATAAATCTATAAAGCAGAGTTAGGGGCATTCTGGGTTCTAACTTGCTTATTTGGTTGATGGTGCTGGGAGAGCAAGTAGAGCAACAGCCAACTTTCAGAATAAAGTCCTTTTATTTCATACACTGAAACACACTTTGGAACCATGTTATCTGTTGCTTCCCCTTTGCACTGGTCCACTGGGGCTAGTGCCTGCAACAAGAGGGAGCCCTGAAATCCCTGGAATAGGGAATATAGGACTGTTCTCCATTAGGAAGCACCATTTGCATTTCACCCTGTGCCCCTTCTCTCTTCCCCTCCACTCTTCCCTCTTTCCTCCAGACCCAGCTGCATGCCAAGCTTCTAGAGTTCTGTTCTCGCAATGAGCAGGCATCATCAGATCGCTGCCAGGCTGTGCTTACACAGCTGTTCCAGGACCTGGAAGAGGAGATTGGCAAGGGGAGCTATTCTGTGGCTGGGGGCTACCAGCGCTTTCTGGATGACCAGAAGGAAAAGGTGGATCAGTATTACCTGGTGCCTGGGAAAGGACTCATGGTGAGTCAGACTTGTAGGCACAGCAAAAAGAGGACATGCAACACACCCACAAACCACGTTTAGCTTCCCCAGGGATAAATCCTCTCCTTATAACTATTTTACTGTTCCTTTGCTATAATAGGTTTCTCCAGAGCTGTCGCTCCATCCCAGTCAGCAGCCCTGTCAGCATTACTGTAAGAGACACTGTGGTGCAATGGTTAGAGTGCTGATCTAGGATCTGGGAGACCAGAGTTCATATCCCTACTTCAGCAACAAACCCGCTGGGTGATCCTGGCTCAGTCGCTACTTCTCTGCTATACAGTGGTGCCCCGCAAGACGAAATTAATCCGTTCCGTGAGTCTCTTCGTATAGCGGTTTTTTCGTCTTGCGAAGCAAGCCCATTGACAGCTTAGCGGATTAGCGCTATTAGCGGTTTAGCGGCTTTTAGCGGCTTATCAGCTTAGCGGATCAGCTGATAAGCGGCTTAGCTGCTTAGAAAAAAGGGGGGGGGAAGGGGAAAAAACCCGCAGGAACTCGCAAGACATTTTCGTCTTGCGAAGCAAGCCCATAGGGAAATTCGTTTTGCGAAGCACCTCCAAAACGGAAAACCCTTTCGTCTAGCGGGTTTTCCGTCTTGCGAGGCGTTCCTCTTGCGGGGCACCACTGTATCTTGCCTTACAGCTTTGCTGCAAGCATAAAATGGGGGGGGGTGTGAGAGCCAAGTACATCACCTTCAGCTCTATGGAGGAAAGGTGGGCTATAAATGTAAGCCCTGCCTCACTCCCCTGCCTCGCCTGCTCTCTGCTCAGCCACATTTCTCCCAGTGCAGCTCTGATCCTGAAGTGAATCAGGGTGGGAGAAGATTTCTTAAAAGGATAGTACACCTTGGGGTAAAGCAGAGGAGGAAATGTCTTTTTCAGATAAATTACATTTTGCTTTAATTGATTAATTAATATCTTGCCTTTTCTTCAAGGAACAGAAGGCAGTGTGAGTTGCGTTCCCCCTATGTTTCTCTCACAGCAACCCTGTGGAATAGGCGAGAGAGAGAGAGAGAGAGAGAGAGAAAGAAAGAGAGAGAGAGAGAGAGAGAGAGAGAGAGAGAGAGAGAGAGACTGACTGACTCTCCAAGATCGCTTCATGGCTGTGTGGGGGACTTGGACCCGGGTCTCCACAGTCTTAGTCATACACTTAAAGTAATACACCTCACTGTCTTCTCTCACAAACCCAGCTCAGCTCCAGATGTGATTGGGCCATTAATCTAGATAAAGTACGAATGGCTACCCTGCCATATCTAGACTGGCCTTCAGGTTTTTGCAGAGTCTTCTTTACTGCATATAGCTTTGCATGCAAGCACAAAGCCAAACAATTTGCCTCACTCTACCCCTCTTCTCCTCTTTAGGCTTCCCAGGCCCTGCAAGGCTTCCTGAAATCCAAGGAGGCAGCAGCCCATTCCATTTTGCAAGCTGACCGGACCATCACGGACAAACAGAAGGAGGTTGAAGGTGAGCCTCAGTTCAGAGGCCTCCTCCACAGACAGGCCTTACAGACCCATAACAATCTTGGCTGGGATAATTTTAGCCTCCTCCGTCAGAGGTGGGAGTCCCCACTTCCTATCACTTTTGCTTGTTCCTGATTCCTACCAATTCCCAGGCCTCTGAATGAAAGCCAGACTAGGAACATCTTGGAGGGTACAATGATGATCAGACCTGCCATTTAATGAATAAAAAATTTGTAATGGCCATTATGGAGGGGTGGCTTTGACTGAGACCACAGGATGGAAGAGGAAAATGTTGCTGGGCATATTCTTGTCACCTGATTAAGGGAAGTGAGAAAGGCCCACTAGACTGAAGTTCATTAGAAATAACGATGTGATTTCCAATGATATGATAATTTATAAAAGCTGTTTTTTTAATATAAAAAAGCCCTGATACTGAGCTGTCACTGTAGCCCAGCTGAAATGTGATGCAGCAAAAAAAAACTAATGGTGCTGTATTTAGTACACAATACTACTACTACTACTATTACTACTACTACTACTACTACTAATAATAATGCTACATGCACACCACTCATGTAAAGAACATTCCATTCCCTAAGAATCCTGGGAACTTAGTTTGTTAAAGGTGCTGGGAATTGTAGGTCTGTGAAAGGTAAACTAAAGTTCCCAGAATTCTTTAGAGGAAGCTGTGTTTTTAAAATTGATTTCAGTGTATGTACACAACCTCCAAATAGGCTAATGCAGCCTTTGCCAACCTGTGTCTTAATGTACAATTAGCATTCACCATCGCTCTTTCCCTCTAGTGGAGCGAGTCAAGGCTGAAGCCTCTGCCCGGGAAGCAGAGTTGCATGAGAAGATGAAAAATGAGGCAGTCCAGAGGGCCCAGCAGCAGGAAAAGAGTTTTGAGGAGCACAAAAGGCAGCTAGAAACAAAAATGGTGGAGGACAGGAGGAAGCTACTGGCGGAGCATGAGATGGTGATGAATGCAAAGCTCCAGGTAACAATATCCTTAGTACTGTAAGCCTGATCATTTATGCAGTCCTACCAGCTTTCACTAAAGAGGCCAAAGTCGAAGAAGAAGAAAAAGGAGGAGGAGGATGAGTTTGGATTTGATACCCCGCTTTATCACTACCTGAAGGAGTCTCAAAGCAGCTAATATTCTTCTTTCCCTTCCTCCCCCACAACACTCTGTGAGGTGAGTGGGGCTGAGAGACGTCAGAGAAGTGTGAATGGCCCAAGGTCACCCAGCAGCTGCAAGTGGAGAAGCGGAGACGCGAACCCGGTTCACCAGATTACAAGTCTACTGCTCTTAACCACTACACCACACTGGCTCTCTATAAGACACTATCTATGTGTGCAATTTCTATACATGTATTTTTACCCCACTTTTTAGCCAAAGAAGGCCTCCTGAGCAGCTCACGACAATCAGTAATAAGCATTCAGGCTTACAATCTAAAAGATACAGCACAAAAAGAAAAGGGATTGGGAGGGAGGACAAAAAAAGCAACCCTAGGGAATACTTCTTAGTCACAACGTTCTTTTGAGTCTTCTTTCTGGCAGACTAGAAGGAAGCAAGCTTCCTCTTCCTGCTGCTGCTGCCACTTCTTTGGATGATGAACGGGGTCTGGTTTGTCTCTCTTGCCATTATTATTTTTTTGGGGACTTGTGACCATTGGGGAGCTCTACAACATACATCCTTCAGGAATCATAGGGCCAGTTTGTGCTAGATGGCACCATTCTAGCTGACTGAGGATGCCTGTGTCATCTTGAGATAGTCTTCAGGGACCTAACATTAGGGGAAAGAAGCAGCTGGACTGGGAGCATATGGAGAAGGGAGGAGGAAGCAGTTGCTCACCTGTCTCAATTCACCACCTGAATTGGCCTAGCTCTGTCCCCGTCTCTCTTATTGCAGTCTCCTGCTTTGCTCTGTGATCAGCTGGCATTGACTTTATTCTTTATCCCTGCCATTCCTTAGGAGCAGAGGCGGCTTCAGGAAGAAGGGTTCAACCGAGAAGTCAGCAGGCTTCAGGGCGAGATCCAGCGCTTGAACTCTGCGATGAGACAACAGTCGAGTGGGGGCTCTGGATGTGTGATCCTTTGAAGCTCCTGGCATTTCCAAAAGGCTCTAAATGGATGAGAAATGGGATGGAGAGGAGAGATCTACTTTATATCTGGGCTCACTGAGTAGATATCTTTGGTGTGACCTTTTGTGTGTATATGAGAAAAATGATGGCATTTAAAGACAAAATGGGTGAAATTAAACAAGAAGGAAAATCTGATAGTTGATTGTATTCTGTTGGTATAATAGGGTTCATGCCTTGTAACCTTGTTTTAACTATTACGTTTACGTTGCAAATAGTTCTAGCTGTTGCCTTCCAAGCATTCGCATACCTGTGGTTTATTTATTTTGGTTTTATTTTATGTCTGTATTTCTTCGACAGTGATTTATGATTGTATATGGACCATGTATATTGCCACTAGATCCTGTTTAATAACAGTGCATTTTGCAGAACCTTATATAACAGTTTTTGGACAATTAATTTAAAAATATGAAAAATAAATAAATTGGAATCGGCCATGGGTAGAGGCTCTTTGTAAAGTTAAAGTGTCTCCAGCTTGAAACAATCTAAAGACAAGACAGTGTGTGGAAAGTTTATTGGGCTTGGATGTGGGGAAATCGTGCTCAGCTATGAAGCTCCTATGGATGGGTGTTAGGAAGGGTGGAGGGAATCGCCCCCATATACATTTCAGATGATATTATTCACTAGAAGCACCTTTATCTCAGGCAAATCTGCCGCATCTTTGCACTGGCGGGCTTTTGTGAACAATCCAAAGTTCTTGATTGCCATTAGTCAAATGCAAACCACACCAAATATGGACATCATATTCCCCCCAAGGGAATCAGACTTCTGCTGCTTCTCTCTCATACACAAACACACCTTTGCTGCTGGAGAGCACACCTCAGCTGTGGATATTTGCAGGCATAGCTGCTTCCCATCATCTCACTGACTGCTAAAAAGGTGATCTGGAGCCATGCTATTTGTTGTTTTTCAGACAATTAACACTTCCACACTAAGGTCTGCCAGTGCCGTCCAGACATGGCTGTTCCATGGTCAGCTAGAAGCAGAATTATAAATGTCCACATAATCAAATGTGGCTTGATATTGCAGATGAAATTTTTACCCCAAGGCCTCAGTCTTGGTCTGTCACTGCCAGTTTTGACCCCATAAGCATATATGTGAAATGTTATTTTGTCCCAGCATGAATCATTTTACACTTGAATTGCATTTGCCATTCCACCACCTGTTCACTCACTTCGGTGAGGTTCTTTTGGTACTCTTTGCAATCTCTGTTTCAACAAATCTGAACAATGATGTATCATCAGCAAACTTGGCCACATCACTGTTTACCTCTAAACTCTAGATAATTTATGAGCAAGTTAAAAAGCACAATCTTTGGGATAATACCAGTCTTTGAGAGACTGCACTTTCTTCTCCATTTGGAGAACTGTCCACTTTTCCTACCCTTTGCTTTAATTAACTTAACCAATTTCTGATCCATAAGAGGACCTCTTATTGAATAACCTTAGCAAATAATGTGCCCATTAGCAGTCTCTGTCACTTAGCTCTACGATGGGGGGGGGGGCAGGGTGCAAGCAAGCAAGCAAGCAAACACCTATTATTTATACCCCACTCCTCTGCTTTTGTATTCAAATTGGTCTAACCCAGAGAACACAATCATCAGGTGAAGTGGGGAGGGTGCAGTACTATGCATGCTGAATCTAGCTGAATCCATTCTTGTGATGCATAGGATCTGGCTGCTCCTGGAATAAGCCCTGCTGGAACAGACCAATGGCCCACGTAGCCCAATATTCTGGTCTCACTGTGGCCCAGCAGATGACTTTGAGAAGCCCACAAGCAGGGCTTGAGCACAACAGCATTCTCCCCTCCTGCTGTTTCCAGCAACTGGTGTTCAGAAGCATTCTACCTTTGAAAATAGAGATGAGATGTAGCATTGCAGTTTAGAAGATGCTGATAGTCTTATCCTCCATAAATTTGTCCAGTCCTCTTTTAAACTATCCATGTTGGTGGCCATCACTACCTCTTGTTGGAGCAAGTTCTATAGCTCATCTACGAGCTGCACTGAATCTTCTAATATTCAGCTTCAGTGGGTGCCTCTGAGTTTCAGTGTTATGAGAGTAGAAATTATGCACACACTAGTGGGGACATTATAAAGGTGTATAAAAGATGCATAATTTTATACTTTTAAAACCAGGATGCCCCAAGACTTGTAGAGCTTTTTTAGGAAGACCCCAAGGACTGATTTTTCAATGGACTTGCCTAACATTTAGGACAAAGCAATGGCCTTTGGAAATTCCCCCCGGATGTCGATTCTGCTGAATATCCCAGTAATATTCAGGAAAATCTGGATGTATGGCAGCCTTGCTTTATAGTGTTTCCACTTACTTGCCTTTTTATTGTTTTATTTTTTATTTAAAAAATAATTAAAGATTCTTGGTCTACAAAAGTATGTGCAATGTCTCTTTCTTCAAGTTGCATTTTCTACAGATCAGTTGCATTTGTTGTGAGACATTAGTGTTACATTAGGAAGTAAAGAGGGGAATGATGAGTGGGGTGAGTGGGGTGGGGCCGCTTGACTTTTTTCTAAACTACAAAGACTCAAACGTAATATTTTCTCATAGGCTTTTATAGGGACCTTTGATCATGTTGTGTTTGCTTACATTGCATCACATTTGCCATTTTGCTGTCCAGCTGGGAGAAATTGTTTTGCAGCTTCTCAAAATCCCTGCTTCTTTTAGCAACCTCCAGCAGCATAGAACACTGATCCTAAGATATCTGCATTGGCTCCCAGTACATTTCCAAGCACAATTCAGAGTGTTGGTGCTGACCTTTAAAGCCTTAAACGGCTTCCGCCCTGTATACCTGAAGGAGCATCTCCACCCCCATCGTCCAGCCCGGACACAGAGGTCCAACTCCGAGGGCCTTCTGGCAGTTCCCTCACTGTGAGGTTTCAGGGAACCAGGCAGAGGGCCTTCTTGGTAGTGGCACCCACCCTATGGAAACCCTCCCAGCAGATGTCAAAAAGATAAATAGTTATGTGACTTTTAAAAGACATCTGTAAGCAGCCCTGTTCAGGGAAGTTTTTAGGGTCTGATGCTACATTGTGTTAATCTTCCCCCAGTCTAACACAGAGCATCTGGTTGTGAACTAGAAGTTTGGTGGTTCAAAGATTGTGGGAAGTATTTCTGCCTTGCAGGGGGTTGGATTAGATGAACCTTGGTGAAATATACTCAGAGTCGCAAAGTGATTTCATGCTCTTTATTCAGCTCATAGTGGTGAGGAGGAATGAATGAATGTCCCCTCAAAGTATCTGCTTTATATACATTATTTACACAATGGGCTGCACATGATTGGCTAATTCCAGGATTCTACTGTAGGCCAATCAGGTTGTGGATTCACTTCTATCTGGAGCATGATTGGGTGGTTCCTGCTAACCAATCATACTGCTGCATTGTTCTAGGACCAATCAGACTGCTGCATTCTGAATCCTATTGTTCTAGGACCAATCAGACTGCTGCCTTTTGGAGCCTATTGTTCTAGGACCAATCAGACTGCTGCAGTTTGGATCCTATTCAACTCAGTACATAACACCCCTCCCCTCTAAGTTCCAGTCCTGCCCGGAAGGTCGCATTCATAGTCCTCAAGGTACGCCGGTGGCCTACGTGTGCGTTGCGGCCTGGGGTGTTCCCTGGTCCGGGGTTCAGGTTCTGGCTCGTGTTCCAAGGATGGGGCTGTTTGGTCTGGCGCAACCGGCTCGCTCAGTCGTGGTTCTGGTTCCGGTGTCCTTTCGGCCTCGCGGGTCCTCTCTGTATTTACTGATTCTGCCTCTCCTGCTTGCCCCTGCTGCTCTATGGGCCTCACTGCCCCACTGTTCCCTTGGGACTCCTCTGACCTGTCCTCCTCCTCCTGGTTTTCTCCCGGGAATCGTCGCCGTATCTGGTCGCAGTGGCAGCGCCAGCATTGCCCCCCATCTGTTAGCACCTCGTACGACACGGGGCCCGTGACCCTGGTGACTGTGGCAGGTACCCATGCAGGGCCTGCCCCAAAATTCTTTGCGTACACTGGGTCCTGGGCCTCGAAGGTCCAGGGGTTCCTGCCTTCCCCCACCACTACCTCATCCTGAGCTCTATCGGGGTGAAGGCGGTCCAATCTGATTGCAAGGCGCCGACCCATTAGTAGTTCAGCGGGGCTCCGGCCAGTCGTTGAGCTGGGGGTGCTGTGCTGTGCTAGAAGGAATGTGGCAAGGCGGTACTCCCAATCCCCTTGCGTCATGCGGCGAAGGGTGTCCTTGGTGGTCCGCACCATGCGTTCTGCTTGGCCATTGGTGGCAGGGTGGAATGGCGCCGAACGGATGTGGCGGATGGCGTTCTGCACTGTGAAGGTTTGAAATTCTCCTGATGTAAATGCAGTCCCGTTGTCTGAGACGAGAGTGTCAGGGAGCCCGTGGGTTGCAAACAGCCTGCGTAGTACCCGGATGGCTGCGGACGTAGAAGTGGACGGTACCAGTGCGACTTCCAGCCATTTGGTGTAGGAGTCCACCACTATGAAGAATGTTTTCCCCTGAAAGGGGCCAGCGAAGTCCACATGCAGGCGTGACCATGGTGCTCGGGCGGACTCCCAGGACTGGACTGAGGCCCTTGGGGGATCTGGGCGGGATTCCTGGCAGGCCTGGCAGTGTTTGACCCCGGCCTCTATCTCTCCGTCGATCCCCGGCCACCACACATAACTCCTGGCAAGGGCCTTCATTCTTACTACCCCTGGGTGTGTCTCGTGTAGGGCTGTGAGGACCCTTTTGCGGAGGGGCTGGGGAACAACGACCCTGCTTCCCCATAACAGGCACCCCTTGTGGGCTGACAGTTCATGTTTGCGGGTTGTGTAGCCGGCGAATTCTGGCCCGGGGCTGCGGCTGGGCCATCCCCTCCACACCCAGTCCAGGACCCGGGAGATGACCCTATCTTTCTTGGAATGGTGTGCAACTTCTTGTGCCTGAATGGGGCGGTCAGGAAGCAGCTCCAGGCTCATAACCTCTTGTGCAGGTGCTGGGTCGGGGCCTGTTTCCGGTAGTGGTAGCCTGCTGAGGGCGTCTGCATGGCCCATCGCCTTTCCAGGGCGGTGAATCAGTGCATACT
This sequence comes from Podarcis erhardii, assembly GCF_964252035.2. Classification (NCBI taxonomy): domain Eukaryota; kingdom Metazoa; phylum Chordata; class Lepidosauria; order Squamata; family Lacertidae; genus Podarcis; species Podarcis erhardii. The sequence goes on along the minus strand of NC_138511.1, from coordinate 81,759,521 downwards.
GGTAGCTGGCAAGGAAAATTGACCACCTGAGGACGCGAGGAGACAGCACTTGGGGGGTCTGCTTTTCGGGGGCAAACAAGCCAAGCAACGGCTTGTGGTCAGTCACCACGGTGAAGGGCCGCCCGTACAAGAAATCATGGAATTTTTTTACTCCCTTCACGATTGCCAGACCCTCCTTGTCGATTTGCGAGTAGTTCCGCTCGGTTTCGTTGAGTGTCTGGGAAAAGTATGCTACCGGTACCTCTCTTCCATCCGGGAGTTGGTGTCCCAGGACAGCGCCGATGCCATAGGGCGAGGCGTCGCATGCTAGCACCACCGGCAGCCTCTCGTCGAAGTGTGCCAAGACCGAGTTTGAGACAAGCAAGTCCTTGACTGCCTGGAATGCGGCCTCCTGGCGCTGGCCCCACACCCAAGGGGCCCGCTTGTCCAGGAGTCTGTGTAGGGGCTCCGCTACCGCCGCCTTGTGGGGAAGGAAGGAATGGTAAAAGTTCAATAATCCCAAGAAGGCCTGAAGTTCAGTCTTGTTCTTGGGCGCTGGGGCATCACAAATGGCCCGTACCTTGTCCCCAGTCGGGTGAACCCCTTCTGCATCCACCATAAATCCCAGAAAGTCCACTTGAGGCACTCCTAGTAGACATTTTTCCCGCTTCACCTTGAGACCCGCCATCTGGAAACGGTGCAGAACAGTGCGGAGGCGGTCCTCAAACTCCTCTGGTGTGGGCCCGGCAATCAACACATCATCAAAGAAGGGGGTGACACCAGGAATCCCTTTAAGGAGAGAGTCCATTAGATTCTGGAATATGCCTGGTGCCACGCTGACCCCGAATTGCAGCCGCTTTACCCTGAACGCTCCTCTGTGCGTCACAATCGTCTGTGCCTCTGCTGTGGCCTCATCTACTGGCAGCTGTTGATATGCTTGGGCCAAGTCCAGCTTGCCAAAAATTTTCGACCCAGCCAGGGTGGCAAGGACATGGCTGACCACTGGCACTGGGTATGCATGGGCCATGAGGGCCTTGTTTATGGTACATTTGTAGTCTGCGCAGATGCGGACCGAACCATTAGGCTTGATGGGTGTGACGATTGGGGTTTCCCAGGGGGCATTAGGCACCGGCTCCAGCACTCCTTGCTCCACGAGTCGGTCCAATTCCTCGTCTATACGGGGTTTCAGGGCGAATGGGACCCGGCGGGCCTTGAGCCTGACTGGTCGTACTGCGGGGTCAAGCTGTAGAGCAATGGGGGGGCCCGTATACTGTCCCAATTTCCCATCGAAAACCCCCGGAAACTCCTTGCATATGGCGTCCACGTCCACTTGTAAGCTCATGTGGTTCACCCCGGTGATGGCTAGTCCCAGTGGTCCAAACCATGCCAACCCCAGTAATCTAATGTAGGGGCCCTTGACCACAAGCAAGTCCAGTTGCCGCGTCCGCCCTCGGTATTGCACCCTGAAGGTCCCCACCCCCATTGTGGGGACCTTACGTTTCTGGAAGTCCCGGAGGGTGAATGGGGCCGGCCTGAGTTTGGGACCCCCAGTAGGACACAGTTTCCTTAAGGTCCTTGCCGAGATTATGGATAGAGTTGAACCCGTGTCAAGCTCCATGCGGCATGGGGCCCCCTCTATCTGTACCTCTACATAAATTTTCTCTACGTTGGGGTGGGGCAACTGGTATACCTGGAAGTCTGTGAGCTCCGTCGAGTTGCCTTGGTGCGTTGGGCCCCGGGACCTGGGGCTCTTGGATTGGTCATCTGATGCCTGGCTTCGGGTGGGCCGAGCCCGACACACCCGGGCGATGTGTCCCAATTTTCTGCACTGCCTGCACTCTGCGTTGCGGAAACGGCAGGTCCTCCTCTCGTGACTTTCTCCACAGCTTGCGCAGTTCCCTCCTTCTCGTCGAGGCAGCTGTGGTATGTGGGCTGCTTGAGTGCGCTGCTGTACTCGGTGCACCTCCTCCCTGTCGGATCCCGAGTCGTTGGTGAGGTCTTCGTGGTGGACCCTCGGTTGGGACGGCTGGCTCAGCCGTGCCTCTTGCGTCGACCTCTCAGCAGCTTCCGTTGCCAGGGCCTCCTCCAGAGCGACCTGGAACGTTAGGTTCTTCTTAGCGTAGAGGCGTCGTTGCAGCTTCTCATCCTTCAGGCCACCGACGAGGCGGTCACGAAGCATGTTCTCCAGCTCTGAGAAGTTGCAGAACCGGGCAGCTTGGCGGAGAGAGGTCACAAACCCAGTTATGGTTTCCCCAGGGGCTTGCCGCTTTGCGTAGAAGGCATTTCGACGAGCCACCACTGAGGGCTGTGGCGAAAAGTGCCCCTTCAGCTGTTCCATTATTGTTTTGTATGGAACAGTAGCGACGTCTTCAGGCGCAAGGAGAGCCCGGGCGATTTCAAATGTCTCCTCTCCGCAGACGCTGAAGAATATTGCCCTCTTCTTGGCGTCTTCTTCATCGGTGACCCCTTTGGCTTCTAGGAGGAAGGTGAAACGGGAGGCGTACGCTTCCCAGTCTCCAGATGCTGGGTTGAATGGCGAGAAGCTGCTGTCAGTTGCCATTCTGAGTTCCTTGTGTCCCGGAGCTGAAGCCTGGATACACGGTGCGAGGCAGCGGTGCGGCAGGTGGCGGTGCTGCGGTGCTGTGTGTGGCAGTCAGCTCAGCGGGATCCCATCCTCGTCGCCAGTGAAATATACTCAGAGTCGCAAAGTGATTTCATGCTCTTTATTCAGCTCATAGTGGTGAGGAGGAATGAATGAATGTCCCCTCAAAGTATCTGCTTTATATACATTATTTACACAATGGGCTGCACATGATTGGCTAATTCCAGGATTCTACTGTAGGCCAATCAGGTTGTGGATTCACTTCTATCTGGAGCATGATTGGGTGGTTCCTGCTAACCAATCATACTGCTGCATTGTTCTAGGACCAATCAGACTGCTGCATTCTGAATCCTATTGTTCTAGGACCAATCAGACTGCTGCCTTTTGGAGCCTATTGTTCTAGGACCAATCAGACTGCTGCAGTTTGGATCCTATTCAACTCAGTACATAACACTTGGTGCCGCCTCCAACTCCACAATTCTATGATTCTTTGATTCTATGGCTCATCATCACCACCACCACCTTGGAAATTGAGCCATGTCTCTTCTGCAGGCTTTCATCACAAACAGAGTGTAATGCTTCGAGCCTTGAAGCAGAAGAAACAACCCGAATTACAGTTACTGAGGGCTGATTCATGAGCTGGGAGTCAGCGAATTACACAACTCAAGCCCATTGTGTGCAGAGCAAGAATCCCGCTTCTCCTAATCACCCCCCCTCACTTCCAAGGTTGCGAGAGTTGATCTGCTCAAAGGACAAAGGCAGTTTCCCTGAAAGGGAAAAGCGAAACTAGAAGTAGACATTTCTCATGCTGAAAGAAGGAAGATTCCAGGCAAGGAAAGCCCCAGGAAGCACTCGTCCCACCACCATAAAGAAGCCAGGGATGAGTTCAGTGAAAGGAGAAGAGGTGTGCCCGGTTCCAGCAAGAGAAGAGCCACAGCAAATTCTTGCCTTTGGCAGAAGTTCTGTCCACAAGCAGTGGGACTCAGCAGCAACCCAGATCATCAGCCACTGCTCCCAGCAAATTAACTCTGTAAGTACTATTCTCCTTCCTCCTGTCCCTCCTGCTGGCTTGAGAGAGACAGGCATAAGCTTCGGAGGCAGACTTCTCAAAGCAGGGAAGGGACTGCTTGGATGAGTGCAAGGATCCTGGCCAGCTAATAATAATAATAATAATAATAATAATAATAATTTATTTATACCCCGCCCATCTGGCTGAGTTTCCCTGGGCGGCTAGGGATGGAAGCATCGACCAGTTTCAGCTCTCTCAGCTTCTCATTCTTCCAGTCTTAAATTTGATTCTTTCCATTTCTGCAGCAATCTGCAATCCCCCTAAAATGTGCCACCTGAGGCAGCTGCCTCACTCTGCCTAATGGAAGGACCGGTGCTGCTTCTGTCTGCAGTCTGCTTGCTTGCTTTAGTGGTTGTGTCGTTCTTGCTGTTACAATATATTAGATCTTTATTGTCATAGTACACGCATACATATTCTGGGATCTGCTTGGATGTTTCCGACCTTTTTTAAAATTAATAATAAAAAATTAGTTCCCCAGATCTTACAGAAAAGAGTCTGAAGAAGCCACAGGCTGGCTTTATTAAGAATTCTCCTAATTTTCCCTTACTCATGCCTCAGCTGATGGCAGCCAATTCATTGCTTGTCCCTGAGCTTGCCTTGCTCAGTAGGCAGAGAATACAGAGTAGAGAGAATTCAAACAAGGGAGGTTGGGATGGAACGGAGTTATCCTGGAAAAGGGCACAAGTGCCTGGCTGGCACTATAGAGCACACTGCACAGCGTTTTGTTGCAGTTTTCACTTGTGGGACTAGAGATTTCTCTGGAAGTTGATCTTCAAGCAATTAAGCAGTGGATCCAGACTTAGTTAGACTTAGAGCAGACCCATCAGATCAATGGGACCATCTCATTGCTTGCAATGGATCTGCACATCATACAGAGAAAACACATTCCCCCCCTTAAGAATCCTGGGAGCTGTGGTTTATCCCTCACAGATCTACAATTCCCAGCAACTTTTACAAACTACAATTCCCAGGATTCTTGGGGGGGGGGGGTTGCTTTACATATATGGGGTGTGCTCAGCCCAAAGGTGAACCCAATCCTTACACTATGCTCAGATTCATCAGCTGTGCATGTTTGGGCTACAACAAAGAGGCAAAGTTTTGGAATGTGTTTCCAGATGTGGAACAGCAAAGAGGCAAAGTTTCCAGATGTGGCTTGGAACATAGAACCAACTAAAGGGGAGGTCACCTTGAGCATAGTCCTGTTTGGTGCTGTGCCCTATAACTGACCAGGAACACTGACCACAGTGCTATCAAATCCATTAACTTGGCGTACTTTCCAACTCTAAGATTATATGAACCATCTAAACAGTTGCAGGGAAAGTCCAGCTCTTGAGTGGAGGAAGCTGAAAAAAGAGCATTTCCAGAAACAGCTTGAAAGCAAAGCGGACAGTGAGTTTCATAATGCTTTTCTGAACACCCTTTAGCAGTGCAGAAATAACTTGGCAGGCTATCCGTTTGTGCATCAAACTTGGATGTCTGCAAAAGAGGTGCCTATGTCTGAGAAGGTAAACCTGCACATGCCCTCTACACAGTTTTATATCTGTACTTTCTAGGGTCCTGATACCACGGAGCACCTGAAACCTTTGTCGATGTGCAGGACTGTTCTAAAAAGGGATAAAACATGATAGGGTTGATTCATAGAGGGTTGACGTGGACCTTAAAAAAGGAAATCTTTTGGTCTGCGTTCCCTGCAAATGGAAATCCTTCATTCATTCATCTAGTGCCATCAATACAGGCCCTTAGTAGCCAGAATAGCAGTGAAATAGGCCATCTACTCTTAGGAAAGCTGAGCAGCTATTCTGCTGAGTTTAAAAAAGCCAGATTTTCTGAACATTGTGTGTGGGGGGGTGGATATGTATCTTGTATTGTTATAACTCTACACTTGTAAAATCAAATAAAAATTATTTCAAAAAAGAGAGAGAGAAGTACATGGGTTTTTCTTTTCACTAGCAATATACCGAGGGCAGAACCTGGTAGTGCAGCACTTTACTTTTTCTCCCAGGAAGTTCTTTGTCCTGATCCGTCCCTCTCATGGACTCTCCGCGGCCTCAGTCAGTGAACATGGAAGAGCCAATGTGCCTGATTGAGAACAACCCCAATGAACAGCTGCGGGTCAACCAGGAAGCCCTGAAGATCTTGCAGAGCATCCAGCAGCCAGTGGTGGTGGTGGCCATCGTGGGACTGTACCGCACAGGCAAATCCTACCTCATGAACAAGTTGGCAGGAAAGAAGAAAGGTGAGTCTGCAGGAAGGATCTGCTCTGTGTTCCTGAGTAGAGACTGGTGTGCTGAATGGCCACATTCACACCACGCCAGAGTTTCCTGAGAAGAGGGATTGATTGGAGGGGAATAGGGAGGCCTCCTCTCAGCTCCCTTAACAAACTACAGGTCCCAGTTTTCTTTGGGGAAAGCCATGACTGGCATCATAGCAGTTCAAGCACAGAGTGTGAATGTGGTCAATGAGAACTTAGTAAGGGGGCAATTATAGTGTGAAGTCCCTTAATAATGGGTTGTACCAAATTAAGTGCTCAGAGTTATGGATGGATTGATGGATCTGTCTCTTTCAGTTCTCGCAATTTCTCATCTCTCCAGTCTTAAATTCAGTTCCCTATATTTGTGCAGCAATTTGCAAATAAGTAAATGAAATAAAATCCCCATCAGCTTTTCTCCTAATAAAAGGTTTTCAAGGGTCTCGGAAGCCAAACGTTTCGGTTTTTGAACACCGAAAACCCAGAAGTAAATGCTTCTGTTTTTGAATGTGCCTCAGAAGTTGAACTTCTGAGGTGGCTTCAAGTTTGAGTTTTCCATACGTTTTGAGGCTTCCATATTGAGTTTCTGGTTTTCAAACGTTTCAGAAGTTGAATGGTCTTCTGGAATGGATTACGTTCAAAAACTGAGGAACCATTGTAAAGACCTTTTTTATGCAATTTTGCCCAACATTTTTGGAAAGCTGTTATTTTCACTAATATATGCATTGCCACGCACAATTTACCCCAGTGTATGCATTGTTATGCACACTGCTCGGATGGATAGCTGCGTTTCAAAATCTGGAGAAGTGTGGATTTCAGAGGATGGCTGGGTTTTCGGAACACACATTTTTTTGTAAAGCGTGGATATGGTAGGTTTGCCTTTGCAAGCGAACTTAACTGAACTTTCCCCCCATCATCATTCAGAACTGAAATCCATGAGGTTAGTCATGCCCAAAGTGGACTTCATTGGGTCCACTTTGAGTTGGACTAGCAGTGGATACACATCATATCCCTGTCTCAAGTGCTTGTGCAGAACTGTTCTAAAAGGGGCTAAAATAGAGCTGATTTGTAGAGGGTCAATGTGGACCTTAAAAAAGGAAATAGCAAGTGTCATTTGTGGCCAGAACAGTAACAGTATGACACCTGCTCTTCAGCTACTTGCTGGCTATAGGTCTTTGATCTGCGTTCCCTGCAAATGGAAATCCTTCATTCACTCCTTCTGATCTTTTGAACCTGCTCCATCCTCCCTTCTGTGGTGGAGCAGTCATCTAACCCACTTTATGGGCAATTAAGTGGTTGACAAGAGCCCCAAAGTTCCTTTTACAATCAGGCTATTGCTGCCTGGCATGCTCTGGTCCATGGGGTCACGGAGAGTCGGACACGACTAAACGACTAAACAACAACAACAACAACAACATTGCTGCAGTTTGTAGTTAGGGTGCTTCTTTGCATGTGCAGGGGATATGACAACAACAACAACAACAAATTTATTACTTATACCCCACTTATCTGGCCAGGCCTCCCCAGCCACTCTGGTCAGCTCCCAAAAGAATATTAAAAACACGATAAAACATCAAACATTAAAAACTTCCCTAAACAGGGCTGCCTTCTGAGGTCTTCTAAAAGTCAGTTGTTTATTTCCTTGACATCTGATGAGAGGGCGTTCCACAGGGCAGGCGCCACTACCGAGAAGGCCCTCTGCCTGGTTCCCTGTAACCTCACTTCTTGCAGGGAGGGAACCGCCAGAAGGCCCTCGGAGCTGGACCTCAGTGTCCAGGCTGAACAATTGGGGTAGAGACACTCCTTCAGGTATACTGGGCTATCCCTTTTATGAACATAAGTCTTTGGCCAAGCCCCTAGAAGACAAGGTGTACACCCACCTGGTGCCATGCAGATGTTTCTGACTACAACTCTGGATTAGGCTGATGGAAGTTGTGGTCCAAAACATCTTCACCCGGTTGGTGATGGATGCTCCATAAATGCCTACTTGTTTGCAAAGGGTGGAAGCCCTTCATTTTAAGAATTGGAGTGAGTACTATTGAGAGTTGGAGAACAACGCCTCCGCCCACAACAAACAGACAGGTGATCCCCTAATATATGATCTCCTTCCCCTTTGTACCCTACAGGCTTCTCTCTGGGTGCCACCATACAAGCAGAGACCATGGGCATCTGGATGTGGTGCCTTCCTCACCCTGAAAATCCTGGCCACACCTTGGTGCTTTTGGACACGGAAGGACTGGGTGATGTGGAGAAGGTAGGCTGGAGGACAGGGCTGGAGCCAGTGTGATGCAGTGGATAGGGCGTTGGGCTGAGACTTGGGAGGCCAGGGTTTGAATCCCCACTCAGCCACAAAGCTTGCTGGGTGGCCTTGGGCCAGTCACTGCCTTTCAGCCTAATCTACCTCACAGGGTTGTTGTGGGGATTAATGTGTCACACTTAATGAGATCACCGTGACATCCTAGGTCCCAGGTTTTGGCCTTGAAATCTCAGGCTCCTGAGCTGGCAGTCCTAAGAGCTAGGCTAATCTGGAACACTCCCAAAGCTTTTGGATGTGGAGTGGCTGGGCGATGTGCAAACATCTGGAAGTAGGGAGTTGATGCCTTGAAGAGTTTTCTTTTTTAAAATGACAACAATTTTTAAATTCATTTTTAGCTTTAACAATTAGCATCACAAATAAATCATAATCATATACATATAGGATTCTCTGAATCCCTGGACTTCCCTCCACCTCTCCACGGTTTCCATAGTTATTCTTTTCCAACTGTATCAAATAATGTTCTCCGTATTTTCTTTAACCTCAATTCTCACCATAGTTCTCATTACACTGCAAGTGGTTTTTTTTAAAACCCTGCCAGTGTTTTAAATTGTTTACAGTGATATTTTAAATAACTTATAAATTTTCTCCATTCTTTATCAAATTTGTTATCCTCTTGAACTCTGATCTTCTCGGTCATTTTTGCCATTTCAAAATAGTCCATCATTTTTGTCAGCCATTCTTCTCTTGTAGGTACTTCGTCTTCCTTCCATCTTTGGGATAATAACATCCACACAGCTGTTGTAGTGCACATAAACAGTCTTTTCTGCTCCTTTGGTATATCTGGACCTAGAATTCCTAATAAAAAAGGTTTTTCTGGTTTTTTCACGAAAGTTATTTTAATCATTTTTTTCAACTCAATATAAGTCATTTGCCTAGGACGGTTTTCTACAGAATCCTTACGTACAACAGGAAAACTAGACTAAGCGCAGCCCCAGAGCTCTTGAAAGTCACCACAGTTTGAGGCAGTGGGAACAGAAAATACCCACCAAAGCAGTGTCTCTAACTCTAGCAAGTGCAACAACTCTAGGTTGCTGACATCAGGAAGGCACCACCATTGTACTCTTTCCTGCAAGAAATTAAAACTTTTTTTTAGGTAAACCTAGCATAGATGTTGATATGCGTTTAATCTCTCTTGCTGTAGATTTCTTTTAATTAAAAAAATTGCATTGCTGGGGGTTGGACTAGGTGACCCCTGGGGTACCCTCCAACTCTACAATTCTGTGATTCTATGTTTTCCATTGCTTTTAGCTTTTTTATTGCTTTTTTTTTTTTTACAAATTTATTGCAAACCTCTTACAGGCTTTGCCGCAATCGAGCGGTCTATAAATGGCGCCAGATGCAAATAAATAAATCAGGTGCAAGCCCAGTGTGCGAGGGTTTCGTGCTAATTATTCCTCTCCCTCCCTACAGAGCAACATCGAGAACGACGCGTGGATCTTTGCCTTGTCCATTCTGCTGAGCAGCACCTTGGTCTACAACAGCATGGGTATCATTGACCAGTTTGCCTTGGAAAAACTGCAGTATCCTTCCATGAAAAATCCATTTCACCTCCAGCTCCCTGATTTGCAGCCAGAGTAGATGGGGCAGGGACTTTGGTTTGCATGGTATCTCCATGAACATTATGGGATCTTCCCCATGGACTTCTTTGCAGGATACTAGATGGTGCTCGCAAGCCTGCAGTACCACAGTTCCCTTTGGACTCTTGTGTTTGTTAGGAAAACATTCTTTAAGAAACAGATAAAAGTTCCTGGAAGTTTTAAAGAGGGTTCCAGAATTTTCTTTAGTGTGTAGGAGTGGCACTCTAGGCTTGATTGGTGTCAGCTGGAGGTGATGATAATAATAATAATAATAACAATAATAATAATAATAATAATAATAATAATAATAATAATAATAAATTTTATTTATACCCCGCCCTCCCCAATAAAGGGAGGAAGCTGCAGGCTGCAACTTCCACACGAGGAAAGCACACACACACACTGTCAACACGCACGCTGACCACAAAGTTGGAAGTAAGACTATGTGCTGCTGATATTATGAGTTTTTGCTGGGTCAGGATTGTTAATTACTGGACTGAGATTATACCGTGCTGGAGAGATAAAGAAGGAATGTAAATAGCTTGTTATATAATAGTAACAGAAATGCTTGTGCAATCAGTCAAGCAACAAAGGAGCTCTTGACTGTGAATTTGAGTATGACTCCTGTTCTTGTCCTCTGCCTCCGGGGAAAACTCTGCTACAAACAGTAAGAAGTGGTTTGACCGAGGTGCCACCACACAAGCAGAAAAGTGCAGCAGAAGTGTGTGGGCGGTAGCCTCTAATAGTGTTATCCAAGTTATTTAACTGAGAGATTATTGCCCCAGGAGGGGACAAGAGTCATCTCCATACATTCCTTAGTGTAATCGCAGGTATGTGACAGAGCTGACTAAGCGAATCAAGGTAAAAGCTACAGCCACAAAGACCTCTGAGGATGGAGAGGAGGAAAGCAGTGACGACTTTCTCAGGTTCTTCCCAGCCTTCGTTTGGGCTGTGCGTGATTTCACGCTGCAGCTGAAGCTGAACGGATGCCCCATCTCTTCCGACGAATATCTGGAGAACGCCTTGAGGAGGAAGAAAGGTACGGCAAAGAGGGCTGATGGGATCCCACCCAGGTGTAGGGTTGGGTTTTGCGTCACCGATCTGAAGCTGTGGCAGGGACTGACTCTATCAGGAGCAGGAAACCTTTATCCTTCAAGGAGCTGCATTCCCTTCTGAGCAACCTTACGGGGGCTACAGGGCCGAGGAAGGTGGAGCAACGCCTGTACAACTGACCTTAGTACAGCAGGTCAGCATATTCTCCGCCCAGGACCCAGAGAGACCTGCAGGGCTGTTTTTGGCCCACAGGCCTGAGATTCCCCATCCCTGAACGACATTCTTGTTAGCTTTTTATAACATCCGTGTCAGTGGGAAGTTCAAATTCTATAGACAATGATTAAAAATGGGAGAGAGTCTTTCTGTGAAATGGGGCCTTTGAACATAAGAATCCCAAAAAAGCCCTGCTGGCAGGCAAGAACTGTATGCGTACCGGTGTATGGTCCCCAATTCTGTCATTTTACTCCACAATTTTCTGGGCTAATGGGGTTGCAAACAGATGTTTGTTTCTAGAAGCAATTAACGTGGAAATGAGTGCTAAGCCTCCTCTATATTCTGCTAGATTTCTGGTGGTAATAATAATAATAATCATAATAATAATTAGTATTAGTATTATTTTCCCAGCCACTCTGTGCAGCTCCAAACAGAATATTAAAAACACAATAAAACATCAAACATTAAAAACTTCCCTAAACAGGACTGCCTTCAGGAGTCTTCTAAAAGTCAGATAGTTGTTTATTTCCTTGACATCTGGTGGGAGGGTGTTCCACAGGGTGGGTGCCACTACCAATAAGTCCTTCTGCCTGGTTCCCTGTAATCTCACTTCCCTCAGGGAGGGAACCACCAGAAGGCCCTCAGAGCTGAACCTCAGTGGCTGAATGATGGGGTGGAGACGCTCCTTCAGGTCTACTGGGCTGAGGCCGTTTAGGGCTTTAAAGGTCAGCAGCAACACTTTGAATTGTGCTCGGAAACATACTGGGAGCCAATGTAGGTCTTTCAGGACCGGTGTTATATGGTCTTGGCAACCACTCCCAGTCAACAGTCTGGCTGCCGCATTCTGGATTAGTTGTTGTTTCCAGGTCACCTTCAAAGGTAGCCCCACATAGAGTGCATTGAGGTGGCTTTTACATTGTGTGGAAGCTCCAATATAATGCGGATACATGAGAGAATCAGAATGAACTGCTGATGTGGTCTTTCAGGACTACGTCACTTAGGATTGCATATGGGGGACTGTTTAGTTGAAAGCACATCCTTGACAGAATCTGCTGGCAAAACGAACAGGAAAACAGGATGAGCTAGAATTTTCCTCCCTGGTTCATCAGCTTTCTGCAGGTGGGAGGATTTTGGCACAGGGGTGTTTTCACCGAAGCCATTACAAATGCGCATTCCAAAATGCTGTTGACGTGAAGGATTGCACCGCTTGGCCAGCTGAATTTGATCTGAGGCAAGCATGACGCCTGGAGCAAAGATGGAATGCAGCAGCCCAGAAAGACTGATGGCTTTGAACTTTCTTGCAATTCTCCCTCTCCAGGACAACCTGAGAAGCTAGATCTTGCCAAGAAATGCATCCGCCAATACTTCCCCAGCCGCAAGTGCTTTGTCTTTGACCGCCCGGCCGGAAGCCGAGACTTATCGGAACTGGACGACCTGTCTGAAAGGATGCTAAGCCCCAACTTTGTGGTGCAAGCGCACCGCTTCCGCCAGCACATATATGAGAGTGCTCAGCCCAAAATGATCGAAGGAGGACACCTGGTGACCGGGATATGTGAGTAGAAGAGAAGGGACCAGAAAAAATGGATGTGTTAGCAAAGTCACTTAAGTATCACAGACGGAGTCCAGAGGGAGAAAAGGAATCGTTGTAACACTTCACAGGAGAGAGGGGAAAGTCCCATTGCGCAAGTGGAAATCCCTAGCCACAACTTAATATAATTGAAATAGGAATACACCATGTCTCACCATCAAAATCCAACTAGCTAGCTAAAATAAATAAACTGGCTTTCTTCCCTCCCTTTGCAGTGCTGGGGCACCTGGCGGTGACCTATGTGGATGCCATTTGCAGTGGCTCCATACCCTGCATAGAGAACGCGGTGGTAGCCTTGGCGCAGATTGAGAACACAGCTGCTGTGCACGATGCCATTGCATACTATGAAGCAGAGATAGAGAAACACTTGAAGCTGCCCACCGAGACTATCGAGGAGCTGCTGAAAGTGCACGCGCAATACGAGAAGGAGGCCATTAAAGTGTTCTTGGCTCGGGCCTTCAAGGATGACAATCACGACTATCAGAAAGAACTTGGGGTATGGGGATAAACTCACTGGTGGGCATGAGATATGGGGCTCTCCATATCTGATATGGGGAAAACTAGAAGGATTTTGTGTTGGATGGAAAGTTGGCTACTCAGAAATGGGAGGTTCCTTTCTATGGGGCAATGTATTCATTCCTGTCCTAGTTCAGAGACTGAGTAGCCAAGATGTCAAGAGATGAGATCCGGCTCCTTAGCAAGGTTGTGTTCTTGGCCATTGATTGGAGCCATTGGAGCTACTTGAGTTGAACTAAGATGCCCCCAGGAACACGGAACATATGGCAGCCACTTGGTTTCGTTGGGATGAAAAAGTGACCCTGTTCCCAAGGGAGGTGTTTAGAATGAGGAACTAACTGTGGGAGGACCAGTTTGATGAGAGGGTAGTAGGCGGGCCACCTTTTTCAGGCAAAGTAGATTTGCAGCAGGTCCTTTTATTTTAGGCCTTATCCACACTTACTGTTTGCCCTGCTCTTTCTGAGCCTCCCCACTCAAGCAAGTGGCCGTTCCTATATGGGGAAAACTGAAGAGGATTTGTGGTTGGAAGGAAAGTTTGAGACTCAAAAGTGTTTCTTTCCTTTTCCACGGAGGGTAGCAGTTGATGCTTGCCCTGGTTCAGGGACTGACTGGCCAGGATGTCGAGGAATGAGACCTGGATTCTTGGCATGTGTCATGAATACACCAGCTCCCAGGGAAGAAGTGCAGACAGAGGGAGAGGGGAGACAGGAAGAGAGAGGGTTAAATACAGAGCAATCAGACCCAACCCTCAGGAATGTTGAATGCAAACAAAACTGAGGGAAGATAAAATTACAGGGAACGGAAATGATTAAGGGGAGAGAGTTGACCCCATTAGCCCTCGCTCTCTGCTCTCTCCGAATTGGAGGCTTCCAGAATCGCCTTCCTCACAAGAAGAGGGTAGGCTGCTTTTGGTTTCGAAGGAAGAAAAATCCCTAGTGGGAACATCACCAATGATGGACGGCCGGCAGATGTTGCCGCTTTGTGAACCTCTATTGCTTTTCTTGCAATAAATCTTCTTTTAATTAACCATGCTCGTGGTTTCCAAGACTCCCTGACAGCATGGTTGTGTTGGCCATAGATTGGGTTTGGTTGGAGCCTGTTGAGTTGAGTTGCCCCCAGGAAGGCAGGGCATCCAGCAGCCGCTTGGTTGTGCAGGGACAAGAAGTTCAAGAAGTTGATCCTGTTCCCAGAGAGGTGTTTTGAGTAAGCAACTAATTGTGGGAGTACCATTTTTTGAACAGAGGTTTGTGGACCAGCTGCTCTCTTCTTCAGGCAAAGTGGACTAGCTGTAGTCCTGTTATCCAAGTCCACTAGTCCTTCTATTCATTTCTTCTCCTTCTCAGTTGGCAAATGGGAAGCCAACTGATGACAACCAGATTTGGTTCTGGGGTTCCTAGTTGTTGATCTGTAGCTAAAGCCACTTCTTCTCACATCAAGGGCACCTCGGTCACCCTCCTGGGTCTCCAAATGTGCTTTTTGCACTCACCCACCTGGTTTTATACACAAATGGACGAGAAGGTTGAATTAGGGGCCCTCCAGCCTCTTACTCCGAATAAGTTAATCTTACATTGCATGTTTGGGTTACATCCTGCTTGCATTTGTTGACGCTGCTGGGAGGGGTGGCCCAATGAAATTTTGTGCTTTCCTGCAGACTTTCCGTTTGACACAATGAAGCTTTCGATTCTGGTGATCCCATTGTTTTCCTTTTCCTTTGGCCTTCTGCCTGGGAAAAGAGTGAACCGTGCCAACAGATTTGTCCTTGTTTTTAGGATGCTTAGAGTTTCCAGACTTTCTGGAATGGGGAATATAGGACCATCCTCTACTGCTGAGCATCTGTTCCCATCTGACGCTATCTGTTTCTTGCCCAACCCCAGGAGCGGCTGCAATCCAAACTTTCCGAGTTGTGTTCTCGCAATGAGCAGGCATCGTTGGATCGTTGCCAGGCGGTGCTCCTGGAGCTATTCCAGGACCTGGAGGAGAAGTTCAGCAAGGGGACCTACTCTGTGGCTGGTGGTTACCTGAAGTTCCTGGATCACCAGAAGGAAAAATTGGAACAGTATCACCTGCTGCCTGGGAAAGGGATCATGGTGAGTCAGACTCAAGGGGAAATTGGGGGGCTGGGGGTGGCAAGGGCCAGAAGGATACCCCTGAGAAAAATAACTCCCCCTTTAGCAGCCTCAGAATGTTATTATTAGTTATATAATGCCAGATATGTACACAGGGCTGTATCCAACAAAGTGATAATGTAAGACCCCATTCATGCAAGGATTATCGCTGGCAGAATGGGGCTCAGTCACCCCCTTTTCCTTCCCCTGCATCCCCCCAAATCTAGGGGTCCCTCTGACCCTTCGGAGTAAATTTGGGGAGAGTGTGGGGTGTGTAGGGGGGGGGGAGTTGAATAGAAACAAACGAACGACTTCACTCTCTCTCAGGCTTCCAAGGCCCTGGAAGAATTCCTGAAATCCAAGGAGGCAGCAGCCCAGTCCATTCTGCAGGCTGACCGAACCCTCACAGAAAAAGAGAAAGAGCTTGAAGGTGAATCTGTTCAGGGACAGCTTGTTACGACTCGCAGACACTTCAGTTGCTTCCACACTGGCCATTTAATGTGGAATCGCCACTTTTTGCTCACACCCTTTTTGTGAGATCTCTGCAGGTGGTCGCGAAGAAAATATCACCCTCTCATGCCTTTGTGGTTTATCTTCAGCTCTTTTCTGTCCCCCCCGCCCAGCAAAAAGAAAAGAAAATCTACATTTTTAAAGCTCAGAAGAAGAGCTGTGTCGTTTCCTATCCCCATGTAATGAAAGTGGGGTGCCCCTGCAGGGCAGATTCATGACATCTTGTCTGGAGTCCTCCCAGTAGATGGTGACAGGAGGCAGACTGGAATAAATCCGCAGCTTCTTTCGTAAATTAAAAAAAAATACCGGCATGAACTCACTGCTTGTCTCTTTCTGTGCAGTGGAGCGAGTCCGGGCTGAGGCTTCTGCACGAGAAGCTAAGCTGCATGAACAAATGAAAGAGGAGGCCATCAAGATGGCCCAGGAGAAAGAGCGGAGTTATAAGGAGCATGAAGCACAGTTAATGGCCAAGATGGAAGAAGACAGGAAGAAGATGCAGGCTGAGCATGAGATGGTGATGAACAGGAAGCTTGAGGTAATAGAACAGCGCCCTCTATGGGCAGCCTTGGTCATCTACACCATAGGTGGGGATACTTAGGGCTTGGGGGACAGGTCATAGCTGTCAACCGTCACTTATTTGGCGGGAAACTCCCTTATCCCAGTGCTGTTTCCTGCTGCTGTCCCGGATTGATGATATCCCGTAAATTTCCCGGGTTTCAAAGGAAGCAGCTCCTCTCCCTCCCTCCCTGCCGGCCACAGAGGAGGGAGGCTCCAACTGTGTTGCTTGGCTGCGTTGCTCACCCAATAAGGAGTCTAAGAACGACTGGGGGCGGAGCTTGCATGCCTTGTGCCAATCAAATCGGCCGTGTTGCCTGGGGACTCGCCTTTGCTCAGCCCTTCCCAGCGGAGAGGTGACAGTGGTTTTCCTTGCCGCATCCCTTTGCTGGGTTGCTGTGCTGTGGGAACCACCGCTTGAGGCTTTGTTTGGCTGCTGGCTGGGCTTTCTGCCTTTGGCTCGGAGGGGCTCAGAAGTTGAACATACCTGTGCTCAGAATAGGATGGATATGTCATTTATGGCCCACTCACCCTTGCCGGGGAAAAGGTCTGTCTGGAGCGGGGGCACATGGTGGGAGGAAAAGGAAATCCCTTATTTTGGCTGCTGATCCCTTATTTTTGAGGCTGCTGGTCCCTTATTTTCAAATCTGTAAGTTGACAGCTATGGGAGAGGTATGGCCCTTTGGAATCACTTTAGGCCTCTTTGTAGCTACATTTCTTTTTTTCCATTTCACTTTTAATTTGTATACCGCCTTTCTATATTACTATGCACAAGGCGGTTTACAGCACCAAAACATACAACAAAGAACACGGGCCTTGGAATAATCTGATCCAGTACAGAAAGTTATAATACAACGTATCTTTAAAATGGAACGGCTTATATCAAATGAAGCAATATTCAGTAATCTAGTAGAATGTAATAGTACACAATGAAATTAACTCTCAATACATGAGCAAATAATAATTAAGAATTGCAATGAATAATTAAATTCCTTCCAGTAGCACCTGAGAGACCAACTAAGTTTGTTATTGGTATGAGCTTTCGTGTCCACACGAAAGCTCATACCAATAACAAACTTAGTTGGTTTCTAAGGTGCTACTGGAAGGAATTTTTTTATTTTGTTTCGTCTACGGCAGACCAACACTGCTACCTACCTGTAAATAAATAATTACTAAACCATGACCAATAAAAATAACTGCAGGTCACAATGCATAAAATGCCACAATACATACCAAACCATGTAAAAGGATCACATTGAGAAACAAAGGACACACCACTGATAACATTATTATTATTAAAATCCCTAAATCCCTCTCCTCCCTTCCTACCTGTTACAGACCCTGCATTGCATTTCCCCTTGAGGGTTTTTGCCTGACTAGAATATGCCTTTGAACTCTGATGACACCACTTGCATAAGATTTCCATATGCTAATTTACACAGAAAGCACTGCGTTTAGAAATAATAACTGCAGTAGAAACACAACACATCTTGCTCCAGTAAGGAAGGCAGTGACCAGGGGATCTGCGTGGTTGCTCAGTCTGCTGCCTAGGCAGGGCTGGGCGATGTATCGATACATCGTCCCATGTAGGTTTGTAGACCACTCCGTGAGAACCTTTTCAAAACGATTGAGCTGACAATTTATTTCTGAAGCACAGCCTCCAAAACTCCAGGGGGCGGTATAATTGTGAGTCGTCTGGCAGCTGGCTGGCTGTCGTCCCTTTCGGCTCCCTTTCCCCTCCGATGGCAGAATAGTCCCGCTCCCAGCCTCATTGCCTCCCTGCAGCCGCGATATCTCTACCCGATGTAGGAATCATGGCTGGGCTGCTTCTTCCTTCTCCTCCTCTCTGTCCAGGAAGGAATGGAAGGAGTTTGCACTCCAAAGGCAAGGGATCGTCTTCCTCCGAGAGGAGGGATTCGCATTGCACATGGCACATAGCAAATGGCACATAGCAAATGATATATATATATATATATACATACACACACACCCCGCCCATCTGACTGAGTTTCCTCAGCCACTCTGGGTGGCTCCCAACAGATTTATTATTATTATTATTAGTGATAAAACATTAAACATTAAAAACTTCCCTAAACAGGGCTGCCTTCTGAGGTCTTCTAAAAGTCAGATAATTGTTTATTTCCTTGATATCTGATGGGAGGGCGTTCCACAGGGCGGGTGCCACTACCGAGAAGGCCCTCTGCCTGGTTCCCTGTAACCTCACTTCTCACTGTGAGGGAACTGCCAGAAGGCCCTCGGAGCTGGACCTCAGTGTCTGGGCTGAACGATGGGGGTGGAGACGCTCCTTCAGGTATACCTGCTAATCTCCATGACCACCCTTTCACCTAATCTTCGCCCTTCCATTATATAGTTCCATGTTTCAGACATTGTGATATATCACTATACAGTATCTTAGCGTTTAGCTGGGGATACCTTGCGATGTCGAAAACCAGATATCGCCCAGCCCTACATCCCAGGTGTTGCTGATGAGCGTCTGCTCCCTTCTTAGGGTTCTTTATCTTCCCAATGGATTTGCACTGGGCAGCCTTTAAACAGAGGACTATCCTCTATATAGCATAACACACACGGGCACTCTAGACAGCCCTGTGCCCTGTTATTCATTCCTTCCATCCCTGCTGCTTTGTGGGGAACTGGAACTGACTTCTATCTTCATCCTTGCCACTCCCTAGGAGCAGAAGCGCCTTCAGAAGGAAGGGTTTGAGCAGGAAGTCGCAAAGCTTCAACTTCAGATCCAGGCACTGCAGAAGACGGTGGAGATGCAGAGAAATAGTGGTGGCTCCCGGCGTCGTCGTTGTGTAATTCAATGAAAACAGCATCCCTGGAAGTGTCTATGGGTTGAATAAAGTGTCAGGACTTTGGATGGGAGTGCAGCTAGGAAACCAGGGGATGAACGGAGATGTACCTTATGTTACCATTTAGCTGGTGTTTGCAATCTGTTTGTGCACAAAGGAACCCCAACTCTGCCTTTTTAAGACACAGTCTATTTCTAAGGGGTCATCTACACTTCCACTTGATCTGTGCCTATAAAGCACAGGTCTGAGTGGTTTTCCATTTGCCTCGCTCCTTTCCCAAGGAAAACCTGCTCTTTAGTTCTCAATCGAAGCAAACAACAAACCCAAATTGCTGTTTGCACTGATCGAGCACTAAAGAGCAGTTCCCCCCTACCCCCAGGACAAGGGGAAGTGTGGATAAGCCCTAACAAAAGAGCAACACGAAACAGACTGTGACATGAAGACTCGGTCTTGGGCCAGTCACTGTCTCTCAGCCTAACCCATGAGCGTAGCCAGGATTTTTGCTGGGGGGGGGGGCAGGATCAGCTAGTTAAGTATTTCGATTGTTTTACTTGTTCTAGGGTGGGGGGCAGCTGCCTCCTGCCCCCCCCCCACGGCTATGCCCAAGGCCTAACCTACCTCACAGGGTTCTCATGAAGATTAAATCTGTATGCTACCTTGAAGGAAAAGTGGGAAATTAATGCAATATATATTATCATCTATTTTTTAAAAAATAAATGCATATTATTGGTTTTTCAGTGAAGTTGTACTGTTGAAAAAAGGTAGAAATCAATAAAGTACAATTGAACAAACAGAGATATCACATCGTTTTTTCCTGTGGAGTAAGATATGGGGAGAGAGGGTATAAAGCCAGTCAGTATAGATAATACAGAACAAGAAAAACAGCAGCCATTCATTTCAATTCACAGAGCAGAGGGCTTTAAATGTTTGCAGGTGGAATGAATAAGAGTCAGAAATGGAAACCACACGTCTGCAAATGCATCTGTTAAAGCTAAAGCTCACTCACCCTTTGGTTGGCCTCAAATTATGCGAAAGCCTCTCCATCAAAGCCAGATGCCAGATATTATGACTGTACCATATTATGACTGTACCAATTTTCAGTGGGTGTTTTCCTCCCTCCTGCTACTGCCCCCCCAAAAGACAGCTAATGAGATCCCTGTGAAATAGTTTAGGACTAACAAAAGAGGAAAGTAGAGTTAGTGAGGGAGACTTGGGGACTGTTTGGGGCTGGGTATTTTTAGAGAGATGGTTAAATACAAGGCCCCAAACCTGAGCCACATGGAGTCAATGCTACCACATAAGAAAGTTGGAGCCCTAAATGGACCATCCGCTCTGGCAATTAGGGAAGAAGGTGGGGCTCATATAGCTCATGCATATCATCATCTTGATACAATTTGAAAGCAACTCAGCGTGCTGTGGCAGGTTTGGGCTTAAATGCGGGGAAGCTGAGCTGCAAATGCGTGCTCAACTGCAAAGCTCCCTTAAATGGGGTTTCAGAGATGGTGGTGTAACAGGGAGTCCTTGGACCACATCTAACCTTGACTCCTGTAGGTTCAGGTTGAGGTCACAAGGAAGAGACTTCAGCCAGGAGATAGAATCAAAACAGCAGCCAGTTGGTCTGATCTTTATTGTTGCAAGAAGACTTCTCGCTACCATGAAGATGAAGCAGCCAGGTCAATGGTTAGATTCATATTTTAAAGTTTCCCAAAGTTTCCCATAATACAACTCAGGATGCATCATCAAGACATCATAGATATGTCACAGAAAAGGTGTGGCCTCAGGTAGAACCTGAGATCCAGGCATGCCCCTGTCAATCAAATATAGCTTTTCACACTTACCCCATCACAGTACAAAGAAAGGTATTTTCATTATTTTCACTGCCATGATCCTACACTTTGTTGAAGGGAAACTCCCCTCTGGAGTAGACATCATATACAGTGGTACCTCGGCTTACATACACTTCAGGTTACATACGCTTCAGGTTACAGACTCCGCTAACCCAGAAATAGTACTTCAGGTTAAGAACTTTGCTTCAGGATGAGAACAGAAATTGTGCTCCGGCGGCACGGCAGCAGCAGGAGGCCCCATTAGCTAAAGTGGTGCTTCAGGTTAAGAACAGTTTCAGGTTAAGTACGGACCTCCGGAACGAATTAAGTACTTAACCCGAGGTACCACTGTATTGAACAGATGGAAAGCTCTTTTATCTGAGTAGGCTGAAAGAAGAGTAAGGTTATCATAACTTTCATCATGCTGATGACAACATAGTGTGGGCACGCTCAGAGGATGACCTCCAAATCATCCTAAATATCTTCGCAGCAGCTTACGAAAAGCTTGGCCTATCGCTCAACATCCAAAAAACCAAAGTGCTGCACCAACAAGCAGAAAACAACCAACAAGCACAAAACAACCAACAGCGCCACAAATCCAACTCAGTGGTGTAACATTGGAAAATGTTGATCACTTCTCCTACCTATCTTCCCACAAGGGCCAACATTGATGCCGAAATCCAGTATCGCCAGAGCTCTCAGAGTACAGCTTTCTCCCGATAGAAATGCAGAGCGTTTGAGGAGCGGGACATTCGCAGGGAAACCCAAATGTTTGTTTACAAAGCTGTTGTACTACCAACCTTACTCTATGCTTGTGAAACGTGGAACTGAGAAGATCGATAAAATGAGTGAGTTCGGATGACTTTCTAAGGTTTTCCCATTGAGCCAGTACACAGATACGTTTAACAGTGAATTGCTACATTTGGTACTGACACTTTCCCTGTTTCCCTTCGTTGGAGACCTGGGTTTCAGCGGGGAGTCGTCGGCTCCTGAGCTGAGCTTCCCTTGCAGATATGTATGTTGCTGTTATTTTCACTTGACACTAGAGGATTTGGTTTGACGGGTGAAAAGGCAGCGAAATACCTCTGCGTGGTATTGTGTGCGAGTGAATGGTAATGTGCAGCGGAGACCCTTTGTCTTTGACTCATGTTGTGGAGAGGCAAGACTCGTGGCGGTGGTGGGGAGGTCTCTCACCCCCCTTCTAATTTCCCGGTAGCAGTGGGTGCAGACGTTTCACTGCGCACACGTGTAAGCAACAGGCTACGCGTCCCCGCCCCTCCTACAACCCCTAGAGTCCATATCACTTATTGCCATCTCCCCTTTCCTCCGAGGAGCAAGAGGCGGCAGACCCGGGTCTTCCTCGCTCCGTTTCATCCTCACAACCCTGTAAGATCCAGAGTCTTTCCCTACCATGGGGAAAAGCTGTGGGTGGGCGAGAGAGATACAGAGACCGGCCACACACACACACGCCGTCTAGGATAATGACTCGGGAAAGCTGATCTGGCCTTTCCCACGACCGTGGCAGCGGCGAGAGGAGGACCAGGCAGGCTCCACAGATGGGACTTTCCCCCGGAGAGGGCGAGGCGAGATCGCGTCCCGTAAAAAAAAAAAAGCGAAACCGAAAGTACAGATGCGCGTCGGCGAAGCTCGAGCCACGGGGTCTCCAGGCAGCGGCTCCTTCGCTGGATTGTCTCCTCGTCTTCCTGGGGGGAAATCCTGCGGCTCCCTTGCGCTGCTTTCCGCACCAGGACGCGCCTGCCGTGCGCGCCGGATCATCGTCCCTAAACTTCCAAGAAAGGATTGCGTAACGCGTCGGAGGAAGAGGAGGGGTGAGTTTCCGCGGAGGAGTGAAGGGCGGGGGGGCTGGGGAGGGAGTCTTTTTGCTTTGTCTTTTTTAAAAAATTAAACAAATAAAACAACACACTGCAACAAACAATTACGATAAACCACAATCTCTTCTGTAATACATTTGTATCCAGAGGGTGGTGGGGGTGAAAGTCTTTGGAAAACCAAAGAAGCTATGATTCAGCCGGTCCCTCCCAAACAAAGCCAGGCACTGTTATTGTAGCGAAATGTTTTGGGAGGCAGCCAACGTTTTATTTTTAGTTCTGTTCGTGCAGGTCCTCTGCGAGGAGGAAAGGAGTCTCCTAACAGAAGCCAGCCCCGACCCCCTAACGGGCTACAGCTGTTTGGGAAATCATGGCTGTTCAAAAGGGCTTTCAGTGGTGTAGTACAGTGTTTCCCAACCTTGGGTCTCCAGCTGTTTTCAGACTACAGTTCCCATCATCCCTGACCACTAGTCCTGCTAGCTAGGAATGATGGGAGTTGTAGTCCCAGAACAGCTGGAGACCCAAGGTTGGGAAACACTGGTGTAGTAGAGCCCTTAATTGTCCCCAAAGCAGCGTGATGTACCATTTGCACTTGGAGAAACTGGGTGACTGTTCCACCAAATGAAGGAAGCCTGGTTTTCTGAGCCCTGAAAGAATAAAAGGTAGCTGATCAGGGAAAACAAGAGGGGGAGGTGTGTTGCTCTATGAAGTACAGATACCCTTTGAACAGTGAGTAAAACATGGCTGTTTCACAGTGACTGTCCAGTGTGGAAGTGGAATGTATTAACCTTGAAAATGCCCCAACCTCTAAACAGCTACCGGGACCATCACTCCAGCCATCTTTGGCAGCAGCATCTTGAAGTATTCTCCTTCCTGTTCTTGACATTCAGTCCCGTCCCCCGTCCCCTAGAGATTTGGGAGCGGGAATCCCTGATCAGGACCTTGTGCAGAGTAGGAATCGACAAGCTCTCCACAACAAGAAAAAGTTCCAAAGTTCTACTGCAAATAATCTCTAAATTTATTACAAAAAAGTTGCAAATACAAATCAACACATTGCTTTTAAACAACTAGCAATGCAGTCCATTTTTTTTCTTAGGTTCTTACGTGTTAATACAGTTAAAGAACTATTCTCTTTCTTGTCCCAGAGAGAGATTCTGATAAGCAACTTGCTTCTCAATAAGCTGGCAGTTTCTGCAAAAACACTTTTTTCTTTTTTCCTTTATTGCACTTGTACAATTTTCTGCAAAACAAACATCCTGCAAATGCAGACCACTAAGTTTCATACACAATGCACACAAACGTAGCGTTTTGTGAGTGTTAAACTTATACCCTTTGCAGCATAGAGACTCCTCAGTGTCCCCAGTCTCCTTCCTGGCCTGGTTTTGGCTAGAGCTCAGCAAAGCATCATGGAAGAGCCAATGTGCCTGATCGAGAACAATCCCAATGAACAGCTGCGGGTCAACCAGGAAGCCCTGAAGATCTTGCAGAGCATCCAGCAACCCGTGGTTGTGGTGGCCATCGTGGGACTGTACCGTACTGGCAAGTCCTACCTCATGAACAAGCTGGCAGGAAAGGACAAAGGAGGTAGGAACATAAGACATACTTTTGTGGGGTTGGGTATGGCCCACGGCATTTAGCTGCCTGTGGCAGTAAAGCAAATGGTCCCCCCCCCCCGGCTGTTGCCCCATCCCCAAGTTAAATTATGTAATACTCAAGTCTAGTCAAGTGATTTTGGTATTTGAAGCAGAAACTCCTCCAAGCACATAGCAGAAACCACTGCCTGTTCATGACACCCAAAATCTGCTGCCCAAGGTGATGTTCTCACTCTACCTAACAGTAGGACTGGCCTGTATATTTGCTCTGTGAGCTGGCATTCAGGTCCTCCTTGCAGACTTGCAGGAGAGTTGCTTGCAGGTATCTGATTGGCCACTGTGCAACTAGAATGCTGGACTAAATGGGCCAGGCTTTCCTTATGTTCTTCAGTGAAGTGAAGCCTTTCCCATTGACTCCCATCTCTCCCCCCCCCCCTCAGTACAAGAGGAGATTACGCTCTTGACTGATTTATTTTATTTCAACCATTTGTATGCCACTTAGCACAGTAGTTTGTAAGCGGTGTAGAAGGGATGTTACAAAAAGATACAATCAAATCAGTTTAAAATAACCCCAGATCATTCTGCTGGAATAAGAGGCATTGTCGCTGAGTGCCAGAAGTTCAACAGTGAGGGGGGAATTGTCTGCCCTCAGCCCGAAGGAAGTTCCATATAACTGAACACACAGTTCCCAGCGGATAGGAGCAGTGTGTCTGAGCTATTGGGGGAATCACTCACAGTGAGTCCAGCAAAAATCTCAACGATCAGGCAGGGATATAAGGAACCACCAGAAGTCCTTGGTGCTGGATCTCAGTGTCCGGGCAGAACGATGGGGGTGGAGATGCTCCTTCAGGTATACTGGGCCGAGGCTGTTTAGGGCTTTAAAGGTCAGCACCAACACTTTGAATTGTGCTTGGAAATATGCTATGCTTTGAACACGGACATCTATGTGTGAGCAGATACTCCTGTTTTCTGTACTACTAGGATTCCCGTGCTCTCTGGGGCTGTGATATCACCTATACCCTCAGTGCATGTGTGGACATCCCTGACAGGGTTTGTTCGCTATGGGCTCTGGGACCAGGAGGCATGGGGTTGCTCTGACCTCCACATCCTCGTCTATAGGCATGGAAGACTGCTCTAAAAAGGCCTTAAAGTGTACCCGAAACAGTTAAGGCAATTTCACACTACCCAGAAACCTGAGACTTGATACGCATGACACCTAAGGCACCTTGATTTACCAGCAAGTCAGAAGTGTTGACATTATATGTTTTCGTTGGCAGTGGTTGAGAAATTGCAGAGCTGCATGCCTCACCACTTCCACCCTTCCCATTTCTACACTGCCCGCTACAGGTTTCTCTCTGGGATCCACAGTGCAAGCAGCCACCAAAGGTATCTGGATGTGGTGTCGCTCACATCCCCTGAAGCCTGACCACACCCTGGTGCTGTTGGACACGGAAGGGCTGGGTGATGTCGAGAAGGTGAGTTGGGGTGGGGGCAGCCAGGATAGCTCACCATGGAGCTTTTATCTGCAAGAGGCCTTCAGAGATCAGGGCCACTCCCTAGGCAGCAGGAGGCACACTAGGATGCAGTGGGAACAGGACAGCACCCCGGGGGCCCCAATGGGTGGAGAGATTTCTGATAGATCTGAGATTTCAGACAAAAAAATTGCCAACGCTCGCATTCTTGTCCCATGCCAGGAGTGGAAATCAGTGGATATGACCCATGTTGAAATGAACAGGGTGTGATAACATAGTGACAATGCAACTTGCTTACTTGATGCAATTTCCATAATCGATCACATAAATTGTGTAAGTTGCGGAATTTTGCTGCAGCAGACAGCCAGACAAATAACAGTGTTTGGCAAAAGATGAACCGCAGTGGAATGGAAACAGTGCTGCGTACGACACGTATGGTTTATGATGCCATCTTACGCCCCTAGTGGAGACCTCGGTCCAGTTCTAGCACCTTGTTGCCCTGGAGTTTTATGCTCACCGTCCTCCTTTGCAGAGCAACCCTGAGAACGATGCGTGGATCTTTGCCCTCTCCATTCTGCTTAGCAGCACCTTTGTCTACAACAGCATGCACACCATCGACCAGTATGCTCTGGAGAAACTGCAGTATCTTTTTGTAAGAGTGCTCCCTGGCAGAAACACGGGTTAGTGAAGTGTGTAGGAATCCCAATGCTGTGTTGTCCCATCAGGCCCCTGTCAGGTGTGACAGTGAGGGCTCCAGGGTCCTTAAATGAGGGGCAGGAGTCTTTTTAAGTGAAGTCCGAAAGGGCTTCAAATGAAGGAGCTGGAGGGGGAGAGAGCAGACTTCTCAGAATGACGCAGGACCTTGTAGAGGGGTCTTTGTAGAATTAGAATTTGTTGAGCTTTATGGAATTAGGAGCGTCTGTTAGAGGGATTAAGAGACTCTAGTTCTGTTTGTACAGCCTCCTTCCTCTCCAGTTTGCTGAGCAACTTTAAGTAAGGTATAGCTGTAAGTTAAAAACATTATTAAAAGATGGGGGAAAGAAAAAAAATGGGATACCGTATTTTTTTGCTCTATAAGACTCACTTTTTCCCTCCTAAAAAGTAAGGGAAAATGTGTGTGCGTCTTATGGAGCGAATGCTTGCTGCACAGCTATCCCAGGAGCCAGAACAGCAAGAGAGATTGCTGCTTTCACTGCGCAGTGATCCCTCTTGCTGTTCTGGCTTCTGAGATTCAGAATATTTTTTTTCTTGTTTTCCTCCTCCCAAAACTAGGTGCGTCTGGTGGTCTGGTGTGTCTTATAGAGCGAAAAATATGGTATATAGGAAAGATCCATCAAAGGGGAAAAAAGACTGGGGTCCTGTTTTGCTGCATGTTTTGATGGTGTGAGGATTCCTTGCATATCCACTTTAGAATTTTTATTTTTTAATTTAGCGTTTTCTAAAACAAAACACCTAGGGAATTGTGAAGCTTAGTGCGGTAAGTGAAAATGCCAAGCCATTCCAAGTCAGGGTGATTTCGATTTCTGTGAGGGCAAATCCAGGTTTAAAAGAAAGGCGCATAGTGCCATTTCACTGCACAATTCAATGAGAAGTAAAACAACTTGCACCAGAGAACCCTGGGAAATGTAGTTTGGTGTTGGGGGGATTAGACTTCTCCCTTGGCACAGGCTTGGCCAACCTGTGGTCCTCTAGTTGTGGCTGGACTACAACTCCCACATCCCTGACCACTGGCCTGAATCCCCATCCCTGAACAAAAACTGAAAGGGAGAGAGTGAACTGACATTCTCAAGGAAGGACATTACACAGCCTTGGTGCTGCTACTGAGAAGGCCCTGTCTGGTGCCCCAGTCCATTGTGTCTCTGAAGGGCAAGGGAAACAGAACCTGACTTCTGGTGATGATCACAAAAAGGTAGATAGAGGACACCAGTATAGATATCACAGATGCAAAACATTGTAAGGAGGGACTGTTGAGAAACTATTATTCTATTCTGGGATGGGGGTGGGGAAACATGACTCATTTCCTTAACTGAGTCCCCAGCTACGTGTCTGAATTAACTGAGCATATCAAGGTGAAGACATCGACCAGGCAGAGCAGTAACAGATATTTTGAGATGCCTGATGACTTTGCCTTCTTCTTCCCAACCTTCATCTGGACTGTTCGGGATTTCACCCTGCAGCTGAAGCTGGATGGGTGCCCTATTTCAGAGGACGAGTATCTGGAGCACGCACTGAAGTTGAAGAAAGGTGCTGTGGGGAGCTTTCCTTGCTTGAAAAGATTGGGCCTTGCTGCTTTTGAAGCGGAGGCCTAGTAGGGTTGCTTGTAAAAACAAAACCTGAAAGTGGTTTACAAAAAGAATGCAACGGTGACATTACCAGTACAATTATACAGTTTAAAATGGCATTGCAGGGGGTTGAACTAGATGCCTTCCAATTCTATGATTCTATGATTCTAAAAAAGGTTCCTAACATGTTTTTTAGAAGTACTTAAAATCCACAATAAGATAAAAACCATAGTAAAAAAAACACATGTCAACATTCTGCAGGTCTGGATAGGCTTGTCCAAGGAAAAAATGTTTTAGCAGGTGCCGAAGAGAGCATGTTGTTGTTTAGTTGTTTAGTTGTGTCCGACTCTTCGTGACCCCATGGACCAGAGCATGCCAGGCACTCCTGTCTTCCACTGCCTCCCACAGTTTGGTCAGACTCAGGTTTGTAGCTTTGAGAACACTGTCCAACCATCTCATCCTCTGTCGTCCCCTTCTTCTTGTTCCCTCCATCTTTCCCAACATCAGGGTCTTTTCCAGGGAGTCTTCTCTTCTCATGAGGTGGCCAAAGTATTGGAGCCTCAGCTTCACGATCTGTCCTTCCAGTGGGCACTCAGGGCTGATTTCCTTAAGAATGGATGCGTTTGATCTTCTTGCAGTCCATGGGACTCTTGAGTCTCCTCCAGCACCATAATTCAAAAGCATCAATTCTTCGGCGATCAGCCTTCTTTATGGTCCAGCTCTCACTTCCATACATCACTACTGGGAAAACCATAGCTTTAACTATACAGACCTTTGTTGGCAAGGTGATGTCTTTGCATAGGGAATGTGATTGCCCGATGTCAGTAAGCAAGGCGTTCCAAAGTATGGGTTCTGCCACACTAAGAGTGATTTCTTGACAATGTGGACCTGGTATTGCATGGCAGCTGTGCCAGTTATGCGGATCAAAGCAGTCAAGTGAGCAAATACAGTGGAACCTTGGGTTACGTTACCCTCAAGTAAAGTCAACTTCGGGTTGTGAAAGTGGCAAACCCGGAAGTGTTTTACCGCTCACACATGCGCAGAAGTGCGAAAACTTCAGTTGCGAAAACTTCGGGATACGGTCGGACCTCCGGAACGTATCCCATTCGCAACCAGAGGTACCACTGTATATTGTGTAAGGCAGCCTTGCAGGTAAATGGTCCCTAGCTGTTGAAGCACTTTATACTAACGGTATTATGTGTAATTTGATTCTATATTAGATGCCCCCGAAAAGCAAGATCTTCCAAAGAAATTCCTGCGGCAGTATTTCCCCAACCGCAAGTGCTTTGCCTTTGAATGCCCAGCGTCGCGGAAAGACTTGGCCGTCTTGGAGGACCTCCCGGAATCGAGGCTGAGCGCAGAGTTCGTGAAGCAAACGCACTGTTTCTGCAGCTACATTTATGAGAACGCCCAGGCCAAAGTGATCCAGGGAGGGCACTTGGTGACTGGGACATGTGAGTAGAAGCAGGGGAAAATATACTGAAAAGGCTCCTGGAATATTCCATATGGGGCAGAGGTTGGGCATCTTTGGCTCATCAGGGTTCCATTTTGACTTATGAGGCCATTTTTTCCAAAACCATAACCGCCTGTCTATTAGCTAATATCAGTCCAATGCATGTGTGACATCAGCTGTTGGGTGAGGGGGGGCAATTCTATGTTGGCTGCTCATACCAGTTCTCCACACAAAAAACTGGCCCACGTAGCCAGTACAGCAGGATTAGGGCTAATCCTGCTCCATTTTTCTTTAGGGAACTCACCCATGTAGCCAGAACAAGGAGGATTTAACCCTCATTCATCAGGTGATGAGTGGGGAGTTCAATGCTGCTTGGTTTGGCAGGATCACAGCTTCCACTGAAACAAAGTCCCCCTGTCCCCTCACTTTAGCAGTGCCTTTCTTCCTGCAAGAGGCTTTGAAGTCTGAACTTCAGAGCACCAAATCGACTGTGACGCCAGGTGATGGTCAAGTGGGTTGCCCTGCCCACTTCTCACATTTGGTACCAAAGGTCAGTTCTCATAAGAATCTGGCCCATGAAGCCAAAGAAAATTCCCAGTCCAAATACGGATCTACTCAGAAGCAAGTCCCATTGGATTTGAGGGAGTCACTCACAAGTATAGAGAGGATTTTAAAAAATCTTTTTATTTCGTGCAAGAGGCCAAAATTTAGACATTAGTTCTTTGGAGAAGGGTCTGGTGTTCTATTAAAAAAAACCAACTGTGGATTTTATGAAATAAAACAGCTGTTGCCTCCATGAGTTCCCTGGATGAAGAAAGACAGAAAGTTAATGAAATAAAATAGACAACTGAGTTAGCCTGCCCTCCTCTCCCTTTTGCAGCCCTGGGGAGCCTAGTGGAGACTTATGTGGACTCCATCCGCAACGGATGTATGCCTTGCATCGAGAACGCTGTGCTGGCCTTGGCTCAGATTGAGAACCAGGCCGCCGTGAAGGATGCACTGAACCGCTATGAGGCAATGGTGGACCTCATGTTGACTTCTCCCACTGAGGACATCGCAGAGGTTCTGCAAGTGCACGCTGTTTGCGAAGAGGAGGCCATTCAAGTGTTCCTGGCCCGTGCCTTCAAGGACGATGACCAAGTGCACCAGAGAGAATTAGGGGTACAGGATTCTATGTCTCTCGTGGGAATAGGATGTTGGCCCTATTGGTTGGTTTCCTAAGTTCAAAGAGCCTTTTCTGTCTGCTGCAGAACTCCTGTGCATCCCAGCAAATCCTGGAGCACGTTCTAAGGCAGGGACAGCCAATGTGGTAGCCTTCAGATATTTTGGACTCTTAGTTCCCACCATTCCTGACCATCTCCCATCCTGGCTAAGGATGATGGTAGGTTGGGAGTCCTGCAACATCTGGAAGGGAGCATATTGGCCGGCCTGGTTCTAAGCATAGGATGCTGCTCAGGCCTTTTGGACCACATTCTTGCCTTGAGTAAATGAAGGGGGTATCTTGGACAACATTGAAGACTCTTCTGTGACTTCAAGTTACAGGGGAAGATTGGCAGTGGTGGAGAAGCAGTATTTCAGGGAAGCTTGTCCCCCCATTGATCTCCTTTTAAAAATAAAATAAAATACTTTTTTGATATTCCCCCCATTTTTAACAAAAGGAGAAATCGTATCTTAATCTGAGTTGTTCCCCTATCATGTTCATGAGTAGGGATGGATTAACCTGTCAATTTTGGTTTGTGTCAGTTGCTTGTTTTTCCAATCTTAAATGGGAAAATCTCATTGAGTTTCCAAGGAACAGCAGGGTTATATCATCTGAAATTGCTCCAATTAATATCTGGGCCTGATTCAGAAAGATTGGTTGGAGATTTCCCCCCCAAGTTTAGGATGAACCAGATTAGATGGTGGACGATGAAGATCAGGGCTGTTGGAAGGAGTGGACCACCTATGAACTGCCTTGGTCAGCTGGACCAGCAAAGAGGTTCAGGGTTGGAGAACTCCTGGAACAGGGGATAACAGGCTTTTCTTTATTAGGGAACATCTGCTTTATCTGACTCTGCCCACCTCTCTCCTCCAGAGGCAGCTACAAGAAAAACTTCAGGAGTTGTGCACTCGCAACGAGCAGGCATCATCAGACCGTTGCCTGGCTGTGCTCATGGAGCTATTCCAAGAAATGGAGGAGAGGATTAGCAATGGGGAATACGCAGTGCCTGGTGGCTATCAAAGGTTCCTCAAGGATCAGAAGGAAGTAGTGGAGAAATATCACCAAGCGCCTGAGAAGGGAGTAATGGTATGTCGGTCATCAACCTTGGCTTCTCTGCTCTTGCATGGGGATTCCTGTTTTCAGTGGGTGCTTCCATATGGGAGCTTAATATTACAACTGGGTCATTTGGATATTGCAAACAAGTCACTGGCAATAGGGTTTTAGTTAAGTTTTTCTTATGCTAAATCCAGATTAAGGGGGTAGGGGGGATATGGACTTGCTTTTTGATGGCAGTAACATCAGTCAGATGACCTGCCCCATGCATTTAAAGCACACAGCTTCCTCCAAGGAATCCTAGGGATTGCAGTAAAACAGTTCCCAGGATTCCTTGGGGAAAGCTGTGCACTTTAAATGTGTGGTGTGGATCATGTGACATGTGAGGTCACTGTGAAAATTGTGTATGCATGAGGATTGCCAGTTCACAATAGATACCCATCTGGAAGTGCCCAGAGCTGTCTTTTGTGATTCTTCTCCAAGTTCCAAATGAGCCACCTCACTCTCCCCTCTTCAGGCTTCCCAGGCCCTGCAAGACTTCCTGGAATCCAAGGAGACAGCAGCCCAGTCCATTCTGCAGGCTGACCAGACCCTCACGGACAAACAGAAGGAGCTTGAAGGTGAGCACCTGTCCAGTAGGCTTTGTTTGCCTTGAAGACATACTGGCCCCAACAGGCCATTGTAGCTGTGAAAATATGATAACACAGTAAACAATGGATTGTATCTACAGTTGTACCTCGGGTTGCGAACGTGATCTGTGTGGGAGGCATGTTTGCAACCCACAGCGTTTGCAGCCTGAAACGCCACGTCTGTGCATGCGTGTGACGCAATTCGGCCCATGCACGTGACGTCATTTTGTGCTTCTGCGCATGTGCGAGCACGCCGAAACCCAGAAGTAACCTGTTCCAGTACTTCCAGGTTTGGCGCGGTCCGCAACCCGAAAACGCGCAACTGTAAGGCTGGTCCTACAAAGTGCACCCAGTGAAGTTAATGAACCTAAGTTAGTCATGTCTGTTAAGTTCAATTGGTCTACTCTTGAGTAGGACCAGCATTGGACACAACCCACTAAGACTCTGTGTAGGCACAGTGGTAGGTATTCATTATCCCAGATGTTCTTGTCCTAAGAAGTGTGAAACAACCTGCGTTGCTGTATCAAGCATCTCCCCAAGTAGTCTCTTGCCTCTTGAGTCATTCCACCTCAGGTAATGCCAGCACTGTGCTTTTGGACTAGACCAGCCCTGAATGCAACTGCCCTGAATTCCCAGCTACTCCTCCTACTGTGCTGTTCTCTATCTGGGAGCAGGTTCTGCATCTGCAAGGCTCCACCCCCGCGAGGTGCAAAAGACAGCAGAACTCCTGCACCTTAGGCAGATCTGCAGAACCTGCTCTCAGGTGGAGAACAGTGTGGTTAGAGGCATAGCTGGGAACCTCCGCTGGCAGAGGCAATATGTTTCTGAATACCAGCTGCTGGGGATCACAAGTGGGGAAAGTGCTGTTGCGGTCAAACCCTTTTTGTGGCCTTTGTATAAGCATCTGGCTGGCCCTCATGAAAAGACTTTGGTGGACTAGGTGGGCCGCTGACCTGGCTGAAGCACCCTGCAGAGTCGGAGGAGGGCTCCCAGGAGTTTGGATATGCAGGAATTCCAAAGAAATATGCCCAAACCACCAGAACGGTCAGGTGTAACAATTTATTAAAGAAGGGTTCAAACCTAGAGCAAAAGTCTGACAGCTCCCTCTGTCCCCCTGCTCACATCATTCCATGGGACGGACTGCAGCAAGGAGATGGCTTGTCCGCACCCAAGTAAAGATACATACAATCTTCATGGGCTCAGTGGTCTAAACCACTGGGTCGCTTGGGCTTGCTGATTGGAAGGTTGGTGGTTCGAATCCCAGTGACGGAGTGAGCTCCCACTTCTCTATCCTAGTTCCTGCCAACGTAGCAGTTCAAAAGCACGCCAGTGCAAGTAGATAAATAGATACTGCTGTGGCAGGAAGGTAAATGGCATTTCTGTGTGCTCGGGTTTCCGTCACGGTGTCCTGTTGTGCCAGAAGAGGTTTAGTCATGCTGGCCACATGACCCGGAAAGCTGTCTGGGGACAAACGCCGGCTCCCTCTGCCTGAAAGCGAGATGAGCGCCGCAACCCCATAGTCGCCTTTGACTGGACTTAACCATTCAGGGGTCCTTTACCTTTTACCTTTACATCACATGGAAACACAGGTGCCTGCTATTAACCATTGCCTGGGGTCTCTTGGGAAAACAAGTGGGTGGTTTTAACCATACCTCCCCCTCTAGCTATGCCTGGGGCCTGTGAATACATCAAAGCATGTGAAGCACACACAAGCTCAGTGCTGCAGCTGCTATCGGTTAGGCAGGGGTCATCTTGACCATCAATATGCAAAGTTTCCAGACCAGCTTACCTTTCAGTTCAACACACCAGGCCTGATCCAGGAGGTTGTTCTTATGTTCTTCATTACAAGAGGACACTTCATTAAGTATTGCTTGCATGACGAGCAACACCTACTTAACATTTCCTCTTCCACCCAGCTAATGTGCAGGAGCTCTGACCCACTAAATTACAGGCCACTCTAAAAAGCAGGGCTCATTGCAGGGCAGGGAATGGGATGGCTATGACCTTCTGGAGGTGGCTGGACTGCATCTCCCATCCCTCACTAATGGTCACATTGGCTGAGACATGCTGAAGACCCAACTGAGATCTGGAAGGCCCCCTCTGTTCTACAGCTCAAAAAACACCACTGGTGGGAGAAGACATTCCTGCTAACGGTGTTCCTCTCCCACTATAGTGGAGAAAGCCAGGGCTGAGGCCACCAGGCGGGAAGCTGAGCTGCAAAAACGGATGCAAGAACAGGCTGAGCAGATGATCCGGGAAAAGGATCGGAGTTATGAGGAGCACAAGCGCCAGTTGTTGGCCAAGATGGATGAAGACAGGAGGGCCCTCCTGGCTGCGAATGAGAGATTGTTGAACCAGAAGCTCCAGGTAACAGCCCTTCTCTGCTCCCATATTGTTTGCTTTTCTTAAAAATGAGGTTTCAATACATGCAGTTCCTTATGTGTAGGTCTCATGATCAGCAAGGGCACACCAGTAAGTGGAGCTTAAGGGGGCCCTTCAGAACTGGTGTTTCATTGTATTCTGCAACATGTTCTTGACACAATGGTTAGTGCACTAGGGATGGCTATATTATTCTATAGCCACAGACACACCATACATCGAAAGCCCTGGTGATACCACTTTGAACATCCGCAGCTTCCTTCAAAGAATGATGGGAGCTGTCGTTTGGTAAAGGATGCTGAGAGTTCTTTTGGAGGCCCCCTATTCCCCACCCCAGAGCTATAATACTCAAAAGTTCCCTGTGAAAAGGGATTGATTGTTAAACCCCTCTGGAACCACCCTTCATCTTGCTTCCTTGGCTAGAGAGTGGAGCATGTGTAGAAGCTAGCCTACTGTCAAACGCAGGTCTCCGTTGTTGGTGAAGTTGACCCTTCAAGGAAACAAATATGCAACTTGGCCTTGCGGTCTCAGCAACACTCCCCAGTAGGTCTTGCCCCATGGAAGGGTTGCCAGGACTGAAGGTCCCTGTCTTCCACCCTCTCTAAGGCTCCTCCTCTTCCTGGATGTTTCCCAAGCAGTCTCAAACTGCATTGGCATGCCTCTGGCCTCTGCTTAGCCCATCTCGGAGACCACTGGTTCTCAGAGGCAAGTGGAGAGGGGAGTTTGTCGCAGCAGGAGAGGGAGACTTCCTCGGTTCTTCAGCCGTCCCTTGACCACCTCCGCTCCTCTGCTTCAGCCTCAGAGTCTGAACTGCTCCCTGTCAGGTTCTTCCTGCTTACTAAACCCTGTGCCCCTTCAGCATCTGACACCTTCTCCTGTCCAGCCAGTCCCTGACACCTACTATACAAGGCTACAAAATTTACATGAATTACTCCAACCACTTTTGTTTCTGCCCCCTCCCATCACTGACATGTGCTCTCTGAAAGATGGTCCAGAAGGAAATGTGGCCCTCTTTGCTTCATGAGCAGGGGATGAAACATGTTTTTGTTCGTTCCTTGAAAACTTCCATGGATCCTGGGATCTGCTGGGAGCTGGCAGCTCTGGGTTCTGTTGTAGACCAGTTCCATCTGTTTTGTGATCCTCTATGCTTCCCCCCCCCCTCTCACACACACATGTGTTACAATTAACAGATGCTGACTTTGTTATGCATCTCTCCACCCCCTTCCTCTGACAGGAGCAGAGGCGTCTTCAGCAAGAAGGGTACCAGCAGGAATTCTCAAAGCTTCAATCTCAGGTCCAGAGCTTGGAGTCTCAGATACAGCAACAGAGGAGTCAGAAAAGAAGAGGATGTGTGATCTCTTGAGGACTGCATTTCTGAACAGCCCTGATGGACTGAGTGAACAAAGGGGAAATCCTGGCCTGGCTTCAGGGCTGTGGGTGTGGTTCAGCTGGGATGGGAAAAGGAGAGAGCTCTACTTTGTACCTCTTCTAATAGATATTTGCAGTGTGCTTATACACGTGTACATGATAATTTTTTTTGCTGCCTTTTCAAAAGAGCCGGGATAGATAATCTTTAATCTCTGTGTAAAGATTAAGAGTACAATGGTACCTATGGTTACAAACGTAATTCGTTCCGGAGGTCCGTTCTTAACCTGAAACCGTTCTTGACCTGAGGTACCACTTCAGCTAATGGGGCCTCCCACTGCCACCGCACAATTTCTGTTCTCATCCAGAGGTAAAGTTCTTAACCCAAGGTACTACTTCCGGGTTAGCGGAGTCTGTAACACAAAGTGTTTGTAACCTGAGGTACCATTGCATTGTATCCAGGCTTACAATGCAACCCTAATCATATTTACTCCAAAGTAAGTCCTGTTGTATTTAGTGGGGCTTCCTCCAAAGCAGAGTTAGGGCTGAAGTCTTAGACATGTTTAGAGCAGGTGAAGCCAGTTGGTGAAGCCATGTTTAGAGCAGGTGAATCATGTTAGACTAACATGATTTCAACAAGTTTAAGGCTGTAGTTCTAACTTCATTGATTTTAATAAGACTTGCTTTTGGTACAATTCGATAATCTTTATTGTCATTGTCCCATACAGAACAACAAGTAGGCTTGGTTAGGGTTGTATCCTAAGCTGGGCTCCAACCCAAGATTTTCAGCTTGAAATTATCTGAAGGCAAGTTAAGTGTGTGGAAAACCTATTTGGTTTAGATGTTTGGAACTGACCACTGATTTTTCTATCCATGAAACTCAGAAGGATGGGTTTTAGGAAATGGGAAATAGAGGTCATCCACCATCATCCCACTTGTTTATTTCAGTATGTGTGTCATTATTCCTGAAGGGGCATCCTTTATCTCGGGCAAATTCACTGCACCTGTGTACTGACTTCTGTTCTAAACAATTACCTGTGTCTGTGTGGAGTGAATCAGTCTTCGGGGGCGTTTACAGTGTTGTCTACGGTTGTACACTGAACTGCATTTTGATATGGATGGTGCTAATATAAAACCAGATGGTTGGATCCATCTCTTAGGAAGAAGATAGGAAGCTGCCTGATACATAGTCAGATCACTGGTCCATTTGATTTTGTCTGCACTGACTGGCAGCAGCTTCCTGGGGTTTCAGATAGGGACATTCCCAGCCCTATCTGGAGATGCCAGGAATTGAACCGGTGACCCTCTGCATGCTAAGCAGCTCCTCTACCACTGAGCTACGCCTTTGCCCCTCTCCTGCATTGCTAAGAACACTCAGAATCAGCTATGTGATGGGGCTGTTGCTGCCCAGTCCACATGTACAAAGCAGCTAAGGTGGAGAATCCCTCATATTTGGCTCGTGGTGCTGGGTGTTATTAACTGGCCTGCAGCCAAAGATGGGTAAATGTGTAGCTGATGTGCTTTTGCAACCTCTGAATTCCTCACCCCAAACCCAGATTCCTGGCATCCCTTCACTCATCAGTGATCTGCACTATTGACAAGGGAAGGAGGGAGGAATCTAGTCAGTTTGCTGGACTGGGGCTGCTGCCAAGTCTTTTGAGCTGAACCCCCTCTCTCTCCCCTTGTGCAGAATGAGTAGGGGGGGGATATTATGCACACTTACTCTGAAAGTATTGCAGCCTGAGACCTGTTACTATGAGAATTGTACTGAAAATGTGCATGAAGTGCTTGTGTGTTTCAGTATTATTTTGAAATGAAAGCTTCTGTCTTTGAATTCTCCTGCTTTGTTTCTGGTCTCTTCAGCTAACATCTTTTTAAATGTTTTTATTTTGGAGAATTGTTGTACCAGCTAGCATTGCCAATTCTACCCCATTCCAGGAAATTGGGCAATCAACACTCTTGCCGAGGGAAAGAGTTCAGTGATCTCAGTACTGCTCACAGGTTTTGTGTTGGGGAGCCATTATTTCCCAAGGTTAGGATACCATGTTAAATCTTAAAACTAAGACAAGGAAATAGTTGGTTCTCAATATGACAGTCGAGCAAGCAGACACAACTGCCTCATTTGCTTGTGAAGCAATTTCTCCCTTGAGAAAGACTTGCGGTTACAGCTGATTGCAGCTAAAAGGTCACCTCTTTGGGTCTGCTCAGTTTGGACTGTCACAGCTTTCCCCATCAAATTCAGACCCTAAAATTTAAAGAGTGTTTGGTCAAGTTAAAGGAAGGCGGGAAGTTATGAGTATGGTTGGGTGAGGAAATAGTAAAAAGTGAGGTCAGAGAGATATGAAATGCAGAAAAGTACAGGATTGTGGCAATTCTGAGGACGCATGGTGAGAGACAGGCAGAGGGGTGCAAAAAGGCAAGGGGGAAATGAGTGGCTGCTGGTTCCTGCCCCATCAGGGCAACATTTGGGGGCAGACATCCAGGGCTAGGCTTGCTACTGCAAAAGACTGAGGGTGTGTGTTCGCATTACTGCCTCAAAGTGCAGTGAAGTTGTTGAGGGTTTTTTGTGTGTGCGCATTTCTCATCTCTCTTTCTCCCTGTTCCTTTTTATCTGTAAAAGAAAATAACAAGCATTTGAAACATTCAGAAATAATAATTAAAATCAACCATAATCTAAAACCAGATTTAAACACATGACAGGCTGGATGTTCAGTGCGCTCAAAGGCCCCTCTCCTAGGTTGGTCACCCCTGCTCTGGTGCCACAGAATAATGTTGCACACCACCTCAATCTGAGGTGCAGGGTTCAATTTCCATGGAATGAGGGTCAGTGGTGACTGTGGGGTCTTTATGATATATGGTTTATTTGCATATATAAGGTAAAGGACCCCAGGATGGTTAAGTCCAGTCAAAGGCGACTATTGTTGCACAACCCTCATCTTGCTTTCAGGCAGAGGGAGCCGGGGTTTGTCCACAGGCAGCTTTCTGGGTCATGTGGCCAACATGACTAAACCACTTCTGGCACAATGGGACACCATGATGGAAACCAGAGCGTACCTTCCCGCCGCAGCGGTACCTATTTATCTACTTGCACTTGCTTTTGAACTGCTAGGTTGGCAGGAGCTGGGACAGAGCAGCGGGAGCGCATCCTGTTGCGGGGATCCAAACCGCTGACCTTCTGATTGGCAATCCCAAGTCGCTCAGTGGTTTAGACCACCCCACCACCCCATTTGCATATTTACCTATTTGCGTACACGCCCACCCACCCTGGCAACAGAAATCAAGCATGGCTTTCCTTCCCTGGCTTCCGCCTGAAGGCTGCTTACAACTCTCACACATGACTCTGCTGCCCCTACCAGCCAGGTGATTGAGGGGGAGCACCCATTTGGCACAAAGCTACTTCCCTTTGTTATAGGTAAAGGTAAAGGGACCCCTGACTATTAGGTCAAGTCACAGACAACTCTGGGATTGCGGCACTCATCTTGCTTTATTGGCCGAGGGAGCTGGCGTACAGTTTCCCCAGTAAGTCACCAAAAAGATGGCCTGGCTAGTTCATACCAGATTTTAACCCTTGCTGTGGGTCTAGGAGCCCAGGAATTAGGGCTCAGGCATTATACAGACTACTAGTAAAGTTAAAGGGACCCCTGACCATTAGGTCCTGTCGCGGACAACTCTGGGGTTGCGGCGCTCATCTCGCTTTATTGGCCGAGAGAGCCGGCGTACAGCTTCCGGGTCATGTGGCCAGCATGACTAAGCGAACCAGAGCAGTGCACAGAAACGCCATTTACCTTCCTGCTGGAGCGGTACCTATTTATCTACTTGTACTTTGACGTGCTTTCAAACTGCTAGGTTGGCAGGAGCAGGGACCGAGCAACAGGACCTCACCCCGTCGCAGGGACTCCCCCCCCCCAAAAAAAAACTCACAACACTAAAACCCCACAAAAGCTAGGCATATATCAAGTTCATAAGTTTATTGTTCTAGCTAAAGTCCACAACAAACTGGCGCTAGGCAATAGTATTAATAGAATAATACAGAACACACGTCCATAAAAGGGCACACATAACCGGCAACAGTTCAGAAACACCCAGATCCGTGCGTGAAGGCAGATAAAAACTCAGATAGGGAGGACGCGGATGGCGCTGCCGGGAACTCTCCGCTCTTCCAGGAATCCAGCGCTTACAATCAGGGGCTGCTTTCACTTTCACTTCCTGGTCGAATAAAAGCCCCGCTGGGCAGGCGAGGAGCCAGAGTTAGCAGGGTCGGCGGGAGGCCTGGGAGCCAGAGGCCGCTGCTGCTGTTGCTGCTGTTGCTGCTGCCGCCGGGAGGTAAGGAGAGCGCCCGGGACGCGTTTCGGGCGGACCCCGCCGCGGTCGGCAGTTTCGCCGCGAACCCAGTTGCTGAACAGCCGCGGAGGCGGAGTTTGGAGAGCCGCCTCCTCGTTTGCCAGCTGCGAGAATCCACACGTG
The DNA here is from genome assembly GCF_964252035.2 of Podarcis erhardii. NCBI lineage: Eukaryota > Metazoa > Chordata > Lepidosauria > Squamata > Lacertidae > Podarcis > Podarcis erhardii. Next base: position 81,718,831 of record NC_138511.1, on the reverse strand, counting down.
CAATCCCAGCCCTCTTTACCCGGGAGTCATCCTCGTGGCATAGGTGCCAAGTCCCTGGGACCCTGGTGGGTGCGCCATCGCCCACAAAATTCCCCATGAAGGGGACCGGGCACCCACAAATTTCGGTGCCAGGGTCATGCACGCTGCATGGCACCCACGGCCCCGGGGCCAAGTTGGCACTCCTGCCCGCCCCGTGGGGTTAAAGGAAGGCTTACTTCTGAGTAGACGTTGCGCCGGAAAGTTGGGAACCGCCGCGCTCCTGCGCGAGAGGAGAGGGGGAGAGCCGTCGCCGTCTGGTTTACTTCCGAGTAGACGCGCGGTGGATCGGTTTGCTGGTGCACATGCAAAAGCAGAGCAGCGGCGCTCACGGAGCAGCGAAGGGCCGGTTGTTTATTCTGGGATCCCCACCCGAGCTAGTTTTAGCCAGCTATTTAGGTCTTGAAAGACCTACATTGGCTCCCAGTACGTTTCCGAGCACAATTCAAAGTGCTGGTGTTGACCTTTAAAGCCCTAAACGGCCTCGGTCCAGTATACCTGAAGGAGCGTCTCCATCTCCATCGTTCATCCCGGACACTGAGGTCCAGCGCCGAGGGCCTTCTGGCAGTTCCCTCACTGCGAGAGGCCAAGTTACAGGGAACCAGGCAGAGGGCCTTTTCGGTAGTGGCGCCCGCCCTGTGGAACGCCCTCCCACCAGATGTCAAAGCGATAAACAACTACCTGACATTCAGAAGACATCTGAAGGCAGCCCTGTTCAGGAAAGTTTTTAATCTGTGATATTTTAGTGTATTTTTGGTTTCTATGGAAATTATTATTATTATTATTACTATTTGGAGCGGCGCCGAAGCGAAGCTCTTTTTGCTTATGAGGTGCTGCCAAATGTCTCCGCACGTCTGAGGCTGGTTTAGCGCCAAGCTGGGGGGCGATGCGCTAAGGAAAGAGGTTCTAGCCAGGGGTGTCAACTTCAATAAAATTGCGGGGGGGGGGGGGAGGTAAGCCTCGCACCACATAATCGATCACATGGCACGGCGTACGCACATCGTTTGAATGGCGATGCGGGGGGAAGCGCGACCCCCTCAAACATTTTATTGCGTGGGGGGGGGCGAAGGGACCTATGATGGGTTTTGTGCTTTTGGCACCATTACCCCTTTGGGGCGGGTCTCGTGAGAATCGGCCTGGGGATTCCCACACGAACCCTGTGCGGTTTGTGGTTTTGCGTGATGGGATGGAGGAGGTTGCTTTGCCCGCTGCAAAGAGGCCAGTCAACCTTCCGGGTGCTCTGTGTGTCTCTGGGCAAGGCAGGGCCTCGATCCGGAAACCGAAGCAAGTTTTAACTGCCCCAGTAATTATCACAGGGAGAGAGGGAGACCCCACGAAGCTGGTGGTTTTGAAACGGCGTTCCTCGAAACACGGGGCTCCCCAGAGATTCTTGGGTGAGAAGTTTGCTCATCGCAGACAAACTGCTCAGAACATAGTTTCTTCCTAATAATAACAGTAACAGAAAAAAAAAAGTTTGTCTAAATTGTTTGTACACCACCTTTCATTTCCAGTAAATACCATGGCAATTTACAGAAAATCAAAAATATTAAACATTATTATTATTATTATTATTATTATTATTATTATTATTTATTATTATTACTACTATTACTGTAACTTCAATATGTGTGGTGTTTTGCAAAAGGTTAATTCCTTGCCTTGAGGACCTTACAGTTTAAAATATGATGCAAGAAAAACGAAGGAAGAGGAGAGAGGTGAAGGCAGAGTTTAAAGGGAGAATACTACTTTAATCATTTCAGGTCCACAAATGCAGGGATGGGGGACCTGCGACCTTCTAGATCAAGGGTCAGGAAACTTTTTCAGCAGGGGGCTGGTCCACTGCCCCTCAGATCTTGTGGGGGGCTGGACTATATTTTGAAGGGGGGGAAATGAATGAATTCCTATGCCCCACAAATAGCCCAGAGATGCGTTTTAAATAAAAGGACACATTTGACTCATGTAAAAACACACTGATTCCCGGACTGTCCACATGCCGTAGTTAGAAGGCTATTGGGCTGGATCCGGCCCCCAGACCTTAGCTTGCCTACCCATGTTCTAGATGACAGAATAATAGAGTCAGAGAATTATAGATTTGAAAGGAACCCTGAGGGTCAGTGCAGGAATCTCAACAGGTGGTCCCCCATCCAAATCGAAACCATACCTGGCCCTGCTTAGCTTTGCAAATTCGTCAGCAGTTTTGTTGCTGCGCCCCATTAAGGCAATAAACCATCAAGTTGTTCAAATAGTAATAAAGATAATATCTGGCAAAAGATAATATTTGGCAAAAGGAGTTTAAGGAAATAACAGAAATCACTGGATTAAAGCTGACCGAAAGTCCAGAGGTAGCATTATTATCTATATACAATGGAGTGGAAGGTTCGCAGGCTATGAAAGACTTGCTTACAAATTTATTGACAGCTGCACGAATTATGATAGCTAGGAAGTGGAAGGGGCAAACAGAATATAAAATGAAAGAATGGTATAAAGAGGGGTGGGATATAGCTATTAATGATAAAGTAATATGTGCCATTATGCTAAGACGGGGAATATGCAGGAGAAATGATTTCGAGGAGATAGGGAGAGTGTTTGTAAAATTTATACTGTTAAAATGGAAAGAGGTCAAACTATCGCAAGACGTGTTGAAATTTTGGGAGGTTAGATAGTTGCAATGTAATGGTCTCAGGGGTGGGGTCACATTTTTATTATTATATATTTGTGATTATTACTTTGTAAAAATAAATAAATAAACAAATAAACATCTATCTAAATATAAATAAATAGCATCTTTCAGATTCTTCTGGCTGCTGGATCCATGCAGCTCATATTTTTGATTCATAGGTGTACATGAAATATATCCCTTGGTGACTCTTCCTGGTTTTCCATCTGTCTCCTACCCCAAACAGTACTTTAAGGTTTAGAGCAATGGCGCCCGAAAGCCACATGTCCGAGCCCATCTGCCTGATCGAGAACAGGGACAGGAAGCTCTTCGTCTGTGAAAAGGCCCTTCGCCTGCTCTCCGAAATTTGCCAGCCGGTGGTGGTGGTTGCCATTGTGGGACTCTACCGAACGGGCAAGTCCTACCTCATGAACAAACTAGCTGGCAGAAACTCAGGTGAGAGAGAAAATGTTTTATGCTGTTTATGAGGTGTTTTATGCTCAAATGGGGTGGTGGTGGTGGACCACAGAGTGCCCTTCTGTGCAGAGAGAATCATAGCCTCAGCCCAGTATACCTGAAGGAGTGTCTCCACCCCCGTCATTCTGCCCGGACACTGAGATCCAGCACCAAGGGCCTTCTAGTGGTTCCCTTACTGCAAGAAGTGAGGTTACAGGGAACCAGGCAGAGGGCCTTCTCGGTGTTGGTGCCCACCCTGTGGAATGCCCTCCCTTCAGATGTCAAGGAAATAAATAACTATCTGACTTTTAGAAGACATCTGAAGGCAGCCCTGTTTAGGCAAGTTTTTAATGTTTGATGTTTTATCGTGTTTTTAATATTCTTTCCGGTTTCCTAAATCCTGAAAATTTGATTATCTCCATGGTTAGGTTTTCCCCTGGGTTCTACGGTGCAGTCGAAGACCAAGGGAATCTGGATGTGGTGTGTCCCTTACCCTGGCAGGCCTGGTCAAACCCTTGTGCTTCTGGATACAGAGGGACTAGGCGATGTGGAAAAGGTAATTCTGAACTCTTGGATGGTGCACCTGCTGAATTTCTGCCTAGCATGTACGGGCAAAGGACATAACAGCATTTGTGGCAGGGCCATGTGCAACATATCTGCCCCCGCACCCAGCTGCTGAAGGATCATTGCCAGGTCTACAGAACCAGCAAATGCACACATCAACAGAGATAAATGTTTTATACATTCAAAGTGCGACTCTGAGGCTGAAACCAGGTCTCGGCAAAGGGACTGTGAAAACAAGCAGGTGTGAGGCTGCCGACCTCTTTGTAAACTACAGGAAAGCCCCAAGTATGACTAAATATTTTGGCTGCTGGGATTTTGATGGCTCAGCACAACTTACGTAATTTTTGGAATTTCCAGTCAGTTGAAGTTGAGATCTGGAGGAAGGTTTATAGTGCGAATCTGGTGCTGATTGCTTTCCCATCCACATTGGTATGGGATAGCAAAGGACAGGTTCGAGCCTACATGAGCAAACATCGCTACACCAATGGTATTTCTCAACTTCCTTGCACACTTGTGCTTTAGAGTTGCCACTTTGTTTCTGGCAACAGAACAGAACAGAAACTGTTTAGGGAAGTTTTTAATGTTTGATGTGTTGTTGTATTTTTAATATTCTGTTGGAAGCCTCCCAGAGTGGCTGGGGAAACCCAGCCAGATGGACGGGGTATAAAATTATTATTATTATTATTATTATTATTATTATTAAACTTGGGAAGCTTTTCTCTGGCATGGGAACAAGTGTTGGGCAAAGCTTCCCCTGCTTGATTTTGACGTGACTAGCTGCTGTTAAAAACCCAGAATTGGGGCTCAAAGGAAGGGAGTTTAGGGACAGCCCAGCACCAACAGCACTTTGGTTCTCAGTAGGGCAACTGTGTCAGCAGCAGTCCTTAGCCTACGCCAGCTTTCCCAGGGCCAAGTAAAAGCAACAAATAACCTGAGAATGAATCAGTACTTATGTATTATGCAGCTCAGTTGGTTAGAGCGTGGAGCTGATAATGTGAAGGTTGCAGGTTCGATCCCCGCATGGGACAGCTGCATTGTATTCCTGCATCGCAGGGGGTTGGACCAGATGATCCTTAGGGTCAGAGAATCAGTTCTATGTTTCTATGAACAATACTTGTAGCAACACTGCGGTGAAGGGGAGAAGCAGAACCTAACAGCTTTCTTCCTCCTTTCTTAGGGCGATACTCAAAACGACACCTGGATCTTCGCTTTGGCTGTGCTCCTGAGCAGCACCCTGGTCTACAACAGTTTTGGTGCCATTGACCAGCAAGCTATGGATCAGCTTCAGTATCCTTCCCAAGCACTTACTCTGATTTTCATTTGCCGGAGGGAGTTTGAGGAAGTCCTGTACTGGCTCTCTCTCCTTAGGGCATTGCCTCTTGTTACTCTAGAGCGGTAGGAAATCTTTTTCAGCCCAGGGGCCACATTATTTTATGTGCAACTTTCCAGAGGCCATGTGTCAGTGGTGGGTGGGGCCAGAGACAAGAGTGTGCAGAACAACGGGCACAACTCTAGCCTTTGTAGTGTTAGGTTTTTAACCTTTTTTGGTAATGTGACCCACAAGTCCACAGAGCAAGCCAGCACTAAATCATACCGTTCAAAGTTGGTGATAACTTAGAAGAGGAGGAGTCAGACTGGGAAGTCTCAGAAGATGAGGAGGTTATGTTAGCCCCCAAATGGAAAATGAGCGAGCTTCCAACCAAAGAAGAATGGCAACTTAACTTGACAGAATATGCACAACTTGCAGGCTTAGCATACAGAGTAAGAGAACAAGAAAAACATACATTTAAAGAAGATTGGAAAATGTTTATTGAATATATGGAAAATAATTGTGCCCATCTGAAAATGGTGGCAACATTAAGATAAATTCAACAGTGTAAATGAGTTTTGATGGATGCAATGGCGGTAAACTGATTGGTATAGTTTTTTGTACAATATGCAGGGATTTAAGATATGTAAAATGAACCATGGAAAGAGAAGAGAAGTCATTGATATCTTAAGGATGTAAAATGAGAATCTGAGATTGTAAAACAGAAAATTTAATAAAAATTATATACATTAAAAAAAAGAAGATGAGGAGGTAACAGGGTTTAGTGAGCAGGAAGAATCTGTGGCAGAGAGCAGTCCACAATCAAAGGCAGAAGCCAAAGCCGGTGAGTGGGAGGACTCCAAGAGGAAGATGAATCAGGTCAATGAAAAGTCACAGGAGTCTCCCCGTCCTGCTGCTACAATCTTCCCTCCCCACTTGTCTCCCAGAACCAGAAGAGGGCTGAAATGGGCAGAGCAGTGGCAAGTTGCATGTAGGCGCAGTCTCTAATTGTTTGGGGAAAGCCTGGAGACGAGGGACTTAGACTGCTATGGGAAGGCGAGGACTTTCATTCTCAGCAATGGATTCATGGGGCAAGACCTACTGGAGGTGAGCTGCTGCTCTCCTTAGCCTGATACTCAACCAAGTCTGTGAAGATCCTGCTTTTGCTAATAAAGAGTTAACTCACAACTTTGAACATCTTTGACATCATTTTCTAAAACTGCCATCCATGTGCCACATAAAGTTGAAGGGCTTTTCTCTCCTGTTGTAACTTTGTTATCCTGTGGCAATAATTTCAAAGCAGGGCACCCTTGGGGGCGGGATGGGGGGGGGAAGAGGCATGGAAAGGGCACATTGTGAGGACATCATCACCACAAATGCAGCTGCATGAGGATTTGTTCTGCACATGCAATGGAAAAGGTTAATGAGATGGCGCTCCAAAATATGCAGCAGTTTAAAGGTACAGGACCTTTCACGTTCGCATCAAACTGTTTTGTATTGCATGGCTGTATTGCGTGGTGGGGGTATTTTGAGGGGCTGCATCTTCTCCCCCTGTGCAGGCAACTGGTCTCTTGATTCCTAAACCTGGCCAACAGCTATGTGACAGAGCTCACGGAGCGCATCAAAGCCAAATCGTCCCCCGGGGGCGGCAGTGAGGGACTGGAAGACTCTGCTGAGTTTGTCCGCTTCTTCCCAAGTTTCGTCTGGGCCTTGCGGGATTTCACCTTGCAGCTGGAGCTGAATGGGCGCTCCATCACTGAAGACGAGTATCTGGAACATTCATTGAGATTAAAGAAAGGTATTAACAGTGGCGGGTGAATTCAAAGGCTTCCCCCAATGAATTCCAGGAAGTGCTGTTTGTTAACGGTCCCCTTCCCAGACTACAGAGTTCCTTGGGAAGGAGTATTGGTTGTTAAACCACTCTAGGAATTGTAGCTTTTTGGGGAGATTAGGGGTCTCCTAACAACTCTTTGCACCCTTAACAAACTCCAGTTCCCGGAATTCTCTGGGGGAAGCCATGACTGGTCAAAATGGTATCATATGTTGTTTATATGCAGTGTCCCGTGCACAGCGGAAGGATGAGGAGTACGTGCCACATACTCTATATTGCTTTATTTACACTTCAAAGCTGGTATGTTACAGAAAAACATCTTGCCTCTGCCGGAGCAGAGAAAGCATCCTCTCTCCTCTAAAGCACGGAGAGAACAACTCACACTGAACTGCAAAGAACAGTGAAAAACAGGAAACCAGTGTACGTCACATCCAGTCTCCCTTTCCCGTGGGAAAACTCCAACAGCAATTGACTGTGGAATGTAAACATTGTCTTGTGACAAGCATTTCGCTGCACAGTGAAGAGAGCAGAAACCAACATCATAGTCCTTTGAAGTATTGTGTGAATGTGGCCTTAGTTTAATACCAGTCTAGGTGTGTTAACGTCATGTCTTTACTACCTAGCAGAGTTGTGTTTCAAAGCACGTTTGATGTGTTTACACATCACATTTATTTGAAACAGTTGCAGCTTTCCTCTGCACAAAATTCCTCCCAAGAAAACACAATAAAATACTGTATATAAACTGTTTCAAAGGGGTAGCCAAGTTCCTCTGTTGCAGCAAACACAACGGAACCTTGCTAGCTTACTAACAGCTGTAGGAATAACTGAGACGACAGGTTGAATGTGAGTGAGCTATGCGGAAGCAAGCTAATTGGCTAGCTTGGCAGTGTTGGTGATATGCAGTGTCCCGTGCACAGCGGAAGGATGAGGAGTACGTGCCACATACTCTATATTGCTTTATTTACACTTCAAAGCTGGTATGTTACAGAAAAACATCTTGCCTCTGCTGGAGCAGAGAAAAGCATCCTCTCTCCTCTAAAGCACGGAGAGAATAACACACACTGAACTGCAAAGAACAGTGAAAAACAGGAAACCAGTGTACGTCACATCCAGTCTCCCTTTCCCGTGGGAAAACCCAACAGCAACTCTGACTGTGGAATGTAAACATTGTCTTGTGACAAGCATTTCGCTGCACAGTGAAGAGAGCAGAAACCAACATCCTCCCCCTTTCTGTGAACATCACTGGGCAGCGTGTTCGTACAATATCAGTACAAACCCAACTTCTGCACATAGGTACAGTGTTGATCCCTTGATACAATCTTGGACAATACATCAGCAGGAATTTCATTACCTGGCATATAGGACACCGTTACGAGTCCCTTTTGAATACGTTCCCTAGCATGTTGCAACTTCAATTGCAAGTGCTTCGTGCTTTGCTTACAACCTTCAGAATTCAGCAAAGCCAAACATGCTTTGTTGTCCTGGTAAACCTGGATTGGACATTTGACAGGAATTTTCATGTCTTTGCACAATTGTAACAACCATTCACAATCTTTAAGTGAATAAGACAGTGCATTCAGCTCAGCTTCACAAGTACTTAAGCTAACTGTTGTTTGCTTCTTGCATGACCAATCAAATAGACCCTGATTGTACATATAGCAAACTCCAGACGTACTTTTCCTGTCTGTAGTGTCACTTCCAAAACTTGCATCTGCAAATATTTCAAGACCACCAGACTTCTGATTGTTAAATCTCAGTCTGTAATGCATAGTGCCTTTCAAATACCGCGCTATGCGTTTCAGAGCTTTCCAATCCTTAACAGTAGGATTGTTGACTTGTCTGCTTAGCAAATTACAGCTAACAGCAATGTCTGGTCTTGAACATCTGGCAATGAAATTTAGCTTGCCTAGCACACTTCTGTACAGTGTAGTATCAGAAAATGCTTCTTCAGTGTCATCTACCTGATAACCTGTTATCATCGGTGTGTCTACAGGGTTGGCATCCATCAGGTTTAGTTTGCTTAACACATCAGCAATTTTCCGTGACTGGTGTACTAGAATGTTACCATCTTGATCTCTCTCTATTTCCAGAGATAGGTAGTTGTTTACCTCACCAAGATCTTTCATGTCAAAGTGCTCTTTCAGTTGAGCTAGGGCATTATTGTACATTGTGACATCTTTCCAAAAGAATAAAAGATCATCAACATAAAACAAACAATACAGTTTCTTTTGCCCCTCCTCTTTGACAAATACACACGGATCAGCTTTCCCTTGTTGAAAACCTAGAGAAAACAATACTTCAGTGAGTTTTGTGTGCCAACACCGTGCACTTTGTTTGAGACCATAAAGGGACTTCTTCAGAGCACAAACAAATCCCTGTTTTACCTGTACGCCATCAGGTGGAAGCATATAAAGTGATTCATCTAGAGATCCGTACAGAAAAGCTGTATTTACATCATGGTGACTAATGTGTAGATTCTCCTCTGCAGCTAGCTTGAGCATAAGCCTAATGCTCTCATACCTCACTGTGGGTGAGTAGGTCTCGTGATAGTCTTCACCTGGTACTTGTGCAAAACCTCTGGCTACCAATCTGGCTTTGTGTCTGACTATCTTGCCATTTTGATCAGTCTTCGCTTTGAAGACCCATTTGCTTCCAAGCAATTTCATTCCTGGAACTACCGGAACTAGGTCCCATGTTTTGTTCCTTTCCAAGGAATCAAGCTCAGCCTTCATTGCATTTAACCATGGCTCAGCTTCCTTTGAATCCAAATCCTGGATTTCTTTGAAACTTGAAGGTTCAAATACCTTCTTGGAGCTTTTAACAGCTGTTACTGCTATCTTAGCAAACTCATCAGCAAATCTCTTTGGAGGTCTGCCTTTTGTGGCTCTTTGTGACCTGCGAATTAGCCGTAGGTCTTCAACACTCTCCTCTTCCTTCTTGGGAGAAAAGTGACCTATTGTGAACAATGGTTCCTCCAATTCTTGATCAGAGCTTTCAGAGGGTCGCATAGAGGCTTTCGCACTCTTGAAATCCTCTGAATCACCTGATTCAGTTTCAGACTCAGAATCAGAACCTTCATCAGTGGGTGTGGGTTGTTGCGGTTGCTTTTGACTATCCTCAGTCTCATCACTGTCATCAGGATAACATTGGAAAATTCCCACATTCTCCCCCCACTTGGCATTGTACTCAACACTTCTTGTGAGCTTAATTGCCTTTGAGTCAGTCATCATTATTCTGTAAGACCCTTTCTGATAACCTAGAAAGATACCATGCAATCCACGCTTGTCTAACTTGGAGTTTTGTGGTGAGTGAACCCACATGTCAGAACCAAAAATTTTCATGTGTTTGATGTATGGCTTCTTGCCAAACATCTTCTCATACGGGGTACAACCAATCGCTGAAGATAACCTGCGATTATAACTGTAAGTGAAACATGAGAGAGCTTCGGCCCAATAACTCTCTGGAAGATTAGCATCATGCAGCAAGGTTTTTAACCCTTGAAGCAATGTCTGATTTGCTCGTTCCGCAAGTCCATTCTGCCATGGCGAGCGAGGACTAGACAAATCGTGTTGAATTCCTTTCTCAGTCAGAAAAACTTCAAACTGCTGAGAAGTGAATTCTCCCCCGCGATCACTGAAAAGAGTCTTTACCTTCTTACCATGCACATTTTCCAACCAAGCACAGAATTCCTTGAACCTAGGAAAAGCCTCTGATTTCTGCTTGAGATTGTACACATAAATATACCTGGAAAATGCATCAATGAGAACCATGAAGTACCTGTTTCCTCCCAAAGAGGGCGCTAGTGGTCCAACCAAATCAGCATGAACAATTTGGTATGGTTCTGTAGCTTGCCTACTAGACACCTTACCTTTTGCAGCCATTTTCACCTTGTTTGCTGCGCATGCCTTGCACTTCATGTGGTACCTGCAGGGTTTAATAGTCATACCTTCAACCAAGGCAGGCATTTTAGATACTGCCTCAAAATGCAAATGACCAAATTTCCTGTGAAAATCATGAATACATTCTGCATGCAAACTTTTGTTAGTACCTGCAATGCAACAAGTGTCATCCTGCACAATATCATCATAATACAAAACATACAAACGATCAACATATTCGGCATACAATACATAATCATTTTTCTTTGTGATGATGCACCTTTTGTTCTTAAAGGAAACGTCAATATTCCGCTCATTCAGCTGTCCAACGCTGAGCAGATTATGTTTGGCATCCGGCACATAAAGCACATTCTGTATCGATAAGTCCAAACTGTGAAGAACAACAGTTCCGTAGCCTTTACTGGGGATTGTGTGGTCATCCGCCTGGTGAATCGCACCTTCCTGCAGTGTAAAAGACACGAACAGTCGCTTATCGTTGCACATGTGATGGGTCGCAGCCGAATCAACAACGAAGAAAGATCTAGACGTCTTCTGGACCTCTGCAACTTTTGGAGTGAAGCGTGAGACCATTGCCTTGTGCTGCGTTGTCCTGGACAGCGGACCTTTGCCTTTGCTCTGGCCTCTTCCACGCGATGAGCTTCCGCTGCGCTGCTCTGTCTTGGCCCTGGGATATTTGCATTCCTTCTTCATATGGCCTAGACGTCCACATGAGTAGCATTTCACTGCCTTCAAAGCTTTGGCGCCATCTGGTGGTTCCACTGCACTATGGGATGACGTCTGTGAAGTCTCCCCCTTGCCCATGCAGCTAGCACCCCGGCGATCTGCTTCATTCAGAATCACGGCAGTAACATAGTCCACTGTCAGCTGAGCAGTAGGCTGTACAGCAATCTGAGTCGCAACAGACTCCCAACCTGAACCCAAAGATTGTAGTATCATGAAGGAATACACAGCCTCTGGAAAGTTGAGTCCTCTCTGTTGCAGCTCATGTCTCAGATTCTGCATCTCCATCAGATGTATACGCACATCTCCACCTTCAGCAAGAGCCATATTATGCAGCTTGTTAAAGTAAAACATAGTGGATCCAGCTTCTGTCCTCAAGTGAGCCTCTCTCAAAGCGTCCCAAATTTGTCTGGCTGAGGTCTTATCACGCAACAGACAGAGCTCTTCTGGGGATACTATCAATGTAAGAGTTCCCCTTGCTTTGGAATCTTTGGCTTCCCATGCATCTGTAACTGGAGCTGGGGGGGTGTCTGTAATAACTTCAAACAGACCCTCTTTCCGCAGAATAGCCTCTGCATAGAGAACCCAGTCCGCATAGTTTTTCTTATTGAGCTTAGGAATTCCACAAGCATCCTGAAGGGCCATCATGACTCTGGCATTAGCCTTCTGCGTCATGTCTGCTGCTTTAAACCATGCTGCGTGACTATTTTCTGCAGCTGCTTTAGTCCAAAAGCACTTTTAAAAAGTTACTTTCGATTTCCCCAGCATAGGAACTTGTTCCTTTGAGCCCGGCAAAACGGCCTTAAAAGTTCAAAGTCCAGCCATAAAGCCATTAATTAGAAGCTGGCAGGCTGCCCGGAGCAGTAGCACATACCTCATCAATCATCTTGACACGCAGAGCAGATTCCGTTCCGATCTGTCCCCCTGCATTCCGATCCTTTGCCGGCACTCCGATTCGACTTCTGGGCCCATAACCATATGTTGGTGATATGCAGTGTCCCGTGCACAGCGGAAGGATGAGGAGTACGTGCCACATACTCTATATTGCTTTATTTACACTTCAAAGCTGGTATGTTACAGAAAAACATCTTGCCTCTGCCGGAGCAGAGAAAAGCATCCTCTCTCCTCTAAAGCACGGAGAGAATAACACACACTGAACTGCAAAGAACAGTGAAAAACAGGAAACCAGTGTACGTCACATCCAGTCTCCCTTTCCCGTGGGAAAACCCAACAGCAACTCTGACTGTGGAATGTAAACATTGTCTTGTGACAAGCATTTCGCTGCACAGTGAAGAGAGCAGAAACCAACAGGCAGAGCCTCTTTTATTGGCAAAAATCAACAGTTGCAAAGCAGTAGTGAAACCACACTGAACTTTAACATATTTCCATCTAAGCACATTCCCAGCATTAGCAAATACACATGTCAGCCGGTGTTTCCCTCAAATGTCCTCCCCTGATACTCGATAACATCTGCTTTCCCCGCCATGCTCAAGCCAAGCGATATGTCTAAGCAAACAGTTTGTGAAAGGACAAAAGGTCAGGGAGAAAACCCTGTTTTCTAGCCAAGAAGGCAAAAGGTCAGGGAAGCAAGCATAACACTCCTTGACATGCTGTGGCATGTCTTTGCGCGAGGTTTGCCTTTGCAAAACGGAGCATTACCCCCACAAACAGCCAGCTCTGGTAGGCCCCAGTCAGCATGGACATTGCTTAGGGATGATGGGAGTTGCAGTCCCATGACACCTAGAGGGCACTAGGCTGGCTAACCCAGCTTTGTAACTTGCATGTGTGTATATATCTGCCAACTTGGGATAACATTCCATGCACCTGAGAGAGTAAGCTTATGCCATAACATACTTGCTACTCTTTAAAGTGCATGAGACTGTTGTTTTTAGTGGTACCTCGGGTTACATATGCTTCAGGTTACAGACGCTTCAGGTTACAGACTCTGCTAACCCAGAAATAGTACCTTGGGTTAAGAACTTTGCTTCAGGATGAGAACAGAAATTGTGCTCTGGTGGCGCGGCAGCAGCAGGAGGCCCCATTAGCTAAAGTAGTGCTTCAGTTTAAGAACAGTTTCAGGTTAAGAACAGACCTGCGGAACGAATTAAGTACTTAACCCAAGGTACCACTGCATATATTTAAACACACTCAGAATTCATAATGCATCTGAAATTACTAGCTGTTGCTTAAAACTTAGAAACTTAGAAACTTAGAAAAACTTAGAAACTTAGAAACTTAGAAACTTGTGCCTATAAGCTTGCCATCGACAGTTAGCTTTAAGAGTCAGAATGGGGGGGAAGCAAGGAAGCGTTGTGTGTCTATGTACTTAATAAGGATAACCATGAAGTATAGTATGCCTTCCCTTCTGTAGTATGAAATATCGACCTTGCTCAAATCCCACTTTTCCTCTTCCATGTTCCAACCCACTGGTATCTTTGCATTTCCACGTGCCATTTCAGATTTACCCACAAGCTCCCCATCTCCTGTTAATATTTGTACTAGTACTGTATTTGTTAGAAAATGTATTTTACAAAGAATGATTTGTACTGGGGGAAAAGAAAACCTATGTAATGTAACAGCTGCAGAATCTTGTGACTCCGATTAAGGTCACAGAAATGCTGACTCATTGCCTTGTTAATTTGTTAAGTCCCTTTAAAAGTGAGTGTGTTTCTTATATAGGAGGGGAGGGAGTTGGAGGTTGTCTTGTTGTTTCATTGACCAACAACAACAACAACAACAACAACTGAGTATGGAAACTTCAAGCAGATGCTGTGTCTGGAGGAGTTTGTGAGGACAGACAAATCAGCAACTGAGCGGTTCTCAACCTGTGGGTCCCCAGATGATGTTGGACTACAACTCCCATCATCCCTGAGCTCTGGCCTTGCTAGCTAGCGGTGATGGGAGTTGTAGTTCAACAACATTTGGGGACCCAGAGGTTGAGAAAGGCTGTCTTATACACGGCTATGAAAGAGTTTTTGAAGCTTGGGCTCAAATGCATTGTACTGGACTTTATATGCACAAATAATACTGATTGTTAACAGCTGCAACCCTGCAAGTAAAGAGTCGTCTTCAGAGTCCTGTGTCTGGAGGCTACTTCATCACAAAGGCTTTGAGTGTGAAACCCCTGCATGACTCTGGAAAATAGCTAACACCTCCATCTTCTTCCTTCCAGGCGACGCCTCTGATGTTCAGCTGTACAACCTGCCTCGCAAATGCATCCGTATGTTCTTCCCCACTCGCAAGTGTTTCATTTTTGACAGACCCACCACTAGGAAGAACCTGCCCCATCTGGAGTCGATGCAGGAGAGCCAGCTGGAGCCCGACTTTGTGGAACAAGCCGGCCACTTCTGCCATTACATCTATAGTACATCCAAGGAAAAGACCATCCCCGGAGGACACCTTGTCAATGGCCGCTGTGAGTCCTGGTAACTCTGTAGTTGTCCTCAGACTAGCTGGTTGGCAGCTGGATGGCCCTGTGCACCTGCCATAATTGCCCCAGGGAGGAGCTTGGGATCTGGCCCACCATCCTAGCTACTTGGTTTTGCATTGCAATGGGCCACTCTGACCACAGCCAGTTCAGTGTGCCCTCCCATAACCAGCTCCTCTGCTTTTCCCCCCTGCTAGTGCTGGCGAACCTAGTGACAACCTATGTGGACACCATTCGCAGTGGTCAAGTGCCTTGCATGGAGAACGCAGTGCTGGCCTTGGCTGAGATTGAGAACTCAGCTGCTATCCATGATGCTACTGTGCGCTACGGGGAGCTGATGGATCAAAAGCTGAAGCTTCCTACGGAGACGGTCCAGGAGCTGCTGGGGATCCATGCCGAGTGTGAGAAGGAGGCCCTGCAGGTGTTCCTGGCTCGTGCCTTCAAGGATGACCAACAACGGTTCCAGGTGGAACTCATGGTAGGTTGTCCCTTGATAGCTTCGTATTAAGAGGTGGTACATTGAGAGTGTCGGTCTGGTTGCAAAACAAACATGGAGCAAACATGTTAAGCCTCGACGGTTGGAGAACCACTTGGATTTCATTTGGATGGCTCAGACTGAAAAGGCTTGTCTTGGCTTATTTGTTGGTTTGAAATGATATTTATATTTAGTGTACATTGATTTTATTCAGCCTTTTTTTAAATGAATTTTTAAATTTTGTTTTACAAGTTCATTCGCAGAAAGCTATTCTTGCAAATATTAAAATTTAACACAAGATTGTTTCGAATCCTAGGACTTCCTTCTTCCTCTCTGTGGGTTCATTGAAAAACTTTTCCAGCTGCATATTATAAGTCCATCCAATTTACAGTCCTCCGTTATATCCAAAGTCTATACAGTGGTACCTTGTGTTGCATACGCTTCAGGCTACAGACGTTTCAGGTTACAGACTCCACTAACCCAGAAATAGTACCTCAGGATAAGAACTTTGCTTCAGGATGAGAACAGAAATTGAGCAGCGGTGGCGCGGCAACAGCGGGAGGCCCCATTAGCTAAAGTGGTGCTTCAGGTTAAGAACAGTTTCAGGTTAAGAACGGACCTCTGGAATGAATTATGTTCTTAACCCGAGGTGCCACTGTATATCATTGCAAGAGTTATTCAAGAGTTCAAGTGTTTACAGTGGTCTTTCAAGTACAATCTATATTTGTCCCATTCTCTGTTGAAGTTTTGATCCTCTTTCCTTAGTTTTTCCCATGCTGCAAACTGTATATTATACCCAAATATCCAGATTTTTGTCCACCACACGGGAATCTTTGGGTGGAGGGTGGTTAAGAAATGTCTTGAACAATTTTATTCTGAAAATAAATCTGTGGCACACAAAGTCTGTTCTCCCAGACTAGGAATGTTTCGAAGTGCTTAGCTATGTCTCAGCTTTATTTTGTTTGTGTTGCCAGAAAACTATGGACCAGATGAAGGAGGGCTTCTGCCAAAAGAATGAGCAGGAATCTTCAAAACTCTGTTGGGCTGTGTTGATGTCCTTGTCTGGGGAGCTGGAGGAAAACATCAAACAGGGGGTTTACTCCTGTCCTGGTGGTCACAAGCTGTTTTCGGATGACCTGAAGGAAATGGAACAGAGATACCACCAAGAACAGAAGAAAGGAGTGATGGTGAGGAAGGGCGAGGGCTGCTAAATGAACATCTTAAAGGGGCATTGTAATGTTTCTGGGGAGCTCGGCTGATTGGAGGGTGGGGATGCACTCCAAATCATGGTATTCTCAGAATTCAAATTGCCAAAACCTGAAAACACATTTCATAGGTGTGGCTGAAATAGGTGCAAAGTTCATATCTGAGTACCAGAGCTGGAGATGGGGTACTGAAATTGTGACTGGGGAAACCCAGCCAGATGGGCAGGGTATAAAACAACAACAACAACAACAACAACAACAACAACAACAACAACAACAACAACAACAACAACAACAACAACAACAACTCTTGCTACACAATTGCACCATTTTTAAAATTCTGAATCCATGAAAAATTAAGGCTTGTCTGACTGCAGTCTTAATAGCTCATTGTTCAACCCGGTAGCAAACAGAAAGGCATACAGCTGAAACAAGCTCAGATTCCTGGTCCAGTCGAGAGACATATAAAAAGTAGACTGGGAGAGAGATTGTGGGAGGTTGTTCTGCTTCCCCTAGCAATGTGCCTGAGCGTCCCAATTTAGGACCTATATAGATGTGACACAGGAAGTCCACAGTGCTTTGAATTTGACTTAAAATCAATTGCTAGAGATTGCAGATTGGACTAGAACACAGTGGCACTGAGAGATCCTTGCGTTATGGGATATTTGGAGGGCTGTTTAGATCAGGAAAGCAGATGACCTTTTCTTCCATCCTGGCTGCTCTGATGTGATGTGCAGTCTCCAGCAGTGTTAAGTAACTTTCAGAATGCTAGCAGATCCAATCACAGGCATCCCTCAACATATCTGCTTAGGCTCTTAGAGGGCCACAATTCTAGGGGTGAATAATACAGAGGACGCGTGTAGCGCTGTGGTCTAAACCACAGCGTCTTGGGCTTGCTGATCAGAAGGTCGGCGGTTCGAATCCCCATGACTGGTTGAGCTCCCATTGCTCTGTCCCAGCTCCAGCCAACCTAGCAGTTTGGAAACATGCCAGTGCGAGTAGATAAATAGGTGCCACTGTGGTGGGAAGGTAAACAGCATTTCTGTGCGCTCTGGTTTCTGTCATGGTGTTCCATTGCACCAGAAGTGGTTTAATCATGCTGGCTACATGACCCAGAAAGCTGTCTGTGGACAAACGCTGGCACCCTCGGCCTGAAAGCAAGAGGAGCGCTGCAGCCCCTATTTGGTTTTGACTGGACTTAACCGTTCAGGAGGAGTCCTTTTTAATACAGAGGTAATAGAAGAAGGAAGTCCACAACCCTCAGCTGCAGGATGAGATCTACTTTGTGCCTGAAATGAAAGGGGTGCCTGCCAGGGAGTCAAATGCCATCTGGGCCATCTATCTTCTCACAGTCCATGCTTCAGACAGTCTCCCTTCCTCTTTACTATTAACATCACTGCAGAAATGTTCGTGGATTTGTATTTCTCCTTTCTCACCTTATCAAGCAAAAATGGGAAACTTGAAGCAGGCGGGGGACCCAATCTGTTTTAGCCGGCCTCTCTTCATTCACTCTGCTGACTCTTCTGTTGCAGGCAGAGACAGTCCTACAGCAGTTCCTCAAGGAGAAGGAGAATGTCAGCAGAGCCATACTGCTAAGTGATCAAGCTCTGTCAGAGAAAGAGAAGGAAATGGCAGGTAAGGGGATGGGAAAGTAGCATGCATGGGGCAGTGGTCAACAATGTGGCTCCCTGGAGGTCTTCCCCTGGGGCCCATGAAGACTCTGGGCCTCCCCACATGCTGCCCACTTGGTCATGAGGTTGTGGGTGTGGCTGTCTTTTTACCCCTTGAAAATGACACAGAAGCATGTTGGAAAAAGAGACATTTTCTCCCACTTTCTCTTTCAGCTCTATGTGCTTTTCAAGGCTGATGGTATAGGGTTGTATAATAATAATAATAATAATAATAATAATAATAATAATAATAAAAAATCTGCTTACAAAAAGCTTTTGCAGAGGTTTGATTAGATCCAACGTTTGTTGAGCATTTATTGTGATTTGTTTATGACAATGAACATTCATCCTGACTTTCTTGTAGGGTGCTTAGACATTTTCCCTTTTACTCATTCACATCCCACAATTTTCAGTTCAATTGCCTGTCACTTTCCTAACAGCAGAAAAAGTTCTTTTTCAGGTTACGGACACGCCAAAACCCAGAAGTACCAGAACGGGTTACTTCTGGGTTTTTGTGGTTGTGCATGCGCAGAAGCGCTAAATCACTCTTTGCGCATGCGCAGAAATGCTGAATCGCAACCTGCGCATGCACAGATGTGCCCCTGCGGGTTGCGAATGCTGTAGATTGCGAACGTGCATCCCACACGGATCATGTTCGCAACCCAAGCATCCACTGTACTAGGAAATTTAGGTTTGCACGTTCAAGTCAATTAATGAATTCTGTTGCCCTAGCGCAAGAATTCCACTTAAAAAATAAACTTTGTTAGGAAAGTGACAGGTAATTGAACTGAAAAATGGGGGATGTGAATTAGTCTGTAACCCGAGGTATGACTGTATTCACTTGAATCCGTCCCACAAACTACTGCTCTGGAGTATTTATTTCTGCTACTACTTTTCTATTTTCTAGTTGCTTTGGGGCTTTTTGCTTTCTCCAAATACAGATATGAGCATTAACAAGCTTCAAGCAGTAATTCTGGCCCCTTTAACCCTATTTTAGCCAAACCCAAACTCCATAGCAGTCAGTAACCGTGGAACAATATCTTGTGACACTGCACAAACACCTGCGGTTATTCGTTCTTCCTTTTTTTCATTCCCGGGACAGAGGCGAAGGCAAAGGCTGAAGCTGCGCAGAGAGAGCAGGAGATCCAGAAGCAGAAGCAAGCTGAGCTGGAACAGAAGATGGAGGATCAGAAACGGAGCTACGAGCTGAACATCCGTCAGCTGGAGGAGAAGATGGTGAAAGAAAGGGACAATCTATTGAAAGAGCAGAATATGATGATGGAGAGTAAACTCAGGGTAACTATCACAGGCCCATCTTGGACCTCTTCTCCATTTGCAACAAGCAAGCACAAGAACGCTAGTTTGGGTGGTTCTGGAGTTCTGTGCTTCCTTACAAAATGGATCGTCAGGCTCAGGGGCGTGTTAGCCCTCTTCCTCACAAGCCCAGGGCCCCTATCTAATTTAGTTAGCAGTGTTTTTCCTGGTCAGGCATCCTTGCAAGACACACTCAGCTGTGGAGTGAAGCTTCTGGGGTTGGAAGGAAGTTCATTGTGATCTGAGCCATCTCCTTGACTGTCAAGTGGCAGACAATGATGTTAAAAACTTAAATTCCATTCAATTATATGCCTTCTTTAGAACACCAGAAGAAAGCTTTTGCCTTTCAGTTTGGCTGGAAGTATTCTTAAGCATGGGACACGGGTGGTGCTAGGACTTGCCGATCAGAAGGTCGGCGGTTCGAATCCCCACGACGGGGTGAGCTCCCGTTGTTCAGTCCCAGCTCCTGCCAACCTAGCAGTTCAAAAGCACGTCAAAGTGCAAGTAGATAAATAGATCCTGCTCTGGTGGGAAGGTAAACGGCGCTTCCGTGTGCTGCTCTGATTCGCCAGAAGCAGCATAGTCATGTTGGCCACATGACCCGGAAGCTCTACGCCGGCTCCCTCGGCCAATAAAGCGAGATGAGCACCGCAACCCCAGAGTCGGTCACGACTAGACCTAATGGTCCTTTACCTTTTTATTCTTAAGCACACCGAAAGCCGAATCACACCCCTTTGCTTTTGATGTGAATGCTCTCTTTTTACAGGAGCAAGAGGCTTTGCTGAAGGATGGATTCCAGAAAGAAGCAAATCGACTAAATGGGGAAATTAATCAGCTGAGAGAACAGACTGAAAATATCAAGAAGCCATCTTGGTTTGCCGGGGTGTTGGGTGGTCTGGTAGATGTTGTCACATGTTTTTTGCCTGGTATTGTCCCTAGACTTGCTGGATCGCTGGCTTCTAACTTTATAAAGCGCTTGTGATCAAGCAGGAAAAGACCTACAGATCAATTACATTTGTCATGAGACAGTGGTGGTGAAGGCATCCTCTTCTGTTTCCCCCTGTGTCAGTTTCAGTCTCAGTTTATTGATTAACTTTTCTAGTAAGGCTGTTTCCCATACTACTTGATACCAGTGTTCCATGTTTATTCCTGACAGGTCCGACCAGTGTCTGCCTATGATGTTTCTGGCTGCTGAGAGTAGGTGGGCTATGAGTTCTTTATAGTGTGAGTGGGCATTGCTATCTTGGAAGATGTTTAGTAGGGCCAGTTCTGGGGTGACTTCTAGTACCTGTTTAGTTATTTTGCTTCTTTCTTGTATGACTGTTGCCCAGAAGAGTTGGGTTTTGGGGCAGTCCCACCACATGTGGAAGTATGTGCCTGTGGAGGTGCAGCCTCCCCAGCATTTTGGCGAGGTTCCTGGGCATATCAGCACCAGTTTCTGTGGTTTTAGGTACCATCTGTATATTGTATATTGTGGATACCATCTCCTTGTCATGTCCTGTTGTTGTTAGGTTTTCGAAGGTGGCCAAGGGCCTAGTAGCTGTTGATTTTACTACTGGATTGTTTACGAAGGCGTGTAGTTGGTGGTGTGTTAGCCAGGGCATTTGGGTGTCCCCTAGTTTAGCTTCTGTTGTTCCCTGACACACCCACCTATTAATATATTTGCCAGGATTTCCCCACCCTCCCCATCGGAACTGACACTTCCTTTTTCTTCTTCCCTGACATTTGTATGATTAAGTTAATAAGCAAAAAGGAAGCTGTAAAAAAATTCCACTTGCTAGTGGGAGGCAAGAATGCCTTCCAAGATTGTATTGAAGATGCAGATTGTGTGCAGATTTCCTTGAACGCTTTATAATGGTGCTGTATTTGTCAAAGGCAACCTCTTTATTGCCTACGAAGAACTTTTTGCCATACAGTGACTCAGGTCACACCAAAGCCACTATCACGAAGAAAGCTGCTGTGCTGATGTAGCCTGAGTGCCATATTGCAGTATTAGCAGAGTGATGCTTACCACAGACTTGACCTGAAAATGTGGTTGGGTGCAGATTGTAAGCCCATGGAAGCTTACAAATTTGACCATCACATTTGAGGGTAGGTTTAATTGCTGGATTTGAAATATGCCTGTTTGCTTTGATCTTGTACTGTACACTTGTTTTTTTTTCTTGTTTTTTATGTGAATAAATGTCTGGCAAAATAATAAAATAATTCTGGAGTTCACAACATTGCATTTTTAATTGTGTGTTTCATTAAAATTTATTGTGGCATGGGAGAAGAGGTGGCTTATTTATTTATTTATTTAACTTTTTTCTCCCAAGAAATTCAAGGTGGCATACTCCTCTCACTGAATCTCCACAACAGCCCTGTGTGGTTGGTTAGGCTGTGGGAGGCTTTGAATGCCCCATGGTCATCACCCAAGTGTCGTGGTCATGTGGGGATTCAAACCCTGGTCTCCCAGGTCCTTGTCCAACACTCTTAACCACTATACCACCCTGGACAAAGATGTGCAATATCCATGAAAATGTCATGCTATCTGAATTTGCTTTTTGTAACAGCCGTGTGCCCCAAATCCTACTTGTAGGCCCCAGCATCTGTTTTCCAGTCAGTCAGAAGCACAGAGTCTGCTGGAGAAACCCTGGCCTGATAGAAAGTCTCAAATCTCACATGCAATGGGGCCAGAGTTTGAAACCAGGGTTGACTCCCAATCTGCAAAAGGTGAGGAGGAGTTTCTGCACCGAGGTGAAGTTGAGTTATATCAGGAGCAGCAAAGTGGGAGGATAAGGCATAGGGCTTGTGCACAGCAGAGCAAAAGGTTCTTTAGCTCGTAAGTTTCTTGTTTTAGCCAAAGGCCATGACTAACTTGTATTAGTATTAATAAAATAATACAGAACATATGTCCATGATATAAAAATTCATAATATAAAAAATGACTTTGCCAAGTTCCTAAGCGTTAACCTTGTGCATCCCTGACAGCTACAATTCTGATATTATTTCGCCTTTTTAAAATTCAGTTTGCCAACATCCACTGTACTGGCATTTTCTCCCATTATGAGATCCTGTTGGTCTCCACCAAATGCGGTTGCCTTATACAGTGGTACCTTGGGTTAAGTACTTAATTCGTTCCGGAGGTCCATTCTTAACCTGAAACTGTTCTTAATCTGAAGCACCACTTTAGCTATTGGGGCCTCCCGCTGCCGCCGCGCTGCTAGCATGCGATATCTGTTCACATCCTGAGGTAAAATTCTTAACCCGAGGTAATATTTCTGGGTTAGCGGAGTCTGTAACCTGAAGCGTATGTAACCCGAGGTACCACTGTACTCTTCTAGGCTGTAAGTGCTGTGAAGATCAGCAGCTGTCCTCCTCCAATGGGGCCTGGGAGTGGGTGCAAGTGTGTGCCTTA
The DNA here is from genome assembly GCF_964252035.2 of Podarcis erhardii. NCBI lineage: Eukaryota > Metazoa > Chordata > Lepidosauria > Squamata > Lacertidae > Podarcis > Podarcis erhardii. The sequence continues at coordinate 81,695,872 of NC_138511.1, read as the reverse complement.
TCTCTCCTGTAGGCACAGAGCAAGGTTTGTGGAGGGTTCAAGGCGTAGGCGGTCCTTATGGCTGAGCCAAATACATTTCATGTCTCGGGCACAATAATTTGTCAAACTAGGCAGGTGCCTGACAGTTGGCCAAATTCTCATTAGATAACAAAGTGAGGGACAACCCCTTATCTATATGATACGTGGTCCTAATTATATAGACAGAGTGACGTCTTGCGTCAATTCCTCATTATAAGTTGTGTTTATGTGGATACACTCACTATACGGATAAATATATAAAGATTTAAAGCTACAATAAGCGTTGAAACCAGGAAGCACCAATTACTGGCCATATGTGGTAATATATCCGGCAATACATATAATCAGTGCTGTGGTTTATTTTTGTCCCACTTTTGTTGCGCTATAGCTCCTCGAGGCAGCAATAATGTGGAAGCACTAGGAAGCAGAGCAGAACATATCTGTCACTAATGCACTCTTACTGTGTAGAGAGCACATTGCAGGATACACCCACAAATAAAACACCAGTCAGGGAGGGGGGAACCTGCAGACCCCATATCTGGTAAGGTAGACATATTTCAAACTGAAAATCCCATCAGAAAAGTTGAACAAAATGCCGTTTTTGAACTATTTTTATGGGGAAACGGCACTGTCGATTTGGGTATTCCAGATACAGTGGTACCTTGGTATAAGAACAGCTTAGTTTATGAACAACTTGGATTAAGAATGCTGCAAACATGGAAGTAGGTGTTTTGGTTTGTGAACTTTGCCTTGGAAGCAGAACATGTTGAGTGTGTTCCATTTGTAAACTGAGACCCCCACTGCTATGACAAAGCCCGCCTTGGTTAAAGAATGCTTTGGTTTAAGAACGGACTTCCGGAACGGATCAAGTTCGTCAACCAAGGTACCACTGTTATGTCAGCCAAGTTCACCCTCAATTACCAAATGTTCTGGAAAACTCAAGTTCACATACCAATTTGTGACATTTGGGCTAGCTTAATAAAAGTATTGCCTGGTACATGCACTTTTCATAACAGGTATTTGGGCATTTCCCACAAACTCTCTCCAGAACCGTTTCTCAGACCTCTGGACTCTCCTTCCTTGGAGGCTTTTAAGGAGAGGTTGGATGCCCATCTGCCATGGCTGCTTTAGCTGAGATTCCTGCATTGCGGGGGGGGGGGGGGTTGAACTAGACGACCCTCAGGGTCCCCTCCAACTCTAGTAAAGGTAAAGGGACCCCTGACCATTAGGTCCAGTTGTGGCCAACTCTGGGGTTGCTGCACTCATCTCCCTCTATAGGCCGAGGGAGCCGGCGTACAGCTCCCCTTTTATTTTATGCCCCCGTTTATTTTATGTAAAGCTAAAGCTAAAGGCGTTTCCGTGTGCTGCGCTGGTGCTGGCTCGCCAGAGCAGCTTCGTCACGCTGGCCACGTGACCCGGAAGTGTCTCTGGACAGTGCTGGCCTCTTAAGTGAGATGGGCACACAACCCTAGAGTCGGACACGACTGGCCCGTACGGGCAGGGGTACCTTTACCTTTAAAGCTAAAGGGACCCCTGACCATTAGGTCCAGTCGTGACCGACTCTGGGGTTGCGGCGCTCATCTCGCTTTATTGGCCGAGGGAGCCGGCGTACAGCTTCCGGTCATGTGGCCAGCATGACTAAGCCGCTTCTGGCAAGCCAGGAAATGCCGTTTACCTTCCCGCTGGAGCGGTACCTATTTATCTACTTGCACTTTGACGTGCTTTCGAAGTGCTAGGTTGGCAGGAGCAGGAACCGAGCAATGGGAGCTCACCCCATTCTGATCGGCAAGTCCTAGGCTCTGTGCTTTAACCCACAGCGCCACCCGCGTCCCCCCCCCCAACTCTCCCATTCGATTATTCTTACACACGCTCAAAGCCCATCCGCGCACATGTCACTGCTTGAAGTGGGACTGCAGATGGTGCCTTTCCACCACTCAGACCAAAGGCCAATCAAGTTCATTTGGCCCCTGAGGCAGAAAAATCTCACAAATGCCTTTCCCCCACCGTGGCGGGGGGGAAAAAGAAAATAGAATTAAAACGAACTAACCACTCGATGCCCACCCCCACTCCCGGGGCAACGCACACTAACGAGGAATTTATTTGGTTTCGGATCAAAGTGCTGCAAGGGGAATTCAGAAAAAATAGTCCCTATTTTTGTCTGGAGACGAGAGGGTTCTTCCTCGTCTTCACGGTTGCCAGGGAGATCTTTGTCGAGCCGGGCGTGAGAAGCTCTGATTTCCTGGAACCGCTCGCCTTGGAAGGAAAGAGGCAGCCGGGTGCCTGCTTTCACTTTCGATCCTGCGCTATCTCGCCCCCCAGACAGGCCAATCTCACGTTGCCGCCCAACCCGCCCCCTTGGCCAGGAAGCGGCGCATTGTTGGCGGCGCCCATGAGGCTGGATGCAGCTTCCTGTTCTCAGGAGATGGAACAGGTCCAGGCAGCTGGGATTCAGGAGCATCTTGCCGCCTTTGGCCCCCTTCTAGGTGGTCTCGTCCTCGTTTAAAGCCATATCCAAATCGGTGGCCGTCCTTGCCTCCCGTGGCAGTGAGTTCCACAGTTTATCTATGCGCTGCCCGAAGAAGCATTTCCTTTTAATCTTCCAACATTCAGCTTCGTTGGGATGTCCACGAGTTCTGGGGTTATGAGAGAGGGTGGAAAACTTACCGTATCTCTATCCGCTCTCTCCGTGCCATGCTTAATTTTGCAAACTTCTAGCACGTCTCCCCTCCCCCGCCCTTTGTCTAAAGCCGTGGTTCCCAACGTGGGGCACACGCCACACAGGGGGGCAATTTGATTTTTAAGGGGGTGTAATTTGAGAACGATTTATTAACAGTTAATGGCCTTTTAGGCTTCCTCTACCTGAATAGGAGCTCACTTTTTGAATAATACGATTTGTATGTCGGGGGGGGGGGGAGGGCACCAGGATTTTAGAGATGCTTACGTGGGGCATGGCCAAAAAAAGGTTGGGATTGGGAACAACTGGTCTAAAGTAAAAGTGTCTAGATCCGCCTTTTACCTTTTTCCGTAAAGGGAAAAAATAAAAAATTATGCAGGGCAGGTTTGCAATGCCTGAACTTTGCTCCCTGGTGGACAAAATGGTGAAATTTTGGGGGTTGTAACCAGAAGTGGATTAGGGGAGGGGGTCAAATAATTTCTGAACGTGGCTCTGTCCAGATTTTGATGGACTCCCGCCTGTCCCGGCCAGGATAACTAACTGTAAGGTGTTGGGGGGCGGGGAATAAACTTCCGAGTCCAGAACATTGGGGAGTGGGGCCGCTGGGTTGCCGAGCCCTGTCCTAGAAGCGGGGTGGGGCGGACAGGTTCAGACATCCCTTCGAACGTGTTTTTAATATACTTGCAAGAAGACGCCTGGGGACCTTCCGCTGGTGAGCGGGGTGTAATATATGTCTGGGCTCGGCATTCTTAAATGCTAAGTGCCTTGCCTTTTTAATGTTTCTTTGCACCAGGTTCGGAATGGCAGATCTTGGGGCTTCTAGCAAAAAATAAAGGGAGAAATTCTGCTCGAGGAAATATCTGGGCTTGACTTTAGAGCCTCGCCCTCTGCTCCGCCCGCCCAGTGCCATTGGGCTCGGGCTGGAGCTCGTAACCAAGGCTGAGCTGCTGCGCCGTCGTTGCGAAAAGAGCCCGATTTCCTCGCCGTCTCCTTCGAGGTTTTGCTTGCACTTATCTTGCTGCTGCTGCGGCTAGCGCTGGATCTTTGCAGATCCAGGTCGGCAAGAGAGAGGGGCGTTTTCCAAGAAAGAGATCCAGAGCGAATAACCCGAGCCTTCCGCGAAGAAGGTACGAAACCGATCGGTTCATTGCTGTCAAGGCGCTGGAATTTGGCCGGGGAGGGTGGGAAAGTGGACGGGGGTGATTATGTGGGAAAGCAACTGGCAGGCAGGGGAAGGGTTAAGTCAGCCTTTCCGCCCCCCGCCCCCCCAGTCTTTGCAAGGGCGAAATCGGAAGTGCGCAGTTCTTTAGAAGGGTTTAAAGTGAACTTTGCTCTCCCAAGCTAATACAGTAAATCTATCATAGCATCATCTGTGTCTACCCTGAAATGGGCTCCACTGTATTCAGCGGGACTTATTTCCGTGTAAATGTACTGTATATGGGAGCAATGTGTAAGCATTCTATACAGTCCTTACTTCTGAATACATACATATATATGGGGGGGGGGATTGCACTGGAAGGCTGCAAGCTTGAACACACTTTGTATTCCCTCCTTGAAAGCAGTGGGCCTTACTTCTGAGTAAGCTTTGCAAGGTTCCTGCTATCAATCTGCAAATACTGATTCACTTGTAGAATTGTTTTGGAAGGAAAACTTGGACTCCATTTTTTAAAAAATAAATAAATGTTTCTGTGTTACGACAGCACATGCCTCTGATAAAGATCTTAAAACTCCTTCCCTTTTTCTAGTTTGATTTTGTAACATATATCAGATTGGAAGAGTGTATTTTATTGTATTAATATGGAAATTAATAATAAAATGATATGTTTGACTTATGTACTTAAAAAAAAAGACTGCATATTGGATCAATTTCCTCCCAAAATCAGTTTAAAAGGTTGTAATTATATACACAGCCCTCCTGCTAATAGATGAGCAATGTGAAAAAAATGTTAATTATTTTTAGTGTCAGTACATAAAATAAAAGGTGGCAGTCATTCACCTTCAATAAATAGGCATTTGCTCTTCTGTCTCTTTTGCTATCATAAAAATAAGGAAATGTTTTAACTTCTAGCCAACCCAGTGTGTTTACACTACTGGGCATGGTGCATAGCAACAGGGCTGTCTTAAGTAAATCTGACACCTGGTGCGAAGATCCCTCCAACGAGGAAGAGGCGGAGGCTCCAGGTGCAGTGCTGCTTCAGCAAGGTGGGCGAGGGCAGTGAGCTGATGCCAGGAGGCACCGCGTCCAGCCTCTGCCTCTTCCCTGGCACCCTGCGCCACTAGCCTCTATAGGCAAGATGCCCCTGCATAGCAAGTAAACCGCCCCCCCACCTTTGGCTTTCAGTGTCAGCATCTGATGCCAAGGACCTCAAACCTCTAGAACAGGTGTAGACTTGTCACAGCTATCCTGAGAATGATGATCTGGGCAACGTGATCTGTGCTGTTCCTAACGTCTTGCCCTGCCAAGTCAGGTTTCACTTATTCACTCACTCCAGGGTTTCCAGCTGTTGTTGGACTACAAATCCCATCATCCCTAGCTAGGAGGACCAGTGGTCAGGGATGATGGGAACTGTAGTCCCAAAACAGCTGGAGACCCAAGTTTGGGAAATGCTGGCTCACTAATAGGCAGAGACAAATTTGAGTTTCCACTGTGTTGTGAGCTCCTCTGTTTTCCTTTTGCAGACCCATCATCTTTTGCACGATGGCCCCAGGGCAGGTCCACATGGCGGCTCCTGTTTGCCTAATTGAGAACATGCCGGATGGGAAGCTTGTGGTGAACTGGGAGGCTGCAGAGGTGCTTGCCGGGATCTGCCAGCCAGTGGTGGTGGTGGCCATTGCGGGGTTGTACCGCACTGGCAAGTCCTACCTCATGAACAGGCTCGCCGGCAAGAGAAAAGGTGACTGGCTTCATGAATATCCCCGTTACTCAAGGGAAGGGCTGGAGTCTAGTAGCTTCTCATGAGGCCTCTTTGGAGCAAGGGCAGATTTCGATAATATTTTGGCCTCCCTGAGCGAGGCTAAAATTTGGCACCCCAAAACAGATCTTCTCAATTATGGAGCTTCACAATTTTGCACCCCTTCGGTTCATTGCCCTGTGCAGGGGATCCACTTTGACCACCCTTAATCCAGCACTGTTTGGAGAAAAGCAATGACATCTGCTACAGCTGGAACTGACTTTCAGGGCCCCTGGGTTTTTTGCCTAGCCTAGGGAGAAGCATAGAGACAGAGGAGTAATGGCTGTCGTGGAATATTTACCGTATTTTTCGCCCTATAGGACGCACTTTTTCCCCTCCAAAAATGAAGGGGAAATCTGGGTGCGTCCTATGGGGTGAATGCAGGCTTTCGCTGAAGCTTGGAGAGCGAGAGGGGTCGGTGCGCACCGACCCCTTTCGCTCTCCAGGCTTCAGGAAGACATCTGCAGCCTAGGCAGCCCTGCGGGAGTTCCCGCAGGGCTGTCTAGGCTGCGGATAGCAGCTTGGTTCCCGGAGCGCCGGGCGCGCTGAAAGCAGAGCACCCGGCGCTTTGGAAACACATCCGCAACCTAGGCAGCCCTGCGGGAGTTCCCGGAGGGCTGTCTAGGCTGCGAATAGCAGCCTGCCGCCTGGTGCGAGGGGCGCCCTGAAGCAGAGCGCCCCTCGCGCCAGGCAGACATCCGCAGCGTGGGGAGCCCTGCAGGGAACTCCTGCAGGGCTCCCCTCGTTGCGGATAGCAGCCTGCCGCCCGGCGCGAGAAACACCCTGAAGCAGAACACCCCGTGCGCTGGGCAGACATCGGCCAGCCCCACAAGCTCGGGGGACAGCAGGGAGGCGCAGCGCCGCCATCTCGCTGTTCCTTGGCCTGGTTTGGTTTCCGCGACCTGGTGTGTAGCCCTCAAAAAACTAGGTGCGTCCTATGGGACGGAGCGTCCTATGGGACGAACAATACGGTATATAGACTTATCAATGTGCATGGTGTATTTCAAATAAAATCGCCAATAGGTCCCTGCCCTGGGGAGCTTCCAATCTAAATTTCAACAGGCGAGAGTAATAAGGAGCCTCAGTATAAGTAAATGGGGCTACACACACTTGGCTTCTTTCCCAACATATCTACTTTGTTTCTTGTGGGATACATATTCTGGGTTTAAGCCAAAATAGTCTAGGAATTAAAGTGATCTTGCAGCCTGATCCTCAGACGTGAGCCTCATTGGGTTCAGTGAGGCTAAATCCTGAGCAACTGTGCAAAGGATCAAAGCCTTGGGAGCTCTCGTTTTCTTGCTGGGAATCATTGTCTGCTCCTTCCTCAGGTTTCTGTCTGGGTACCACAGTGCAGGCGCAGACCAAGGGAATCTGGATGTGGTGCCTCCCTCATCCCAAGAGGCCTGACTTCACACTGGTGTTACTGGACACAGAAGGGTTGGGTGATGTGCAGAAGGTGAGCTGAGGGAGATGGCAGCTGGGGGGGGGGCTGGGGAGGACTAGCACTTTCAAAAGAGCCTCGTGACAAAATACGTTGAGCTGGTGGCCAGCAGTGGGGGATGATATCTATGTGAATTATCTGACATCCCTGTGTCACACGTTTGGGAATGTCTTTGTATCTTAGAAACTGGTACAGCCGTAACTGGAAGTCAGATGGAATCCTGCACCCAATCGGAAGCTGCAGTTGCCACGCCAGATGTTTGGCTTCCAAAAATCATTCAAAAACCGACTTCCGGGTCGGCGCCATCGCCGAATGGCGGACTCCCTCCGAGCTCCGGAGGGAGCCTGCACGGCAGGGGCTGGGTCCTACCGCACCGGCGATGCGGGGACCCTTAAAAACCACGGCCACGGGGGCCGTGGACATGGAGACTCGGCTGACACCGTTAGCGCCCTCCCGACTCGTGAAGGAGCCTTTTTAAAGGCTACGGATCGGGTGCCGGGGAGAAGCGTGGTGTTTTGAGTCCTCTGCTATCCCTGCCGTGCGAAGCCGCATGCCATTCGGCGGAGAGCGCTGGCTTTTTCCTTTGAAAATTCGGACCTAAAAGAACAACCCGTAAGTAATTGGAACTTGGACTAAAAAGAGGGACAAAAATTTTAAAAATTTCGGAGCGAGCGGGGGAGGCGCAAAAAAGGAAGTCAGCCACCCCCTCCATTGTAGAAGGGTCAAAGCAAAGGATCTGATAACTAAGATCGGAGTAACATCATTTTGGCAAGTTTTTAACCTCACGAGTGAAGAATATGAGATTGAGCTGGAGGAGGAAAGTAGAATTCGGACTTAAAAACAACCCCCCCTGGAACCCCGGGAGCGATCGATGACGGAGTTTGGAGAGGAGAAAGGCAAGTTTTGACAGCTGTCAAAGAGCTGTCAAAGCGGGAAATAAGATAGAGACTATGTTACAAGGACTTTGCTGGCTATATTTGTTATAAATTGGATACAAATTGTTTTAAATAAGGATTATAAAGTTACTAGGGCTAATGGACGCGATCTGGAAGAGAACTCAGTTTTTGCAATCCACCTAGAGGAGCCGAGGGATATTACAAGTGGCTTTAGCTGGAAATTGGAACAGAACTGTTTATCTCCTGGGAAACTGCAGAAATGGAACATTATTATGACTACAGAGGCCATTACACCGAAGAAGACAATGGAATCATCTGTTGTGGAATGAAAGGAACTTGACGTAATGTTTTGTTTCTGAATAACAAGCCTCTGTAAAGGAACTAACTTTTGGAATTAGGACATTTGTGCAGGAAAACAGGGACAGAAAGAAATAGAAAGAGGAGTGTGATCAATAAGAACAACAAAATAACAAGAATTGGACCAAGTCAAAAGTGGGGACGTTTGGGACATCCAGATTTGACAAGCTTAAGGATTATAATTTGGAGTTTTTCACTCCTGGATATAAAAATCTGGATGGAAAAAATGGGCCTTTCTTTGAGACAGAATCCTTCCATGATTGGACATTCGAAATTAAAGAGGACTGGCAAAGGACTATGACTTAGAGAGACGTGGAAATATCGGACATTGAGGAACATTGGGAACGCAACCGGGAAAAGGGGGGGTGGGAAATGTGGAATCCAAAGGGCGTAAACTATGTTTTATTTAGGCTATATACATCTACATGGTATTCTAAAGCGGGGAACTCGTGGTGGGAATAAGCCGATTTTAGGGGAATGGAAAATAATGTTTTTTTTAAAAAAAAAAAAAATTGGGTTAAGGATAACAAGTCTGAATTGAGGAGAAGAACTTGTTGAGATCATTTGAGAGATTTGGAATACAAGGGGGGGAGGGAAGGGGAAGTCCTGAAAGGATGTAATTGGAAAAAGATTTGAAACTGGATGTTTTATTAATTTGTAATTAATTGGAAAACTTTAATAAATATTATTCAAAAAAACCAACAAAAATCATTCAAAAACCAGAACAATCACTTCCGGTTTTCAATCGTTCGGGAACTGAAACTTTTGAGTTTACAGGTGTTCAGCTTCCAAGGTTCCACTGTAGTAGGAAAAAGTAAGATTCTGGAGGGAAAAAATCTTTTAAAACCCTATGGCTAATCTTTATTAAAATGTAGAAACCAGAGAGGTCTTAGTGCAGGTGGTCAGTGGATGGGACACTGATGGAACCCCACAATATTATATTATTATTTCAACCTTCAGCACGTTTTATGTATGAATACATAAAAACCAGAGGCAATCAAGGGAGCTTTCAAAATGAATAAGGACACCATATCACTATTAATCAAGAAATATGATCAAATCTGTAAAAAATATATAATTCTGACAGTCAATACATCGAATTAACACCTGAAAGAGCCAAGATTAAGAACAGAAAATGCTGTGTAGCAGATAAATTAGAAGCTGCTGCAGAAGAAGATTTATCAGGTGACAGTAAAGGGGGCAGAATAACCAACCTTCTGTGAGTTCAGCATTCTGCGTCCCATAGGAGAAAGGTCCCTTTCTTACTTCATTGCTAGCGAAACATGGGAAGGTAAAGGGTCTGCTCTTGCTTTCCGGGCCACTTAAATAGGACCCATGTCTCTGTGTATGTGTGTGTATGTGTGTGTGAGAGAGAGAGGGAGAGAGAGAGAATGAGACAGGATACTGCACAGAGAGAAAGCACTATGCCAGAGGTTTTCAACCTTTTTGAGTCCACAGCAACCTTGACCAAGTACATTATTTCTGTGGCACCCTAGTGGGGCTCAGGAGTCCAGTTATGTCATCCCTTGGCCTGCAGAACTGGCAGCCCCACACCCCTTTTCAAACACCCTCCCTTGTAGGAACACCCTCCTTCAGCCTATCTCTTCTCCTGTCTCCTTGGGAGTCCTCTGGGCAGCTGCCGCCCCTGGTCTCTGAGTTGCCCCCTGTCCTCACACTGCCCCACAGGAGCCTGGGAAGGACCCCATGGCCAGTCCCAGAGGCACCATTCGCCTGGGGAGCTTGTAGCCAGGGCTGCTGCAACAAGCAGATGTGCAAGCCTTTGGGAGGCAGAGACTCGAGAGGAGGAAGGGAAGGAATGCGGGACACAGGCCAGTGTTGCCTGCAGCACGCTGACCATCATTCAAGGTTGAAAACCACTGCACTATGCAACCCTGTCATGCTGGAAAATTTTGCCAATACAGTAGTACCTTGGTTTACAACCATAATCCGTTTTGGAGGTCTGTCTGTAAACCAAAACAGGTTGTAATCCAAGGTGCACTTTTGCCAATGGGGCCTCCCCCCCCCCAAATTGTTCGTAATCCGAAAAAACCACGGGTTGTAATCCAAAAAAAGGTTGCAAACCGGAACACGCATTTCCGGGTTTGACGTGTTTGTAATTCAAAACGTATGCAAACCAAGACGTATGCAAACCAAGGTACCACTGTATCTACTTTGGGGTCTAGCTCTGTGCCCTTTCGACAGCTTCCCCCAATTGATTTTTGCTGTGGGTCAGCAGTTCTTCATAGTCAAAAAGGTTCCTTACACTTACCTTAGGGGCTAGAAGCTGGCTTCGACATTTTAAGTTAAAACGTGCTTGATTCCTGTGCCCAATACCAAATTCTGTTACAAGCCCACTTTGGGGGCTGGGTACAGGATTGAGTGGCACGATATACACAGTAATAGAAAATAAATAAATATGCTTTAGCTCTTCCTGGGGCACGTGCCCACAGTTGTGAAATGTGCACAACTGCTAAGCACTACAAGCCTTCCAAACGCAGTCTGAACAACTGCAAGCAAGTCATGGTTTGCAACGACTTCGCCTAGTGCAACAGAAGCAACAACACAAATCTCAAAGCAGCTGCTTTGCCCATGCAGGTCCCAGAGGAAAGAGCTGCAGATGAGAATGGGGCATCAGGATTTTGGGTATCGGAAGCTTGGGATGAGAAGTCTTAAAAAAATAAAAATGCCTGTATCTGTTTCAGGGAGGCATGGAGAATGATTCCTGGATCTTTGCCCTGGCCATTCTTCTCAGCAGCACCCTGGTGTATAACAGCATGGGCACCATTGACGAAACGGCCGTGGAGAAGCTCCAGTATCCTTTTGGGGGCACCACCAGTTCCAACCAGCCCCACAAGATTGGGAAGGCAGAACCATGTGGCAGCTGGATGTCTGTGTAGGACAGCACTTCCTGGGGGGAGAAAGCTTTTGGTGTAGTCGCAAGTGGAGCAAACCTTCCCTTTCCAGGTCTGCCTTGGAACACAAAGTGCTGGGGGAGTGCAGGGGGGGGGGGCAAAGGAAACATGCAGGGCATGTAGCTGATAGGGGTGGGGCAGGCAGCCTGCTAAGGATCAGGTGAGCAGGTCACTGGGGCAGAGCAGGGATGGGGAGCCCGTGGTCTTCCAGATGTTGGTGGACTCCAACTCCCATCAGCCCCAGGATGGGAGTTGTTTGCTCAGCCACATCTGGAGGGCCAAATGTCCACCCATCCCTGGGTTTGTGCTTTCAGAATGAATAGATGAGGGTCAGACCACCCATGAACTCAACTGGATAGTTCAGTATAGGGTCCTCATTCTCCACAAAAAAACACACACACATCACAAGCACCTGCCTGGTGTCTCAATCCAGAACAGGACTTCAGTATGGAGGAGCCAAGGACTTTAACCAGTTACCCCTGCTGTGGTCTTGATTCAGATTGGATCAGGATCTGGGTGCAAAAAGCCTGGAAAAAAGGAGACTGAGACGAGATACGATAGCCATCTTCAAATCTCTCAAGGGCTGTCGCACAGAAGACAGGACAAGCTTGTTTTCTCCGGCTCCAGAGGCTAGGACCCGAACCACTGGATTCAGGTTACAAGAAAGGAGATTCCGACTTAACATCAGGAAGAACTTTCTGTCTGTCAGAGCTGTTCGACAGTGGAATGGTCTCCCTCGCGAGGTTGTGGACTTTCCTTCCTTGGATGTTTTTAAGCTTCTGTCATGGATGCTTTAGCCGAGTTCTCTGCATTGCAGGGGGTTGGACTAGATGACCCTTGGGGTCCCTCCCAGCTCAACGCTTCTATGATTCTATGGCATATCACAATTTGCATGGCAAAAAGGCACCATTGAAATGACTTGGAACTTTGCTCCACTTTATTTTGCAGTGCTTATTGCAGGTATGAGGCTCCTGGTCAAGACTGGGATTGCAAGGAGAGCAAAGGGTTAAATGTCTCCTGTCCCAGGATCCTGATCTGTATCTCTCACACTGCATTGACAGTTTGTTTGTGTGTGAGTGGGACACCTTGCATTAAATGGCAGGGCTACACAGTTAAGGTCATGTAGTTTCACCTTCACCTGCAATTCCTGTTGGGAACTCCCTGAAGTGTGCTTCACTGGCAGGCAGCTAAAGAAGGGCATCTAGGAACCCTGGAAGCAAGCAGGAATGGGAATGGGCACTAATGTGTAAAGCAAGATATGCCAGGAGGGGTTAGGGCCAGGTTCAGCCCCAAAGCCTTGCCCAGACCACTACTGTGTGCCCACAGTGAGGAAATCACAGGTAGAGACACAAACTGTTCCAGCCAATGCATGACTTGGGAGAAGTTCAGATTGCAAAGCCCAACGATAACCTTGCAGTCCTTTTCCTTAGCAAGCCCCAGCTATGTCACTGAGCTGACAAAAGCCATCAGAGCAAAATATCCCTCCGGGGATGGCCAAGAAGAGGAGAATTTCACCGAATTTGGCCGATTCTTCCCAGACTTTGTCTGGGCCTTGCGGGATTTCACACTGCAGCTGCAGCTAAACGGACGCCCTATCAGTGCAGACAAGTACCTGGAGAACGCCTTGAGATTTCTGCAAGGTGCGGTAGCCGAAACCAAATGCAACATCAGGACAGATCCTTCCTTGACCCTTCTTGTTTCCACTTACCTCCTTCTAATCGATTGAGTTTTCTGTTCAGCAGGGAGATTTTGTTTTATTTTGAAAGGTGTTCTGGGCATCGCTACCCGCTGATGACACAGTGTGCTTGCCGGGGTTGCTGGGAGTTGTAGTTCTGCAAGATCTGGAAGGCCACAGATCCCCTACACCTGGATTAGAGAAACCAAATGACACCTGCAGACTTTCACTGTTTTGCAAGAGGGATTCTAGTGCATTCTGGAACTTTAGGTCGGCACAATACTAACAAAGAACTGCAGCGCCCCCCATACCCACACCCTTCATCTTTTCTCTTAGGTGATGCTGAGCACATCCAGAAGCACAACATGGCCAGATCATGCATCCACAGTTTCTTTCCTTCACGGAAATGTTTCATATTTGACCGTCCAACTACCAGGAAGAAGTTGCATCTGCTGGAGGAACTGAAAGAAGAGGATTTAGAGGAAGATTTCCTGGTACCAATGGCTCATTTCTGCCAACATATCTGGGAGACATCGCAACCCAAGATGATCCCAGGAGACCGAGTTGTGACTGGAACGAGTAAGGAAGCTCCAGCAAAATTGTAGGCTTGGGGGATGTAGGAAGCTTTCTTTCATTGAAGCCATAAGGAGCAGTGTATTGATTGTGCTGCAGAATGTCACGGAGGTGTGCTCTTAAACCCTTTAGTGTTGGTCAATTACCTGTGTTGCACTTTGAATCAAGCCCAATATAGCTTTGCCCAGCTTCGTTATGGTGCCAATAACAGCTGTCAAACTGGTGGTGGAGGGACCCTTTGTCACCAGAGCAAAATGAAGGTGTAAGGAGCTGTTGGCCTGACCATTGTAGATGGCTGAAGTTAGCAGTCCAGCAGGGATCAGGTGACATCAGAAACCAATGGGGTTCCCCCTTCCAACCATATGAAGTCGCTGATTCTACCCTGGACCACTTGATTGCCTGCTGAAGGCACCTTTGCCAGCAGGTGAAAAAGAGTGGAGAGATGAGAAACAAAGGAAAGTTGAAATGGACAGATTCGCTAACCCCAAACAATGAGTTGTTTTGTTATACTGTTGCCCTGTCATTTGGAAATGGTCAGCCTGCTGCAGCACCCTCTAACCTGCTCTTTGCTCCTAGAGCAGGGGTGGGGAATCTGCGGCCCTCCCAAATCCTCAGTCAGCATGGCCAATGGCCAAGCGTGATGGAGTTTCAGTCCAGCAGCACCTGGAGGGTCACAGGTTCCCCATTCTGCAACGAGAACACGCAAATTCTGTTGCATAAATTATGCAAATAAAATGAATTGGTTTGATTTTCATTATTTATTCTGCTTTCAGTGTAGGTTTTTAATTTTTTTTAAAAAGAGTTTCAATTTTAGAAGAAGCACAAAGGGCAAGAACCAGAGTCCAGCACAGAGTCCAGCACAGTCCAATTAGGACTGAGATTTATAGGGGGCGGGGAGTAGAGCAGAGCAAAGTAACTATGAGAGAGGGTGATTGGATGGTGGTCCTCATCCCCCTCTGCTTTTTCACATCTTCAAGCTCTTATTTGTAGCTACGAAGGCTAGAACCCTTCTTCTGAAAACAAATGGGATTACTTCATCCTACGTTAGGCGCAAGAGCCTGATCCTGTTCTTGCATGACACAAGAGATACAGAATACTTGGTCCTCTCTTTCTTGCTGATGTGGGCGGACACTTAAAGGCAGTTTGGGTCTGCAAATTCTTTCTCAACGTAAGGAGGTTAATCAAGCCGTGCATTCCACTTCGATTATCTCTGATTCTTTGGCTTCAACAATCTTTCCCTTTTCAGTGCTCGCAAGTCTGGCAAAGACCTATGTCAATGCCATCAACAGTGGGGACGTGCCCTGCTTGCAAAACGCAGTGCTGGCCTTGTCCAGGATCGAGAATTCGGCTGCTGTGCATGATGCCATTTCCTGTTATGAAGAACGGATGCAGCAGCTGCTGCTGCTGCCGACTGAGACTCTTGAAGAGCTGCTGAGGGCACACGCCAAGTGTGAGAAGGAGGCCATTGACGTCTTCATAGCCCGTGCCTTTGGGGACAACGTTAAACAATTTCAAGAGGAGCTTGAGGTGTGTTCTCTTTAGTGCCTTATCAGCTGCCTGCACTTTAGCCCATCTCCATTTATTTATTTAATATGCTTATACATCACTTTTGGTGACACGCGACCTCGAAACAGCTTACATAAAAATAAAGCGTTATCATTAAAAAGACAGATTAAAAATCACAACAGAAAATGAGTGACACAAACAGTAAAACCCCAAATTCAGTGCTATAAAGCAAATGTTTTACAGTGGTGCCCCGCAAGACGAACGCCTCGCAAGACGGAAAACCCGCTAGACGAAAGGGTTTTCCGTTTTGGAGGCGCTTCACTAAACGAATTTCCCTATGGGGTTGCTTCGCAAGACGAAAAAATCTTGCGAGTTCCCGCGGGGTTTTTTCGCTCCCCCCCCCTTCCTAAGCTGCTAAGCTGCTTATCAGCTGTTCCGCTGATAAGCCGCCTCTCAGCTGATCGCTAAAAGCCGCTAGACTGCTAATAGCGCTAATCCGCTAAGCTGTCAATGGGCTTGCTTCGCAAGATGAAAAACCGCTAGCCGAAGAGAATCGCGGAACGGATTCTTTTCGTCTTGCGAGGCACCACTGTACTGTGGCTTGGAAGTTGCCCAGAACTTGTTACTGTAGATGGGTGGCATATACCTGTTGCAGACAGTTCCCACATTTTGGGTGTGTGTGTGGGTGGGTGTCTTGACGTAACTATTTCAGTTAATCTCACACTGATTGAATTTTGAAGTGTAAACAACAACAACAACAACAACAACACCCCTCCCATCTGACCAGGTTGCCCCAACCACTCTGGGTAGCTTCTAACAAATATAAAAATGTATTAGTATGTGGCCTTAGTATGTCTTCCCATTGTATAGTACACTGGGTAGGAAACTTTTCATCATTGCTAACGTGTCATCTTTCTGCTGCTTTGTTCTGTTTTCGTCCGGTAGAATAAGTTGAATCAGAAAAAGAAGGAATTCTGCGAAAGAAATGAGAAGGTGTCTTTGGACCGCTGCCGTGATGTGCTGCGCTTTCTTTCCCAGGACCTGGTATCTGAGATCCAGGAGGGGATTTACACAGTGCCTGAAGGCTATAAGCGCTTCCTTGCCAAGATGAACGAAATAAAGGAGAACTACGATGCATTTGATGGAAAAGGGGTTCAGGTAGGACAGGAGGGGAAGCACTTCTGTGACACTCAAGAGAGGTGGGGATCCTGTTGCTGACTGAGGGCAGACTTACAGTGCAATCTAATGCATGATTACTTGGGAGTATGTCCCACTGAATTCACCAGTTGGGGGTAAAGATGCAAAGGTACTAAACTGCTTGAAGAGGAATCCTCTCATTGCAGGATTGATAGAGTTCTGTGAAGATTGCCAAAGGAGGGAGTCAGGCTGTGCCCTGACCAAAGGCCTGGTGGAACAGCTCTGTCTTACAGGCCCTGCGGAAAGATGTCAAGTCCTGCAGGGCCCTAGTCTCTTGTGACAGAGCGTTCCACCAGATTGGAGCCACAGCTGAAAAAGCCCTGGCTCTAGTTGAGGCCAGCCTAACCTCTCTGTGGCCTGGGACCTTCAGGCTGGATATATATCTTTCAGTGAGTAAACAACATCAGTTTCTCAGCGTGTCAATAAACTACTCGCTTACTTCATATACTACCTTTGGGTCTATAATCCCAACAGGACAGAATATTCAGTTTCCTCATCTTTTGGCAAAATTAATAACTTTTGCTCCCAATGTATTATCAGGCAGATAGAGCTCTTGAAGAATTCCTGAAATCCAAGGAGACGGTGGCAAAATCTATCCTTCACGTGGACAATGCCTTGAGTGGCAAAGAGAAAGAAATTGAAGGTACAGATTTGGGGAAACAGAAGCGCTATATTATAATTTATGAATGCCACGGATTAAATGCCACTGTAAGTGTGGGGACACCAAAGGTTTTAATTGGTGTCCAGAAGATAACAGCATGGTGAGGTTCTAAAGCAGGGTTTCCCAAACTTGGGTCTCCAGCTGTTTTTGGACTACAACTCCCATCATCCCAAGTTAGCAGGACCAGGTCACAATTATGGGAATTGTAGTCCAGAACCAGCTGGAAACCCAAGTTTGGGACCCTGTTCTGTCCATTAAACTTTAATTTGTTTAATATTAAGTAAACGTCCAGTGCGCTTCCAACGCCATAAGTCTTATCTCAGCAGAGAATTTCGTGCAGCGGCTGAAGAAGGTAGGAGAATCTTGGAGCAAGCACTTTGGAACTCAGGGAAAAACTTTATTCACAAAAGAAAAACCCTGGCGATAAAGGACGCATGCTTTTATCTCCGGCATAAAGAAAACTTTACTCTAAACTTAACTCATATCAGCAAACACGCCCATGGCCACAAACTGAGTCTGTGAGTCAGGTCAAAGAGGGAAGAAGAGACAGAAACACTGGTGAACTGACTCTTTATACAAACTAACTCACATTCCTGGATGCTTAATGACTTCCAGCTGCTCAGTGATTAGAGCGACTTGTTACCTCTTAACCCTTTAGTACCAACGTGTTCAAAAGTCCAGATCAGGGTTTCCCCAAACCCTGAGTTCATTGACACCTTGATGAGTTTATAAAGTTGTAATTGACTGCTTCTTAGGAATGTAAATGAGGGGAAAGTGCAAAAACGCTGCAAAAACAATTATTTAAAAAGTAAAACACTGCACCTATGCATCACTTTTTAGCAATGAAGCAGCATGCTCTGAGAATACTATTGTACTGTATTGTGGAACCATCTTATTAAATTCAGGGGTTCCTCACTGGCAAGGAAGGTGGACCCTGTACCCATGCCCTTTATTTCTAGGGATAATAGTTCCTATTTATTTTTTTCTATACCTTGTAAACCTCTTGTGTTTTCCTAGGCCCTTTTCTACCACCTTTCTGCCCCTTGGTCTTTATTTACCTGTTGCACATTCCTGTTGATCCCAGGGGATTAAGATCTGCCACTTGGGGAAATCTTGGCCTAGATCCACCAGTGCAATGGCAAGCCCCAGAGGGAGGCCTGAGCAGAAGTTTATAGCGCACACAGACAGCCAGGTTCATATGAGCGTAGAGGGGTCCTCCAGATTATTCACCTTGGATGCCTGATCTGACTGCCAGCAAATCACTGCCTCTGTTTCTCCCCTGGACCACAGCCCAGCGTGCTCAGGTTGAAGCAACCCAGCTGCAACAGAGGCTTTTGGAGCAGGAGCTGGCCAACCTGGAGCAAATGATGGAGGATAAGAAGCGACATAATGAGGAAGGCATCCAGCGGCTGAAGGAGGAGTGGGAGGAAGAGATGAAGAAGATGAAAGAGGAGGCTGAAAGGAGAAAGAGGGATTTCCTCAAGGTAATGAGAGGAATGCATGGCACTGTATTGTTTTTTATTTACATACACACACACCCTTTATTGTGATCCATGGACTCAAAATACACAGTACAATTGTTTTTCCATTTACATTGTCGCTGTTGTTTTAATTTCATTTTTGTATTATTCCCTTGTATTCATGGATGCATATTTGTACTTACCTTCACACTGATTTGAAGCCACTTTGTGTCCTTCCCGAAAGAGGCTCCTGGGAGGCCGGAGGGACATTGCTGGAACAGCTCTTGGGTTGGGGAATTGGCTAAAATGTTTTAAACGGTTCCAATTTTGGTTTCTCTGGGTTTTTTTTTTGTCAGATTGATGTTGGTTAAATGTTTTCTTGGGGTTGGTGGTTATTTTAATTTGGGTATAACTGTAAACTGTTTATTATTGTTTTTGTTCTTATTATTATTGATTTATTGGTTTGTTTGTTGCTTGTGTAGGATATTTTGTTTTTTAATGTTTGATGCCTTGTTGTGTTTTTATATATGTTGTAAGCCACCCAGAGTGGCTGAGGAAAATTTATAATCATCATCATCATCATCTCCAGCTAGAAGAAAGTGTTTTCAGAGAGCCCCTCTCCAGCATGCTGGGAAATGCATGTTTATTTTGTAACCAAAGGCAACGTGGGCCTTGTGACCCAAGACAGGCCTGATTCCACCGTGAGTTTGTATCTGTTGCCCTCACTCACCTGTTTTCTCAGTTGAACAATGACTCTGTGCTCCTTGTCTCTCTAGGGGCTGCTAAGACAGAGGTTTTTGCTGATGGCCATGGAAACAGGAGTGGAGCTCCTAAGTCTCAAGGCATAAAGGAACAATACCTCAGGGCTTACGCTTACTACAGAAGCTATCTACAGTGGAGTTTTGAGGACCAAATAAAGAGGCCTGGAAGTCAGGACATAACCGCAAGGCTGGACAATTGGAAACTTCAAACTAGTGCAGGTTATGGCAGCCTGCTTGTTGACTGGCATGAGCTGTTGAATACTACATTGCCTGTTTTGAACCATCTGCACTACCATATTTCTGCAATCACTTTGAAGTGCTGATTATGACTTTTAAAAGGTGATCAGCCTGGTTTCCTCAAGGGATGTCTCCTCCCATATGAGCCTCTCTCATAGGAAGAACTTACAACAATGGCTTGGTCCAGCTTCTGTCTAATGAGGAAGTCATAAGAGGAACTGCTTTCCAAGAAATGGTTCTACTGTCACAGCCTTCCTGCTGGCTAAATAAGAAAAGAATAGCAATAACCCCGTTTATTTCAGCAGGCCTGTGCTGTTTTGTATTTCTTTCTCTTATTGTCCAGCTTCAATGGGCCATTGTGTTGTTGTTGTTGTTTGTTGTTGTTGTATTTTAAATCTGTAAACCACTGTGATATAGTTTATGAACAGATATATGTAAATTTCAAATAAAATAAATGTGCAATCCTGAGTGTGTCTATTCTGAAGTCGTATTAATTTCAGCAGAGTTACTCTCAAGTAAGTGTGCATAGGACAGCCTGCATTCTTACACCAGATCTCATAACACTGAATTCATACCATGGTTGGCTAAGGGAGCGTTCACACAATACGTATATCATTATGTGTTAGTTTACCTTGTTGAAAATGCAGATTTCTGTTTAAACATAACTCTTCTCTTGACAGAAACACCTGGGGATTTCCTTTTAGTTTTTATCATGTTTTATTCATGCGTTGACAAATGTTTTAAATACATCGCTGTAGTACTTGTCATACTGCCACTAGTTGTCACTATGGTACTCCCCGCACAGCTAACGGCGACTGCAGAAGCAATTTGTGAGGAAGGGGAAGGAGACATCTTTGGGGGAGGGAAACCCATCATTCTTTAAATCCCTGTGGTTCCAGTTTGATGGGACCAGACAAACTGGAACAACAGGCCCAGTTTACTGAAAACTTCTTTTTATTATTATTATTTGCATTTTCAAAAACAGGAACAGAGAGCATATTTAACCCCCTCTCTCTGTCCTATTTACAACTTCGTACCAAACACAGCATGTATACTAATACCAAATGACTTCCTTTCCACCCTTTTCCTGGTTCCTTTGCTTTTCTACTACTCTGTGTAATCCACATCTTTTTAATCATCCAGTTTGTTATCTATTAAAAACTCTTTATCTCTGTTGGATTTAGTTCACTGAACTTCTTGAGTGCAGTGGGCTAGCAAATGGAGAAGCATTCGTGGCTGCTTTGATTTCTAATCTGCACAAGAAATTTCACAACCTTAAACATGACAAAATTAAGAGCTAAGAAACAGAATTAGAGAGAGACTGGGTTGCTCTGGGTTTGTTTTTAATTTTCCCACATCTTCTAATTTGGCAGTAGGATTATCCTGTTGGTTCTAATGGGCCTCCTGTTTACTAGGAAGGCAGTTAGCAGTCTGTGCAAACCAGTGAACATTTAACAAGATGAATTTTAACAGGGAGAAATGTAAAGTATTGCACTTGGGCAAAAAAAATGAGAGGCACAAATACAAGATGGGTGACAACTGGCTTGAGAGCAGTACACGTGAAAAGGATCTAGGAGTCTTGGTTGACCACAAACTTGACATGAGCCAACAGTGTGACGCGGCAGCTAAAAAAGCCAATGCAATTCTGGCCTGCATCAATAGGAGTATAGCATCTAGATCAAGGGAAGTAATAGTGCCACTGTATTCTGCTCTGGTCAGACCTCACCTGGAGTACTGTGTCCAGTTCTGGGCACCACAGTTCAAGAAGGACACTTGACAAACTGGAACGTGTCCAGAGGAGGGCAACCAAAATGGTCAAAGGCCTGGAAACGATGCCTTATGAGGAACGGCTAAGGGAGCTGGGCATGTTAAGCCTGGAGAAGAGGAGGTTAAGGGGTGATATGATAGCCATGTTCAAATATATAAAAGGATGTCACATAGAGGAGGGAGAAAGGTTGTTTTCTGCTGCTCCAGAGAAGCGGACACGGAGCAATGGTTCCAAACTACAAGAAAGAAGATTCCACCTAAACATTAGGAGGAACTTCCTGACAGTGAGAGCTGTTCGACAGGAAGAACTTTGCTTCAGGATGAGAACAGACAGGACATTCTATACAAGATCTCAAAGTAGCTGTCTTATTACAAAAGAGACTGGAAAGATAAGTTGCTGAATTGCGAAGCAGGTGGCGCTGTGGGTTAAACCACAGAGCCTAGAACTTGCCAATCAGAAGGTCAGCAGTTTGAATCCCCGCGATGGGGTGAGCTCCCGTCGCTCGGTTCCAGCTCCTGCCAACCTAGCAGTTCGAAAGCACAAATTACAAGTAGATAAATAGGTATCGCTCCGGCGGGAAGGTAAACGGCGTTTCCGTGCGCTGCTCTGGTTCGCCAGAAGTGGCTTAGTCATGCTGTCCACATGACCCAGAAGCTGTACGCTGGCTCCCTTGGCCAATAAAGCGAGATGAACGCCACAACCCCCGAGTCGGTCATGACTGGACCTAATGGTCAGGGGTCCCTTTACCAAACTTAAAACCATGGAGATACCTGGTCTGAATAGAGACATGTAGTATGTATGTATGTATGTATGTATGTATGTATGTATTTATTTATTGTGTCCCCGGATTCATTGAAAAAAATCTGGTAACCTTATGCTACTTGGCCTCCATTTTGAGTTTCCCTATTGTATTGAGGCTTCTGCTTTCAGTTTTCAGTTGTCAAACGTTTCGGAAGTCAAATAGTTTTCTGGAAAAGATGATGTTTGACAACTGAGGTTTGACTGTAGCACCAAGCATCCTCCTCTCCCTCGCTTTCCATGAACCCATTCAAACTTTCCCCAATGGTCAGATCAATGAAACTTTTAAGCAGGACAGAAAATTAGGTTTTCAGAAGGAGAGGTCAAAGCTAGAAACAGAATTGCTAGAACCCAATACTAAGAATTTGTCTAGAATGTACAATTTGCTGCTAAAATGGAACACACAGGATGAAACGGTTAAATCAGCCATGATTAAATGGGCACAAGATATTGGTCATGATATTATGTTTGCTGACTGGGAGCAGTTATGGACCACAGGCATTAAATTTACGGCATGTAGTGCCTTGAAAGAGAATATAATGAAAATGATCTATAGGTGGTACATGACCCCAGTTAAGCTTGCAAAAATATACCATTTGCCCAACAATAACTGTTGGAAGTGTAATGAATGTGAAGGAACTTTTTATCACCTTTGGTGGACCTGCCCGAAGATTAAGGCCTACTGGGAAATGATCTATAATGAAATTAAGAAAATCCTTAAGTGGACATTTGTAAAGAAACCAGAGGCCTTTCTCTTGGGCATGGTAGGCCAAACGGTTCCAAAGAAAGATAGAACGTTTTTTATGTACGCAACAACAGCAGCAAGAATTCTTTTGGCGAAGTATTGGAAGATTAAAGAACTACCTACTCTGGAAGAATGGCAGACCAAGGTGACTGAATTTATGGGACTGGCAGAGATGACCGGCAGAATCCGTGACCAGAGGAGAGAGACAGTGGAAGAGGACTGGAAAAAATTCAAAATTTACCTTAAAAATTGTTGTAAAATTACGGAATGTTAAGATGTCAAGGGATTCGATACAAAGAATTACAGCTAAAAAAATTGAAATTTATAAAAAAATTTTTTAAAGAGAATTAAATATAAAAAGGGATGAAGAATTGCTAAAAAAATTTTTAAAATAAGGGTGCAGTGAAGGGGAGGTTTGGGGAAGTCGTGTTATGTTTGTTTGTTTTTTGTTTATGTTGTAAAACCAATAAAAATTATTTAAAAAAAAAAAACAAACTTTCCCCAATGGTTATTATTCCCTAAATTAGGTGCTCATCTACAATGGGTCCCCATCCACTCTGGCAGTTTCCTTAATTGTTTAAGAGGAGAAAATATGGCACACACCAGAGAAAGGAAAGGAATCCGTACGTCAAGCAAGCTTGTTAGGAGATCTTAGAATCATAGAATCATAGAGTTGGAAGAGACCACAAGGGCCATCGAGTCCAACCCCCTGCCAAGCAGGAAACACCATCAGAGCACTCCTGACATATGGTTGTCAAGTCTCTGCTTAAAGACCTCCAAAGAAGGAGACTCCACCACACTCCTTGGCAGC
Source organism: Podarcis erhardii (assembly GCF_964252035.2). NCBI lineage: Eukaryota > Metazoa > Chordata > Lepidosauria > Squamata > Lacertidae > Podarcis > Podarcis erhardii. Next base: position 81,672,431 of record NC_138511.1, on the reverse strand, counting down.
AAATTCCACTGTTGAACAGCTCTTACTGTCAGGCAGTTCTTCCTAATGTTTAGGTGGAATCTTCTTTCTTGTAGTTTGGATCCATTGTTCCGTGTCCGCTTCTCTGGAGCAGCAGAAAACAACCTTTCTCCCTCCTCTATGTGACATCGTTTTATATATTTGAACATGTGACTTCCAGAAGGTTGGCCATACGTGGCCCTTGGGGGAAAGTGAAGAAAGTTAGGCTCTTCTGCTGGAGGGGCCAACATTTATTATGAAACTAAAGGGTTCTTGGTGCAGGTATATGTGGTTTGCAAATGGGGCATGTATCATGTTTACCCGAGTGACAATTCATTCACACAAGGCGCAGCTCTGAAAAACATTTTAAGTACACAGAAAATGCTGCCACTCAAGGAAGTTTACAATGAACTATAATGCTTCACTGAAGAATGAGAGTTCTCGATGTAGGCATATTTTAATATGCCAATGGGGTCATGTTTACTAATGCCCTACAGGTGCTTTATATTTATAGTTTTCCTGGGACACATTAGACAGCAAAAATGAAATTGAAACATTTAATGTTTTGTATCAACAAAGGTTTCAGTTTCAGGCTTGTTTCCAGCAATAACTGCTCTGGGTGTGCCAGGGCACATTTCCCACTTGCCAGAGTTGTGCCACACAAGGTAATTAGTCATTGCAAACACAAACAGTGATTCGCCTTGAAATGATAAAAAAATTCTCCTGAAATCCGTGGCCTTAATGGTAAGCAGTCTTGCATTTATTTGCTCATTTTGCAAGTCTCACGAAGGTTTTTTGGTCTCTGCACCACCTAAATGGCAAATGTTGCTTCTTCCACGGTGTGTGTGTGATTGGGAGGTAAGAAGAACAAGAGTGGTGCAGTGCTGGAAATTCTACTGATCATTATTTCTGGCTCTGCCCACCATTGGCTGCATGTGCCCTGGCTAGCTTTCGCCGTGGTTCAGCAGGTTTAACCACTCTTACCTTGTGTGCTAGAATTTACTCTTTATATTAACTGAAAGTTTAAATTCTGAGTTCCTGTGCCCGTCACCAAATTCTGCTACAAGCCACTTTGGAGGCTGTGTGACAGGCTGAGTGTCATGGATGTAAAAAAACCCCTCTAAACATACAATAAACACATCTGTTTGGTGCTTGTGGGGTAGTTGCCAACAGTTAGGCAATATGCCTCTGCAAGGCTTCCAAGTGCAGTCTAAGATGCTGCAAGCAAGTTATGATCTGCATTCGTTACCAAGAATTCCTTAACCTGGTGCAACAGGAGCAGCGGAAAAGCAACAACACAAAGAGTGCAGCTGGCAATGGGGCATTGGGATTTGGGGTGATGGACTCTTGGGTTGTCCTTGAAAGCCCTGTTTTATGTTTCAGGGAAACACACAGAACGACTCATGGATCTTTGCCCTGGCCATTCTGCTCAGCAGCACCCTGGTGTACAACAGCATGGGCACCATTGACCAAAATGCCCTGGAGAACCTGCAGTATCCTTTTGGGGCATCAGAAATCCCAGCTGGGCTTGCACGCTTGGCCTGGGGGATCTAGGAGGAGGCAGTTGTAGGTTGTCCCTCTAGGGGTTTCACTCCATGAGAGACAGATCTCTTGATGCAGAAGCAGATGGAATGAACTCTCCTGGTCTGAGACTCCATGATGCTTAGAGTGGTCTGCATGATGCTGAGGAACTACAGGGTGGTGCAGGAGGAAACAGAGGGGATGTAGCTGATAGAATCATAGAATCATAGAATCATAGAGTTGGAAGAGACCACAAGGGCCATCGAGTTCAACCCCCTGCCAAGCAGGAAACACCATCAGAGCTCTCCTGTCCCCATATGGAAGTCCCCATATGATGGTGGTGCGGGGGCTCTTAAGATGCAGCTTCCGGGCTGCCTCCACCTTCCCTGACCCCAGCAACTAAGCTGTGAAGGGAGGCTTCACGCTGCCTATCAGAGCTTGTTTGCATGCAAACAGGAGTGGGCGGGGATCTCTCAGTTAGGCAACAGGAAGCCTCCCTTCCCAACTGAGGGATCCCCACCCCCTCCTGCTTGCACACAAGTAGGAATGGGATTGGGGCTGCTCCGATGGAAAGGGAGGCGTTGCGCTGCCCATGCCTCACTGCCACTCTCAGCCCTCCTTCTCCGCCTTCCATGCCTGACCCACCTCGCACCGCTTCCCCACCACCACCAAAGAACCAACAACTTAGGGGCTGCCCAGGCTCATGGAGAAAAGAGATAGAAGCCTCAGAGGAAGAGGAAACGTGGTGGTTGAGGTCAAGGCGGTGGCAGCCCCTCTGCCACCGCTGCAGCATCAACGTCCCAAACATTGGATTCCTATCTCATTATACATCTCACCCCTTGCTTTTTCCTGTAAGACCAATTGCAGTCGTTAACAGTCGTCAACAGGTTTACCACACCTATCAGCCAATCACCCATTCCCACCACCCTTCTGAGTAATACCCCTCCCCACCCTCTCACTATATAGAAGGGTCTGGTGACTTCTGTGTCAGTGTACAGTGGTACCAAGGGTTAAGTATTTGATTCGTTCCGGAGGTCCGTACTTAACCTGAAACTGTTCTTAACCTGAAGCACCACTTTAGCTAATGGGGCCTCCTGCTGCCGTTGCGCCGCCGGAGCCCGATTTCTGTTCTTATCCTGAAGCAAAGTTCTTAACCTGAAGCACTATTTGTGGGTTAGTGGAGTCTGTAACCTGAAGCGTATGTAACCTGAAGCGTATGTAACCCGAGGTACCACTGTATTATTTTTATCCCGATTGCTTAATTCCACCTGCCTTCCTGTTTGCTCGTTTCCCGGAATCGCGCGCCTTTCAGAGAAAGAGGTGCGCAGCCCGGGCACTTTCGCTTTCGTTCCTCGCATATCTTGAAGCGTCGCCAGGGGCAATAAAGGAGGCTGATTGGTCGCGAAGATTTCCCATTTCCTGGAAGGGCAGCTGGGGGCTGCAAGAGATTTCGAGCCACAGGAGCGTCTTGCTGTTCCCGAGTTCTTGCTCTTACCCCGAAGGCGAGACTTGAGCTTTTCCTGCCGTCCCCTCCTGCCGTCTCCGCTGGGAACTCCGAGCAAGGCTCTCTCCCTCTTCCTGCCGGCCTGCCAGCTCGTCTGCAAGAGAGAACCTGCAACAATCGAGTTCAGTCAAGACCCATCCTCCCGAGGCCCGTCCCTGCAAAAAGAAAACAACACCAAAAAGTAAGAAAAGGCAGCTTCGCGATGTCGCTGTTGTTGTTGACCCCTAGCGCTCCTTTCTTTTTGCAAGGTAAACACGGCGCGGGAATCTTAGCCAGGAGCAAAAGCAGCCGAGGGAGTGTAGGAGCCAATTCGGGGAGGGGTCTTTGCGCCCCCCATGAAATATTTGACCCCTCACCCCAAGTTGATGGGCATTGTCACTCAAATGGGGTGCGTGCACCGCGTCATGTGATCGATTATGCGGGGCGAAGCTTACCCGGGCCGTCCCAATATTTTATTCAAGTTCACCTGCGAGGAAGGGAATCGAATCCTAGCAGCAGGGAGGGGGCTGGCAAGGAAAGGGTTAATCAAACATGCAAGTCCCGTGCCCCCCCCCCCCACTGACCGGCTGCAGCGTGCACTTAAAACTTTTGTTTCAAAAGACTCCGATAGTAGAAATAATACGTGGCTCTTGCAACAGAGGCATGGGAGGGGCGGGAATTAAAATGTCGGCACGCCAGAATGTATTCTTAAATAGGGAGGGGGGCAGTTCTGCCGGCTTCGCATAAGTTCCGATAAAATGAAAGCCATAGGTGTGGTGCTGGGGGGGGAATGGTGACAGCAGGGACAAAGTCTATTTCCAGGTGTGCATGAAAGAAAAATGACAGCATCTAGGACAGATGTAAACTTGTCACAACTATCCTGAGAATGTCCAGCTGGGTAACTTTCAGGTGCCAGAAAATATCTGGGATCCCAGTGCGGCGAAGCTGAATCGTGATTTGTGCCCTTCCTGAACTTTTTCCAGTCAGGTTTCACTCATTCACTCGCTCACAGGCAGAGAGAGAGAGAGAGAGAGACACTTGAATTGAATTGAATTGGACTACAATTCCCATCATCCCTAGCTAGCAGGACCAGTGGTCAGGGATGATGGGAACTGTAGTCCCAAAACAGCTGGAGACCCAAGTTTGGGAAACACTGACTCACTAATAGAGACACACTTGAGTTTCCACTGTGTTGTGAGCTCCTGTTTTCCTTTTGCAGACCCATCTTCTCTTGCACGATGGCCCCAGGGCAGGTCCACATGGAGGCTCCTGTTTGCCTAATTGAGAACATGCCGGACGGGAAGCTTGTGGTGAACCGGGAAGCTGCAGAGGTGCTTGCCAGGATCCGCCAGCCGGTGGTGGTGGTGGCCATTGCGGGGTTGTACCGCACTGGCAAGTCCTACCTCATGAACAGGCTTGCCAGCAAGAGAAAAGGTGATTTGGCTTCATGAATATTTCCTGTTACTCAAGGGAAGGGCTGGAGTCTAGTAGCCGCATGAGGAGCAAGACAGTGGTGTAAATTAATATTTATATAGAACCAGAGGGGAGATAGGACTTTGAGTCAGAGGTTTGTGGTCCCCACTCAGCAGAATACACAGGAGGGAAGGTTATTTTATATATATATACACACACACACACACACCCCACACCCCCCCACACCACATTTCCTCCAAGGAGCTCCAGGTGGTATTCAGTTTTCCCCATATACATTTTATGCTCACAGCAACCCTGTGAGGTAGGTTCAGCTGAGAGACAGCAACTAGGGTAGGCAACAAAAGGCCCGTGGGCCAGATCGCCTTCTCAATCCAGCCCTCAGACAGTCCTGGAATCAGCATGTTTTTACATGAGTAGAATGTGTCCTTTTATTTAAAATGCATCTCTGGGTTATTTGTGGGACATAGGAATTCGTTCATTTCCCTCCCTTCAAAATATAGTCCGGCCCCCCACATGGTCTGAGGGACGGTGGACCGGCCCACGGCTGAAAAAGGTTGCTGACCCCTGAACTAGCCCAAGGTCTCCCCGTGTGGATTCCAACTCTGTTCTTCCACATCCTAGTCCCAAGTTCAATGTTCACGACACTTTACAGCTTACATAGGTTCTTCTGTTAGGTTCTTCTGTTAAGTTTTCTTTCACTAAGGGGACAGGTGCTAGGTGTTTTAACCAGAAAGAGTTCATCATCTGATCCCTCTTTACGCAGGTCACATCTGCACCATAAACCTAAAGCCCGGGAACTGTAGTTTACTACTTGCTGAGCTACTATTCCCAGAACCCAAGCAAACTACAGTTCCCATGATTCTTTGAGGGTGGAACTCATGTGCTTTAAAACTATGATGGGGATGTGACAAATGTTTCATTGAGTTTAGTGGGGTTTCCTAGTGACCTGCGCCTTAAGCCATGGCACCTGCTGTTTTCTGTCTCTGAATCATTGCCCGCTCTTTCCTCAGGTTTCTGTTTGGGTGCCACGGTGCAGGGGCTCACAAAGGGCATCTGGATGTGGTGCCTCCCTCACCCCCACAGGCCTGACCTCACCCTGTTGCTGCTGGACACAGAAGGGTTGGGTGATGTGCAGAAGGTGAGCTGGGGGGATATGGCAGCTGGGATGACAGCGGAAGACTAGCCCTTTCAAAAGAGCCTTGTGACAAAATATGTTAAGAATACCACAACACACACGTAACTGGCTGTAAAGTAACATAACATTATATAATAACATTACAGTGGTACCTCAGGTTACATATGCTTCAGGTTACATAAGCTTCAGGTTACAGACTCCACTAACACAGAAATAGTGCTTCAGGTTAAGAACTTTGCTTCAGGATGAGAACAGAAATCGGGCTCCGGTGGCGCGGCGGCAGCAGGAGGCCCCATTAGCTAAAGTGGTGCTTCAGGTTAAGAACAGACCTCCGGAACGAATTAAGTACTTAACCCTTGGTACTACTGTATATATAATCGTCATATCAAAAAATTGCAAAGCACAGTTCCTGGTGGCAATAACATATCATATTACTATTAACCTTCTATATGTTTTTATTGTCGTAACGTCCAAGAGATAGTCAAGTCCAAAGATTGTCAAGTCCAACGATTACAACGTACAGTTCCTGTGGGCAACGACATTTCATACTGATATCTTCCTTCTGCATCATCTTATGTCTTGAGAGTATAACAAACAGAACTACTTAGTAACAATAAGGCAGCTGATGATAGACCAGTTCTCAGGATACACCCTTGTTTCACCCATTGGGCTTCTTCAGCGACAAGGTTTCCAGGAGGTTTTTTTCAGCCAAAATAGTCCACAGGAATGCAGACGTTGCCAGTCAGAGACGTGTGTGTTGTGGTATTCTGAACATGATTTACGTAATGAAGCAATTGTGGTGTGTGTTGACCTGGTGTTAATGGCAATGGCATCTACCAGAGAGGTGCCAGAACTGAGTTCTGGCTGAAAACCCCCCTGGTGGTAACTGATATTTATATTTCTGTTTCAGGGAAACACACAGAACGACTCATGGATCTTTGCCCTGGCCATTCTGCTCAGCAGCACCCTGGTGTACAACAGCATAGGCACCATTGACCAAAATGCCCTGGAGAACCTGCAGTATCCTTTTGGGGCATCAGAAATCCCAGCTGGGCTTGCACACTTGGCCTGGAGGATCTAGGAGGAGGCAGTTATAGGTTGTCCCTCTAGGGGTTTCACTCCATGAGAGACAGATCTCTTGATGCAGAAGCAGATGGAATGAACTCTCCTGGTCTGAGAGTCCATGATGGTTAGAGTGGTCTGCATGATGCTGAGGAACTACAGGGTGGTGCAGGAGGAAACACAGAGGGGATGTAGCCGATAGAAGAGGCAGGCAATCTCCCAGGATCGGAAGGTGGGTGAGCAAGGAGCTCATTGGGACACACTGTGAGGGGGGTGGATCAGTGGTCACAGCCACAAATTGGGAACCTCCAGAGACATGTTTTACAGATATGGGCGGCGGGCAGGCAGGAACTCCAGAAGGCATAAAATTAGGAATAGGCCTTAAGGTGTGAAAATGAGAGATGTCAGCCCCTTGCCACAAAACCCTGCCTAAATTACAATTGCAATACAGTCGTACCTTGGTTGCCGAATGCCTTGGAACTCATGCATTTCTGTTCCTGAGCGATTGAAAACCGGAAGTGAGTGTTCCAGTTTTTGAACGATTTTCGGAAGCCAAACGTCCAGCACGGCTTCCGATTGGCTGCAGGAGCTTCTTGCAGCCAATGAGAAGCTGCGCTTTGGTTTCTGAACGTTTTGGAAGTTGAACAGTCTTCCAGAACGGATTCCGTTCGACTTCCAAGGTATGACTGTATGTGGTCTTTCTGTAGTGTAAATCTCTCTGCTCAAAAGCCGTATCATCATTTCCGGCCAGCCCACAACTGCAGGTTCAAACAGGCCCCAGACCTGCCCTGGAATTGTTTTCCTTAGCACTCCCCAGCTATGTCACTGAGCTGACAAAAAAGATTAGAGCAAAAGCTTCCTCCGGGGAAGATGCAGAGGAGAAGAACTCTGCCGAATTTGTCCGTTTCTTCCCAGACTTCATCTGGGCAGTGCGGGATTTCACACTACAGCTGGAGATAGATGGACACCCTGTCACTGAGGACGGGTACCTGGAGAATGCCTTGAGACTGCAGAAAGGTACAGTAACTGCAAGAAAGAAAATGCAGTGTCTGAGATGGGGAGAGGACACTGTTAGTTTAGAGGTTCACAAATGATCTAAGTCAAAAAGGCCTAATATTCAAGTGGGTGAATGTATCCAGTCACATAGCCACTGAGGGGTAAAGGTAAAGGTAAAGGTACCCCTGCCCGTACGGGCCAGTCTTGACAGACTCTAGGGTTGTGCGCTCATCTCACTCTAGAGGCTGGGAGCCGGCGCCATCCGCAGACACTTCCGGGTCACATGGCCAGTGTGACATCGCTGCTCTGGTGAGCCTGCACCAGCACAGCACACGGAACAACGTTTACCTTCCCGCTATAAAGCGGTACCTATTTATCTACTTGCACTTTAAGGGTGCTTTCGAACTGCTAGGTGGGCAGTAGCTGGGACCGAAAGACGGGAGCTCACCCCGCCGTGGGGATTCGAAACTGCTGACCATACGATCGTCAAGTCCTAGGCACTGTGGTTTTACCCACAGCGCCACCCGCGTCCCATAAGGAGGTTTAAATAATTTCCCCTGTGCTACATGGAGCAAGACACAGAGATATATCACACCGGGTCCTGAGGCACATGTCTCTGGCTGCAGACTGCATTAGTAATAACTCTTCGTGTCAATCCCCAATTGTGTTCCCAGGGAGGTTTACAAACGCCCTACAACAATTACAATGTTGATACCCAAACTGTAAAAGCTAAAAGCCACAAAATTGTGAAAAACCTCATACCACCAAGCTAAGTTGCTTGTACAGTTGGACTGGGCTCCCTGAAACTCCTATGACATAGGAGTCTTACCTGCTAATCTCAAATATACACATGCGAGCTGTAAGTGCACTATGAAGAGGGAAATATATACAGTGGTACCTCGGGTTACATATGCTTCAGGTTACAGACGCTTCAGGTTACAGACTCCGTTAAGAACTTTGCTTCAGGATGAGAACAGAAATCGTGCTCCGGCGGCGTGGTGGCAGCGGGAGGCCCCATTAGCTAAATTGGTGCTTCAGGTTAAGAACAGTTTCAGGTTAAGAACGGACCTCCGGAACGAATTAAGTACTTAACCCGAGGTACCACTGTGCTCAGAGCAAGGCCATAACATTGCAGTGCTGAAACAGAGAGCAATATCTCTCTGTTTACAGCAAGCCCTGGGACCTCAGGTGTCAGTTGAGTTGGCATGGAGACTTGAATGTTTACAGGTAACAAGGTGAGTTTGCTCCACCAGGGAGATGGTTGGCACATTTTCTGTGGAATTTGGCAATAGTAACAGATTGTCTTGTGTACTCACACTTCTTCTCCCCCAGGTAATAGTGAGCAAATCCAGAGGTGCAACATGCCCAGGTCGTGTATCCGCAGATTCTTTCCTTCGCGAAAATGTTTCACGTTTGACCGCCCAGCTAGCAAGAAAAAGTTGTCTCGGCTGGAGGAACTGGAAGAAGATGATTTGGAGGAAGATTTCTTGGAGCCGGTGGCTCGTTTCTGCCAACACATTTGGGAGACATCGCGACCCAAGACAGTCCCGGGAGGCCAAGTTGTGACAGGAATAAGTAGGGAACATTTTTGGAAGATTGTAGGCTGGGGTTGGTGGGTAGGGAACCATTCTGATTACAGTAACTAGTTTTACCCAGTTCCGTTCTAATAATACCAATAACTGGTCTCAATCTGGGAACCCCATGGATGGGGGGCTTTTTCCTCCAAAGCAGTTTGGGAGTGTAGGAAGCTGTCAGCTTGAGGTGAATGGTGTTACTTCACTCCCAGCCAAGAAGGGATCAGGTGACATCAGAAACCAATAGTGACCACCTGACTGTATAAAATGCTTTAGTTTGTCCTTGCTCTGCAGTTTGATAATTTCTTTGTTCACGTGCAGGCTGAATTGCATGTAAGCTGCTCACTTGATTGCCTGCTGAACATCATTTAGGTAGAATTTATTTTGAAAATTATATACACAGAATAAAATACAGTAATGATTCTGTGATGAAACCCAAATTCTACTTTCAGAGAAATTTGGTTGTGTCATTTGTGCAGAAAGCAATATTGTATGCATTGACTCAATGCTTACATCATTTATTATGCTTCTGCAGCAAGCAAGGACTTGAACCCAGGACATTTGGCTACTAAAAAGCCTGTTCACCCCCTCCCCATTTTATTTATTGAGAGTTAATAGACCAAACACTTCCATGCCTATTTCTGCAGAGTTAAGTCCCCATGGTGCTGCTAATATACAGGTTTTGTTCTTTGTTTTGTTGATGTTTTATTTCAGTAAAATATTGGTTCTGAGCTGGGTTCTGAGCCCGGTTGTGCTGTTTCATACTTATCACAGTGTGGCCCCAGGACTGCTCACTGTGCTGACAATGAGCTATGGATTGGGCTGCTTCCAGCTTTGGCAAGAACCAGAAGTACGGAAGGCAGTAATACATATGTAGCATAGAGAGGTAATAATAATTAGGAATGAGATGTGGGTGCAGGGCAGAGAATCGTAATCTCTGTTTTTTAAGCATTCCCAAGTGCTTCCTTCATATTTCAGGTTATTTTCTACAGGCATGAGGGCTAGAACATTCCTTTTAAAAACATGTCTTCTCTGCCTCTTGTTTTGTGCAGAATATCTCTTTGCTTTTATGAGAAATCTGCAGGTACAGTGGATGACGTGTCCCCAGTTATAGTACCAACGTTTGAAAGATGTTTGACTCGGGATACATTTCCTCGGTGTACAAAAGTTAAGCGGGATGGGCATCCCTGTTCTGCCATTTCTGATTTGGTGACTTTGCCCAATTCTTCTCTTCAGTGCTTCAGAACCTGGTGAAGACCTACGTCAATGCTATCAACAGCGGGGATTTGCCCTGCTTGGAGAATGCCGTGCTGGCCCTGGCAGAGATCGAGAACGCAGCGGCTGTGTGTGATGCCATTTCCTGTTACGAAGAGCGGATGGGGCAGCGGTTGAAGCTGCCCACGGGCTCCGTCAATGAGCTGCTGGCGGTGCATGCCGAGTGTGAGAGGGAAGCCACTGGCATCTTCATGTCTCGTGCCTTTGGCGATGAGTTGGTAAAAAAATCACAAGAGAAGCTTGAGGTAAATCTGTTCTCTTTTTTAAAAACAACAACACCTCTGCCCCAAGGATAGACAATACTGGTCTGACTCTGTACGAGGAGCTTCTTGTCTTCCTACATAAATGTTAATTGGCTGAAGGAAACATTTAGAAGAAAACAAGATCAGGAAAAAATAAATAAAACATAGCAGAATAAACGCTTACCTAGCATAGCTCTGAGCATCACAGCTAGGAGGATCCTTCAAAACTCGCGGGGTTTTCTAAAAATCTCTCTCTTCAGAATGGAGACAGCCTCTTGTTATCCAAAGACAAAAAGGAACATAGAAAGGTGGCATAAAGCAGTTAAGCTGGTGTAAAGTTATACACCAAACTCCATTCAGCTATTGAGCAACTGCTTGCATAGCAATCCTAAGCCTGGCAGAGGGAGAACAAACCTTTAAAATAAGTGTTTGAACTGCACCATCCCCTTGGCCATCTGAGTTTTCATTGGGTTTCCAGGTCACATGACTGAGCAGAATAGGCTTAGGACCCCCCCCCCCCGGTCCTGCCCCCACCATGCCCCTTAAATGCCCCCTTTTCAGGCTTTAGGCCAGCTCAAGATGTGAGTCATGGCTGAACCAGGATCTGGGGGAAACTCTAGTGTATCCCCGACTGAACCAAGAATGAGGGAGCTAAGCCAGCATAGCCTGCTTGTGCGGGGAACTTCCTGGCTCAGCCAGAGATCCGCTGCATCCTAGCCCTTTCATCGTGGAGCATCTTGCTGTAGGATTGCTCGCTTAGTTATCTGTGAAAGACACATTCTCCTGATAAAATGGAAGAGATACACATATCCCAGAAGACTGGTAGGATTGCAATTTGATTGGTTACGCACTTAGTTTTAAACTTTAGGAAGGGTGGAGCCAGACAACTTAAACTGGCCTACATTTCAGAAATGCAGCCGTTCTAGATCATTGGTGTCGTAGCCAGTTCCCACGATTTTTGGTGGGAGTGGGGACAGTTAAGTCAATTGAAACTGCAGTTTTGATGTGGCCTTGTTCGTAAGTCTTTCCACTGAAGAGGAAAAGCTTTTCATCATTATTAACAGATCATCTTTCTGCCAATTTTCTGTCTCGTAGCAAGAGCTGAAGCAGAAAAAGGAAGAGTTCTGCAGGAAGAATGAGCAGGCGTCTTTTGACCGCTGCTTTGCCGTGCTGACAGATCTTTCCCAGGAGCTAGAAGATGAGCTCCGGATGGGAATTTACTCTGTGCCTGGTGGCTACCAGCGTTATCTGGAGAAACGGGACGAAATAGAGAAGAAATACCACTTGGTACCTGAGAAAGGAATTCAGGTAGGGCAGAAAGCCAGCATTTCTGTGATATCCAAAGAATGAGCATTCTTATACTGACTGAGGACAGATCCAAACTTTAGACCTGGGGTGCAATACTGGGGTGCAATACTCTTGGGAGTAAGCCCCACTGAATTCAATAGGGCTTGAATCAAAGTGAATTAGTTTGTTCATCTACTTACCAAAATGAATAAACTCTGTTCAATGAAAAATATATTAAAGTGGTTTCCATAAAATAGTTTAAAAGAGATCTTTGTCTTCTAGGCTATGTGAGAGGTTGTTTAGTCGTTTAGTCGTGTCCGACTCTTCATGACCCCATGGACCAGAGCATGCCAGGCACTCCTGTCTTCCACTGCCTCCCGCAGTTTGGTCAAACTCATGCTGGTAGCTTCGAGAACACCGTCCAACCATCTTGTCCTCTGTTGTCCCCTTCTCCTTGTGCCCTCCATCTTTCCCAACATCAGGGTCTTTTCCAGGGAGTCTTCTCTTCTCATGAGGTGGCCAAAGTATTGGAGCCTCAGCTTCACGATCTGTCCTTCCAGCGAGCACTCAGGGCTGATTTCCTTAAGAATGGATACGTTTGATCTTCTTGCAGTCCATGGGACTCTCAAGAGTCTCCTCCAGCACCATAAGAGAGGGATTAGGGACCACTATTATCCATTTCTCAGCACCTCATTAAGATGCAATTATTAATTTACTATACACCAATTTTTGTCCTTAATCACAATATATAATCTCGTCTGTCCCCCCATTATAGTGTAAAATGAATAACTTTTGCTCTCAATGTGTTATCAGGCAGACAAAGCTCTTGAAGAATTCCTGAAATCTAAGCAGACGGTGGCAAACTCTCTCCTTCAGATGGACCACGCCCTGACCGACAAAGAGAAGGAAATTGAAGGTGCATATCTAAGGCAATGAGTATATGTCATAAATTATATGTATTAGAAAGTAAACGTCCTGGCCTTCTCTGGCTGGGCTCTGAGTTCCCAGGGAAGGGTTACAGTTGTGGTACCTTTTTGCAGAATGGCATAGCGACAGATGTAGTATTCTCATCTTCAGGCAAGGAGAGAACATTGAACAGAACACAGGGTGAAGGGGAGATGGCGGCAGGGGATGGCAGACCCCTCAGTATTCATGTTGTCTCTTTTCCTTCGCTGGCCCCCAGCCCAGCGCGCTCAGGCCGAAGCAGCCCAGCTGCAGCAGAAGCTGTTGGAGCAGGAGCAGGCCAGACTAAAGCAAATGATGGAGGATGAGAAGCGAAGCCACGATGAACAGCTCTGGCTGTTGAAGGAGAAGATGGAGAAAGAGAAGAAGTTGATGGAAGAGGAAACAGAAAAGATGATACGGCATAAACTCAAGGTAAAGAGAGCTGAGTCAGATGCAGCTGGCCCCCTGGAAGATTCAATATTTAGGCCAGGGGTGGGGAGTCTGTGGTCCTCCAGATCTGGAGGGTCCCATTTCCCCTGCTCCTGCTTTCTTCTTAGGATGATGCTTAGAAGCAGAACTCTTCCTCCATTCAAGGCCAAATCTAGTTCACAGACAGCCTCCTTTACCCTTCTAAATGTCTCAGCATAAACCATATATTCCCGGATATATCATCACCCTCTTTATACAGGCTACATAACCCTATGTCTTTTAAGCAAAATCAAGAACAAATTATTTAATGCTTTAAAGGTGATTGCCGTCACCTTGATTTGTGCCTGGAAAATCCCTAACTAGAGGAGATGCTTTCAAATGGGCATAATATGCTCTTGCAGGCAAGCAGCCACTGATGGATGGTGCAGAATGAGGCAAGAAAGCTGCACTGTCTGGGAGCTTTTCAGTGACTCACTGTGGCTTGGTAAAACCTAGGTTCCATATATTCGATAGACGTTAGCTGGTGTTTCTACAGTACTTGTCCTGAGTGTTCAAACAACTTCTTATACAGTTCCTTTGTTCTCCTTACAACAACCCCTTGAGGTGGGTCAGGATCTAATTTTGCCCATGCAGATGGTATAGTCAGATGGAATAGTCAGCATGGTACCCTCCAAATGGGAGCCTCCAGCTCCCATCTGCCTCAGCCGGTGGTCATGGATGATGGGAGTCCATTAATATTTGTAGCTCTTACCTGTGAAGGTATGGGTCCAGCTGGGATTGGCTTGCCTGAGGACAGGATTAAGCTGAATTTTGTGTGTTGCGCATAGCCAAGCTCCTGTTGCTCTTAACCCCGTCAGATTTTGCACAAATCCCTATATGCTCAAAATAAAAAAGCAGGTCTAGTTTGGAGACAGTTGGTTTTATGGGAGGCCATTTGGCAACACAGTGCAGTGGGGAAATGCATTGGTTGGCAACGAAAACACAACTGCCACACAAAGTGGTCCAGGTCTGGCCTGATCCCATCCCTGTTCATAGATGCTGCCCCATTTCTTATCCATCCATCAACTAAACTGTCTCTGTGTGCTTTTCAACTTCCCAGGAACAAGAGGAACTGCTGAAGGAAGGATTTCAGCAGAGGGCTAATGAGATGGAAAGTGAAATCCAACGTCTCAAAGAAGAAAGTAATAACTCCAAGGTGGCCCTTGTGATGTCTGCTATAGAAAAAATGTTGTCAACTGCTGCAGCTCTGGGAACACAGCTTTTGCAGCACAAGATGCTTTCCACTGCTCTAAATCAACAAAAGAGTGAAAGTGCACCACAGAGTGTAAAAAGCACACGCAAGGAGTAAAAACCCACCCAGGAATGTAAGGAGCACACCAAAGAAAAAGTAGTTCCAGCATGGGAATAATTGGGGTTAGTTGTTCTCAGTTTTCTGCTGACTTCCCTATCTTATCACCACATCCACACTTTCACTGCAGTGTTATGTATAGATCAGTTTTTGAAATTCGCCAAGCGCATTTAGCACCCAGTTACTGGCCACTTTGGGCCCAGGTGAAGCTGGATGCCTGGGGATCCTTGGCTCTTGCCTGTTTTAAACATCCTGTAGAATTCTCTGTAATATTTTATCTGCACAATCAGAACAAATTTCAGGAACCAAAAAGTTGTATTGAAAAATAAGACTTTTGAACTGCCTGGCCCCAAAATGGTGACCAGACATTCTGTTTTTGGCGGCTGTAATCTGTTAGTATTTCCCGCCTCCGATGCTGCAGGTGAGATTGGTGTAAATCACATGCCGGTCTGAGAAGAGTGTGGAAGCAGAAGACTGTCTTATCTCTCCCACTGTATGTACTGTTTTAAGGAGTCATTTGGCGCCTAGCTTATATATCTGAGTTTCTAACTGGCTAGAGAACTACATGAATTGTTGCGTCCGACTTGTTTTCTTATATGCTATTTCTTTTCAGGCATGCAAAGCGGTATAGAAAATAAATAAATAAATTAAATGGCCTGGTCTCTGCCTTATGATTTTATGCTTGCTTCCAGCAACTCCGGCAGCCAAGCTGGTGCCAAATGTATGCTTTCCTTTGGACCACATCAGTAGGCTGAGAAGCAGGGTCTTGTCGGCTGGGCAGCCCAGGACCCCCATGCTCACTGCCCAGGGTTGCATCTTGGAGAGATCACTTCAGTGCTGCTAATGCAGCAAAAATAACACGGGAGGCAGAAATTTAAGTTACCGGTCTCTGCAGCCACAACCGGTGCTGTGATTTTCCAGCGGGTTGGCTTCACCCCTGGAGGTGTACTCCATTGTCTCTTGAGACAGACAGATGCCAACAAATGGCACATGCAGGGGAAATACCAGAGGACGGGCAAGGAAACTGGGCAAAAGCGGGGAATTGGGCAAAACCACAGAGTACTAAAAAAAGCCTGGCTGTCACTCACTGTTTGCTGTTCAGGGAATTTTTTTCGCTGTATGAAATGTGAAACTTGATTGCTGATAATCAGGCGTTTGAGACTCTACAAATAGATGACTGGCCCAGCCCTGTCAATAGGTGGAGTGACACAGGTGCCTCCGTAGGCGGGTGGTGAGGAGAAAAAGGGAAAACAACAGCAGTGGTGGACCTTGGGCTCTCAAATTCCAGCAAAGCCAAAGTTTGGTTCCTGCTGCGTCTTGGATTCCATTCTAAATAATAGTTGTGGTGTCCTCTGCGGTGCTTCCAAAGCGCTGCACCCAGTGCGACTGAACTGGTCGTGCTCTCCTAAATGTGCCTCTGGCAGCAGCTTTCCCAGCCATTCCAATGGAGGTCCCCCTGCCGCCACCAGTTCCTCTTTTAGGACGGCAGAAATTAATGTGTCCCTCAGTCTGCCCTGAGACCTGCAAGCTTTCCTGCTGCCTTCATGTGTGCTGAAGGATGCTTCCCTGTTACCAGCGTTGAAATAATAGTCAGCTGCTATTCCAGTCAGTTACTGTATGTGGACTGTGCCTCAGGTGGCAAAATATCTTGGGTCAGCCCTGGGAGCAGCCGGTTCATTAGCCTTCTAGCCTTCCATTTTGCTTTATCCTGTGTCAAAAGTTACTTTTCCTCTCCCAACTGTTCTATTTCCTCAGTGTGGTGTGAGCTCCTCAAAAGGAACCCAAAGAATCTTGGGAACTGTAGTATGCCCCCACAGAGCTGCAATTTCCAACAGCTTTAACAAACTACAGTTCCCAGCATTTTTTGGGGGGAGGGGAGTTTTGTGACACCCCTAAATCAGCTGACAATAAATCATAAAGACGATGCTGTGTCTGAATAGTCAAAAGCAAATTTTTACAGCTTTTGAACCACCATTCCTTCCTCAGTTTGGAGTTTTAAGTGCTAATGTGAAAATTAGTGCCCCAGAAGGGTGTGGACACTATTTTTCTTTTGCTTTCCCCTGTGTCAAAGTTATTTACCCTGCTCTCAGCAGTACTGTTTTTTCAGTGTGATGTGGGCCCTTCAAAAAGTACATTCCTCCCACTCCAAAGAGTCCTGGGGGCTGTAGTGCAGCCCTCACAGAGCTACAATCCCCAGCACCTTGAAGAAACTACAGTTCCCAGGATTCCTTGGGGAAAAAGACCTGCTTTGAAAGTGCTTCGAAGGCCTCGTGTGTAGCAGCCTGTATAATGCAAATAGGGCGAGGGAAGGTCTAGCTGGGAGAGGACCCCCCCCCCGAAATCCTAGAAGTTGCCGCTGCCAGCCAGTGTAGGCAATACAGAACCAGATCGGTCTGACTCGGCACAAGGCAGAAACCTCCTAAACGCACCATCTCTTTCCGAGAAAGGGGCAGCCGGCGAGCTTTCGCTTTCACTTTCGCTTTTTTATATATATTGGCAACGGGACGCCAGTTTTCCGGGGAAGGGTGACCTGGGCAGTGGGTGCAATTTTTGAACCATTTTCCTGCCCCGCAACCGAGACAAGAGGCGGAGCTTGGGGGATCGCTTCCTCTCTGAAGACCCAAGGCAAGCGGGGAGCGCTTTGCAAACCACCCGGGAAAACTTCGAGCTGGGAGGAAAGGAAAAAAAAAGCGAAACATCGTAGCTTTGGATTTCTCGCCCCTCCTCTCTTTTTGCGAGGTAAACGCGGCGCTGGCATGTGGGCGGGAGCCAAAGCTGGCGAGGCTGGGAATCCGCGCGGGGAAGTGGCTGGCAAGGGAAGGGTTAAGCATTTCCACCCTCCGCTGCAAATCGCCCCAGGCCTTTGCAATGGAGCCTGCGGGAGGGGGCTGGACGCCCGCGCGGCGCCTGCAAGAACTTTGCTCCCTTTCGCTAATATTAATGCTAACACGTATCTCTTGCAACGCCCCCATCCCATGTCTCCTCGGCAGTAACCGCTACTGTGTCCTGCGGTGCTTACTTTCAGGTAAGCGTATGGGGTTCAGTTTCCGAGCTCTGAATAAACTTGCATCGAGTTTATGTTTCAGGTTTCATTCACTAGAAAGTAGTTATAAGCTGATAAACTTATATTAAAAATATCGTTTTAAAGTGGTTCTGCACTGCTGATTTGCCAGTATGATTCACAAATCGAACTGATTGTGGGGTGGAGGGAATCGGGGCTCCCACTATTGTAGATAAACTTTACTTTTAAAGGAAGTTTTGTGTTGTTATTTAGAGAGGTATTCCTTGTGCTTCATACTGAGATATTTCTGTCAGCTTCTGGGGCTTGAGCCAGGAACACCCTTGTTGGCTGCGGCCAACCTAGCAACCTCCTGCCACTGGCTTTGTGTTCTCAGCCTTAGTTCTTCAGGAAGAGAGCTAATGGCACACACCCTTGAGACAAACAACAATGGCGGCCTGGCGTCAGCAGAGACTTGGCCAGCTCCTGCCCTGCCCTCAGAGGTACCAAGGCAAGAGGTCCTTTGGAGGCCTCCTGCTGCATCAGGGCCTCCCTCTACTGTGCCAGCCTAGGGTCAGTGGTGGCGGCAGCAGGCTGTGCCATAATGAGCGCCTCTGTTTTCCTTTTGCAGACCCATCTTCTCTTGCACGATGGCGTCAGGGCAGGTCCACATGGCGGCACCTGTTTGCCTAATTGAGAACATGCCGGATGGGAAGCTTGTGGTGAACCGGGAGGCTGCAGAGGTGCTTGCCAGGATCCGCCAGCCGGTGGTGGTGGTGGCCATTGCGGGGTTGTACCGCACTGGCAAGTCCTACCTCATGAACAGGCTTGCCGGCAAGAGAAAAGGTGACTGGCTTCATGAATATTCCCCGTTACTCAAGGGAAGGGCTGGAGTCTAGTAGCCGCATGAGGAGCAAGGCAGTGGTGTAAATTAATATTTATATAGAACCAGAGGGGAGATAGGACTTTGAGTCAGAGGTTTGTGGTCCCCACTCAGCAGAATTCACAGGAGGGAAGGTTATACACACACACACACACACACACACACACACACATATACACCCCACATTTCCTCCAAGGAGCTCCAGGTGGTATTCAGTTTTCCCCATATACATTTTATGCTCACAGCAACCCTGTGAGGTAGGTTCAGCTGAGAGACAGCAACTAGGGTAGGCAACATAAGGCCCGTGGGCCAGATGCGGCCCAATCGCCTTCTCAATCCGGCCCTCAGACAGTCCTGGAATCAGCATGTTTTTACATGAGTAGAATGTGTCCTTTTATTTAAAATGCATCTCTGGGTTATTTGTGGGACATAGGAATTCGTTCATTTCCCTCCCTTCAAAATATAGTCCGGCCCACCACATGGTCTGAGGGACGGTGGACCGGCCAACGGCTGAAAAAGGCTGCCGACCCCTGAACTAGGCCAAGGTCTCCCCATGTGGATTCCAACTCTGTTCTTCCACATCCTATTCCCAAGTTCAATGTTCACGACACTTTACAGCTGGTGTGTCTGGAACGGGGTATCAGAGCCCCTGGGTTTTCTTCCTAGCCTGGGGAGAAGCATGGAGGAAGAGGAGTAAATTAATATTTATATAGAACCAGAGCGGATGGGACGGACTTTGGGGCAGAGGTCCCCACTGAGCAGGGAGATACCTTAATATGGCAGGAAACACACGTTGCCATCTTAAGGGGTATCCTAGGGCTATTACCTAACTGCCCCACTGAAGAAACATCAGCACAAGTGGCACTTTGCAGACTCCATGCCACCAAAACGATAGGCCCCTCCTGTGAGTATATTGCAATAAATATTTCAACAAGAGAGTACAGTTCAATAAGAAGGCGCATCAATGTGAACAATGGACTCAATAGGTTCTGGTTACTCCTCAAAGTCCTGTGAGGTGTCTTGAGGATGTCTGGAACCCTGTGGCAGCTGGGCCTTGAGCCAAAGAGAGTTTGTCATCTGATCCTAGATATCTTTACTCAGAAGTAAGTTCCACAGAGTTTAGAAACTCTGTGCAGGATCAAAGCCTTCAACCTTGGCACCCCTTGTTTTCTAGAGTGGTTGGAGCAACCCAGATGGTGGCATAATAATAGTGATGCTGATGCTGATGATCTGCTCCTCCCACAGGTTTCTGTCTGGGTACCACAGTGGAGGCGCTCACCAAGGGCATCTGGATGTGGTGTCTTCTGCATCCCTACAGGTCAGACCTCTCACTGGTGTTACTGGACACAGAAGGGTTGGGTGATGTGCAGAAGGTGAGCTGGGGGAGATGGCAACTTAGGTGGGGGCTGCAGAAGCGCAACACATTCAAAAAAGCCCTGTGACAAAATGCCCTGGCCAAATATGGATAGGGATGGCCGATATTTATGCCAGTTATATCCCTGTGTTACACATTTTGGAATGTTCCTGTAACCCATAATTTGTTAGTAGGATAAAAGCAAGGGTGGGTATAGCTGGCTGTTTCTGCCCCCCCCCCCAAGTTGTCCCCGCCCCAAACATGCCATTTTTAAAGATGGCCGCACCCACTCTTATAATTTTGCCACACCTACTTTGCATTTGACTTCCAGAAGGTTGGCCATACGTGGCCCTTGGGGGAAAGTGAAGAAAGTTAGGCTCTTCTGCTGGAGGGGCCAACATTTATTACGAAACTAAAGGGTTCTTGGTGCAGGTATTTGTGGTTTGCAAATGGGGCATGTATCATGTTTACCCGAGTGACAATTCACTGACACAAGGCGCAGCTCTGAAAAACATTTTAAGTACACAGAAAATGCTGCCACTCAAGGAAGTTTACAATGAACTATAATGCTTCACTGAAGAATGAGAGTTCTCGATGTAGGCATATTTTAATATGCCAATGGGGTCATGTTTACTAATGCCCTACAGGTGCTTTATATTTATAGTTTTCCTGGGACACATTAGAGAGCAAAAATGAAATTGAAACATTTAATGTTTTGTATCAACAAAGGTTTCAGTTTCAGGCTTGTTTCCAGCAATAACTGCTCTGGGTGTGCCAGGGCACATTTTCCACTTGCCAGAGTTGTGCCACACAAGGTAATTAGTCATTGGAAATGCAAACAGTGATTCTGCAGTCAACTGTGTGGGCTGTGTTTGCTTCATCTTGAAATGATAAAAAAAATTCCCCGGAAATCCGTGGCCTTAATGGTAAGCAGTCTTGCATTTATTTGCTCATTTTGCAAGCTGCACGCAGGTTTTTGGGTCTCTGCACCACCTAAATGGCAAATGCTGCTTCTTCCATGGTGTGTGTGTGATTGGGAGGTAAGAAGAACAAGAGTGGCGCAGTACTGGAAATTCTACTGATAATTATTTCTGGCTCTGCCCACCATTGGCTGCATGTACCCTGGCTAGCTTTCGCCGTGGTTCAGCAGGTTTAACCACTCTTCCCTTGTGTGCTAGAATTTACTCTTTATATTAACTGAAAGTTTAAATTCTCGGGATACTGAGTTCCTGTGCCCGTCACCAAATTCTGGTACAAGCCACTTTGGAGGCTGTGTGACAGGCTGAGTGTCATGGATGTAAAAAAAACCCTCTAAACATACAATAAACACATCTGTTTGGTGCTTGTGGGGTAGTTGCCAACAGTTAGGCAATATGCCTCTGCAAGGCTTCCAAGTGCAGTCTAAGATGCTGCAAGCAAGTTATGATCTGCATTCGTTACCAAGAATTCCTTAACCTGGTGCAACAGGAGCAGCAGAAAAGCAACAACACAAAGAGTGCAGCTGGCAATGGGGCATTGGGATTTGGGGTGATGGACTCTTGGGTTGTCCTTGAAAGCCCTGTTTTATGTTTCAGGGAAACACACAGAATGACTCATGGATCTTTGCCCTGGCCATTCTGCTCAGCAGCACCCTGGTTTACAACAGCATGGGCACCATTGACCAAAATGCCCTGGAGAACCTGCAGTATCCTTTTGGGGCATCAGAAACCCCAGCTGGGCTTGCACGCTTGGCCTGGAGGATTTAGGAGGAGGCAGTTGTAGGTTGTCCCTCTAGGGGTTTCATTCCATGGGAGACAGATCTCTTGATGCAGAAGCAGATGGAATGAACTCTCCTGGTCTGAGACTCCATGATGCTTAGAGTGGTCTGCATGATGCTGAGGAACTACAGGGTGGTGCAGGAGGAAACAGAGGGGATGTAGCTGATAGAAGAGGAAGGCAGTCCCCCAGGATTGGAAGGTGGGTGAGGAGCTCATTGGGACACATTGTGAGGGGCGAGGATCAGTGATCACAGCCGCAAACTGGGAGCCTCCAGAGACATGTTTTCATCGCTGTCAACATTTATCTTTTTTAAAGGGAAATTCCCTTATTCCGAATAGGATTCCTCGCAAGAAAAGGGGAAAGTTGACAGCTTTACATGTTTTACAGATATGGGCGGGGGGCAGGCAGGAACTCCAGAAGGCATAAAATCAGGAATAGGCCTTAAGGTGTAAAACCGAGAGGTGTCAGCCCCTTGCCACAAAACGCTGTCCAAACTACAATTGCGATATGTGGTCTGTCTGTAGTGTAAATCTCTGCTCAAAAGCCCTATCATTATTGCCAGCTAGCCCACAACTACAGGTTCAAACAGGTTCATCGTTTGGCTGAATTCAGGTCCAACGCCCCAAACCAGCCCTGGAATTATTTTCCTTAGCGCTCCCCAGTTATGTCACTGAGCTGACAAAAAAGATTAGAGCAAAAGCTGTAGGTGTCTTCATTGGGTTTCACTCCATGGGAGACAGATCTCTTGATGCAGAAGCAAGTGGAATGAACTCTCCTGGTCTTTCTCGGAACAAATAGAACCATAAAATTGTAGAATTGTAGAGTTGGAAGGGACCCTGAGGATCATCTAAGCCCACCCCCTGCAATGCAGGAATATATATAGCTGTCACATACAGGTTTCGAACCTGCAACCTTGGAATTATCAGCACCATGCACTAACCAACTGAGCTGCTCAGGAACTGGGTGAAGGGCAAAGAAACAGAGAGTGACATAGCTGATGGGCAGGATAGGCAAACCCCAAGGATCAGGTGCTGGGTGAGGAGCTCATTGAGACACAGTGTGAGAGTTGGGAACCCCTGGGGGCATGTCTTACTGACAGATAGGTGGAAGGAGTAGGGGAGCTAGGAATCCTAGAAGGGGTGGAGTCAGGAATTGACCTAAAGGTGTATAATAAGAGCTGTCAGCAGGGCGTAAGGTCACGATGTTAAACTAAGTCCCTTGTCACAAAGCTCTCCCCAAATCACAACTGCAAGAGGTGGTCAGTCTGTAGCGTAGAAAATCTCGCTGCACCTGCTCGGAGGTCATCTCATTCTCCAGCCACTACTGCATCTGCAGACATGTCTAGCCAGTGCATGATTTGGCTGAAGTTCATATTGCAAATCTCCAGACCAGCCCTGGAATTGTTTTCCTTAGCACTCCCCAGCTATGTCACTGAGCTGACAAAAAAGATTAAAGCAAAAGCTTCCCCCGGGGAAGATACAGAGGAGGAGAACTCTGCCGAATTTGTCCGTTTCTTCCCAGACTTCATCTGGGCAGTGCGGGATTTCACACTACAGCTGAAGATAGATGGACAGCCCATCACTGAGGACGGGTACTTGGAGGAGGCATTGAGACTGCAGAAAGGTACAATAACTGCAAAAAGATAAGGCAGCGTCTGAGATGGGGAGGGAAAGCTGGGGCTTGTTAACAGCCTAGAGGACACTGTTACCGTAATTTGGAGGCATACAACTGATGTAAAGAATAAGGGCCTAAAATTCAAGTGGGTGCATAAGACCAGTCATGTACCCATTGAGGGCCCAATGGGTTTAACAAGTGTCCCCATGCGACTTGCCTGATGGAGCACACATATGGGTACATCACAACAATACATCAAAACTGCATACTGCCAAGTGTACCATGTTTCTTGTGCATTTGGACTGGGACTCCTGAAACCCCTCTGACATAGATGCCTTGCCCAATAATCTCACATATACATGTGTGAGCTGTATGTACATGCTCAAAAGCGTCATTTATACCATCACATTTGCAGTGCTGAGACAGAGAGCAATATCCTAACTCAGCTTACAGTAATTCCTGGGTCCTCAGATGTTGAGTCAGCATGGAAACTTGAATGTGTACAGGTAACAAAATAAGTTTTCCCCACTTGGGAGATCATAGAATAATAGAATCATAGAATCATAGAGTTGGAAGAGACCACAAGGGCCATCGAGTCCAACCCCCTGCCAAGCAGGAAACACCATCAGAGCACTCCTGACATATGGCTGTCAAGCCTCTGCTTAAAGACCTCCAAAGAAGGAGACTCCACCACACTCCTTGGCAGCAAATTCCACTGTCGAACAGCTCTTACTGTCAGGAAGTTCTTCCTAATGTTTAGGTGGAATCTTCTTTCTTGTAGTTTGGAACCATTGCTCCGTGTCCACTTCTCTGGAGCAGCAGAAAACAACCTTTCTCCCTCCTCTATGTGACATCCTTTTATATATTTGAACATGGCTATCATATCACCCCTTAACCTCCTCTTCTCCAGGCTAAACATGCCCAGCTCCCTTAGCCGTTCCTCATAAGGCATCGTTTCCAGGCCTTTGACCATTTTGGTTGCCCTCCTCTGGACACGTTCCAGTTTGTCAGTGTCCTTCTTGAACTGTGGTGCCCAGAACTGGACACAGTACTCCAGGTGAGGTCTGATCAGAGCAGAATACAGTGGCACTATTACTTCCCTTGATCTAGATGCTATACTCCTATAGATGCAGCCCAGAATTGCATTGGCTTTGTTAGCTGCCGCGTCACACTGTTGGCTCATGTCAAGTTTGTGGTCAACCAAGACTCCTAGATCCTTTTCACATGTACTGCTCTCAAGCCAGGTGTCACCCATCTTGTATTTGTGCCTCTCATTTTTTTTGCCCAAGTGCAATACTTTACATTTCTCCCTGTTAAAATTCATCTTGTTTGTTTTGGCCCAGTTCTCTAATCTGTCAAGGTCGTTTTGAAGTGTGAATGGCATGTTTTCTGTTTAATTTGGCAATATTAACAAATTGTCTTGTATACTCACACTTCTTCTCCCCCAGGTAATAGTGAGCAAATCCAGAGGTGCAACATGCCCAAGTCATGTATCCGCAATTTCTTTCCATCACGGAAATGTTTCACGTTTGACCGCCCAGCTAGCAGGAAAAAGTTGTCTCGGCTGGAGGAACTGAAAGAAGATGATTTGGAGGAAGATTTCTTGGAGCCGGTGGGCCGTTTCTGCCAACACATCTGGGAGACATCGCGACCCAAGACAGTCCCGGGAGGCCAAGTTGTGACAGGGAGAAGTAAGGAACGCTTTTGCAAGTTTGTAGGTTGGGACAGGTGGCAGTTGGAAACCATTTCAATAGGAATCATTTCACACTCTTCCATTGTCTCTCAAGACAGGTGGATGCCAACCAATAAAAACCAATAATTGGCCATTGTACAGAACACCTCAGAGCTCTCCAGGTGTTGAAAGTACACCTAACACACCTTAGTGCTGGTCAGTGACCTCTGTTGCACTTTGGACTTGAGACGTAGGTACTTTTGCCTGGTGTAGTTGTGATGGTACTACAGTCGTACCTTGGTTTTCGAATGCCTTGTGACTCGAAAATTTTGGCTCCTGAACACCGCAAACCCAGAAATGAGTGTTCTGGTTTGCGAACTTTTTTTGTAAGCCGAACATCCAACACAGCTTTCACGGCTTCCAATTGAGTGCAGGAAGTTCCTGCAGGCAACTAGAAGCTGTGCCTTGGTTTTTGAACGTTTTCAGAAGTCAAATGGACTTCCAGAATGGATTCTGTTTGAGAGCCAAGGTATGGCTGTAATAACAAGTCTCAAACTGGGAATTTCATTGGTGGAGCCTTTTCCCCTCTGTGAGCAGAGCAGCTTGTGGATGTTGCGATGTCTGCTGCATAGCAGCACCACCATTCTAGATGGCTTAGGGCGAAGGGTTTTACTCAAACAAGCCCAGTAGGGATCAGGTGACATCAGAAACCAATAGGGTCCCATTTGGCAGTAGAAAATGGTTGGTTCTGCCCTGACTCCTCAGTTGGAGCAGGTGCAGACTAAGGACTTGTCCAAGCCAGAGCAAAATATGGATTTGCACATGCTGTCTCCCCATTAATCTAGGAGTGTTCTCTTGTTTCAGTGCTCCCCTTGTCTCCCCTTTTCCCTTGTTTAAAGTACAAGTTTTTTTGAACCTGGCCATTTCATAATTTCCAAGGATCAACTGTGCCCTGCATTTAAAAGGGGAAATTATCAGTGTTTGAAAAAGAAAAGGTTCTGACCTCCTTTCTACTCCTTTGCCTCGTCCTCAGACCTTAGTTGGCACAAAAGAGTCTTTGAGAAAGAGTATTCTTGCAGAGTATTGCTGCTTTTATTCTTTAAAAGTATTTTTCTCCAACCACGACTGACAGCTTTTACAGCAAACGCAATCAGCTTTCTACCATCTAACCAACGCACACCCAACACTAACATTGACCACTCTATATATACAGATACAATTTGGTGAAAACTTGCATGAGTCATTGTAGGCCGCTGACTCATGCTGACTTAGTTCTTTTAGCATTAAAGAAACAGCGGCCAATTTTTAGCCGTGACAGAAATGTCCAGGACAACAAATGCCCCTACTTTAATGGGGAGACAGGTAAGTAAGTGCAAATCCACATTTTGCTCCAATGTGGCCAAGACCTCAGTTGCATGTAAACAGCTCACCTGATTGCTGAGTTGTGGGAGACAGCAAGGGAGGAAGGCAAACGAGTAACTAGGAGGATGTATGTGTTGGATTTCTATCAAGATCCCTCCCTGCTTTTTCAGCCAAGTGCTATTTACATGTATTCAAGTTATTTCCTGCAGCCACAAGGGACAGAATCTTTCTTTTGTAAATAGAGAATGGGTGGCTACTATGCCTTTTTTATTACGTGCAAGATAACTGTTTTCTGCTCTCGCTTGGTGAATCTGCAGCTACAGCAGAATACTTGATGCAGACAAACAACTCATGGGTGTTTGGGGCCGGAAATTACTCTTTCAGTGCAAGGAGGTTAGTTCTGTGGCTTCACTGATCCTTCCCTCTTCAGTGCTTGAGAAGTTGTTGAAGATCTACGTCGATGCTATCAACAGTGGGGATGTGCCGTGCTTGGAGAACGCAGTGCTGGCCCTGTCTGAGATTGAGAACGCAGCTGCTGTGCACGAGGCTGTTTCCTGTTACGAAGCGCTGATGGGGAAGCGTTTGGCGTTGCCCACAGACACGGTGGATGAGCTGCTGGCTGTGCATGCCGAGTGCGAAAAGGAAGCCAACACTGTCTTCATGACCCGTGCCTTTGGCATCGCACAGGTTAAAAAATTCCAGGAGGATCTTGAGGTATATGTGGTTTCATTTGTGCCTTGTCAGCTGTCTCTGCCAGTGTGGCTGGAAACCGAACTTAGGGTCATTTTTTAAAAGTTCCTTCCCTGCTCCTCAGTCTGTTTCACAGGCCCGAAAAAAGGCCTCAAGAATGCTGAAATATAGACAATTGTAGGTCCTCTGCCCCCACAGACGCACCCCATCTGCATCATATATTTGAAGCCGTTTCATATCACTTTAAACAGTCATGGCTTCTCCCTAAGAATTCTGGGCGCTGTAGTTTTTTCAACCACTCTGGAAACTGTAGCTCTCTGATGGGGAATAGGGATCTCCTAACCAGGGCTGGCCGAGACATTTTGGCACTCAAGGCAAACCACAAAATGGTGCCCCCACCTCCTGAAGATCTACATCAGGAACAAGGCGGGTGGGGAGAATAAAGATCTACATCAGGCTCTGCAGCCCTGTGGATTTTGCCATCTGAGGCGGTCGCCTCACCTTGCCTCACAGGCTGGCCGGCCGACCCTCTCCTAACAATTCTCCAAACCAACTGCAGCTCCCCAAATTCATGGGAGTCCTATAGCACTTTAAATGTGCAGTGCAGATGGGGTCATGGAACCAGAAACGTTCTCGGTGGTCAGAGAGGTAACCCACAAGGCAGAGAATGCAATTAAAAACTGAACTTTGGAGAAGGGCTGGAGCACTGGAATAGAGTACCTGCTTTGCATGCAAAAGGTCCCAGGTTCATTTCCCCCCCCCCCAATCTCCAGGCATTTGTGATATGAAAAAAGATCACACTTAGTAAAGCTTATTTAGACAAAATCCTGTTGCATAGCTATAGACGTCATGGTTAGCAGGGCCTTCCATACCTTACTTATTTATTGGGTTTATATGCCGCCTTTTCTTCCAAGGTGGTTTAAAACACCAAAGCAAATAAAAAAGGTAAAGGTAAAGGCCCCTGACAGTTAAGTCCAGTCGCAGACGACTCTGGGGTTGCGGCGCTCATCTCGCTTTACAGGCCGAGGGAGCCGGCGTTTGTCCGAAGAAGTTGTTCCGGGTCATGTGGCCAGCATGACTAAGCCGCCTCTGGCGCAACGGAACACTGAAATCAGAGCAGGACACGGAAACGCTGTTTACCTTCCTGGCGGAGTGGTATCTATTTATCTACCAGGCCCGTCTTAAGCATACCTGGCGCCCACCCCCGTTTCCCAGAGTTGTTGACCTTTTCCCAAGCTTCTGCGGGGATCACTCTCCTCCCGTGGGTCTTGTGAAGGAAGCTGCACATCCGCCAGCCATATGGTTGATGGAGTGCAGCTGGCAGGTGTGCAGGAGGGAAAGGGGAGGCCGCCGGCAAAGCCGCGCAGCTCTCCCACTCGCTGGGGTGCCCCTGAGAGGCCAGTGTCCTGCCACAATGTGCCAGTAAGCCCAATGGGAAAGACGGCTCTGTTATCTACTTGCACTTTTTGGCGTGCTTCCGAACTGCTAGGTTGGCAGGAGCTGGGACTGAGCAACGGGAGCTCACCTTGTCACGGGAATTCGAACCGCCGACCTTCTGATCGGCAAGTCCAAGAGGCTCAGTGGTTTAGACCACAGCGCCACCTGCATTATATTAAAAGAAGACTGACAAGAGTCCTCTCATGCTAACTGGGAGCTGATGGTATGTGCACTTCCTGGCATGGGCTCCTTCACTTCTGCCTGAAACTTAACATGGTTTTCTCAGAGTCTCTTTGTCCAAAATGGAGACCGTTGTATGTTGTCCCCAGGCAGTGACAGACATTGAAATGCAGGCCAAGTTGACCTCAAGTCATTTACTTACATAGCCTAGAGAATGCTGCATTAAGCTAGCAGCAAGCGGCACATTTTCCAAGTGAAATCGAATATATGTGCATCTCCCAATAGACAGGTGGTTGAAAATGGCAAGGGGGCCTGGCTCTGAACTCAAGGAAAGATGTGGTTGGACAAATAATAAAACTCACATCCAGCACAAGCAGTTCCAGTTCGACTGAAATCTGTGCTGTTGATTGTATGTGGGCCTTGGTATGCCTTTCCCATTGCAACAGGGTACAGAACGGGGCAAGTTCCCCCTCATTGTTAACACACCATCTTTCTGCTGGTTTTGTTTTCGCTTTGTTCTGGCAGCTTCAGCTGAAGCAGAAAAAGGAAGAATTATGCAAGAGAAACAAACAGGTGTCCTTTGACCGCTGCAACCATGTGCTGGTGGAGCTTTACCGGAAGCTGGAAGATGGAGTCCACATAGGAATTTATTCTGCTCCTGGTGGCTACCAGCGTTATCTGGAGAACTGGAACGAAATGGTGGAGGAATACCGTTCGGTACCCTGTAAAGGAATTCAGGTAGGTTCACTACTTGGAAGTACCTGTGCCAACTTTTCCTCAGCATCCAAAGATTCAGCATTGTGGTGCTGATGGAGGGTAGAAGCAGACTGTAGACCAGAGGTGAGGAGCCTCAGGCCAAGGGGGCCAACTGTGACCATCCAGGCTTCTCATTCTGGTCCTCTGGACTCTCCCCAGGCTACAGCTCCTTAGCCATACCCTCTATGCCCAGGTCACAGCCCACACTAGCCTTACTAGAGGGTTTCTGCCTTGCTGGAATGTGCCCCTGAACTTTCATTATGTGTCTTGCTTACCTGTATGGAGGACAGAAGGGTGTGTGTGTTTGTGCGTAAAACTAGCGTATTGAACAAACTAGCATGTTACACATGTTGCTCCTCCCACTTTTACCTGTGGCTCCACCTGCCACTAGCAAGCACCTCTCAGAAGTTTCCTAGTAGGGAAGGGGGTATCAGTCGGGGGGGGGGGAGGATTGCCACCCTTACTGTAGATGTAAACTGCAATCCAATGCACATTTACTTAGGAGCAAGCCCCACTGAATTGATTCAGAGTAGGTATCCCAAGGATTGCACTGTAAAATCAGTTTAAGAGGCATTCTTTCTTTGCAAGCTATGTGATAGGGATTATAGATCACTAACATCTATTTCTCAAAACAAAATAAAAAAATTCCTTCCAGTAGCACCTTAAAGACCAACTAAGTTAGTTCTTGGTATGAGCTTTCGTGTGCATGCACACTTCTTCAGATACGAGATCTATTTCTCAGCATCTCACCCCAGCTACTATTATTCAGTTATTTGCTTCATTAATACACCAAGTTTTTTTGTTGTTGTTGTCTTTAATCCCTGCATGTAATCTGCTTTGACTTTCCCCCCCATCTTTGCATTCAATTAATAACCTTTGCTTCCAATCCTTTATCAGGCAGACTGTGCTCTTGAAGAATTCCTGAAATCCAAGGAGACTGTGGCAAAATCTCTCCTTCAAATGGACCGCGCCTTGGCTGCCCAAGAGAAGGAACTTGAAGGTGCAGAACTGGAGGAGGGGACTTTACACATCATAAATTATATGTTATTGTTCTGGCCTGCTCTGGTAGGGCTCTGAGCTCCTAGCAAAGCAGGTTATAGCTTTATGATATTGTAACAGGTGTGGTGTTGTCACATTGGGCAGGATAAAACCCCAAAAGCACTGGGTGAAAGGGCAATGTCTGTGATCTTACAGGGTGCTTGTCTTGTTGTGTAGCCAGAGGCTCTTGTGGCTTGGGGTAGGAGGAGTGATCAAGGGATACCCTGAGAGAGAGTATTTTAATTCTGAAGTGTCCCTGGGAAAGGCGTATATTTTGGTCTGGAAGGACCTGATACAGTGGTACCTTGGTTTTCAAACTTAATCCATTCCGGAAGTCCGTTCCAAAACCAAGGTGCACTTTCTCATAGAAAGTAATGCAAAATGGATTAATCCGTTCCAGACTTTTAAAAACAACCCCTAAAACAGCAATTTAATATGAATTTTACTATCTAACGAGACCACTGATCCATAAAATGAAAGCAATAATCAATGTACTGTACCATAAAATAAATCAGACAGTATTGTAGATGATAAAAATTAAAATAATTTTTTTTCTCTTACCTGCACTAATCATAGTCATTGTTTGGATGGGGGGCTTTTATCCATTTCCGCAGTCTATCTATCTATCCTCTATCTATCTATCTATCTATCAGTAGCTGAACTGGGTTCCATACAGCCACAAAACAAATAAACCGAAAAAGCCTCAAAAACGCAAAATAAATAGCAAAAACAAAAGCTCCAAGGTACCTTGGTTCTTGAACTTAATCTGTTCTGGAAGTCCGTTTAACTTCCAAAATGTTCAAAAACCAAGGCGTGGCTTCTGATTGGCGCAGGCTCCCCGGAAACAATAACCGACAGCCGCATCAGACATTCGACTTCTGAAAAACATTTGAAAACCGGAACACTTACTTCTGGGTTTTCGGCATTTGGGGACCAAAGCATTTGAGAAGCAAGGCGTTTGAGAACCAAGGTACCACTGTAGAGGAAATGGAGATCCTTCCTCCAGATTGCCCTCAAAGTTTTAAAGAGTATTAAATATAAGACATGTAAAATCTTGGGTACATAAGAGATGCCTAAAAGATAACAATGAAGGCAGCCTGATGAATATGTCCACGGAATGTCTTCTAAAGTCTGGATGCCACCACAAAGCAGGCCCTGTCCCCACCTCAGCTTGGAAGTTGGAGACACTCAAAGAGTGTAAAACCAGCCAAGTTCATAGGGTAGCAGGGGGTGGACCTCCAGATTATGCTCTTTCAATGCTTTCCTGTCTGCCAGCAGTTCAGGTTGTCTCTTTTTCTTCGCTGGCCCCCAGCCCAGCGCGCTCAGGCCGAAGCAGCCCAGCTGCAGCAGAAGCTGTTGGACCAAAAGCAGGCGCAGTTGCAGCAAATGATGGAGGATGAGAAGCGAAGCCACGATGCACAGCTCCAGCTGTTGAGGGAGAAGATGGAGAAAGAGAAGAAGTTGATGGAAGAGGAAACAGACAGGATGATAGAGCAGAAACTCAAGGTAAATAGAGCTGAGCCAGATGTAGACGCTCTCCCACTGCAGTATGTAATCTTTAGGTCAGGGGTGGGGAGTTTGTGGTTGGATCCAGCACTCATCAGTACAAGCCAGAATGGCCAGTGCTCAGGGGCCAGCAAGGTCTGGAAGGTCATATTTTCCCAGTTCCTGTTTTGGGGCATCTTATTAAGATGGTGCTTGGAAGCGGAACCCTTCCCTCCACTTAGGGCCAAATCTAGTCATCCCTACCCTTCTCAGTGGCTCTCCACCAGTCATTTATATACCCTAAGATATCCTCACCCTCTCAGTGCAGGCCACATGTAAAAAGGTAAAGCTTGGATCCAACTCATGTAGTGCTTCTTCACAAATCCCTGTATAATAATAATAATAATAATAATAATAATAATAATAATAATAATTTTTATTAATAGCCCGCCCTCCCCAAGCAAGACCGGGCTCAGGGCGGCTAACACCAGGTATAAAAACAATTGATTAAAATACAACTTAAAAACAAGATTAAAATACAACATTAAAATTCAGCCTCATTTCAGTAGAAACTCAAATAAAAAACTTTTTGGAGATGAAAACGTCAAATCTTCACCAAGGCCAACTATCCAGTCTGGTCCTACGTGGGCCAGAAAAAAGCCAGGGAAGTCCCCAAATAGGAGTTCCACCACAGAGGGAGAAAGGAAAAAGGAAAGAGAGGGAGGGGATCAAGATGATTCTAAGCCAAAGGCCAGGTGGAACAACTCTGTCTTACAGGCGCTACAGAAAGAAATCAGATCCTGCAGGGCCCTAGTCTCATGAGACAGAGCGTTCCACCAGGCCGGAGCCAGTGTTGAAAAGGCCCTGGCTCTGGTTGAGGCTAATCTGACTTCCTTAGGGCCTGGGACCTCTAGGGTGTTGCTATTTTGGGACCTTAAGGTCCTCTGCAGGGCATACCGGGAGAGGCGGCATACCGGGAGTATGCTTATTGTTATTAAGTTGATTTAAGTAGCTGTGAAAGGGTGGGGAGGTTTAAAAGTCCACCCGACAGCTCCCAGAGTCTTTTACTGATAAAAGTTGGCAGATATTTTCATAGGTTGAGCCTTTTTATCGGGGTAATTTGGTCATTAGAGCTCCTACTCATGCAGCAGAGACTCAGTTGAGACTTGACCCGGCGCCATCTTTATTATTATTATTATTATTATTATTATTATTATTATTATTGAAAACCAATTCTAACTTGGAGACAGTCTATTTTCAGGTTGCGTACACACAACATCTTATTCTAGAATTGATGGAGACTGAGTCCTTGTTTTTTCTACATAGTCCACAAACAATCTGCACATTTTTATCCCTGATAAGTGCTTCTTGAGAAACCTCTGCAATTCCAAAAATCAAAGCTCATTGCAGATTGATTAGGTGTTACCCCCCCCCCCAGTGTGTCTACCCAAAAACAGACGTAAATGGTCCCAGCCATGGGGCTTATGTTGGTGTGTGTATCCATAGCTGCTCAGTGACATTGTGGGTGAGCGTGTTTCAAGATCGCAGTTAGTACTTTTGGCCTTCGTTCTGCTGGGGCATGTGAAGGGAGGAAGAAGCATATCAAGTAGCCACACTGACCCTTGTGCATGGTAGGATCTAGAATCAATCTGGATTGAAAGCAGCATGTTGAGGATGAGCATAAACAATTCTAGATTGAGCAAAACTACATTTTTTGTGCTATTAACAGCTGGGTGTGTACGCAGTCTCAAAGGGTGCCTCTCATTTGGCAGCATGCTGGGAAAATGTACATTTTCATATCCGGCTAGTGTAGTGGACATTCTGCTCCAGTCTTGGTCTTATTCTATCCTGTGTCTGTAATTTTCTGCCCTCACTCTTCGATTCTTAGTTGAACGAGTCTCTGTGTGCTCCTTACCTTTCCCAGGAACACGAGTTGCTGCTGAAAGAAGGATTTCAGAGAATGGCAAGGAAGATGGAGCATGAAATCCAACATCTCAAGGAAGAAAAGAAAAGCTGGGAACGGGTGTCGTCTCTAGTGGAAAATTTGATCCCCGTTGTGTCATCGTTGGTGATGCACAGTGTGCATCTGGCAGCAGTTTCTCAAACTGGTAGCACGCCAAAGAAATAGTTCCAGCATGGGGGGGTGGGATTAATGCAGATTGCAAGGTTGCATTTGAATGTATTATTAGATGCATCTGCACAAATCAGGAAGCATGAGAGCTGTATCTATACACCTTTAAAGCACATTCAAACCATGTTCTTTCCCTCAAAGAATTCTGGGCACTGTAGTCACAGAGTTAAAAATTCCCAACAATTCTAAACAAACTACAGTCCCCAGAATTCTTTGAGGGGGTAAATGTGCTTTAAAAGTATAGTGTGTGTGTGTGTGTGTGTGTGTGTGTGTGTGTGTGTGTGCAGTGTTAGTCTTTTGCCCACTGACATTTACTTAGGATAAAGTTTATGCAGAGAAATGTATTCTGGGTATCCTAAGAGAAAGCCAGCTATTAGCTTTTGTGTGTGTTTTTGGAACATGGTTGTGAATGCCAAAATGTGAAGTAATGTTACATTTTTAACATATTAAGTCTGAGCTTCACTATGCACAACTTGGAACCCATACTCTGGAGTTCCTTTGTGCAGAACTAAAAATAGGATAGGCTATTTCTAGAAAGAAAACAAGCTGGCCTTGCATTGCCCTCTAGCGGGCAGAGACCAGATGGTGATTGTCTACATAAGGTGTGTCTACTTAAATAACAAGGATCACACCTAAAGCCAAAATTGTGTATAGTAAAAAAACATTGGCTTCAATGGCGGGTGGGATTGCCAAAGTCATTTCCCTCCAAGCCCCACCCCCTTAAAAAATAAAAATCCACACACATAAAGCTGAATGCACACAAGTTAAGTGTGCGTAAGTTGCGGTCTTGCTGTATTTGACTCAAGCAGCCTTCAACCAACCCGATCCCATCCTGATGTTGTGGGACTACAACTCCCATCATCCATGCCTATTGGCTATACCAGCTGGTGGGAGTTGTGGTTCAGAACATCTGGACGGCACCATCTCTGGGATGGTTGGTTTAGGAGAATCTACAATGATTACCACCTTGACCTAGTGCATTGTTGTTAAATTTGATACCTTCTTTCTCCCTTCCTCATCTTCTGCAGCCAGGCACAACTTAAATTGATTCCCTTCTAGAATCTGTTGTGCGCAAGAAATCAGCTCTGAAATATATGCAGTAGCAGAACATGCTCAGAGCCAATTTCCCTCTGTGCCGCGTAACAACACCCTGCTGCATGTATCCAGGGTTCAGTCTTTGCCCCTGTGGTGGGTGGATGTGCTGGAATTGCAGCCTGCAGTGCTGATGAGCTGGGTTTGTCCGCACGAGAGTAAAATGTGAATTTGCACTGGCCTTTCTCTCCAATAAGGGACATGGGTGCACTGTGGGTTAAACCACAGAGCCTAGTACCTGCCTATCAGAAGGTCAGTGGTTAGAATCCCCAGCTCTGTTATCTGTCTCAGTTCATTTTTCTCCTGTTCTGTCATATTTTTTTTACCAATAACTTAGTTTTATTTTTATTCAGTTTGAAACCTGCGACTTGGCCAAATTGGTTAATCTTATCCAACACCCTTGGTATACTTTCCAAGGGGTTTTCTACTATTATTACCAGGTTGTCTGCAACACAAAACACATTCCATGTGAGTAGAATTCATTCCTCAAGAGCATTTGGAATCTTGAAACTAGCACAGAGTATGGTATCTTGCTTGTTAGCAGGCACAAACTGTTACCTATCCTACCTGTTTTGAATCATCTGCCTGGACTGAGAATTTGCTTCTGGACCTGGTTCTTGCTTTTTAAAGCCATCAATGGCTTTAGGGGCTCTGATTTTCTTTACAAATGCCACCTCCCATGTGAGCCTCCCCAGCATTTAATATATTTTGATGGGGCCTGGGTTGCTACAGATTCTACCTTATGGGGAGACTAGATTGGCTACTACCAAGAACAGGGCCTTCTCTGTTGTAGCACCAATGCTCTGGAACTTCATTCCACAACAGTATCACCACTGCCTCCCTGTTGGCCGACTAGATAAAAATGTATTGATTGCAGTTGGTCTTTGAATACTGCCGTATCCCATGTTTTATGGCTATTTTGTGATGTTGTTTCTGCTTGGTTTGAATGAAGAATGGTCGTATTTTGAATCTGTAAACAGCTGTGGTATATTTTGTGAACAGGCATATTTAAATAACCTTAAATAAATAACAGTGCAATTGTACTAGTCCGTGAATTGCCCTGTTGTGTTCAATGGAACTTACTCCCTGGTAAATTTGTATAGGTCTGGATTGCATCAAACTGGGTGCTCATACCCTAAACATCATGACGGCAGTACATCATTTTAGTACTGATGGGGAAAGTTTAAACAATCATAACTACATGGGTGTCTTTAATGGCTACAGATTTTTGTTAAAACATATGCCCTTCTGGAATATTTGGGTTTTTCCATCAGGCTTTTATAATATTTACACCCTTCACTCCTTCTCCTTCTTTGGCCAATGTTTTAAATACAGCGCTATAGTATTTGTCATACTCCCTATCTGTCACTAGGTGTTGCTGCCGTGCACCTTGCACAGCTAATAGCAGTGCAGCAGCACTTTGTGACAAAATGGGAAGATACATCTTTTGGGGAAGGAAATCCATTGTTCTTGAATTCCCTGTGTTCCTGGTTCCAAGGGATGAGGCAAACTGGAACAACAGGCCTTGTTCACTGGGAACTTATTGAGTGCAGTGAGTTAGCAAATGGGAAAGCATTTATGGCTATGTCACATTCCGTTTATTTCAATGTGCCTCGCAAACTCCCCAGCGGGGTGCTCCTGTGATTTTTAATGAGCACAAG
This sequence comes from Podarcis erhardii, assembly GCF_964252035.2. Lineage (NCBI taxonomy): Eukaryota > Metazoa > Chordata > Lepidosauria > Squamata > Lacertidae > Podarcis > Podarcis erhardii. The sequence continues at coordinate 81,635,592 of NC_138511.1, read as the reverse complement.
AAAAGCTCGCAACATTAATATAAAATGAAGAACTAAGAAATGGGGAATTGGTGAGAGATGAGATTGCTTTGCTTACAAAAATAAATAAATATCTACCCCTTCCAATTTTGGCAGCGGGATTATCCTGTTTCTTCTAATGGGTCTCCTGTTTCCAAGAAGGGCAGTTAGCAATCTGTGCAGACCAGAGAACATTGACAATCTCCTAACAAGCTTGCTTGACGTACTGATGCATTTCCTTTCCCCGATGTCCTATACTTCCCCCTCTGATGTGCCATATTTCATTCTGGGAAATGGCCAGAATGGATGAGGTTCCAATTTAGATGCGCACCTGATTTTAGTGAATAGCCATCGGGGACAGATTGAATTTGCTCATGAAGGAGGAGGGTGCTCCATCGCTATCCAGGCCTCCAAGTCTGTGGCAAGTGCTAAGAAGCAGATTTCTGTGCACTGCAAAGTGGGAAAGTACGAACTCACTGGCCATTTAATGTAACCCTAAGGAAAACAATGGGGTTGATGATGGAGGGGAGGTAACAGAAGCAGCAGCAACAATGGCAGGCAGGGAAAGACCATGGGCAAGAGAAGAAGCAATGAGGCAGAGAGGTAAAGAGAAGGAAGGAAGCTGGCAGTCATATATGGGGGAGGGAAAAGGCTGGATGGAGTTGGGCAAGGGAGCAGCAGTGAGTGAGGAGAGCTGGGGCGAACAATAATAATAAATTTAATAATAATTTTTTATTTGTATCTTGGTCAAGGCCACACACACACACACACACACACACACACACACAAACAGTGCTGGTTGGGGAACGTGTTGTTGTTTAGTCATTTAGTTGTGTCCGACTCTTCGTGACCCCATGGACCAGAGCACGCCAGACACTCCTGTCTTCCACTGCCTCCCGCAGTTTGGTCAGACTCATGTTTGTAGCTTTGAGAACACTGTCCAACCATCTTGTCCTCTGTCGTCCCCTTCTCCTTGTGCCCTCCATCTTTCCCAACATCAAGGTCTTTTCCAGGGAGTCTTCTCTTCTCATGAGGTGGCCAAAGTATTGGAGCCTCAGTTTCACGATCTGTCCTTCCAGTGAGCACTCAGTGCTAATTTCCTTAAGAATGGATGCGTTTGATCTTCTTGCAGTCCATGGGACTCTCAAGAGTCTCCTCCAGCACCATAATTCAAAAGCATCGATTCTTCGGCGATCAGCCTTCTTTATGGTCCAGCTCTCACTTCCATACATCACTAGTTGGGGAACGTAAACATACATAAATATGTGTGTGTCTGTGTGAATGAGCATGTGAAAAGCTAAGAGCCATCTGCGAGGACGGGAGACTCCACTCTACATTTCCCATTGGACACATTTGAAGTGTGGATGCCTAGATTTGTGGGTATTCTGAATTCTAAAAGAGATAGCTCAGTCAATAGAGCGTGAGCCTCTGAATCTCAGGGTTGTGGGTTTGAGCCCCACATCAGGCAAAAGGATTCCTACATTGCAGGGGGTTGGACTTGATGACCCTTGTGGTCTCTTGCAACTCTACCATGCTGTGATGCTATGAGAAGCTCTGATAATTCCCATCTGTAATACATTTGTGCGTGTGTGTGGTTTGTATTGCCACTGCTTCCACACATCCCATTTCATTTAAGCTCTCGCATTGATTGCCTTACCTCAGAGACGTGCTTCCCTAATCCACGAGCATTAAATGATCCACATAAAAAGCCATATTGTGCCTGGGCTGATCTGATCTGTTTGCTAGCAGAACGCTCAGCAAACAGAGACAGGTTCAGATTATCGATAGCAGGGCAGAGCTGGGACTGCCACATAAGGGAAGGATGTGTCATAAGACACACAGAGAATGATGTCTGAACATGGATCCTTGATGTTCCATGTAGATCAAAGAGAAGAAACTGTCCCATGCCTGGTTCCTGGTGGGAACCATTCTGCTGAAGGAGGACCTTCCTCTGCAGGGACAACAGAATTACTGTGCTGTCCGGTGAAAGGCAGTTTACAATAACAACAACCTTCATGGACATGTATTTTGGTTTCGTGGTTCTTGAGGGGGTCCTGGCAGTGGCCATTATCTCCATCAACCTGCTGGTTTGTGCCACTGTTTACCTGCACAAGGAGCTGAGATGCATCACCAACTACCTGATTGTGTGCCTGGCAGTGGCCGACCTTGGTGTGGGAGCCCTGGCCATCCCCTTCTCAATGGTACTCAGCATGGAGTACGTCCTCTGTTTCTACACGTGCCTCTTCCTCACTTGCTTCCCACTGGTCACCACCCAGTTCTCCATCCTCCTCCTGCTGGTCATTGCCATCAACGCCCACCTGAAGATCAAGCTGCCCAACAGGTAAGCCAAAGGCTCTTTCTTCAGCATCCAGCCTGTGAAACTGAGTTAGTGCATGTGAGCCAACAAGATCTATGCACATGACCAACTTCTTAGGGGTTCTGCAAATGCTGGAGCATCATTTATGCTAGTGGTTCTCAACCTTTTTTCCTCCATGGACCATTTGAAAATTGCTGATGGTTCTGGTGGACCACTCAAATGATTTTTCTGCCAGTTGTAGCAATGGCAATGTATTGTGCTCGATGCTATCTGCTTTGTAATTGCATTTTTATTGCTTCTTTTATTTCTCATTTTGTATTTTACTGTGTTACCGTTTGCATTGCATAGAATTCCGCTTGTAACAATAAAACTCAAGAAATAAAAGAAGCAGTAAAAATACAGTTCAAAATCTATATGAATATATAATTATTTCATTTCATAAAATTTATACACGACTTGACTGCAAAAAGAAAACCCTCAAAGCAGTTTACAAAAAGATAAAAACAGTAAAATCAAGAAAGAATTACAGCCGTACTTTAAAATGACAAAAGTTAAAATACTAAAACAGGTTAAAGTTACCCTGACTTTCTAAGCATCTGGGTAAAGGTAAAGGTAAAGGTAAAGGGACCCCTGACCATTAGGTCCGGTCGTGGCCGACTCTGGGGTTGCGGCGCTCATCTCACTTTACTGGCCAAGGGAGCCGGCGTACAACTTCCGGGTCATGTAGCCAGCATGACTAAGCCGCTTCTGGTGAACCAGAGCAGCGCACGGAAACGCCGTTTACTTTCCCGCCGGAGCGGTACCTATTTATCTACTTGCACTTGGACGTGCTTTTGAACAGCTAGGTTGGCAGGAGCAGGGACCGCACAACAGGAGTTCACCCCGTCGCGGGGATTCGAACCGCCGACCTTCTGATCAGCAAGTCCTAGGCTCTGTGGTTTAACCCACAGCGCCACCCGCGTCCCCCAGCATCTGGGTAGCCTTGTCTAAAGAATGTTTTTAGATGATGTGATTAGAGTAGCAATGGAAGAGCTACTAATGGAGGCAACACTTGTTTGTTGACCATAGACAAATGACACCTGACTCCACAGTCACATGACACTCACAAGGGTTATTTTCTGGACAGCTACACCATGCACGTGAAGAAGGGAGGGATGGTGATCATTGTGATCTTCTGCTGGCTGCTGTCTCTGCTGATAGGTCTCTCACCAATGATGGGCTGGAACCGCTTCCAGCACTATGTGGAGACCAGCAACAAGACGCTGCCTTTCAGCTTCCCTTCCGAGAGGACGGCCTTCGTCATCATCGCCCGCGACCTGCCTTATGGAGGCTTCCTCTCCAAGGTCTTATCCACGCCAAGAGAACCTCAGCTACTCTGAGATCCACAGCGGACACCTGGGCCTCTGTTCCTTCACCTCCATTTTCAGCCCTGAGTACGTGGTCTATTTTAACTTCCTGATCTGCACCCTGCTGCCCTTGGCTGCCATGTTGGGCATCTATGCTGACATCTTCCGGGTAGTCCGCGGCCACTTCCAGTCGCAGGCTCCTTGGCCAGGCAAGAAAAGGGAGTTGCAGATGGCCCGCACCCTCTTCCTCTTGGTGGGCGTCTTTTGCATTTGCTGGATCCCGCTGCATGTCATTTACTGTGTCCAGCTATTGTGCCCCGACTGCCAGCGCTATGAGTCACTGAACCGCCTGGCTGTGTTGCTCTCTCACCTGAATTCCTTGGCCAACCCACTAGTTTATGCCCTGAGGAAGAAAGACTTTGGGCTAGCCCTCCGATCTGTATTCCTCCACCGTGTTCTGCACTGGCCCAGGCTGAAGGCCTGCTTTTGTCCCAACCCCAAAGTCCATCCCCAGGCCTGAAGGAAGACAGAGAGCCACTCCTTCTAATAGCAGACTAAGGTGGTGAGTGCCGACAACAACAAAGCCAAAAACAGGTCCACTGAGGGCGGGTTCACGTTACCCTTTGCAAAGGTGTTCCCACCTTGCCTACAGACAAATTGGGAATGGCTTCAAGGACTTATAGCATGCCTGGATAGCTAAGTAGGTTAGAGTGTGGTGCTGATAATGCCAAGGTTGCAGGTTTGATCCCTGTATGGGATAGACAAGTAATAGACAAGTACTTATTCCTACATTGCAGGGGGTTGGACTAGATGATTCACAGGGTCCCTTCCAACTCTACAATTCTATGATTCTATGACTCCAGTTGGTGTGAAGCTGGTTTGAGAAACAACGCAGCCAACAGCAGCCTTTTATAATGAAGTACAGTCCCAGTGATCATTTCTCCTCTGGTCTATGGGCACACGATTTGACTGCGAAACACCATGGTGCATCTGCAGCAGCACAACTGGATGCCTTCATCTGCCCCAGCTGCAACAAAACATGTCACTCCTGTATCGGCCTCTACAGCCAGAGTAGGCACTGCAAACGTCAAAGAGTTTGACCTCATTCACAAAGACGAACTCCTCCATTGTTTCCCCAAGACCGATAGATGCCAATCAACAGGATACATATGCATTTTGGATGCAGGTTCTGCCAAGACAAGATTAAAAACCCAGCACGAACTGCAGTGAGTGCACAGTAATTGTTAGTATGTAGGCAGCCTGAGTAACAGGAGGCGAGCTATTAATATGCTCAGGGGAACTCTTTTGAGGTTTTACAGAATGACTTTTTTTTTTTGCTAAAAGCAAACAAGCAAACCACCAACAATCTGGGCAAAAAACTCCAAAACCAGCCCAATGTGGACTAGACTTAATCAGTAGCCACAATATGTTGAATGCTGGGCATGGGAGAGATTCGGTTCAGTTTGCATTTATAGGCAAACCTACCTAATTTGCATTTTCTGAAACAATCTGTGCACTGAAGCAGCTGTCCTTTGAAATCTGCACTTCTCGGAGTTTGCAGTTCTCCAGCCCAGCGATGTGTACAAAATTGTATATGCCAGGGTAAAGTGTGCATAAAAATGTATATTGCAAAAAATGTATTATGTAAGGGAATTGCTTTAGAAAAAAAATGTCTTTGCTGGGCAAAATTGCATCCAGAGATGTATTAGGAGAAATTCACATTAAATTGCTGTCGATTTTCATGAAGATGTAAATATAGAGAGCAGACTGATGTGGAAATGTGGAGAACTGACCTAAAAGAGTAGAAAAGTGAGAAACCGAAATTGCCAGATTCACCAGTCACTTGTTGAATGCCAATTGGAAAGAAAAATGGAAAAGCACCATGTGCATGCAATGCTCTAGGTCCCAGGATTCTTTGCGGTATGTGCTTTAGTTGTGCAGTGTGTATGCAGCTAGTATGCAGCCTGCAGGCATGTGGGGCAGTCCACACAGCTCTAACCACTGACCACCCTTCAGCATTTACCCCCTGAAGCGGTTGCTACACTCTGCCCCCCTGGTAGGGCCAGCTCTACCCACCAACCACCATCCATAACTATGTCCCTGCCTGTCCCCTTGGTCCAATCTACACCACTGCCCAGGAGGAGAGGGCAAGGCAAGGTTGAAGCTCTTCCTCCTTCTCTGTTTCCTTAGAGAGCAGGAAAGCAGGAGGAGCAGGGCCAGAGGGCACTGGGAATGGACCGTGAGGTCCTTCCTGTGTGGCAGACCTGACAATGCCCAGCAGCGATGCTGCCTCTGAATAAGCCAATGAAGACAAGACTTTAATAAGAGCCTTTAATTACGGTGAAGCTGAAAGATTTTTTGTCAGGTGCAGCTTGTCAAACCAGAGTGGGAAAAGCTGGTACCTGGTGAAATTTCCTCTTCTGTGTGATGTGAACATTTAAAGGCACAAGAGGAGCCCAATTCTCCTTTGTCCCTCTCCTCCCCCCCTTTGTGCGTCTCCTCTACCTTTGGGCACCATCAGCTAAGTGCAATTGAGAGAGGCCCACTTAAGACAGCAATAGGAAAATCGCTTCCACCCACAAAGCAATTATTGAAAATGAGGGAGCTGAACTGCAGAGAGCTATTGAATATTGCGGCATTAAAGCACATAATGGACATCAGGAACTGTCGATAAACCCATTATTTAAACAAAGACTGTGGCTCGGCCCTCGGTATTTTTAGAACCTTAAATTAAGCTAATGAAATTGATTCTGTTTAAAACTCGGCGCAATAAACCTCAATTTTTATCTATGGAGGTAAAATAGTCAAGAAGGAAAAGAACCATGGAAAATTTGGAAGGAGCAGGTATGAGAGAAAGCTAGTTTCAGTTATTGATTGTTGCTTCTTGTGATGCCCAGGTTGCTTCTGCAATCTCCAGTCCACGAATAATTTCGGTCCAGGGTTATCCATGTGTGATAAAGTTCTCCTCATGAGAATTGCCACCTCTATTATTATTATTATTATTATTAATATTAATAGCAGCAGCAAGTCTATGTGTCTCTTGGAGCTATGACACAGGCATAAATCACATTTGTGTGGCAAGCTTCAAAAGTTAATTGCCACCTGTTGCTGCTATCAAATATAAAAAAACGGTGCCCCTTTTCCTCATGGAAACAAAGGCAGTTGATAGGGAAACTGTAGCTCAGTCCAGATTGAGCAATGTGCAATTCCTTTGCCAGGGGATAATTTAATGTGCCTTTTAAGCAATGTAACGAGACTGGAGTTGTAATGGGGTATAAAAAAACAAATGGAACTGGCCAGCCTTATTTTCTTGTGGTCTTGCCTGTATTTTGAGGGGACCTGTGCTGATCCAAAACATTTTGCTACCTGGAGTAGAGCCCAAGTGCCCTTTCCCTCTGGAAAAAGAGGTACCAGAACTCACAATGAACACTTCCCTCGTTCTCTTGGAATGGCAACCTGAGAGTTGTTGGAACTGAATTCTGACGAGTTCCAGCTTTGGGGGGGGGGGGGAGAAGCCCTGGTGCTACACAAATCATGGAATCATGGAACTATAGAGTTGTAAGGGACCCTGAGGATCATCTAGTTCCATTTCCTGCAGTGCAGGAATACACAGCTGCCCATACAGGGATCAAACTTGCAATCGTGGTGTTATCAGCACCATGCCCTAACCAACTGAGCTCTCCAGGTTGAAGCATGTTGCTTCTCCCTGTTGTATGGTAGGGCTGGCCCTGGATTGGACCAGATTAAGGGGGGCATAAATTCTCTATTTAAATGTTTGTCCAGTTTAAAGAACAATAAGGGAAAACAGTGGCCTTGAAGTTGTTCATCAACTGCAGATGAAAAGAAGACTGACTAGGTAGAAGCTAGTCAGACTAGACTAGGTAAAAGTCTATGCAGATGCTCAAATTTCCTCTAGCCTCTAAGGCCTGCAATTTCAAGAATCTTCTTTAAAAATGAATGCATTAATTGAAAAGGAAAGGTCAGGAGAACCAAATCTCTTCAGAACATTTGGAGGTTATTTGAAATGTGTACAACAGACATTCCAAAAGCTTTTGTGCCTTTCGTAATTTGTAGTCTACAAGTCCAAGAAGGTGCCAGAGTAATAAATGTATTGTCACTCAAAAAAGTTGTATATGGTGATGGAGTACAGGAAGACCACAGGAAAACCAAATTAATTATTTGCATCAGTCTTCACTGCAAAGGTTGCACACATATACAAATGCTTGACTACTTTTTTCTGGAAGAATGTCTGAAGAAGTCAAATACAGATAACAAAGAGATGAAGCAGCATGGTTAATGGAGAGAGTAAAAAATAGCAACTTGCTGGGTTTGGATGACACATAGCCAAGAATCCCATAAGAGTGTCGAATCTATGCAAATTCCTTTCAGTCCTTTGGCAACACCAATTTTTAAAAAGCATCCCGAGAAGCAGAGAAACTCATTAAGCCTAACCCCCCTAAGCAAATTGGTAGATAGCACTACATGTATTAAAGCCTTAAATATTAAATATATAGGCAAAGAAGTATAGCTGAATAAAAATCTGTATATTTTCTGTAACGGGAAGGCGATGCAAGAATTATTTAAGAGTACGTAAGTCACCTGGCACACGTTTTGAATGGGGTTCCAAGGTTGTTTTGGCAGTCGTAACGGTAGTTTGTATTACTTTCCTAGCAACCAGGTTAACAAAGAGGCTTGTGAGCACCTTAAAAACTTCGGCTAATATATTAATATTGTGGACATAAGATTTCAAAACACTTTTAGCTTGTTGTGGAAATACCATTATTAAAAAATTCGCCTTATTTCGTCTGTTGTTATAATTGTTTATTTATTTTAGCTTAAAATATATACAAACTTTATCCTCCCAAAAAAATCTCAACAAATTTATAGAAGTATTATTATTAATAATAATAATAAAAGCAATAACCTATATCACCTGCAAACCTGTTTTCTCTATAAAGCACCAATCAACGCTCAAGTCAAAAGAAAAAGTGGGATTCTAACACCCCCCCCCCGCCCCCAGTTACTCACGAGGCGAACGATGGAAACCGGGCTAGACCAACTTCCGCCCTTTTGTGGGCGAAATACAAAACGCTTCCGCTTCCGCCGCGGAGGTGCGGGGGAGGGGTTTAGAACGCAAAGGCGGTGCCATGCTCCTCCCGCGCGCCGCCGTGATTGGGCGCCCCAAGTCTCGCGGCCCACTATTGGCTTACAGAACCTCGCGACGCCCGGAGCCCTTGTGAGTAGCGGGTGGGTAACCCCTCTCGCTCTCTTTTTTTCCTGGAGCGCAGCGGCAGGAGCACGGTGAGCGGCCTCGGGGAGCGTGGTGGGTAGGCCTGGGTCCTCTCGGGGAAGGGCGTTCGGCGCGCCCGAAGGCTGGCGGCCCAGTCTCCCGCCGCCCCTGGTCCGCCTGGCCTGGCGTCCCCCGTCCCGCGGGGCCAAGAGCGTGTGGACGGGGATGCTCTTCCAGGAGGCGCGGGGTGGCGGGGAGCCGGCTTCCATGTCTCATGAGGCGGAAGAGGAGAGGCGGGGGCCTGGCTTGCGCTAAAAGCCCCGTGTTCTCGTTACCAAAGCCATAATAAAGTATACATTCCCCCCCCCAAATCGCCACGTCAACTTTAAAATGTGCTTTGGGCACAAGGCGAAGAAAATTTATGTATTATTGCGATAGCAATGTTCCGTTTTCCAAATTGCGCGTCAAGTTTAAAATGTGCTTTGCGTTATTCCCATCGGCACAAGGAAAAGAAACTTCTTTCTGTCATACATATTTTTTACATTTCCCAAGCTTAGGACAGGCTAAAAGAAATGCATGGTGAAATTGTGTGTATGGTTTCTTAGAATTCGTTCCCTCTACTTAGGAGTAGGCTCCACTGAAATCAAAGTTTTGCACAGGACTGCTGCTGCAATGTTTAATTCTCTGTACGTTTACTTGAAAGTAAAGCCTGCTGTTATAAACAAAATTTTTTCCTTCCAGTAGCACCTTAAAGACCAACTAAGTCAGTTCTTGGTATGAGCTTTCGTGTGCATGCACACTTCTTCAGATACACACGAAAGCTCATACCAAGAACTGACTTAGTTGGTCTTTAAGGTGCTACTGGAAGGATTTTGTTTTGTTTTGACTATGGCAGACCAACACGGCTACCTACCTGTAACTGCTGTTATAAAATTAGTTTAAAGGTTTTTGTTCCCCATTAATCCACACCTATGGAAGAGATACCAAAAATAAAAATGGGCCTAAGTTGGAGAGGATTTAAAAGGGGAGAATGTAATTGTTATTACCCAGATTCGTAAAAATGCTTCATAAATGGCGAACGAGCCTTAAACTAGAATATACATTGGGCAGGAAAGCTGTAGGCATTTCAAAACTAGGAATAGAAATATTCTCCCTGCTGCAGCCTTCATCCATTTTAAACAAAAGTAAAATAAATAAAATAGGCATTATTGTTGATAATAAAGTTGTCATTGGGTTATATGGTGTGTTGCAGAGTAAAATGCACAAAGCACCTTGGCCTAAATATGTATAAATACTTCAGTAAGTATGAACCACCAACCATATTCTAAGATGCAGCTCAGAATTTGATACACATGGTGCAAATGGAAAAGAATGTGAAGAAAATGCAAGCGTAGGAGCAGATGCAGATTGATGGGGCTTGATGGATATTGCTGTGATAACCTATAGCTCTTGAATTCCTGACCTGTAGCAGAGGTTAGAAAATACTTCTCTTGCAGTCCCTAACGTAACTTAACAGTTAGGGCCAAGTGTTTTTTTTCCCCCCAAGGAGGAAAGTAAGCTCCTTGCAGCCTTCTCTGGCTGGTGGATGGGGCCAGGTTTGTTGTGATTTTTGCCATAATGTTCTTCCTGGGAGGCAGCCTTCCATTGGTCCTTGGGATGGTTCCAGAGATCAAAATGTGCCTCCCTTCAGCTCTGGATAAACTTCCTAAAGGTGAGCACTTCAGGTAGGGTTTCCCTCCCCCCAACCTCAAAAGCTTGCCATAACTTTGCTTGGTCTTAATATTTCCCAACTTTGTGTACTGGGAGTTTTTTTCCTTCTGAACTGGCATTAATGCATACTGGTCTTCGCTGCTTCCCCCACCCCTCTCTTCTATAGATGCCTGGAGTAACTGTAAAGGACGTGAACCAGCAGGAATTTGTGAGGGCGCTTGCAGCCTTCCTCAAAAAGTAAGTTGCCTGAAAAATGAATTAGCATTTAAGAGCTAGTCCCATGGATTTGATAAGGGGATTAACTGCACTTGTTAGTTAAAAAGAAGGGAGCACAGTCTACCTGCCCTCTTCTGCTAATTGCTTTGTGTATGTCTTTACTGTTCTAAGAGTGCAACACTGAGCCAAACATAAGGAAATGCTCCCTTTGGTGTAGTGATGGCTCATCTAATGGAGCAGCCTGTCTAGTAACTTAATTTTAAAAAGCTACTTAGGTGCAGCTAGTTGTGCCAAAATGAGAATTGCAAATAAGAACTCAAAGCCATTGAAAGCTTTGCAGTGTGGATAGATGGCATCTTGTGGACAGGTGGGGTTCCTGATTTCAGCAAATATCCCTTTAGTAACAGGGCATTTGTTTTGAGGTTTGTACATTCATGAGTCTTGGCAGACACAATGCTTGAAGTGTGTATGTGATAAGGGAGTTCCTCCCTCCATAAAACTAAACTTTAAAAAATAAACAGTGACTTCCCCTTTGATCAGTGATATCCTTTTATCTGATCAGGTGTTAGTCAATCTAATTGTAGTCTTAAGCATGCCTTGTGGGATCTGTAAGTGGAGGTGCTGGCGTCCAAGCCATCTTTTGTCCTGAGCACAGATGCATCATTTGCCTCGTTCCTGGGTGTGACTGTAGATGCAGCTGTTCATCACTTAGTTGTTTCTGACTGTGTTTTCTTCACAAGGTAGAGAGTATGTGTTAGTTTTTAGATAGTTTTAAGGTAGATTGTGCTTTGCTTTGGCAGTCTTGTGGCAACAAACAAGTTGGATGATAAACTTTCAAATAAATAGAAGAAAAGCAGGGATAAAACAGAGACACTAATGGGACAAAGGCTAAACTTGCTCTTTGTTCCTCCATCCAAACTCCAGATTCCATTGTCTTGATTTTGTTCATGGTAGCAGCCTGTGCACTTGGAGGTACTAGAACTCAAATGGAACCATTAAGAACAGACTCGGTTCTCATCCAGTTCTCATCTGCCTAGCCCTGCCCTGGGTTCTGTTTTACGGTCACAGCTTTATTTTTATTATTCTGTTTGTTTATATATTTTTTTAAAATGATATTTATTCAAATTTTCAAAAAATACAAAAACATTTAAAAACATCAACAGAATAGAAAAAAGAGAAAAAAGTATATAAATTCAAAATTACTTCATTTCATTATCTTGTGTCTTAGACCTCCTCATACCTCCCTTTTTGTATTCCAGTTTAATCATTATTTCAGCAAATTCTTCCCATATTTGTCAATGATAATTTATCTTAACAACCTATCTCAATTTAAGAATATTATCTTTAACTTTGTCTTTACCTTCCAAACCATAAACTTTAAAATTTAGAATTCAAATTTATATTTATACTTAATCAAGTCTTTCTGCTAAAGCCAATTATTTCCTTTCCGGCACAATCTATTATTTCGTGAATATTACTCAGAAATAACAAGATATATAAAAGAAAGTTCTCTTCTAGTTTTATCCATCGTCCCTTTCTTCCTGGTTTCGGGTTGTGTCCGTCCTTCCCTTTAAATCTTGACCTTCAGTCCGGTGTTCTGATGTCTGAGGCTCTCAAGTCACTTCCATGCCCCCTCTGCTGACTTTCTTGATCCTGATTATAATACGACACTTCCTTGTCCCTTGTTGAAGTCTTTCGTGGTTTCTTCCCTTTCTCCTTGGGGAGTGGATCTCTGGGGAGTTCCATACAGTCATAGTCTCCATTTTCATTTGTCAGGTTGCTCCATTCCCCCCAGCTCCACTCCCCATTGCTAATTTTGTAATCCAAACAATAGTTGCTCCAAAAGTACTTGTCCTCTTGTTTCACAGTCCCACTAGAGCTAAGGATTTCCTTAACTCCAAAAGTTTGCAGACACCCTTTAAGATCACTGATGTTAGATCTCTCATTTTGTAACTTTTGAGGTATAATAACAATCTCCTCCATCTTCCATTGCCCTTGGATTTGCCTTAAGTCAGTTTCCTGAATTGGTTGTTGTAAAGTTTCTCTCTCTTCTTCTCCTGTCAGCTCATACTTTCTAGCTACAGCAGCCATAACGTCCAGTTTTTCATCCACTAAGTTCATGTCCTCCTGCAGCTGCTGTAGCATAGCGTCCACTTTGCCAAGGGCAGAAAGTAAAATTTCCTTCCTGCTCATTTCTAGTCAAGGTCAAGTATCTGGTCTCACGTTGATTCTCACAGCTGTTGTGTCTCTTTGTGAACTGCAACAAAAAAACTAACAAACTCCCTCTAGAGCAGTGTTTCCCAACCTTGTGCCTCCAGCTGTTTTTGAACTACAACTCCCATCATCCCTGACTAGCAAGACCAGTGGCAAGGGATGATGGGAATTGTAGTCCAAAAACAGCTGGAGGCACAAGGTTGGGAAACACTGCTCTAGAGGACACAACTTCTGTTCAACCTCCATCTTTAAAATGTATCAAACAAAGGAAAGTTTACTTTCAATTTTCTAGTACTTTGTTTCCTTACGAAAAGCAAAAGAGGGCAACATTAAAGTCAATTTGTTTCTCTTTTACTTCTATCTGTCCAAATCCGTTTTCTTCAAAGAATCTGTCCTGACGTCCTGTCCCCAGGTTAGAGACAATGGGAATTTATATTCCTTTACTTTCTCTCTGCAGGATTAGATAGTCAAAATTCTTTTACCCCCTTTCCTCCTGCTGTCAAGGGGGTTTTGATGGTCATAGGTGCAGGAAATTTCAATCTTAAAATTAAATTCAAGGCTACTTAGTTTGTACGATCTTTGTTTCAATCGGTTTACAAAAAGTGGGAGGCAGACTTCCTGTTTAGACCTTCCCGCTTCGTGCCTAATTCTGAAAAAAAAATTCCTTGATCAAATCCTCCGTTTTTACTCACGGGTACTTGTTTAGAGTCCAAATGTCAATCAGGAAAAAGTCAGCGCTCTCCGGTGATGGCTGTGCAGCTTCCCTCCGTGAAAGTAGCAGTCGGTTCGATGCACCGCGCTACTCCCCCCCCCACTTCACTCCGGCGCCCCAAAAAGGGGTTTCCCGGCGAGTAGGGGAGGCGCTCTTGGCGCTCTGCCGAACCCCACGTCCTCAGGCTCCTCCACCTGGGGTTTCTAGCGGGTCCCCACCTTCGCCGCGGTGGGAAGACCTGGCTTTCACGGAGCCCGTTCCTCCTATCGGAGGAACTCCGCCATTTCACCGATGGCGCTAACCCGGAAGTCCTATTCTGTTTGTTTATAACTTGCCTTTTTTCATGATTGGATTCAAGGCAGTTTACAGATAAAAACAAACTCTTTAAAACATAGAAAAACCAATAATTAAAAATAGAATTAAACATTGATATAATTGAAACTATATACAACATATATAAAATCTGTTTAAAACATACCAGAAATTACAATAAAAGCAGCACAGCACCAGCCCACCCTTTCATTAAACGCAGTTAATTCCCGAAGGCCTGTTGGAACAAGAAGGTCTTCACTTGCTGACATCAAGGAGGGAGCCAGCCTAGCTTCTCTAGGGAGGGAGTTCCAAAGTCAGAGCAGCCACCGAGGAGGCCTTCTCCTGCATCCCCACCAAGCATGCCTGAGATTGTGGCAGGACAGAAAGAAGATCCTTCCCAAAAGATCTCAAGACCCAGGCAGATTCACATGAGGGAATACTATCTTTCAGGTACTTTGGACATAAGCTATGTGGGGCTTTACAGGGGATAACCAGCACTTTGAATTGTGCCCAGAAACAGACCAATAGCCAGTGGAGTCGTTCCTAGTACAGTGGTACCTAAGGTTAAGTACTTAATTCGTTCCGGAGGTCCGTTCTTAACCTGAAGCACCACTTTAGCTAGTGGGGCCTCCTGCTGCCGCTGCACTGCCGAAGCACGATTTCTGTTCTCATCCTGAAGCAAAGTTCTTAACCCAAGGTACCACTGTATAGCCAGTCTCATAACCAGCCCTGGTTAACAATCTAGCTTCAGCTCTTAGAGCCAATGGACAATTCTAAGCACTTTTCAAAGGCAGCCCCACATAGAGTGTCTTACAGTAATCCAGATTACTGTAAACCCTGAAACCAGATTGGTACGGATGTAGATAGTCATCTCCAGAAACTAACTGAAGCTGAGATTCCACCACACACTCTAGTAGCTTGCCCCAAAATAGGATATTGGAGGCTGGCCAGTAATTAGCTGGTAAAGTGGGATTCAGGGAGGACTTTTTCAATAGGGTCACTATAACCACTGCCTTCAGCCAGTCTGTTGTTGACCCTTTTGATGAGCCAGATAGGGCAAAGATCTAGCATGTGGTAGCTCTCACATTTCCAAGGTGTACAACTTGAAAAGGATCCATTAACACTGGACAAGCAGAAAGCCAAAGGAGTTGTATCAGTTATAGCAGCCAAGTCAGGACAGACCTGAGCAATTTTGTTAGCGAAGTGCTGAACAAAATAGTTCACAGTGGGCCAAAGTGTGAAAGACCTCTGACCACTCAAAACAGCTCCACTGGGTGGCTCTTTGCTGACACATGAAAAGGTCTTCAAAGAAGAGATTCTAGCCTGTGTTTGGTCAGGCTTATTCCAAGTTTTCTGCCAATATCGGCCACCCATCTTCAAATACACTCAAACCAGGAGAGGGCACCTGGTCAGGGGTATGCGGTTGTGATAGACCACTGCAATACTGCCCCCCCCCGGCCTTGCTTGCTGCTGTATAGAGAATCCTGGTGGGCAGCTTCAGCTAATCAAGTCTCTTAATTCAAGCCTAATCAGCATTCTTTTGCAGGATCAAGTCCTGGGTAGCGGTTGTATCCCATTCACCGACCCGGCAGCGTGTAATGTAACATCGATTAATTAGCTTTTATTTTTATATGGTTATGTTTGTAGGATGACGTTTTAGGGTCAGAACAGTCCTTTGAGGATTTGACTAAAGAATAGTGACTTGACTGGTTTCATAAGTGGTGGTTTCAAATACAAAAGCTATTGCGCTGCCTTACAAAAGGCCTTTCTCCTTTTTTCACAACGGGAGAGAGTTCCTCCTTTGATTCAGGTGTGGGGAACATCCAAAGCTCAGTGGTAGAGCATCTGTCTTGCATACAGAAGGTCCCTGGTTTAGAACAGTTCTTTCTCTTTCTTTCATTCTTTCAGAGGTATGTTTTTTTAAGTTGCCCCACTCTTCAGCCAAAGAAGACTCTTAAAGTGGTTTTCACATCAGTAAAAACAAGACAGGACCCTGCCCTTAGGCTTACGAAAAGGACATCACACAAAAGGAAAGTTAATTGGGAGTGGGAAATATGCAAACTTAGGTACCAGTTATTTGTTACAAGGTCTACTAATAAGCAGCTGGGATTGAAACCAAAAGAAGCCGGAAAGTTGCTGGGCTGCTTGCTTGCATTGTTGGAGTGTCTCTGTCTCTCTTCTCTGCCACAAGTGGCAGGTGAAGAGGGAGGAGGGACTGGACACCCCTCATCTCTTTTTTGCCTCCCATTTGCTGCAGCTTGATGGAATTGCCCCAGTCAAGTGAAGTTTTAAGGCTGGAATAATAATAATAATAATAATAATAATAATAATAATAATAATAATAATAATAATTTATTTATATCCCGCCCTCCCCAGCCGAAGCCGGGCTCAGGGCGGCTAACAACAATAAAACAGTACAAAAGTACAGCACAAACAACTCTCTAAAACCATTCATTATAAAATTATTAAGCTGTTCATGCAGAACATGTGAGGCTCTAGCAAATGATAGTTCAGTGAGGCATGGGTTTGAGCACTTGTCTTCTGGTGACGAGCCCTTTGGGCAAAAGTGATAGCTTGGCTGAAATAAAATTACTGCTGCTTATTTGTATAGTGATAACTGGTGTTTGAATTGTTCTTGCAGGTCAGGTAAACTGAAAGTACCTGAATGGGTGGACACAGTCAAGCTAGCCAAGCACAAGGAACTAGCTCCATATGATGAGAACTGGTTCTACACCAGAGCTGGTAAGGAACTGGGCAGATATAGTGCAACATCTTACTTTTTAAGAACAAAGTTCATAATTGTTTTTAACAATCCATGATTGTCTGCATAAGTGTTGCGTTGCATATTGCATCAGAGGGACCAAGATAGATCCTGCCACTCAGATCTATTAAGGGCACCACTTTTGGAATGAGAATGTTGTAGGATAAGTGCAGTGCATTAACTCACTGGTTTGGCACCTGACAACTTCATGAAAATGAGATGCAAATTACGTTGATTATATACAGCTAATGGTAATGCTTGCCATTTATACAGCAAAATGTAAGTGCTTGAAGCAGTTCACGTACATTATTAGCAGCAGCATCAATGCACATGGTACTTTATAAGTGAAAATGGGTCACTGCCTCCAAGGAGCTTACAATAAGAGGGATAACATGGAGAGTGAGACATGTAGGACAAAGAGTGGATATGAGCAGATACAGTTAACATGTGTGGCTTAAAATTCCTCATGCCTCTTTATCCAGCATAGTTGAAAATGCTTGAGTTTGGTGTGCAGTTAGGGGGAGTTTGGAGAGGACAACTTCTTGGGGGATAGCTAGTGTTCTGCTCAAGGAAATGAGCCCTCTCGGCACCATAAAAGAAAACCATTTACTATTTTCATTGATAGGGCGAGTGTGTCTTCCCTGATGTAGACCATGAATAGTTAACTGTGTGCTTGTGATGGTGCATTATTAGCTCCCCTGTGCTAGCCACGCCTACTTAGATAGATGACACATTGGATAGACATTATGCAGCATTTACATGTTTCATTAATAGCAAGTTACTGGGGTTCTAAAGACATGAATCAGTTGCTTGCTTTTACTTCTTTTTCCAGCTCTCCTGATCTTCTCAGGATTGTTACTAGAGGTCTTACCACCTCACCGCACCCAATCTCTGTCAGTGCTGGGTGCTGAGGCAGTGCGATTTTTCACAGGCTCAAGTCATGTGCCTTTTGATTTGCTTGCCCATAGAAGGAGGAAGACACAAACAAGTGTTGGTAGCCGGCCAAGCAATCTGTCTTGGTTTTCTTCCCGCTGCCCCCCAAGGCCCAAGATAGTTTTGTTCCTGACTTTAGGCAGCTCCTAGCAACAGTTGGAGAGCTTTAGAGTTGCTCTTTGTGGAGATCTTGCACTGTTCATTCACATGTCGCTAGAATGCCTTCTCAAATGCACACATCTGTTTGTATTCATGGTAAATAACGCAAACCAATTATCTATCTTTTCATGTCTCGCTTTCTAAATGCCCCTCCACTGTGGTGATGATTTACAGGGAAGCTCTAAAGTCCAATGTGCTTTTCTCTCGCAGCACTACCGCAGTGATGTCTATTAAGTGCCGTATTCCCAGATGTTGTCTTGCTGCTGTAACTGTTTTAGCAAAATGAAGGCTTGAGAGGTTGCCTTGCGGCAATACGGCCTTAGGCTGTGTCTGTTTTTGTCTGCTTGAACGGTGGCCTCAAAGGACAAAGCAGGTGGCTCTGTACAAAAGCAGCCATTGCGGTGAAAAGTGCTCTGCCCTCCGTGCTACATTCTGCACTACCCTGTAGTCCTGTTCTAGGTCTAAATTGGGGTTTTTACACCGTTTATTGTTCTCAAGTGATATTAACAGTATGGTGCTCTGTTGTTTCTCTGGAGTTGCCACACTGTGTTTGGCTAAGGTTCCTCCAGCTAGATGATCTTGTGCTCATTAACAGTTTGCATGCTACTGTTGGCTACTTTTGTGTGGTTCCTTCCTTCTTTAACGGGAGTAATGCATTCAAGCATGCAGCCAACTTAGTGTGAGCTCAGAGACTTTGGCTTCTCATTCTGGAGATGTTCCCCAGCTGGAATTGGGAGTTCTCGGCTCGTATATCACACTGCTCAAATGAGTACACCAGCCTTCTTCAGATCAGTGCCCTCCAGATACTTGGAGCTACAAACCTGTTTCAGCTCCAGCCAGCACAGCTGATGGTTAGGAATGGTGGAAGACTTTCTCAGAGACATCTGAAGGGCACCAGGTTTGAGAAGCGTGGAGTACTCTATTCCTGTGAGTAAAAACATGAGTGGTGTGCAAGGCAACCTTTTGAACCAGGAGGGTTTTTATAATGGGTCAGTCAGTGTATTTAAAATTTGCGGCTGTATCTGGTGTAGGAAGACAAAGACAAAATGTTTTGATTGAAATAAACAGGAAGAAGAGTCAGGAAGTGATGTGTTGTTTGTGTTTTGATTTGTTTGCAGCATCCACAGCTCGCCATCTGTATCTCCGTGGTGGTGCCGGAGTCGGCTCCATGACCAAGATCTACGGGGGCCGCCAGCGCAACGGCGTAATGCCCAGCCACTTCAGCAGAGGCTCCAAGAGTGTTGCTAGGAGAGTGCTGCAGGCTTTAGAAGGGCTCAAAATGGTGGAGAAAGACCAAGATGGGTGAGTCTCGGTACCGAAAGGACGCAGAGAACTTGTGCGACTCGGTAGCCCAGAATTACACCTATAAGGACTGCTGCAGGGTATCACGGCCGCCTGCCCCACTTGCAAAAACTTCAGGTTGTACTCAACACATTTTTACTTGGAGTAGGATCTCTGAAATCAACAAGCCTAACCACGTCGTGTCCATTGACTTCAGTGGGTCTACTTTGAGTAGGAGTATAATTGCCTACAACCCATAACGTGCCACAGCTGACAACATGCAGAGGTCCGTTCATCAGAACTTGCTTATATTATTCATGATGGCTGCATAGAGCCTTCATGTTCAGAGGCAGTGTTATCACTCAGTATTAGTTGCTTGGGAAAACAGCAGAAGGTGGCCATGACCTTTGGTGCCCTATGATTTGGCCACCAGGAAGCCTCTGACTAACCATGGATCAGAATTGCTGGACTAGGTGCACCCTTGGTTTCATCAAGGAGAAGCCTTATGTTCACTAAAGGTTCCATCGATCCATACTTTCATGTGTGGATTAGTTATGTGCTGCATTGCCTATTGGAAGGTGCTGAAGCCTAGTATATTTATGTGGGGCATTTAGGGCTATGGGGTGAGGTTGTACACGTTCCTTGAAAAAGATCATAGATCTGCTGGGTGATGGTAACTAGGGCAGAGAATTGCCCACAGTAGCGACAGAATTGCCTTTCTAAAAATGCTGATACTGGTCACTGCTTTCTTTCAGAGGTCGCAAACTTACTCCTCAGGGGCAACGAGATCTGGACAGGATTGCAGGACAGGTAACCTTTTTTTCACATGAATCATTTCTACAAGAGTAGCCGTGTTAGTCTGTTGCAG
This sequence comes from Podarcis erhardii, assembly GCF_964252035.2. Taxonomy (NCBI): domain Eukaryota; kingdom Metazoa; phylum Chordata; class Lepidosauria; order Squamata; family Lacertidae; genus Podarcis; species Podarcis erhardii. Next base: position 81,615,536 of record NC_138511.1, on the reverse strand, counting down.
CAACACCAAGGAAAAGCCTTGTGGCACCATAAAGCATTCTTGTAAATAGCTCCCTGCCTGCAAGCCGTTAGAATTCTATTCAGGGAACCAACCTGGACATTTTTTTAAAGTCCCACCCCCCTTTTCAAGGCACAGAAAAATAACCTGTTCAACGTGGGCAGGCTAGATTGTGTAAAAATTTGCAGATCACTTAATTTTGTAGAGTACTTTTGCAAAAGTGCCTGTTGCATAAGTTTTATTTAAAATATTTTAGGGTTGCTTTTTGGCATATGCCTTTCCAATGTGGTTTTACAGTCAAACAATTAAGGAAAAGGAAAACAACAATACAAATTTTTAAATTCTGCTGTTGTTTAGGAAATCACATTCTGAAATAAATGCAAGAGGCTTTAAGATACTAGAAGCATCTTCTGTTTCTGCCACAAAAAAACTGTTCTCGGTTGCAGGGTAGGAGAAGGAATGCTGGAAATGAATCATAATTTTTTTCCCCAGTTTGGCTTGAAAGTGTTCCTATTACTTAAAGAATTGCACTATCTTACTTGAAATGCTTCACAATGAAAGGAAAATTGAACAAAGAGTGAGTGAGTTAGGATCAACAACTTGCGAGATCATTTCAGCAAAAGTTCTGCTGTGGCATAAAGCGAATCCCTAGCAGCCTGCCTCTCTTCAAAACTCATTAGAAAGAGCTGTGTTGTGTAGATCTCCGCAGCTTTAGATTTGTTCCTTAAAAATTTACTTGATAATCTCTCCCCAATAAAACTCTTTTTAACAGCCCCAGTGCCATCAGATAAAGTGCCTGAATGTTGTTGCATTAACTAGCTCTCTGTTGACATTTACAATGTACTGTGGATGAATTATTCCTCGCAAACGGTTGCCTTTACAAATACATAGAAGTTATTAAGTGCAGCATGTCCAAGCAAGTACCAGAATGAAAAATCACACAGAGTTGATAGATGTCTCTCATTTCTAGCGGTTGAGCTAGACTGTGAATCTGAGTATCTTGAAATTTTCCCTTATCGGTTCTTTCAAAATTACAGCGCTCCATATAAAAAAGAGCACGTTGAAGGAACTCTGGTTCAGCTGCTAGTTAGCCAAGTTCAGTTGGTGACTGAATTTATCGTTATATAATTCTGAAGGGGCAAGCCTTGCGTTCTGTAAGGAGGCATGGATTTCTCATCCAGAAGCTGTGGGTGATGTAGACCACAATGCATATGTAGAACCCAGCTCCTCCTAGGCTGTTTTATGTGCCATCTATATAAACTGTCAGTGTTCAGGCCAATGGATTATGCCTTTCTTCATAGAATTGTAGAGTTGGAAGGGGTCCCAGTGGTCATTTAGCCCAACCCGCTGCACTCCACAGACATGACAGGAAGCATGTCATGGTGCTATGTAACATTGAGTTGTGCCTTTTCCCCTGCCAAAAATCAGCAGCTTTCCCACCTTGGTGTTTTCCAGATGTTTTGGAGTATAACTCCATTATCCCTGCCATTGACAGTGCTGGCTGTGGCTGATGGGAGTTGCAGTCCAAAACATGTACAGAAAGTTGGACTAAATGTAAGTCTTGCATGGTTTCCCCACCAAAATGCAGACCTTTTTCTCTCTTCTTTTCTAGGTGGCAGCTGCAAACAAGAAACATTAAAGTGAATTGCAGTTCAGAAATAAAGTCCTTTATTTACTGATGTTGCGTGTGTTTTTCTGAAGGCTTCACTTCTCCCACCTTACTCCCTGCGCACCCTCCAGTCTTTTTTGTAGGATCTGAATCTTGACCACATAAACTGCCTACCATTTCATAACATAAACCACCATTTCAAACCTTTCTTCGAAACAATGAGGACTAAAATCTTCAGGACGAAAACGTCATGCCAGCTGCAAATATCCCCGCTTACATGGGCAGCTGCAGCTATATGTAAAAAATTTATATGCAAGTGTGGATATAATTACTGCCTTTTAAAAAAGCACTGCCTCCCTGAGAAATACTCTGTGCTCAAGCACAGTTCATTCAGATTAGGGATGCAGTCTTTAATTGCTAGATTAATAAACTAAAGCTCTTGCTGTTGTGGGTCAATTTTAATTGGTGAGAGCAAACTTTAATTCGTTAGAGCTGCTAGTAAGGGCACACTCTTTTATTTATTTTTTTAGCTATTTTGGTTCCAAGGTAGAAAAAATATTAAAAGATGGCCTTTCTGAAAGTTCTTATACATATCCTTCAATAGTGAGGTTTTGGTGATTTGAAAATAAAAATGTAATTGGTTAGAAAGCAGAAGATTCTGTAATCAGTTCACAACCCTCTGATTTGCGTCTTGTGTATTCCATATGGAAAACTTATGCTTGTTTGATGAAAACAGTTGCCAAATTTTATTACAAGTGGGTACCTTTGCCCTGCCTTTCCAGTGCAATTTTTTATTGGATTAAACCCCTCATCAGAAAATGAATTCTCTTTTGCCACTGTTCTTATACTCGCTGCTGACAACTCGCTTTTAGGTCTTGACTGACCGTTTGACATTCTGGTAGGTGTTGGAACCGAGATTTTAGCTTGTGATGCCCTTGCCCCAGACTTCCCTGATGGCAAACTGCTTAAATGTGAGAAATTTATGAGAGCTATAGGCAACACAAATATTCTGTGGTCTGGTGTTAATTTGGAGAATATGGCGGTTGGATATGAACTTGATTTGAAATAAAAAGTTAACTGGGAGAGTGGTGTATTTCTCTCTTTACCTCTGCTTCCTGGTCTTTATATTCCCGCTGCAATTCTGGGGTGGATAAGAAGAACCAGCTGGATCAGGCCAGTGGCCCATCTAGTTTGACATCTCTTTAACAGTTGCTTTTGGGAAATCAGCAAGCAGGATTCGAGCAGGAGCACTCCTGCAGTTTCCAGTAACTTGTTCAGAAGCGTTACTTTCTCCACTTAGAGACAGCATAACCATCATAGTTAGTACCCATTGATAGCTTCCATGAATTTGTCCAGCCCTCTCTTAAAGCCATCCAATTTGATGACCATCACTGCCTCCTGTGGGAGCACGTTCCGGAATTTAACTGTTGCGTAAATAAAGTACTTTTACCTGTTTCAACATTCCATCTTTATTTTTTTATGCAACCCTCAAATCTGTTCCTTTTAAAAAAAATAAAACAACACTTAGAGACTGCATGAGTTGTGGGTTAGCCCCAAGGGCTTTTTCCTCCCTGAAGTTTATGAAAGATTTAAAACATGGGAATTTGGAATAAAACTGCCACCTCAGCCTTAACTGTGACTTTGACGGTGGCGCTGAAGCCCAAGAGTGTTTCTCTGCAGCTTGATGCTAATGTACACTTCTGGAATGCCTCTCAGGAGCTCAGCACTTTACAAACTCAATTAAGAATTTGCGCCACTCCTGGGAAAATGGGGGGTATCTCAAGCTGCTGTGCAGTAGAGATGAGGACATTTGGCATAATCTGATAGTGTACACAAAACTTGCCTGTGTAAGCCATTGTATCTCGGTGAATCAACACACCAGGAAAACACAAACTTTAAATCTGTTTTTATTGCGCTGCCAACTCCCACCTCCAAATTGGAGCTGTATTTGCAGCACCTGCCTCACTGATGATGTTCAGATGATGCGTTACATTCTAAGGTTGGCATCCTGGGTGCTGTATGGAGGAATCATAGCCACTGCTAGTTCTGGAATTTACATTTTTGTACGTGTGTTTTTGCATGATATAGACATACACAAATCTAGTGGCATCCAGTGCAGGTTTCTTCCTAACATTTAAACCTTGTCTTCAAGAGACTTTTGATGAGAGCAGATAGACAAAACTGCTAGCTCAGTTGGTACAGCATGAGACTCAATCTCAGGGTTGTGAGTTTGAGCCCCACTCTGGAGGGACGTGGGTGGTGCTGTGGGTTAAACCACAGAGCCTAAGACTTGCTGATCAGAAGGTCGGCAGTTTGAATACGCATGACGGGGTGAGCTCCCGTTGCTCGGTCCCAGCTCCTGCCAACCTAGCAGTTCGAAAGCACGTCAAAGTGCAAGTAGATAAATAGGTACTGCTCTGACGGGAAGGTAAACAGCATTTCTGTGCGCTGCTCTGGTTCGCCAGAAGCGGCTTAGTCATGCTGGCCACATGACTCGGAAACTGTACACTGCCTCCCTTGGCCAATAAAGCGAGAGGAGCGTCGCAACCCCAGAGTCGGTCACGACTGGACCTAATGGTCAGGGGTCTCTTTACCTGCATTGCAGATTCCTGCGTTGCAAGGGGTTGGACTAGATGATCCTCGTGGTCCCTTCCAGCTCTAGAATTCTGTGATTCTACTTTGAGATTGCTGTACCAAAGGAGAGCAGACTTTGGCTCTGCCATTAGCCTGTTGACACAAATTCTACTGGATTGTGTGTGTTTGTGTGGTTAATCCATTGCTGAAATCCATTCTTCCAGTGTTGGAAGAAATAAGCCTCTGAATACCAGTTTTTGGGAAACTTGAGCGGGGAGAGTGCTCTTGTGCTCAGGTCCTGCTTTTGACCTTTCTATAGGCATCTGGACGGCCCCTGTGAAAACAGGATACTCGGCTAGATGGGCTGTTGGCCTGATCTAGCCTTCTTAGGTTCTTCTTAAATTTATTGTGACATAAACTCTCATAGAGCCTACTTCATTGAATGTTGCAGGTTGACAGGTGTATGAGTGTGTGTAAAACGCATGTGTGGGTATAGAGAAACTGTTGTGAAGTGTGGGGACAAAAGGTTGTCAAAGGCAAGTTCTTGAATTTCATGGTCTCTTGGTTCGGTTTAATTCCCTTCTACATTTCTGCCTGTCTATTCGAAATAATTCAAGTATCAGACAAAACGAGTGCTAGCCTACAAAAGCTCATGTGTTACAGGGCAATGCTATATGTTGGCTGAGAAATGAGCCCCGTTAGTTTATAGAATTGCAGTCTTAGTTTTAAAGGGCTGTGGGTTTGTCATCTTGAATAGGGGACATGTGCCGGAATTGCCAACTCTTCCACTGTCCTTGCTTCTCTGCCTTTCAAAAGGCTGTAATGCAGGAATGAAACGGGTGAAACCTATCCAGTCTTTACTGGGGCGAAAAGCTCCACAGAAGAGGCAGGGGCTTAGACACGCCTGATCAGCCCCACGGGGTGCTTACCGATTAATATGTGCCTAGAGGTAGCATGAGTGGAATAAGAAAGTGGCAGCGTAAGCTATAATTCTGCATAAATGCAAATTAAATAATAGATATCTAGGCTACCTTAATAGCCTCTAGAGTGCAAGAACCATATGCCACAGGGCTGATGTTAGATGTTGGTGGCATAGGCCTCTATTCCCGTCGGGCTGTTTTCCTGCTATACTGTTCTCCTTTCTGCACGTAATTCAGTCTGCTGCTGATTTTTCTTCTCATTTCTCTTCCAAGCCAGGCCACTGAGGTTTTCATATGGGCGGAGGGCAGTCTTGGGAAACGGCTGCTTTGGTCCCCCTTGGCAAAAAAAGGGCACACTATGTCAAAGGGGCAGAACAGCCTGTTCTCCCTTTGGCACCAGTGTAGCTTTTGCAGTAAAAAGCGTCTTGGAAATCCTGTCAGAGGAGGAGGAAGGAGGCGTTCTGGGGGTGTTAGGAGGAGTTTGTCATTTGTTGCTGTCAAGGACTGCCAAAGGTAGATGTTGATCCCTGACATAAGCTAATGAGTTGAGCTCCTGGGGAGCCAGAGTTTAGGCACCCCCTGGTTTAAAGGCGTCTCTCGTCAATGCAGGTTGGGATCCATGAAAAATTGGCTCTCAGTGGCCAGGACAAGACTTGCCTGTTAAACGCTGAGCGGGAATGTGTGGCGATGTTTGTGCAGGGGACTGAGCGGAAATCGTGTGGAACGGGTTTTTAATATGCTGCAGTCTCTCTCCAGCCGTCTTTTGAGAGGCCCTTCTGGAAATAATTAGAGCTGCTAAGAATTGTTAATTCAATATACGTAACAGCGGGGGCCTGATGGGCCTCCCCCACCCCACCTGTCGCTCCTTTGCCACCCATAAAGAGGCATTAAAATGGGGGAGATTTACAGCCTTCAGCGGAGAGGAGCGTTGCAAATTTTTAAATGGCGCCTTCGACAAGCGACAGGCAACGAAGTAATGCGTTTCTGATAGTGCTGCTGATCTGGAAGCGGGATTTGAAAGGGACGCAGCAGCTGTTGTTTACAGCTGCTCAGCTTGAGTGGAGGGGGCTGAGATTTATCACTTGGGGAAGCAAAATAGTTTGGAGGGGGCCTGATGCCTTCAGTCAGTCATTTTTGGCTGTTTCCTTTTAATGGCACCCTATAGCTCTGGGATGGGCCCTCGTTTGCCAGAGCAGAGCGCTCTTGCTCCCTGCCCAGCTGAAATCATTATTAAAGCTGGAGATAAGGGAGAGGAGGGAATATATCTTCATCAACAAGGCAGGGTTATGATTCATCCTAGAGTTGGAGCCAACATCAGCACACGGCCCGGCGTGATTGAGTAAACAACTCTGATGATGTTTCCAGCATCATTACAATTTCATTGGGATTAGTTTGGTTTAAATATCAGTGTACTGAGGATGGGGGCGCATTTCAAATGAGTGGATATTCATGCCGACAGGCACCCATTCAAAATCCAAAGCAGTTCCTTGGAATTTGCATCTTGAAGAGATTCTAACGTTTGCCTTTGTCGAAATTTGGGATGCCGCTACCGACAGGGGCGAACAGCACGTCCTCCTCAACTGAAGTAGGGCTTTCAAAATTGAATATCCCTCACCTCAGCCACAACGCTTGTTTTCTAAATTTGATTTTTTTCCTTGTGTGTTCAAAGCCAAAATTAGCAATTCTCTAACTTAAACATTTCAAATTTCAGATGTCGTTGACATTTAATTAAGAGCGAGTGTGACACATGTAGGGTTGGCAGAAGCTGAGCTCCGGAAGGGATGATGGATTTTGGAGAAGACTTTATCCTTGCGCTGGTGTGGGGCCTGGCATTATCCACAAGGTGGCACTCAAGTGAATGCATTTCAGGCTAATTTCCTAGGCAAGGGAGATGTTGGGATAGGGCCTTTTCTTTTCTCTTTTAAAGGGCAATAGATTTAAGGAGGGAAGCCTCACTGAGGGGTGTTTGGTAGCCTCCACCCAAACAGAGGAAAGCGTGTCATTCAGGAGCTTGAGGCTTAGCTGAGGCAAAAGAAGTCTCCAGAGCATTGCTGGAGGCTCTGCTGAGGGAAAAGGTGCGAGATGTTGTAGCTGAAGGCCTTTCTGCTCCCATTCTAAGACACCACCTGGTAAAAGGACAGTGAAATTTTGACATTTGAAGCGCCATTAGGCCTAGCTATGGGGAAAGGCCTGAGTGGGACACTGAGGAGTCCTCAGTGGCTGAGTGAGGGAAATGTCTAGGGCGCCAAGGTCCACTGCTGGGAGAGGGAAAGCTGTACAATAATTATATTTAAATTGACCAGAGGTTAATTTGCCTTGGCCAAATTGTGTACAGTTGGTTTATAACCAGATGCGATGTGCGCAGCTCTGCATTTTTGGACCAGGTCAATATGAACTGAAATGGTCCACACAAAATATATAACCAATATTGTATCTCTGGGAGTGTCATGGTCACAACGAAAAGGTACAACATTTGTGGTGGTGGTCTGGAGCTGGTAGGGAGGCCAGTTTTCAAGCCAGCCCCTCCTCCTCTGTCTTTAACAGTGATTTGATCTGCAGAAATTAACAGGATGCGTTTGCTCTCACACCATAAAAAGGGGCCACCTGTTGATTTCTGCAGAACAAGATTTGGATTTGATGTATTTAGAGAAGTTGCATGCCACACTTCTTAAAGTGGCTGTTAAAGGCGGAAGAGCAGACCTGGTTGGGTTTTTTCCTAATCCTTTGGCAACCCTACACCATTCAGAGGTGAGGTGAGGCAATGGCAGAAATTTCCATGCCTCCAGAAGAGGATTGTTGTTTGATTTAGCTGTATAGGTTGCCAGAGCAATTATTCTATAGATCCAGAGCTGATGTTGGGTTAGACATTTCAGGGGCTTTTGGAGGGGGGTGTCCTGGTGCAATTGTTAAAAAGTTACTGCTGAAAGGGTTGCTCAGGACCAGATAGTTCCCTATCTCCCCCCCGCCCCAATCTATCTATCTCTGTCTCTATCTATGTCTATTTGCACTCCCTTGCAATTTGGGGGAATTGCATATGAACCATGACCACAGTCCCATTATTCCATGCAGGAAGTCATCGCTTTTAAATTGTTAGTGTGTGCTCTTTCCTTTCCTGTTTGTTTAATGATTCTCATTGAAAGTACTGTAGTAAGATTTGTCAATATATGTGATTTTTCTTGCTTTCAACCCCTCCCGCACTGCTGCCTTAAACATTCCCTGGGGTCTGAGGAAAATGTCAGGTCAGTTTTTAAAAGTATTTTCCCCCCAGTTCTGCTGGCTAGGCATAAAGGCTTGAAACCCCAAATACAACTTACCTTAAAAGTCTCAGTAACCAGGATTCCCACACATGTGTGTTTTTATATGCAAAAACACACACATGCCAGCCTCCCAGACACTTTTTCTCCAAGCTTAATTTTACACACAAAAATGTTCCCCCTGCCATTTGAAACTGTCCTCCTTTAAGCACTTGCACAAATTTTAAAGACTGAAGTTAACATTCTAGTAAGCTCTAGTATTCATAGTTGGGGATGGGAGCAATCCATTGGCTGCTTTTTTATACCTTTAAAAGCCTGGACATTTTTACTGAGCTCTAATCTCAAAATGTAAGATTTCTAATATCGTGTTAACAAATTGGCACACAGAGCATTGGAACAGATTGGGGTGCATGAACAATTTCTTATCTTCTTTAAGCGGAAATCCATAAGGAAAGCTTTCTTTCTGTTAACAGCTGCACATAATTAAAAAAAATATGCATATCATTTATTTTGAGGGCTACAAATGTGTACTTATAAACACTTAGAAACATTTCCAGCCAGTTGCTTTTAGTGAGAGGATGACGATGCAAGGCTTAGCACTTACGTTGGTCTCTTGTCAGTTGATCCAGACAAGAATAAGAGCCCTGCTGAATCATACCAAGCCTTTATTTAATCCAGTTTCCTGTTCTCCACAGTGACCACACAGAAGCCCCCAGGAAATCCACAAGTGAGGCAAACAAAAATGTTGCTCATTTCTGTCATCCAGTGTTCAGCTGTACACTGTCTGTGATGGGTGGGCAGGAGTCGTGTTTGGTGTCCATTGGGAATAGTGGAGTGTAATGCAGGAGGCCAACAGTAGGTGGAGCTAAAGCCAATTTGCTCTTTCTTCCTCCTTTCTGAGCTTTGCTAAGGCAACATTGAAACTCATCAGGAGGAAATTGACAACCAGTGCCGCCCCCTGGAGAGGTTGTAAGTAAGGAGGTAAGCTGGTTGAGGACAGATTGGAGTTGCTGGGGTGGTGGTCCATCTGCTCTCAGAACTAGCCTCCACTGATGGGCAAACAGTTTTTCCCCTGTTGAAGGCAACGTTCTCTTGGGGATAATCTGTCAGGGGACACGTATTGGCTATGGACTTGGGTGGGGCCAGAGCACAAGATGTATGCGGTTATCCCCCTTCCCTTCTACTTTCTCACTCCCATTCTCTTTCTGCTAACCCTTCCTCCTGTTTATTCCCTCCTTGCTACCTGCATAAAATTAGGTCAAGGGCTGCATGAAATGGAGCTGAGGGCCACAGTTTGCTTATCTGTGCTGTTCATGGATGTTCCATTTACCTATTCTTGTTAGCCTGTATATCTAATCCCTGTTCCAAATTATCTAAACTAATGATCCCCACAGCATCTTGTGGCATTAAGCCAGTGGGTTAAATCCAGAGGCATTTATGCGTGTTTGCTGCCGAGTTAGTTTTTACAGTATTGGGATACGATTAACGGTACTGTTCTGAAGGCTTCTGGCTGGTATGTGAACATTTGCCACAATTGCAAATCTATCAGTTGGAGAGAGCCACATGGCCTCTGGATGCCATTGCTGGCCTCCTGCCCCATGGTGCAGGGTTCAGTTCTATACACACTGCCACAAATGCTCACAAAACATTCCATCAGGGCAGCTGAATGCATTTGGTTGGCCCTGGGATGGGATCCAGCATGTGTAGCATTTTCAGCTTGTGCCTTATGATTGTGTGAATTGGTGCTTAAATGACACTGATGCTAGGCATGGGAGCAGGCGAGTATTTTGATCTGAAATGCTGGAAAGGAGGGAAACTGTTGCTGTTGTTGGAGAAGTAAGGAGAGTATGAATGCTATTAAGTGGAAATTGCTATTGAAGTTACACCCACACCATTTAGAACACTGATACCACAGTCATGATTTCCCTCAAAGAATCTTGGAAGCAATACTTTGTTAAACATTCTAGAAGTTACAGCTCTGTGACTGACAAACTACAATTCCCAGGATTTTGGGGTGGGGTGGGGGGAATGACTGTTAAATGTCTGGTGTAGGTGCAGCCTAAGTTGGTACCACTCCTTTGTTTACGCACTTACTTTTCAGAGTTAGGTTGTAAGCTTTTTAGAACAGGAGACTTTGTTTTTTACTCTGCAAAGCACCGTGTACGTTGGTGTACTTTATTATTATTCCTCCTAAGAGCAAATTTGGGTGCTGAGTGCCACCAGGATTGTAGCCAAAATGTGCCACTGGGAGACAAGGAAGCATCAGCATGCTTGGAACCACAGGGTATGTAGAAATAGAAAAACATCTTCTGTGGTTCAAGTGAAAGGAGTATTGAAGGAAACTATGACTGTGTAAATTTTCCTGCCTTAAAATACAGCTAGGTCATTTTTGTTCTCAATTTAGACCAAAGCTGATTTAGAGGAAAACACATTAAAATGCAGTACTGTATTTCATAAGAAATGGCAGGATAGAGAAAAGATAAATATGGCTAGCGTTGTGTTTACACAGCTTCCCGAACCAGCAGTTGGAGCACTCTGGATGCAAAGTGAACAAGAGAGTGGATACAGCTTTAGGTGGGAAGAGGATGCGTGTTAAGGGGTATGAGTACAAATTGTCACAGATTTTTTTTTTAAAAAAATACATCTTAAAGTGCGAGAAGGGAAGTCTTTGCATGCTTGGGGAATGTCAAGTTTGTGTGTGGGGGGGGGGGGGGAGAAACCTGAGGTGTAGGCAGGTTCCCATGAGAGAATAACAGCAAGAACCTTTACTGAACTACATAACTGGGAAACAGGGGCAAAGCAACTGCTTATATACAGTGGTACTTCAGGTTAAGTACTTAAATTGTTCGGGAGGTCCGTTCTTAACCTGAAACTTTTCTTAACCTGAAGCACCACTTTAGCTAATGGGGCTCCTGCTGCCACCGTGCTGCCGGAGCACGATTTTTGTTCTCACCCTGAACCAAAGTTCTTAACCCGAGGTAATATTTCTGGGTCAGCGGAGTCTGTAACATGAAGCGTATGTAACCTGAAGCATATGTAACCCGAGGTACCACTGTACATTCCTGAAAGCCTGGGCCACTCCCACTCCCAATGTGATTGGCTGTCTAAACTTCCAAGCTGCGAATCACGACTTGGAGTTTAAGGGCCAATTGCAGAGCCCTAAATCCTGAATCTGGAAAAGACCCTGATGTTGGGAAAGATGGAGGGCACAAGGAGAAGGGGACGACAGAGGATGAGATGGTTGGACAGTGTTCTCGAAGCTACAAACATGAGCCTGACCAAACTGCGGGAGGCAGTAGAAGACAGGAGTGCCTGGCGTGCTCTGGTCCATGGGGTCACGAAGAGTCGGACACGACTAAACAACTAAACAACAACAAAATCCTGAATGTTCTGTGACTGGATATCATGTAGCGAATCAGAACACACGAGCTCAGAATCCTTAGTCCAGACTCAAGCTCAGGCAAACACAGACTGCTGAATACATAACAGAACCTATGAAGGCAACTCTTAACAGAAAACAGCCCAAAGAGGACCAGTACTCTCAAAGAGTATGCTCAGTACTCTCAGAGTGGACGGAGACAGTTGGAGAAAGGGATGTGGAACGCCTTGCTTTATGAGAATGGCTGTCTGGAACCCTGAACAGGAGCACTCATTTCAGGAGAGAGGACGCACCGCCTGCAACATTTTCTTGCTGGCCCCACTTAGAGATGTAAATGGTGAGCAATGCAGTTCTGAGGGCCCCCCTGCACCCTGAGTTTACTTGGCTCTGGAGCTGTTTAACATGCTGCGCAAAGAGACTTCCGGGTTGGCGCCATCGCCGAATGGCGGACTCCCTCCGAGCTCCGGAGGGAGCCTGCTCGGCAGGGGCTGGGTTCTACCGCGCCGGCGACGCAGGGACCCTCAAAAACCATGGGCGCTGAAACCCATGGGCATGGTGACTCGGCGGGCACCGTTTGCGCCCCCCGACCCGCGAAGGAGCCTTTTTAAAGGCTACGGAGCGGGTGACGGGGGGGTACTATGAGTCCTCCGCTTCCCCTGCCGAGCGAAGCCGCATGCCATTCGACGGAGAGTGCTGACTTCTTCCATTGAAAATTTGGACTTAAAAGAATAACCCGTGAGTAATTGGAACTTGGATTAAAAAGGGGAATTTTTTTTTTTTAAATTCGGAGCGAGTGGGGGAGGTGCAAAAAGGAAGTCAGCCTCCCCCCTGTTGTAGAGGAGTTAAAGCAAAGGATTTGACAACTAAGATCGAGTGCAACCTTATTTTGATAAAGTCATTAATTTCGCGATGGAAAATTACAAGACTGGGCTGGAGGAGAAAAGTGGAATGTGAATTAAAATGCAACCCCCCCCCCGGAAACCCCGGGAGCGATCCGTGAGAGCGCCGGGAGAGGAGAAATAGAGATTTTGACAGCTGTCAAAGGAGCTGTCAAAGCGGAAGAACAAAAAGAGAACTTTGTTACGAGGACTTTGCTGGTTACATTTGCTACAAATTGGATATAAATTGTTTAAAACAAGGAATAATAAGTTACTTTGACTGTTGGGTGTGATCTGGAAGGAAACTGAGTTACTATAATCCCTCTAGAGGAGCTGTGGGACACTACAAGTATTGCTGGCATGGAATTTGAATAGGACTTTTTATCTCCTGGGAAACTGCAGAAATGGAACACTATTTTGTCTACAGAGGTCTATACACTAAAGGAGATGTCAGGGAACTGCCATCGGAGAGACAGGTGGTGGACAGGCTCCAGGAGAATAGGAGAGAATCTGCAGCAGAAGAGGGAACCAGCAGGGGGAGTGCAGGAGTCACAGCGGAGGGGAGGCTCTGGGATGCTTCCAGTGAGAGTAGTGGAGAGGTAACGGGACCCCCGTTGGGAACGCCCACCCTTCGCCGGAAACTGTCACGCAGAGAGTCACGAAAGCGCATGTCTGTCAAACAGCTTTTATGTTGGCGTAGATTCCGTAGACGCCCACTGTCAGATTCTACCAGCGACTGACGGAGTCATGCTTTGGGGGCTCCATTAGTGCATCGGTTTGGATGACCAGCCAAACCCCAGAGGGATCAAGCTTTTACGCACAAGCAGCTCATTATCCCATCACAGCAATCTGACAGTCTTTGAAAGCAGCTTGTGCAAGCAGAAGGCATCATGAGCGAACCAGCCGGAACCGGGGGAGCAGGAGCCGGGGCAGATCCAAGCCTGGAACAAAGGTACAGGGCGTTGGAGGTCCAGCTGGCACTGCAAACGGCGAGGCTCGAGGAGAGGAGGGCTCAAGATGCAGATAAGGGGAAGACCACCCCACTTGCCAGACGGGTGCCTGGACTGGTGCAGAAATTTGGGGGGGATCCCCGGAACTATCAAGCCTTTAGGACAGAGATGCAATATGCTCTCAATCTGCTGTTTGATGACTTCCCCGACGAGACCTCTAGAGTGGCGTACGTGATTGGCCATCTAGAGGGAGGGGCGAGGGACTGGGTTCGGCCCCTGATGGCAGCCAATAATGAAATCTTAAAGGACACAATGAAGTTTTTCCGCGCCATGGACTTGATGTTTTCCAGCGAGATCGAGCAGGGAGTGGTGCGCAGGCAGTTAATGGCGTGTAAACAGGGGAGCCGATCTGTACGTGAGTACTGGACTGAGTTCACCATGCTGATTCATAGACTTGGGTGGGACCTTGCTAGTGAACCTATTCAAATGCTGTTTGAAGAAGGTCTCTCTCCGGCAGTGAAAGATGAACTTTCCCGGGCGCCTAGGGCGGAGTCTATGGATCAGCTGACTAAATCAGCGCTGTCCATTGGGGCACGCCAGGAAGCTAGAGCTATGGAAAAGCGGGAAGGAAAGGGGGAACGTTGGAAGGACTTCTGCATTCCAGAGATTCCGGAGCAGCCTTTCCCGCCAGCAGAGCCGATGGAACTTGGAACAGCGCGCGCGCGCGCAGTTTCAAACACCAGTGAAGGGCGGAAGAAGGAGGGAAAGAGCGGCAAGAGATGCTATCTCTGCCAACAGCCAGGTCACTTTGCCAGAGTCTGTCCGCAAAGGAAGGAATGGCAAGGGATGGCGGGAACTGTTGGGGGGAAGGAGGAAGAAGAAATCACGGAGCAAGTAAAAGCCAACGCCTGGTTGCCAACATCAGGGCACAGCAGCCAGGCCAGGGAGTAATGAATGTGCCCACGCCGGAACCTCCAAGACCAGCGCTTGTGATAGAGGTGTTGCTGGAACTGGCAAACGGACACCCACTGAAGATAAAGGCGCTATTGGATTCAGGTAGCTCATGTAATTTCATGAGCAAAGAGTTTGCAGCTGCACACCAGATACAGACTATCCCATTGAGTAAGCCTTTGCAGGTTACCACGATTGATGGGAGGGAGCTGTTGGGAGGAGAAGTGAGCCAACAGACTGTACCAATGATAATGAGGGTGGCACGACACACCGAACTGATAGCGTTTAACGTAGCCACCTTGGGAGGAGCTCCTATTATCTTGGGTATGAGCTGGCTGGCGCTACACGATCCGCTAGTAGGCTGGCATCAGAGAGTGGTTTCCTTTGGATCAGCACATTGCCTAGAACACTGCAAGGAGGGAGAGGCTCAGGCAGGCGCCAGGGCCACTCTAGCAGGGATGGAAATGATGGACAAGGGGAGGGTGCCACCACAATACGCTGACTTGATTGACGTATTCAGCGAAAAAGAAGCAGATAAGCTGCCCCCGCACAGACCCTTTGATTGTCAAATTACCTTACTCCCAGGAGCACAATTGCCAGTGGGCAAGCTGTATGCAATGTCAGACAGTGAGATGCAGGAGTTAAGGGAGTTCATTGACAAGAATCTCAAGCGAGGTTTCATCAGAGAGTCACGAGCGGTGGGGGGCAGCCCAGTGTTCTTTGTGGACAAAAAAAACACGGGCAAGCCCAGGCTTGTATGTGATTTCAGGGCCCTAAATGCAGTGTCAGAACCAGTGACTTTCCCTATGCCCAGAATTGATGACATTCTAACACGGGTGAGAAAAGGGAAAATTTTTACCAAGCTGGACCTTAGGGGGGCATATAACTTGATACGTGTGAGAAAGGGGGATGAGTGGAAGACCACTATGTTCACCCCCTTGGGGGCCTTTGAGTACTTGGTTATGCCTTTCGGATTACAAGCGGGCTCCGCCTGTTTTCAATCATTCATGAATCACGTCCTGGGGCCACTGCTCTACAAGAACTGCGTAGCGTTCTTAGATGACGTCCTGGTGTACTCAGACAACGAGGAGCAGCATGTGCGAGATGTAAGAGAGGTACTGAGCAAGCTGCGAGAAAACCGGCTGTGGGTGAAACTGGAGAAGTGTCAGTTTCATACCAAGGAGGTGGAATTCCTGGGGTACTGGTTGTCTGACAAGGGATTGGCCATGGATCCCAGCAAGGTTCAAGCGGTACTGGAATGGAAAACACCAAAGACCAAGAAGGACGTGCAAAGGTTCCTGGGCTTCGGAAACTTCTATAGGAAGTTCATCAAAAACTTTGCCCATTTAACAGCGCCCATCACGGATTGTCTTAGTAGCAAAAAGAAATTTGTTTGGACGGGAGAAGCGCAGAGGGCGTTCGAACGCTTAAAGCAGGCGTTTGCGTCGGAAGAGCAACTTTTGCACGTGGATCTACAACAACCAATGAGAGTGGAGACTGACGCGTCAGACCGAGCGGTGGGGGCCGTTCTTCTCCAGCCGGGAAAAGATACGTCTGAATGGAGACCGTGTGCATTCTTCTCGCGGAAGTTGAACAAATCCGAGAGGAACTACACAGTGTACGACCGAGAACTGCTCGCCATTCATGAAGCATTCCGGAAATGGCGGCACTTACTGATTGGGGCGCAGCACAAGGTTCAAGTCCGAACTGACCACAAAAATCTGGAATACTGGAGAACAGCCCGAGTGCTGAACCAGAGACAAGTGAGATGGGCCCAGGAGTTCTCCAAATTCCACTTTGAGATTCGTTACGTACCCGGCTCCGAGAACGTGAGGGCGGACGCTCTTTCCAGGAAACCTGAGTACTTAGAGGGGGAGGGAGCGCCTGAGGCAAGGCATGTAATCCCTGAAGACCGCTGGGTGTGTGGGGCGGCATTGGTGGGGCAGAGGGAACTGATAGAGGGTACAGAGAACGATGAATACGCCCAAGAGAAACTCAGAGAGCTCCGGAGGACAGAGGAGAACACAGGGGGGTTCGAAGAAAAGAACGGGGCGTTGTATTACAAAGGGGCACTGTACATACCCGACGGGGAACTGAGGGGCAGAGTACTCAAGCAGTTGCATGACAGCCCCACAGCGGGACATTTTGGACAGCACAAAACCATGTGGTTGGTTACCAGGGAGTTTTGGTGGCCCAAGGTGAGGGAGGACGTACGGGAATATGTCAGGGGTTGCGACAGGTGCCAGCGAGCGAAAGGAGAGAGGGTGGCGCCAGCGGGGCTATTACAACCCTTACCCACGCCCGAAAGGCCATGGGAGGCAGTATCCATAGATTTTATGACGGACCTTCCAAAATCCAAAGGCAAAACAGCTGTCATGGTGGTGGTAGATCAATTAACCAAGATGTGTCATTTTATAGCCTGTTCACATGCAGTCACAGCGGAGGAAACCGCCAAGTTGTTTGTAGAACATATTTTTAAGTTGCATGGCGCCCCCTTGAGGGTTTTGAGCGACAGAGGGAAACAATTTACTTCCAGGTTCTGGAGGAAACTTATGAGCTTACTGCACGTAGAACTCAATTTCTCAACTGCCCGGCACCCAGAAACCAATGGGCAAGCGGAAAGGGCAAATGGGGTTTTACAACAATACCTGAGGTGTTATGTAAAAGACAGAGAAAATGATTGGGTGGATAAGTTACCTCTAGCAGAATTTGCCTACAACAACGCGGAGAACGTGTCCACAGGGATGAGTCCCTTCCTGGCAAATTATGGGTGTCACCCCCGGGCATTCCCAGGAGAGGGAGGGGAGAGGTGGAGCGTGCCGGCGGCGGAATATTTTTTTGAAGAGATGGAGGCGATCCACCGTCAGCTTCAACTTAACTTAGAGAAAGCCAAGGAAGAATATAAGAAGCAAGCAGACAGAAATAGGAGGGAGGGTGAAACTATAAGGGTGGGGGACCGGGTGTGGTTGTCCACCCAAGGGCTACCGTTCAAGGGCGGGAGTAAGAAATTGAGGCCCAAAAGATTGGGACCCTTTGAGGTCACACAGCAGGTCAACCCAGTGGCATTCAAACTCAGGCTGCCCAGTCACATGAAATTACACCCAGTATTTCACAGGTCATTACTGTCGCCGTACCGAGAGGGACGTGAGTGGGGGGAGCGTGAGAGAGAGGCCACCCAAACGCCCGTGATAGAAGAGAGAGAGCGCGACATGAACGTGGCAGGAATCATTGATTCCAGGTGGAAGGGGAATCAGGTGGAATATCTGGTAGAATGGGAGGGGGAAGCAGAGTCGGAAAACACTTGGGTACCAGCAGAGGTAGTCAATGACGAGGTTTTAATAGAAACATTTCATCAGCGTTTCCCTAGAAAACCGCAACCCGTGGCTCGATTTAGAAGGTAACACTTTGGGACCACCGATGAGGAAGGGGAGTTTGAAGGGTTCCCAGAGTCAGGGGTGGGTGAAGAAGCCGACTCCGACGAAGAAGAGGAAGACGGGGAGAGAGACGGTACGCCGTGGCTGGAAGTGTTAGAATCCTCGGACGACGAGGAGAGTTCCTTCAGGGGCTTTCTGCCCTCACCGCCAGTGGGAGAGGAGGCGGGAGGGGGTGAAGGGGGCCCTGGGGGGGAGGTGGATGTCAGGGAACTGCCATCGGAGAGACAGGTGGTGGACAGGCTCCAGGAGAATAGGAGAGAATCTGCAGCAGAAGAGGGAACCAGCAGGGGGAGTGCAGGAGTCACAGCGGAGGGGAGGCTCTGGGATGCTTCCAGTGAGAGTAGTGGAGAGGTAACGGGACCCCCGTTGGGAACGCCCACCCTTCGCCGGAAACTGTCACGCAGAGAGTCACGAAAGCGCATGTCTGTCAAACAGCTTTTATGTTGGCGTAGATTCCGTAGACGCCCACTGTCAGATTCTACCAGCGACTGACGGAGTCATGCTTTGGGGGCTCCGTTAGTGCATCGGTTTGGATGACCAGCCAAACCCCAGAGGGATCAAGCTTTTACGCACAAGCAGCTCATTATCCCATCACAGGAGACAATAGATTTATCTATTGAAGAATGGAAGGGACTTGACGTAATGTTGTGTTCCTGAATAACAAAGCCTCTGCAGAGGAATTAGAAGCTTTTGGAATTAGAACATTTGTGCAGGAGAGCAGGGAAAAAAAAGGAGGAGAGAGATCAACAAGAACAACTAGAATAACAAGAACTGGACAAAGTTGGAAGTGGGAACATTTGGGACATCCAGATTTGAAAGGTCTAAAGAAATAAAATTGGAGTTTTTACTCTTAAATACAAAGATCTGGATGGAAAAAATGGACCTTTTTGAGACAGACTCCTTCCAAGATTGGACATTCGAAACTAAAGATGACCAAAAGACGGCAAAGACTATTAAAAAGACGGCAAAGCGGACTGGTGAAGGACTATGGCTTAGATGTGGGAGCTCCAGGATGACAGTAGACATTGATGGACATTGGGAACGCAACCGGGAAAGGGGGGAAGGAAATTTGGAATCCAAAGGGTGTTAAATTACATTTTATTCTTTTTTCTATTTTTTTATTCTAATCTGTATTGCATACTAAAGAGGGGAACTCGTAGAAGGGAACAGGTCGATTTTAGGGGATGGGAAAATATTTTTAAATTGGGTCAATGATAATAATTTTAAAACTTGGGGTAAGAATTTGTTGAATTTATTTGAAAGAATTGGAATACAAGAGGGGGAGGGAGGGGAAGTCCTGGAAGGATGCCAATGAAAATAAGGTTTTAAATTTGGATGTTTTTCTTTTTCTGTTATATTTGAAAATCTTTAATAAATATTATTAAAAAAAACAACAACATGCTGCTCAAAGAAGGCAGTTGCAGGTATGAAAGTTTCTGAAAGATTTGCCACCAGCATTGCAAGGTGTCTGAAACAACAGACTGCATTTTTTCTTCCCCTTTGCTTGTGTGACCACTGTACACCACAACTTGTGCTTTCAGCCTCATACCCTTGGTATCTGTGTGGGCTTGCTGATTGGGTGCTTGAATTCTCCCTTCCATTCAGTTTGATTGGCTGTTTTGCATCTCCTGTTGCGGCTGGCTGATTGGCTGTTTTTACATTCGCCCCCTGTTGTGGAGACTGATTGGCTGCTGCAGCCCCTGCGGTGTGCTGATTGGCGTAGGAGGGAGGCTTACATACATGGCAGGGTGTGTATATGAGAAAATATGGCTTGTATTTTCTCTCTCTGACACAAAAACACATATAACTAATTAATTTCCCCCCACACTTTTGGCTCACATCTTATCTAAATTGTTTTGGTAGCCACATGCTCAAAATCACTTCATGCAAATCATCACAAAGCACGTTTAAACAGCTTGTTTTGTTCGTACAACTAGGGTGGTTAAAGAGTGGTAAAATAATTACCAAGCCCTCCTACACACCCCTTCAATTCATGCTTGAATACTAGTCTTCATTAATAGATAGATAGATAGATAGATTCTTTATTGTCATTACACAAGTGCAACATTGCACAGTGCAACGAAATTGGATGCCATCCCTTAAAAAAACAACAAAAACAAAACAGCAACAACAACCAAACAAACCACATTCCAGCCACACCCACACCCACACCCATCAAACTTCCAGGTCACACTATCGAGTTACAGCATTCAAAAAGGCCACAGCTCTTGGATAGAAACTATTTTTCAGTCTATTTGTCCTTGACTTGAAGTTTCTATATCTCCTGCCAGAAGGCAGTAGTGCAAACAGACTGTATCCCGGGTGAGATGAATCCTGCAGGATGTTGTTTGCTTTCCTAAGACAACGGGAACCGTACAGTTCTTCCAAAGATGGGAGAGGATGACCAATAATCCTTTGGGCTGTGGTTATGACCTTCTGGAGCACCTTCTTCTCCCTAGCTGTACAACTGGAGAACCAAGCACAAATACTTGCTTTTGAGCATGGAACTATTCTAGTCAAAATCCTTTGGCGCCAGAGTCTGAGCATATGAAGGTGGCGCCTGAAAAACTGCGTGTTCAGGAGGAAGTAATGGGAGACTTGGAGACGGTCACCTTTTCCTGAAGCAGTAGCCAAAAGGAGGATGGTCTGGTATTAACAATAGCCAGCATCCTACCTGTATTATAACTCCTCTCATTGCTATGATTCCCTAGGCCCTGTACAGGTCAAAACACTGCCAAGCTTTCAGCATTGGGACAACTATATCTCTTTAATAGATACGTCAAAAATAAATTTCTGTTTATCATGCCAGTGGGCCACAGGGAGTTGAAAAGTTGCATTTGTCAAAATACCGCCGTGTCCACAGCTGTTAAAGATACAGCATTCCTAACGTTGAAAGTTTGACCCACATTGCTATATTGTGATCCCTTTTGCTCTCAGTAGCACTATCCAACACACAGTGATGAAGCGGGGCTGCTCATTTTATGTCTCTGCGGCAGCTCATCCATCAATGGGCCTCCAGGAAAGCAAAGCATGACCTCTGCCACAGCTGTCAATGACAGCCTGTAGAACAGTTGGTGAGGTTCTTTCACAGGTGGAAATCCCCCTGGTGACGTATCTGAGGTTTCCCCTGCCTCTGGACCTTGGCAGCCAAGATCTCACTTTGACCTTCTGCACATCTTGAGTGCATGGTATTACCAGCCTCCTGTGCTGCCCTATGTGAGATTTAAGACTCCCATTTGCAATTATATGCCTTGGACATACGCTCAATGCAGGGAATGAACTTGCTTTGCTATTATAATGATTTTTTAAATAGGCTTTCATATTGAGAAACCGCCGCTTATGCACCAGGAAACATGGTCCCTGATGTGCTCTGCATACAGCTGTGATGGTTCAGGCAAGAGGCAGGCATCAATACATTAGGTACCACAGCTGTTAGTGACTATGTGCCTCTACACGCACACGCAGACACACGTCTCACTTTATTTATTTATATTTTCGTGTGGGAAACAAACATCCACAATCCTTGCCTAGGAACAGAGGTGGCCTGTTAACGTCTCTCCTTCCTTGAAAATGAAAGGGAAGGCTAACATATCATTTTACTAATCAGTTTACTTGTCTCATTTTTGCTGAGAGCCTTTTAGTAATAATCTTCATTAATCTAATAGGTCATATATCATCTCACAGATTTTGGACGTTCTGCTGCACTAATGGAAAAAAAAAGAAAATCAGGCACTTTCTGTAGGTGGCTGAGATCAAGATGGGTGGAGCAGTGGCATGCCTCAAAAGCCATAAAATCAAAGTTAGCTGAATAAATTGGAAAGCGGCTTTCGTGTATTGTGGGGTGGGGAGAGAAGCTGCCACAAGCAGGAAAGTAAAAAATTGAGTTTTACAAAGATTAAAGGGACAGGGAGAGGGAGCCTGGTGGTCTGGCTGCTATTTTTCAGTGCATGGCCAGGCTTTGCTGGAAGAGCTGCTTCCCTTACAAAAACTGGGACACACTTGCAAACACCCCCTGCACCAGTGGCTATTACCTAAGAGGCCTCACTTGCCTTTGTCCTCATTGCACACTGAATCTCCAGCTTTGCTAATATTAAAATGGCCATGTTCCTCTTTGCTACTACCCTTTACCTACCATGAGCAACCTGTGTGTTTTTGCTTATGGCTGGAGAAGAGGCTGATCTGGGTAGCTGTCTGTTGAGCTTTATATTTTCAAAAATAGGGGAATCTGCCATTGTGTGTTGCCTTCATTCCAGCATCCCTAGCTGTGACTTGAAACATGCACAGCATCTTGGAGAGCATAATCTAGGTAATTAAGTCCTGCTACCATTTCCTACATTCTTTCTGAAGGCTGAGAACAATGTATGTGTTGCGGCTTTAGCGTCAAGCCAGTTCCTTCTCTCTCTTACCCCCCCTCCTTGTTTAACATCCAGCATGATGAAGGGTCCTGGAAAACTCAAAACCTTCATCTCTGTTTTGTGACTTTTGCTCGGTCCTAATGAAGGAACGGCCCCACAGTGGTTTTTGCTGGGTTTCTTATGGGCCAACAGTGTTACCTTTGTGTCCTTCCCTCCTGCCTTCTTCCCTCCCCAATCCGATGTATGCTTTATCTGAATTGCTGTGCTGTAGATTGTTTGTAGAATGCTGTTTTTTAGTTTTGTAACTAATTGTATTGCCTTGGTTGTATTTTATGGGTTTAATTGTTTATGTCAGCTGCCTTGGTAGTGCTTTGCCCTGAAGGCCAGCAGATCAATCTGGAAACAGAATAAATAAGAAAGAGTGAGGGTTACAAAAAAGGCAAAGCCAACAGGTAACAAAAAGATTCATTATCAAGCTGATTTCCAAATTCCCCAATGCATTATAAAACGTTTGTGTACTTTCTTAGATTCATCGTTGAGGATTTCCCCCAAGAAAACAACATTCAGATTGATTTTCATCTTCTGTAGCCAGAACAGGGAACCTGCGGCCCTCCAGCTGTTGCTGGACTACATCTCCTGTCATCCCTGATCATTGGCTGCTCTTGCTGGGGCTAATGGGAGCTGGAGTCCAACAGCCTCTGGAGGACTAGAGCTTCTTCATCTAGTATAAATATGGCATTCCATTCCTGCTTGTTTCGCCAGCTATTAAGAAAGAGAAAGAGGTGGGGTGTCAAGGGAGAGGCTGCTCTCCCCAAGCTTTATTCCAGGGGAAACTGGACAGTATGCCATTCACATTCCCTATTTTCCCCAAACTACAACCCAGAGTGACCCAGTGAAGCTGAATACCAGACAAAAGAAAATACTTCTTTGCAAATGCCCATTTCAGTGACACTAGTTTTAACCTGGAAAGCCCTTATGGTTCAGGTCCATATCTTCAGAAACCTACTTGGACCGTTGGATTATCTTCTGAGGCCCTTCTCTGGGTCCTCTACTGAGGGCGGCTCAGAAGGTGGAGGGAGAGGACTTTTTTGATTGTGTCTCTCCATCTGTGAAATAGTCTTGTCTACCTGCTGCCTTCTTTGACATCTTTTCAGTGCCAGGTAAAGACTCTCACCCCACCCCGGTCTTTGATGGACTGAGCTGGTTTTGTTCTGCCAAAGCTTCCTGTGGCTGCTATGGAGGTTATTCCTCTGTGTGTGCATGTGGATTGTAGGCGTTCATATTGGTTATATATTTATGTTTATGTTCTGAAATGTAAGTCGCTTGGAGACCTTGGTAGCAAGTGACTAATAAAATGAATAAGTAATAATATTACTTATTATTAGAATTTGACACCACAAGGTATGACAGCCACCAACTTAGATGGCTCTGAAAGGGGATGACACTTTCATGGAGGGCAAGGTGATCCTCTGTCATGGATGCTTTAGCTGAGATTCCTGCATTGCAGGGGGTTGGATTAGATGACCCTTGGGTCCCTTCTAACTCTATGATTCTTAGACTATAAATGGCTACTAGTCATGGTGCCTGTATTTTACCTCCAGGGTCAGAGGCACAATGCCCATTAATATTAGTCACTGGGGAAGAGCTGCAGAGGGCTTCTGCTCTGGCGTGATGCCTCTGGGCTTCCCACGGGCATCTGGTTGTCCCATGTATGTAATGGGATGCTGGCCTAGATGGTCCTTCAGTCGAATCTAACAAGACTCATTTTCTCACACTTTTATTGGGAGCTGCAGACCTGGCCCCTGGTGTGTGCTGTGATCCTGTTGTGGTGTCTCGTTTGCTCTTTGCAGTGGTATTAACTTCCTAGAAGCTCTTCCCGAGCGAGGAAGAAGTTATTGTAGCAGAAACTTAAATCAAAAGCCCAAACACCCAACAATAAGCCAGGGAGGAAGATTCAATCAGCATATGAACTGCTTTCCATGCAGAAAGCAGATTTTTTTAAAAATACAGTGAGCGTTTTAAAATGTAATAAACAAATGTGCATCTGCTACCCAAGTGCCTCTTAATCTACCCACTCAATCTGGTCTGCTTTTCTTAAGCCTCTTGTTGGGAAAGCTGGCTTCAGGAAAGAGGTGAGTGTGTGGATCATTTGGGGAAAGGGGTCCTCAAGGAGTGAGTGGGAAGTGGGGGGGGGCTTAGTGGGCAGGTGTGCAGCCAGACTTGGCTGTGTTGTGTTGAATAATTTGCAGGCAAAGTTAAAACGTAGCCACCTAAGACTTTCCAGGATGGAATATTGCCTTGATGTAAATGTGAGATTGTTATCCCCAAAGAAGCTGCTGGCAACCTCTTTTGACACTTGTACTTTCAGTAGTTTCCATGTTCTTACATTTGGGAGCTCATTCTCTCCATGTTTCCCTCCTCCCTGCCCATAGTAATAAAAGCTTTCAGGCCACTGCACATAGCTGAAGGAGTGAACAGAGGGAAGAAAAATTAATATCTGGAACTTCAGCCGAGTGAATCTTATTGAATTCTTGTTACTGGTCTTATTGAAGAGCGTTTGCAGGGTTGACACTGTGGTAATGCGGCAGGCTGGCGGAAGATAGATTTGAGTTTTGCTGAGCCAGTTTGTGGTCCCAGATCTATTGAAAAATAGGAGAGAAAGCAGAGAGCTGTGACCTAAAAATCCCAGTAGGCTAGATCCTGTTTATCTCTCTCCAGCGCTGTAATATATTACACAGGTGACATTAACAAGATGGTGTAATTCTGATATGTTAACCCGCTTTAATTATCTTTTTGTTCAGGCAGGCTAATTCTCAGCAGCTTTTTCTGCAATCTTTTAATTTATCGGTTACATTGGTATCCTTGCCTTTCCTCCAAGGAAATAAAATGGGTGCTCAAACTTCACAACAGCCCTGTGAGGTAGATTACACTGAAGGGCAGCGTGACAACACACACCCATGAGGGTCTCCAGGCCTACAACTATATAGGAATATGGCTAATTTCTGCCAGTCTTAGGACCACCACTGTCTGATTTGCCACATGATCCTGGCTGGGCCAGAGGCACCCTTAATCTCTAAAAAAAATCTGTATCCTGTTAGGTCGAGGATAAGGCATATTGGCGGAGAATGGTGGAGAAAACAAGCTCCAATAAAGAGAGACAGCAGGGAGTTTACTAAATACCCAATGGGGTTGCTTTATTCATAAGCCAAAGGAACAAGATTTATGGGAGGAAAATGAGCGATAAATATACAGGAGAGATACTCAAACCAATAGAAACATGCTTAACTACCGTTCTAGCTACACTATCTCTAAGGTCGTTTAAAGGGCAGGACAGCTATATGACAGGGGAAGGCTTATAACAAATCGCCTCTAGCTTCACCCCCCCTCACCCTGACTCGTCTTCAGAGGTCTTCAAACTGCCTTTTCCCTGCTGCCACTGAGGCCATCCTGTACCCGACCCCCATCCTCTTCCAAGACAGCCCAAGATAATCCCTGGGGTGGATAACCAAAATATGTCCCCCATTGGGCGGCTGCTCCCAGCCCCAGCACAGCATTGCAGCCGTCTGTAACCCCCAAAATGCAATGCTTGTGTGACATTGATGTAACATTGGGCATTATATTTGCGAGGTTTTTAAATGGTGGTTTCCTGCCACCAAGCGCCGGCTCTAGTGAATTAAGTCCTAGGATACCTGGAATTTCATCTTGCCCTTTATATGCCCAATTGATCACTGCTTTCTGCAGGTACCCTGTTATTAAGAGGCCCATTCTGCATAGTGTAGGAATCGGGCCTTTAGTGTTGTGGCACCTACCCTCTGGAATGCCCTCCCCTTGAATATTACACAGGCACTGTCTTCTCCTGACTTTTTTTGGAGCTTACTGAAGACCTTCATCTTTCAAGAAGTCTTTCAAGGTGAACTGTTTCCCAGCCTGCATCTTTATTGGATATGTTTTTAATTGCTCTATCACTTGTTGCTCACCACCCTGGGCTCCTCTGGAAAGGTGTAGTCCAGAGCATCATGTCAGGTGGGCAGCTGGAGATAGCAGCAAGTGTTTTGCTGATTTCCCAGTCCGCTGCCTGAGCTTGTTGTGCCCTCCAGATGTATTGGACTACAGCTGCCTACCAGCATTCACAGTCTCTGGCCATGCTGCCTGGGGCTGCAGTTCAAAACATTTGGTGGGCCCAAGGTTGGGCAAAGCTATCCTGGGTTCTGGTTTTCACCTTCATCTGTCTCGAGAAGGGGCATGTTGGATCAGACAGAGCAGAGGCAGAGAGACTTCAAGTTTCCAGGATCTACTGTGGTTTTTTGGTTTTTTTTAAGAATAATTTTTTATTAACCGACCAATCACATCAAATCAAACCAAATTACATAAATTCCAAATTACACAGCCGAATTTTAAATTTTTGTTGGGGGTACCCATATTTCAAGTTCTGAAGGGGATCCAATCAACTTCTTGCTTCTTACTGCTGTTTTAATGTCCACAAATCTAACCTTATGATGTTCACAGTACTATCCAGTCCTTTCTTCTTGTTTTTCCACATCTCTTGTTGTTATTTTCATATATTTTTCCTTTCTCTTTGTGACCTCTGATAGTCTCCACAAGCTGGTTAGACAGTTTGTAATCCTGCATGGATATTATTATTTTTTATCCAGTAGCCATATCCAGACGTTTTCCATGTAACATCACTTCCATACATCAAAACAGTCTTAGCGTCATTAATCTTCACCAATCTGCCTCCTTTCTCAAAACCTCTGAGGAGATTCACCAAGAATGCAGTCTGAAAACAAGTCCGTTCCTTCTCTCAGCTATAAATCAATTGGCAAGATGGCGACTCCGAATTAATTGCTGCGCCATTCCAAAAGCTCTTATTGCATCTCGATCTCCATAAAGCATACTTGTTGTTAAAGTTTATCTCCACACAGACCTTAATCATCCTGCTTGGGTCAGTTCAACCGACGATTCTAATGAGGAGGGGTTCTTGTAAATCACATAGAAGGAAAGTAAAAAAGGTCCCCCCCCCATTCAGTCCCGTTGTCAACATACCCAGCCTTTGGTGTATCTTCATCGTAAAATATTCCTGTTTCTCCAACCCGTCGTCTTCTTTTGCAGAGGTCACTTAAATTAGCAGACTTCACTCCCCTTCTTCACTTGAAATATGTGCATTTGCTTCTTTTGTAATTAATTATTCCAAATTGCTGCAGCTAGTGCGCGATCAGAGACAGCGTCCAGGAGAGCCGAGGTCCACACGGGGGCATTCTGCCTAGGGCCCTCACCCCCTTCTTTCGAATTAGGGGGTGATTTATGGGCACAGCAGGCAAGGGCAGTGTTCCCCATTTCCTTGGGGCAACAAGGGAGGCTGCCTACTCCCATAACAGCCTCTTAATTACCCCGTGTGGGTCGGAGAGATAGTACAGTGGTGCCCCACAAGACGAAATTAATTCGTTCCGCAATTTTTGTCGTCTAGCGAATTTTTCGTCTTGCGAAGCACGAAATCCCATAGGAATGCATTGAAAATCAATTAATGCGTTCCTATGGTCAAAAAAAGTCCAAACAAAGCCAAATTTGGTACAACAACAGTTTATTAACTGCTCTTTAAAGTCACACATACTGTAAAGAGCAGTTCAAAAATTGAAGGGAAAATAAATTAACTTTATAAACATGACAGAAAAACATTTAAAAATCAACAAAGTGTACAGTACATTTTCTAAGACTCTGGGGGACCACTGGAAGAAGGCTCCTCTTCCACTCTTTGCTTCTTGGTCAAGAACCTGTCCATAGTCTGCTGCTTTATCCGCCTTTTCAGCAGCTCCCTGAAAGACGACATGACCCTTGTATCATAAAAGTTCCCAGCGTCATGTGCCACGTGCTTCTCATGGTGGTGTAGATCTGCAAAAGTCTGCACCTCCTTCCACTTCTGGCAAATGTCCCTCAGTCTTTCGGAGGACAGCCGTTCCTCAGTTGCTTCCTCCTCTTCCAGTGAGGCCTGCTCCTGCGCAGCCTCTGCCTGCAGAACGTAGCCCTCCGTCGTCACAACCTCCAGGAACTCCGCTGCAAAGTCTTCAGCCACAGGAACATCAGAACTGGCAGCCTCTCCATGCCTGACCACACTGTGGATGCCAGATCTTGTCTTGAACCGGTCAAACCAACCTCTGCTAGCCTTGAAGACTTCTGGCTCGGCTGAGGTTCCTGGCTGTTCCCGGATGAGGTCAGCGTGCAAGGCCTTGGCCTTCTCACAAATGACGGCCTCAGACACTGTGTCCCCTGCACGCTGCTTCTCTTCTATCCAGATGAGCAGCAACTTCTCGACCTCCTCCAGGACAGCTGGGCGGTTCTTCACGATCCTGGTGACTCCCTTGGCTGCATCAGTCGCCAGGATCTTCTCCCTCATCTTCAGGATGGTCCCGATGGTCGATGGGTTCCTGCCGTACTCCCTGGCGATGTCCGTCACACGCATTCCGCCGTCGTGCTTCCAGATGATCTCCTTCTTCATTTCCAGCGTCACCTTCTCCTTCTTCCTCTCGCCGGCCACCGCAGCAGCAGTCTTCTTGGGTCCCATGGCAGCACAGCTCCTACCTTCGTAAACTCAGAAACAGAAAAAAAAATCAGTGATGTGCTTCAAACCCAAAAAATACAAAAGCAGCCAGCCACCCACCACACAGAAATTAAAACCCAGAACCAAGGCCTTGAATCCCAAGCACCCCAACCCCAAATCCAAAATCCAAAAACCCCCAAAAAAGTTTTAAAAGTTTAGCTTACCAAATGGATGAAAGAGAAGTTCTGGAAAAGCTTCAACAATCAACCACCGACGTCCTCAGAAACCTCAAATGGCTGCAAAATAAGTTTAGGAAAAGCTTCAAAAATCACCAATGTCTTCAAAAACCTCAACTGCTCCCACAGACACGCACCAACCCACCCACAACACAGAAATTGCAAACCCCTCCCCAACTGCTCCCCCAGCCCCTCCCCAACTGCTGCAAACCCCTCCCCAACTGCTTCCCCACCCAGACAAAAAAAAAATTCAAAAAATAACAACATGGCCAGCACTCAGAAATTCAAACTCAGAAAATTTTTCAAAAAAAAATCAACCTGGCCCAGTGGTCACAGAAAATCATAAAAATTCCCAAAAAAGGCCCACAAGCCCCCAGATTATCGCAAACCCCTTCCCAACACCAAGTCCTTGAATCCCAAACACCCCAACCCAAAATCCAAAACCCCCCAAAAAAGTTTTAAAAGTTTAACTTACCAAATGGATGAAAGAGAAGTTCTGGAAAAGTTCTGGAAAAGTTTTGGAAAATCTTCAAAAGTGAGCAAAGTCTGAGAAAAGGCTACCAAACCACGTGCTAACAGTTGCTCCTCGAAGTCAAGTCGCAACTGCAGCTGCTCAAGCTAAGCACCCTTGGTTTTAACGGTTTTTACACAAAGGAAACAAAGTCGCGAGATGTTTTCGTTTTGCGAAGCAAGCCCATAGGGGAATTCGTCTTGCGAGGCAAATCGCGGGCGAAAAAACCTTTCGTCTAGCGAGTTTTTTGTCTTGCGAGGCATTCGTCTTGCGGGGCACTACTGTATTGTCGGCCATCTTCCAATGCGCCCCCTAGTGGCCCCCCTACTGTGGTTGTTTTTAACTAGAAACACAGTCTACCAACTAGAGTCAGCTACACAACTGCAGCTAAGGAAATAACCTTAGAATTAGTGAAGAAAAAGGATGCTTATGACCACATGCACAGCCTAGGAGTTTGTTTTCACTGCCAGAGTAGAACTGTCAATCATTCCACACACATGTCCGCTCCTGGTGCCCCCTCAAGCTTTCTCCATGAAAGTAACTTAATTCAAGGGGAGTGGAAGAGGATAACTTTTTGGTCTTTTTATTTGTTTATTTTTACATTATCAAGATGGTGTGCAACAATAAAGAAATCTCCCACACAATTGAAGGCAACAAGGTGTTTCAGCAATTGGAAGCAAGAAATACTTGCTGATCTACTGCAAATGAACTAGAGATCTACCAGAAAGGAGACCCTTGTCTACGGCTGACCACTCATGAGATAGATTCTCCATCGTGGCCAGTCCGATTCCAGCTATGGCTACTCAGATAATTAAGAAGCATGCAACAAACAGGGCATGGTGGCAACTATCTGGTTGCTTGTTCATCTGGTATTCAGATGCATGCTGCCTCTCAGCGTGGATGGTTCATTTAGCTATCACAGCTAATAGACATCAATAGACCTCTCTTCCATGAATTTGTCTACCTGTCTTCCATGGACAATAGATCTATCAATGGCTGCTAGCTCAGCTAGAGGGAGATGCTACTGAGGTAACTGGATTTCCATTCTGAGGCTTTTTGTGACATTGCTGTGGCTAAAAGGACTTTGGGGCTAGTTATATTTTGAGCAAGCAACACAAATGGCTTCAAAGACTGAAGGGTGACTGTGTATCAGATCTGTATGTGTTTGATCCCTCCAGGCAGAAGTGCTGAGACCTGGGTTTTGAATCTGTGCTGTATATCCAGCCTGCAGTGCTGAACTCAAGATGGGAGTGTGGGCAAAACATTGGGACTTGCTGGTATGTGCTTGAATCCCATTCACAAAGTGGCTGCATACTGGAAGTGGTCAGAGAAAGCTCAGAAGAGCAAAGAGTGAGGCTGGCAGGTTATATCCAACGGGCCCAGCATAACACTGAGAACCTACCAAGGCAAGCAATTATTGTTCCATTGTACAGATGTGGAAACTGAAGCTGTGAGGGATGTGACGCACTTCAAGCTCACGTTTCAATGAATTGGGGAGGCTTTGAACCAGTATGTCCTGGAGCCAATGCTAATGCGTTATCCACTAACAGTCAAACATATATGTTGGTTTTGAAGCCTAAGCAAAAGGTGAAATTCCAGGCATTCTGCCCAGTTTATCTTCCATCCAGCATTTGTTGATGTTTGATGAAGACTCTGGGGATGCAGCTTAATGAAAATACATCTAAATAGATTTCATCTCGCCTCTGATGCTAGCTAGCGGTGTTAATCCCAGAAGAGACCAAACTATCTTCTTTTTCTTTTCTTTCTCCTTAAACTTTTCCTTTTGTTTTCTTTCCCAGCCTCTTTATCAGGAAGGGCAAAATCATTATATGCCTGCAAATGATGGAAGCCTTCGAGTGGGGAAGATTTACCTTAGGCTGACAAACTGCCTGCCTTTGGATCATTGTCTGCTCTCTTACTCTGCGGGAGATGAGCAGTCGAGTAGCGAAGAAAATATTTAAGTGAAGTTTTATGAGGGATTCCCTCCTGCGCATTCACTTAATTTGATATGAAATGGCAGCCTGCGAAGACACACGTTACCAGTCGGCATCTGCTATTACATGGCTGGCTGTTCCTCGCGGTGTTGGTTTGCCTACTTTACAAGCTCTGAGCAGATAAAGAGGGAGATGTGAGTGCCTGTAGGTTTTCTGTTTTCTTTTTATGAAGTTGTGTGTGTGTGTGTGTGTGTGTGGAGGAGAAACCCACCCTGCTTTTTGTTTCATATTCAAAAGGCAAATGCCGGGTAGAGGGAATTTATCCAAGGAGAAGGAAAAATCACTTGTGTTGGCAGCCTTAAAGAGGGTGGTCCAGCGGAGCCTGGCGCGCAGCAGGACTCTTAAGGAGGGACAAGCAGTGGTCTGACTCGATATACAGTGGTACCTCGGGTTACATATGCTTCAGGTTACATACGCTTCAGGTTACACACTCCGCTAACCCAGAAATAGTGCTTCAGGTTAAGAACTTTGCTTCAGGATGAGAACAGAAATCGTGCTCTGACGGCGTAGCAGCAGCAGGAGGCCCCATTAGCTAAAGTGTTGCTTCAGGTTCAGAACAGTTTCAGGTGAAGAATGGACCTCCAGAACAAATTAAGTACTTAACCTGGGGTACTACTGTAATGTGGTTTTCTATGTGCCTGTGTTTGAGTATCTCTTCCCATTTTATCTATAAGCGGCATTGGAAAAAATGGGGAGGAGAACTCCATTGTGGAAAGCATCTAAAGAATGGTGCAACTGGTTCCACATGCTCAGTTATCACTGCTCAACTTTGGCTAGATCTTGAATCTGAGGTCCCCACAGAGGAGGAACAAAAGGAACTGTGTCCCAAGGCACCCACCAGTGACGCTGAGGGAATCCTGGGTCCCGCCAAACCATTTTTCTACCTCAACACTGCAGTCACAGGTGCAGAGATCACCTGACCAGTTGCATATCCTCCAACATTTCTCTGATGGAAAATAGGGACATCCTTAATAATAATAATAATAATAATAATAATACTCTTTATACCCCACACACCTGACTGAGTTGCCACTCTGTGTGACTTCCAACATATATAAAAACATAATAAAACATTAAACATTTTTTTTTTAAACTTCCCTATACAGGGCTGCTTTCAGATGGCTCAGGGGTCAGATAACACCATACCTTCCAACATTTCTCCGATGAAAATAGAGGCGTCCTAAGGTAAAGAGGAATATTGTAGGATCAAATCAGAAACCAGCACGGCTTCTGTAAACCTGCGACGTCCCTGGAAAATAGGGACACTTG
Source organism: Podarcis erhardii (assembly GCF_964252035.2). Lineage (NCBI taxonomy): Eukaryota > Metazoa > Chordata > Lepidosauria > Squamata > Lacertidae > Podarcis > Podarcis erhardii. The sequence continues at coordinate 81,582,693 of NC_138511.1, read as the reverse complement.
GAGGGTCTGCAGTTGCCTGGGGCTTCCAGCCAGCTCTCAAAATCCCACCACCCCCAACTTGTCACCCCAGGAATCAGAGGAGACTGCCAGCCAGGAAAGAGCTTCAAAGCTGCCAGCAGAGTGTCTGGCTAGCCGCACAAATCTATCCTTCATGTGAGATTACTCAGGAGGATCCCGCATAGGTGCCTGCCTGGATCAAGGCCTGGCTGATGGTCAGGAAGGATGGAGCCCCTAAGTCCTACATAAGCTTCCTTTCTGAGCCAAGCCATTGCTGAAGTAATCGTTCCCTTGGGGCTCACTGCTAAGCTCCTGCCCAGTGCACTAGTGGTTGGGTTTGCAATTGTGAGTCTTTCTAGTACCAGAGAAATGGACATGAAGGCAGCTTCCTGCTTCTGATGATTTTTTTTTAATGGGATTGATATATGTCAATCTCAATAGCTCACAATCACAAAGAATAATAAATCAACAAAATGAATACCAATCCTTCCTCCTCCTCTCCTTAGGTGGTTTTTTTTGGGTAACATAGTTCTTATTCCTTTTATTCGTCTTTAAGCTGCTTAGCGTGGTTGAACAGAGATATATCTTTGTCTACATTAGAGCACATGACATGCAACAATTACATAAAATTAAAATTAGAACAACAACAACAATGATAAACACTCTGATAAACATTCCTGAGAAGTGCATATACCAAAATTACTACGCTTATCACAGATATGAAATGATATATTGTAATGTGTGGTGCTTAGATTGCTATCCATAAGCAAAAAGGTATTTTGCATCAATTTCTCCCCAGGTTAGTTACTAAGGTAATTGTCATTATTTGCACAATCTTCTAGACAGACTAGTTAGGTGAATAGTGGCCCAGTGTTTATACTGTTATCCAAACAGGTCTTTTAAAAATGTACTAACTTGTGTTTCTTGTATAGTATCCACCCCACCAACACACACATGTGGCAAAACCCTTTTGAAACTGAGAGGTCCTTAAATACTGTTTCCGTTAAAGGGGTGCTGGTGGATCTGCCGTCAATTCAAAGTGGGGTGGGGTGGGGTGGGGGTCGTAACTTCTTCCAGGCAGTGGCGTAGCGTGGCTTGTCAGCACCCGGGGCAAGGCAAGTAATTTGCGCCCCCTAACCCGTGGATTTGCGCCCCCTAACCCTAACCCCCAGATGTTGCGCCCGGTGCGGCCGGCCCCCCCTGCACCCCCCACGCTACGCCACTGCTTCCAGGTGTTCCTGATGCAGTTCTATGGACCTGGCCCTTTGATTATTAGATTAATACATACGGTAAATACATACATAATTTTATTTGTATGCCGCCTTTCCACTGTTCAGGTAATGCTCAAGACGATTTACAACACGACTTACAACATAACTACCACATAACAAAAGTAGTCATAAATAATAATAAATAAAATATAAAACATGCACAACCAAGCTGAACGATTTCCACATAAATCACAACAAGATCTAAAATTAAAATACAGAAACACTGTCCCGCAACAGCAACAAAGCTTCCTGGAGTATGGCTTGACATTCCATGATTTCAAAGCTTGAATAACAGATTTGCCTAAACCAAACCAAAGCCAGAACCAAATCACTGAACCACAGAAAAAGTGGTTCACAGTGTATTGAGACATTTGGGTGCATAGCTTATAACGAAATAGAAGAAAATAGTTTTAAAAGGCCAGCATCCTCAAGTCACGTATACCTGTGTGTGGCTTTGGTGTCCAGACAAATTATCAAATATATGCCAATCTACATGCATATTTTGTTGGGGAAGGATTTAGGATTTCCTACCCACCAATGCCATCCAAAACTCCAAGCAGTTTGATGCAAAACAACTTCTTCTTCTTCTTCTTCTTCTTCTTCTTCTTCTTCTTCTTCTTCTTCTTCTTCTTCTTCTTCTTCTTCTTCATCTAATTGCCCTTTGCCCTAAGGTTCCAAGGTGGGTTGCAACAATTAAAATACAGTACTCAAAAAAGCAATTTAAAACAACTTGCAATCACACAAATAGGGGGAGTGCTAACAATTCTACACCTCGGGTATCAAAAGCTTGGGTGTTCCTTGTGTTTTGTCAAAAGCGGTATAAAGAAGGTGCCAGACGCACCACTGTGGGGAGGGAGTTCCACAGCTTAAACTAGTTGTTATAAGAAAAAACACTGCTCCTTTTCCCTTATTGGGTACCCAAGAGCCTGAATAGAGTCCTTATGTAGGTTCCCTATCGGTAGGAGAAAATAACAGAGGCCAACCAAAATAAAAATAAAAATTCCTTCCAGTAGTACCTTAGAGACCAACTAAGTTTGTTATTGGTATGAGCTTTCATGTGTATGCACACTTCTTCAGATACACTGAAACAGAAGTCACCAGACCCTTATATATAGTGACAGGGTGGGGTGGGGTATTACTCAGAAGGGTGGTGGGAATGGGTAATTGGCTGATAGGTGTGGTAAACCAGAGCCAACTAGAGACTATTGAGAAGCAAAGCAGCTAGTAGGCCTGATCTTTATTAATTGCTGCAACAGGGTGCTCACAACCACATGCAGTGGTGTGCAAGCGCTTATATAGACTTTTGAAATTGCCCACCCTGTAGCTTAAGACCATCCCCCTGATACATCATACATACATTACAGAAGGGGCGGTCTACAGCAAAATCCTGTCTGGCAGGAAACCTGTTGATGCGTTTACCTGGAGAGCCTGATAAATACTTAATTCCTGAGTCCAGGTCACAGGCTCACCCTATTCATACCCAAATGTGCCCTTAAGGCAGGATTTGTGAGCACAGAGACAATGGGGAGGCTTTTTTCCACTTGCATCCAAACTGCAGAGGAATATTTGAGGTCAATGAAAGAGTCAAAATGGCTTTGGGACTGTTTTCCTATACTGTTTCAGACATGTGGTTTATATACTTATGTATGTGTTGTGTTTATATATTTATGTATATGTATCCTGGAAGGAAGAACAGCAAAAGAGGCTTGAGCAATAGAGTCATCCTCTTTTCTTTTGGCATTAGGCACACCCCTGGCCGGCTGTCCATTGTCCTCCCTGGCCGAGGGCGGGTCAAAGTCCGGCTCAAGCAGGTAGGTGGCACCCGCCCAGGTGAGCCCCACTCGGTGCCACAAACCTCGCCCATCTGTGGGGAAGGGAGGGTGGGTATTGCCTGGTACATTTATGAACATTTATTTTATATCTTAAATCTTATAATTCTCATAACACTAGTATAACAAGTTTAAGCAAACTAAATAAGTTATATTGAATACACGCCTTAGGAATGCATTCATTTGAGCAAAGGCAGACTGTATTAGGTGCTTCTGCAGGGGTTATTCAAAAGCCAGTGTCTTGCTTCTTGATCTTCCTTTACGTTAACAAGTAATACTTCACAGAATAACAATCAGATCCATGGAGGGCATGCACTGATATCTCTGGACTTCACTTGACTGCTTCTTTCTCTATAGCCAGTGGGGCGGGTCTGTGGTAGACCAAGGACTGCGTTCTCTTTGGGGCATCCTTCCAGAAAGCAGCATGCCAATGGTTGGCAGGGCGCCTCAGAGGCAAAGCAGGTAGAGCAATGAGTTTAAGCATCACGTTTGTAGACTAGTTTTTCCACACTTTCATGCACCCCATCCCTCTCCTCCAACCAAGGAAGCATGTCTGAGTTCAAGGACAGCCAAGAAAAAGGGTGGAGATGCATGACCAGCAAGGGGTGTGGACTGAGGAGAGTCCAGAGATAGAGGGGTTTGAAATTTGGCCCCTGGGCCTGAGGTTCTCTGGTCCTGCTCAGCGGAAAGGGTGAAAAACCTGTGGACTGAGGGCCACTTGTAGCCTTTAGCCTAATTTCATGCACGTGGAGAGGAAGGGGAAGAATGTGGGGGTGGGTGGGATGAAAGGCAAAAGCAGAGAAAAGAGGGTTGCTTAAAGAGAGAGGAAAGGAGGAGAGCAGCTCATTTTCAGCTCTGACTCTAACTCCCATAGTTCTAGGTAGCTGTGTTGGTCTGCCGTAGTCAAAGCAAAAAAAAATAAAAAAAATAAAAAAATAAAATAAAAATCATTCCAGTAGCACCTTTGTGCATGCACACGAAAGCTCATACCAATAACTAACTTAGTTGGTCTCCAAGGTGCTACTGGAAGGATTTTTATTTTATTTTATTTTATTTTATTTTTGTTTTGTTGTGACTCCCAGTTTTGGCTTTAGTTTCCCAACCACCACTAGCTCCAGTCCTGCCCACTGCCAGCTTAGGGCACCACGGGCAGAGGATTCCCTCCTCCCCCATGAATGTAGTGCTAGGTGGGGCAAGGAGAAGGACTATTCCAACCCAGGTTCTATTGGCATGTCTTGCTTCTTGTATGTAATGCCGTGTAGAGCGAAATATAGCTGCAGAAACAACTATAGATACAGTCTTCCTCAACATGCAAGGTTTAGGCTCAGTGGCATGCAAATTGTGCTCATTCTTAAAATAATTCTTTTCATGCTGTTTTTTAAAAATTACATTTACTACGACTGCTTGTTCAATTTGTAATCTATGGGCCACTGTAAAGGTCCAAGGGGGCAGTGGCATGTGCATGCAGAAGGGGCAGGCAGAGGTTCCGGAAGGAGTTGGCAAAAACTGTTGTGCCCTGAATGAAGGATGTCCCATCCTTTTGGCAAAAGTAGAGGCACTAAAAGTAGATCACCGAAGAATTGATGCTTTTGAATTAGTGCTGGAGGAGACTCTTGAGAGTCCCATGGACTGCCAGAAGATCAAACCTCTCCATTCTTAAGGAATTCAGCCCTGAGTGCTCACTGGAAGGACAGATTGTGAAGCTGAGGCTCCAATAGTTTGGCCACCTCATGAGAAGAGAAGACTCCCTGGAAAAGACCCTGATGTTGGGAAAGATGGGAGGGCACAAGGAGAAGGGGACGACAGAGGACGAGATGGTTGGACAGTGTTCTCGAAGCTACCAGCATGAGTTTGACCAAACTGCGGGAGGCAGTGGAAGACAGGAGTGCCTGGCGTGCTCTGGTCCATGGGGTCCCGAAGAGTCAGACACAATTAAACGACTAAACAACAACAACACAGAGGCAGTAAGAGGATGAGCCAGAGGGTCCAGGGACCCCTAAAATGACTGTGCCATGTGAGTGTGGGTGTAATCCATGGGTACGCAAACTAAGGCCCAGGGCCCATATCCGGCCCAATCACCTTCTAAATCTGGCTCTCGGACGTTCCGGTAATCGGTATGTTTTTACATGAGTATAATGTGTGCTTTTATTTAAAATGCATCTGTGGGTTATTTGTGGGGCATAGGAATTTGTTCATTTTTTTCTTCAAAATATAGTCTGGCCCCCCACAAGGTCCGAGGGACAGTGGACCGGCCCCCTGCTGAAAAAGTTTGCTGACCCCTGGTGTAATCCTCCCCACCTAGGACGCAAAAGTGCCGGAGATTAGCCCTGAAACATGCGCCGTTCGTGCTCTGCATTTTAAAGTATCACATTCCACGACCATTTGGAGTCCCAGAGCGCCTCATTTTGAGAGCCTGGGACTGAGAGGGATGTTGGCAAGAGATGAACTCTTACGGGATATTCTTTCACCATTGCTAAGCCCTCTCTCTCTCTCTCCCTCCCTCCCTCCCCGTTTCAGGCTGTGGAGTTCCATTCAGTGCCATTGTCTCAGATAATTTCAGCGAAAGAGAAATGCCTCGTTAATACTGCTATAATTAAGTGACACTGCCACTTCCCTGCTTCCTTCTGCTTGCCATCCCCCCTGAGCCTTCTATGTCCCTGCAAGGAAGCCTGAGGATCCTTCAGCTGCATCGTGGGTTCCCCCCCCCCCCCAACGCCCCCTCTCTCAACAGCTCACATCTTTCCCCTGGACGGATCTCTCTTCCTGGGTGGCTCTCAGTACTGTTCTTTTATTAGCAGCAAACGCTTATCTCTTTTTATATGGCTTGGAATGCATTAACTGATTGCCTGCTGAATGCTGGCATGCCTCTGCAAGAAATCAAGAAATTCTCCATTGTGGCCTGGGCTTTGCCCATGTAGCCCAAGAAATCAGGGGGTTTATGTGACACAGTTTAAGTCTGGCAGTACAATGGCAACCAAATTGGAGGTCAAAGGGTATTTTCTCTTATGCAAAAAAATAAAAAGAAAAATCAATTTGATTTCAAAGTTGCATCCATTCAAAGCCTAAGACTCTGAATGAAGTGAATGACCAGTTACAAAATGGATGTGTTGCGGGGGAGGGGGGGGAGACTGCAGCTGAGTGGCGGAGGACATGTTTTGGATACAGAAGGTCCCAGATTCAATTTTTGTCTCTTAAGTAGGAAAGGCCCTCCCTGGGGAGCTGCTGCCAGTCAGTGTCGACAATATTCTGAATAGGCAGGTTCCTGCTGTTAGAAAAATGAGGTTGGCTTTTACAGCCAAGCTCCCTATCATGGGACTTTGGGTCTAAAAATGGAAGCTACCAAGGAAGCAAATGGAGCTGTTGATCTTTATTGGTGTGTTGCAACTGAGTCTCTCCCCCTCCCCACCACCTTGCAAGGAGGTGAGGAGCCCATTGTCAAGGACCTGTTTCATTCATGCATAGATGTCTGATCTTTTGACAGATCAGCTTGGCCAGTCAAGAGATACTTAGAAACATAGAGTTGGAAGGGATCCTGAGGGTCATCTAGTCCAACCCCCTGCAATGCAGGAATATGCAGCTGCCCCATACGGGGATTAAACCTGCAACCTTGGCATTATCAGCACCATGCTCTAACTAACTATGTGGAGCTGTAAAAACTTAAAATGATAATAGAATCATAAAGATGTATACTTGAAAGGGACCACAAGGGTCATCTAGTTCAACCCCCTGTAATGCAGTAATCTTTCACCCAGTGTGGGGCTTGAACCCACAACCCTGAGATTAAGAGTTTTGTGCTCTACCAACTGAATTATCCCAACAAGATGTTCTACCAGTTTGCAGGGGGAGAGCCTATCAGGAATTTCCTGCTATCTGACTTGATGGGGTCTCTGACGTTGACTAGGGGCTGCTAAACACGGCTGCTGTGTTGCCCTCTGTACTATTTAAGACATGTAGTGTATGCATTTATGAATGTGCATTTTATTCACAACACCTTGGAATTCCTACAGCGTCGTGTTACCAGTTGCATCCAGCACCCTGTTTCCCACAGGGCATGAATCTGACTGCTGCTGTTCCCCAGCGATTGGTTTTCAGAATTATATGGCCTCTGAAGCTGAAGGTTCTGCAATGGAGTCATAGGTAATAGCTGTGATGGACTTATTCCCCATTTGTCTAATCCTGTTAAGGGACGTATTTTACACCATAATCTTCAGAAGCATTCGTGGCTGCATAGCGACAATTGGTCAGAGCAGTAACATTTAAGCACCAATTCATTCTTTCATGTAAGGGGCCAGAGCTCAGGGGCACGACGCGTGCATTGCATGCAGAAGGTCCCGGGGTTCAAACCCTTGTACCCTCAGGTAGGGCTGGGGAAGCCCTCTGCATCTGAAACCGTGGAGAGCCCCTGGCAGCCATTGTAGACAGTACTGAGCTAGATGATGGGCTGATGAGACAAAATCACCCAGAAACTGTTTCACTTATTTCAGAGAGTATTTTTACTACACCCTTCCAGTGTAGAAATAATGTTCAGGGTATCACAGGGCATTTTTAAAATAGCACCTGAGTATTGCGATTCACATTCAGTATCCTTTGGATATGCCACAGTGGCATCTGCCATCCGTCAGGTGGCCATGTACAGGAGGCAATAATAAAAAATACATTAAAAAATGAGTTTAAATAATGAATATGAATGGTAAGCAGCAAAGCAGTAATCAATGGTTCGGTTCCTAAGGAGGTCAAAAGCAGAATTCACATCCATTGTTTCCACCCAGGTGACTATTTGGCTGCGTACACAGATGGAGTGATTTGCCTGTGAGGAAAGGTGGCGGAATCCAGGACTTTTTAGTTTGGGGAAAAGGCAAGGAAGAGGTAACATGGCAGAGGTTTATACAATTATTCATGGAGAAAGGGGAGAGAGAAAAGTTTTTCTTCCTCTCTCATAATGCTAGAACTTACGGGCATCCTGTGAACCTAAATGCTGGGGCAGATAAAAGCAAGTACCGTATTTTTTGCTCAATAAGACTCACTTTTTCCCTCCTAAAAAGTAAGGGGAAATGTGTGTGCGTCTTATGGTGCGAGTGCAGGCTGCGCAGCTATTGCTGAAGCCAGAACAGCAAGAGGGATTGCTGCTTTCACTGCGCAGTGATCCCTCTTGCTGTTCTGGCTTCTGAGATTCAGAATATTTTTTTTCTTGTTTTCCTCCTCCAAAAACTAGGTGCGTCTTGTGGTCTGGTGCGTCTTATAGAGCAAAAAACACGGTACTTCTCCTCCACCCCTATTTTTTTTAATTAGTTTTCAAACAATTCAGCAAATTCAACTCAATTTCCATGCAACATTCCCTTAAGATTTTGACCTCCCATCCTTACTTCCATGAGGTTTCTCTTCAGATCATTCCTCTATGTAATATTTCTCTAAAACATATATCCTAAAAAGCAAGTGCTTCTTCACACAGCAAGCAGTTAAAACTGTGGAATTTGCTCACACGGGCCACCAGCTTGGATGGCTTTAATAGAGAATGGGAAAAAATTCATAAGGGATAAAATCTATCAATGGATATAAGCCATGAGGACTGTGCTCTGCTTCCACAGTCAGAGGCAGTAATGCTTCTGAATATCAGTTGCTGGAAACCACAAGAGTAAAGAGTGTTCTTATGCTCTGGTCCTGCTTGCCAGTTTTGCACAGGCCTCTCTGGGTCACTGTTATGAGAACAGGGTGCTGGACTAGATGGGTTCATTGGCCTGATTTAGCAGGCTCCTTTCATGTTCCTACACACTAGCGGTTTAAAATGCTGCTAGGTCATACGTTTTCTTAATTTGGATCAAAGCGGTTTTTTTGGGAAACTACATCAAAGTGCAGTATTTCATAAGAAACTACAGGACAGAAGCAGGATAGATGTGGATTGTAGCTAATGTGGTGTAGCTAAACCAGCGGTGGGAGTGCACTGCGTGCAGAGCTTTCTAGTTTGTGCCTCTGTCCTGGATAGCAGGATTCTTCAGGGATGCGGGTGGCGCTGTGGTCTAAACCACTGATCCTCTTGGGCTTGCCAATCAGAAGGTCGGCGGTTTGAGTCCACTCAGTGGTGGTGAGCTCCCATTGCTCTGTCCCGGCTTCTGCCAACCTAGCAGTTCGAAAGCACACCTGCTGCGGCGGGAAGGTAAACAGCGTTTCCGTGCACTCTGGCACTCATCATGGTGTTGTTGCACCAGAAGCGGTTTAGTCATGCTGGCCACATGACTCTGAAAACTGCCTGTGGACAAACACCGGCTCCCTTGGCCTCAAGCGAGATGAATGCCACAACCCCATAGTCGCCTTTGACTGGACTTAACCGTCTATGGGTCCTTTACCTTTACCTTAGCAGGATTCTGAGTCTGGATCGTCATCAACTACCAGCCTTTCTTTATCATCTTGGTGGGAAGAACAGGTGCTTTAATAAGCAGGGCAGTCCTCGTTGGAAAAGGAGGGCAATATACACATAGTAAGGAAATGTAGGACTGTGATGGCTGGCAACTGTGGAACTGCTATGGGGGACATTGTTGAATGAAACCCCTAGTTCACTTCTGCTTCCAGCTGAGAGTGGAAAAGCAGTGTGTCAATCAGCTGTTCTCAAGAACCCAAATATGAAGGCAAACTCGGCAACCAAATAACACACTTCGAGCCTCTCTGCCCCCTCCCCGTCCCTCAAATGATATTTAGGCCTAATTGAGGGACCCAGGACAAATTGGAACGCAGAAAGGTGCCTTATTCCAAGGGAGACCAGAGGTCCTTGTCTACTCTAATTGGCAGCAGTTCTCCAGGGTTTATGGACAAGTCTCTTTCCAGCCCCACCCAGAGATGACAGGTATTTTATTGCTTTATATTAGAGTCATACGCTGGCAACAGCCAGAAGCTGTTGAAGTGGTGCTGCTAAGACAAAATGGGGTAAAACGCAAAAGATAACAGACTCTTAAAAACAGCAAAGCCATTTATACGATTATACAATTAATGTTCCATAAAATGATTGAACCTGAGACCTTTTTTATGCAAAGCATGTGCTCTGCCACTGAGCTTGTGACCCTTCCCCTTCGTTCACTTTGGTTCAGCGGCCCTGAAACCGAGGAAAGTTTACAGAGTACAATTTATGAGAAAATAAGCACACAGGTTATGGAAGGCGGTAAGGGGGAATTGGCTGGGGTGAGATAAAAGCAGGAAACGATGGGTGATTTCGGATTTTCAGTGCAATTTGTTATGAACGTACGCACTGAAAGTTTTGCATACCATGAGATCTTTTTGCATTTAATGAAATCTCATTGAAGCTGCCCACCCGCCCCCATTCCTCCACTAAAAACTGGCTCTTTTGGCCTGCTCAGTCTGAATTCAGCTCAGCAAGGAGTTTTCCTTAGGCACCCTCTGGCTGTGCCGAAGACTTGCAAATGGAGAGACCCCTATCAGTGCAGAGAAAAAAGTAGGTTGTTGCTAGCTGCAATCCACACAGCATGCAGGAGGAGCACTCACCAAAACTGGGGGGGGGGGGGGGAGAGCGGCAAATATCCTGCCTGCGAGGTACCTCTAGCCAGCCTTTTAATATAAATATTTATAGGTTTGGAGAGTTACATAATCTAATCAACCAGTGCTTCTCCCCCACCCCTTTGCTTTCTTTCTGATCCTCGTTTTTTTGCCATCTCTCTTTCAAGCAGACACTGGTCGCCATGAGGCCTAGAAACATAATTCTAAACAATGGCAAACTTCTGTGGAGTCTAAGGAGACCGGATCTGCCATACTAAAGTGGTTCAAGATACATATGTGTGCTGCCCACTCCTGATCTCTTAAGTGGGCTTATCTGAGAGAAATAGGAGTTTGTCTCAATGCAGCAGGTAGGGTGAGGTGATGATTAGGATTCCCCGGATCCCATGAGTTTCTGAAATGAGAAATCAGGAGTAGAACTCTGCTCCTTGCTGTGCAGAGTGATGATTGTTATTGTAATTTCATCAGTGTCTGGATTTTCAAAATTTCCTAGCAACTCTATCACTTGACTCTGACTTTATGTAGTTACTTCTGCCAAGATCTGATTTTATGCCCAAATAGCTTTGTGGATTCCAATTGTGAATCCAAATCTTGCTGTCCCTTCTAAATAGCCATCTTTTAAATTCTTTTTTGGGAGGGTAGGGAGGGGCGGGTGGTATTATATACTACATATTAATTTGCAAGAAGGTAATAGAAAATGCATTGAAAGATAATCCATGGATGAGTATATTAAACTCCCCTAATTGTTAACTACATTTGCAAGTTTTTAATTACAAGCTTGCCTTTTGTTATGCTTGAAAAGAGGGGGGCACGATGGAAACATTTTTGTAAGTCAGTGTGGTATAATGATTAGAGTAAGGTTACCAGATTTTTTTCAAAGAATACGGGGACACTTTTTTTTTGGAAAAGAGAAAAAAAAGTTATTAAAAAAGTTATTTTTAAAAAAATTAAGAAGTAATATCTTCTCTTCTGGGATCTCCTCTGTCACACGGCTTTGCTCTGGGCCCCAGCCTGCTCTCTTGGAGCACTAGCCACCGTGGAGTAGGCTTGGGTCGGGCCTGGGCTCCACCATGTGTCCTTGCCCTCCTGGTGCTCTCCTACCTCTCCTCAGTGGCAGCGGCAGTGGCACAGCAAGGTTGGGGCTCCCCTCTTTTTTCTTCTTCCTCTTTCTCTCTCTTCCTTCTCCTTTTCCTCTCCTCCTTCTCCCTGTGTTGGCTCCAGGGTTTTCATGGCCCCGGAGTGCTGCTGGGCATTTGGCCTGGTGGCCGGGTGCTCTTGCTTCCGTCTCAATTTGGGTCGCGGGGGGGGGGGGGGTCAGCGGTTCCCCCAGTAGATGCGCCGGGTGTCCCTGGTTTCCCCTCGGCTGTGGCACCCACCATTTTGCCTCACCGGAAGTCCCCATATGATGCGTCTTGTGCCGTTGAACCAATCACGCAACATTCATTCCCTACTAATAAATCTACAAGACTTAAAATATAAATCCGGGGACATTAAATGAAATCCGGGGACAGATTTTGTCCGGGGACGGATTTGTAAATCCGGGAACTGTCCCCAGGAAACGGGGACGTCTGGTAACCATAGATTAGAGTGTTATAGACTTATACTGGTGAGAGTCAATTTCAAATCCTGCTCAGTTATAAAGCTGACTGAGTCCATTTAAGCTGGTCACTATCTCTTAGTTTGACAGAGCTGACCCTACCATTGGGCAAACTGAGGCAACCACTTCAGGTGGCAGATACTGGGGGGGGGGGGGCAGTGAGAGCAGCTTCCTCCCCTGGGACCAGGGTCATTTCCCTCTGTTGGAGGACAAAAGCTATGTTTCTCATAAAGTCTGTTGGTACAGTGACAAATGCTGTCCCATCACCAGTACTGAAGATTTGCCTGAAGTAAGATTCATTCTCTAGCTCCTTACCTCAGGCTCCAAAATTCTGGCCTGATCTAGCAGGCTTTTCTTATGTCTTGGACTCCACCTCCCCCTTGTCTAACCCACCTCACAGGGTTGTTAAGTGGGTTACAGCAGGCTAAACCATACATGCTGCCTCAATCATCTCCTGGGAAGGCAGAATAAAAATGTAACAGTAGCAGAGTAGCACTGCATGTGCACCAGAGAAAATTGGGCTTCAGTTGACAGCACATGAATGAGATATTTATAAAGAGGGGGGGAAAGGTTAATGCGCAGTGGAGCTCCCCCTCCTGCTTGCACCCTGGGCCTTCCTCAGATCTGGTTTGGAGGTTTGGGGGAACCCCTAGAACAGATTTAGGGGGCACACAGAGGGAGGAGAGGGGAGGAAGTTCCAGTGTGCCAGCAGAGATCCATGCGCTGAACAGGGCACTGTAGTTGAACACTGCCCTTTGACTTTTATCTGTTTAACAGCAAAATGCATATAGCACTTTGTCAAATGAAAACCTCCACAGCAAAGCTACGGCTTAAAACTTCCCAAGGTGATCAAACAGACAGAGAAGTGCGGCACCTGGAGTTGCTGAGAGAGACGCAATCTTATGTATGAAATCTCAGACTGGGATGCTAGTTAAAGGTGCATATTGTTCCCAATTTGAAATACTTTTGGCTGTAGGGTAGCATATTATAAATAATGTAAACGTATAGCGTGTGTGTGTGTGTGGATTTATTGTACTGGATTTGTAGCTGGGTTTGTTTTCCTGGCTGTCATGAGAACGCAATAACATTAGAAGAGCCCAGCTGGAGAAGGCCAAAGGCCCATCTATTCCAGCATCCTTTTCCCACAGTGGCCAACCAGATGCCTGTGGGAGGTATTGTCTTTTAAGCCTGTTGGTTTTCTTACTCTCTTTATTTGCGCCGGGATAATTTGTCTTGAGGCACCTCGTAAATTGACATGTAATAATAATTTGAAAAAACAACAACAGCTAAATAGCGCCAATCTCCACCCTCCCTGCTGTGTCTAGATATGCACCCAGTTGTAGGGCAGGTCCCAAACTATGTGCATTGTGAGCTGGTGTTCTTCTACTTCGCATAGATAAACATCACATTTGTCATGAATATTTATTTATGTGCAGTGCTTCAGATTTCCTGGTGTTACATGCTCTCCACATTCCTGAGCTGTGAGATGTTCTGGGGACAATGCTGCACCAGGTTTGTTTTTCTCTGGATGAGAGAGCGCTGCAGACGGAGGGTGTACTTTCCTTTATTTACAGAGAGCTGAAATGGAAGCAGTGGATCTGCTCCTCCACATGAGATCCCCAGGGAGAGGCCCTATATTTCCAAGGTGCCTTCAATTAACTCACAACTCGCCTGCTCCTGCTGTTGCCCTCCCTCTTCCAAACAGCAGAAATATTTTTCTTTTCTTCTCTCCTTTCCCCGCTTACTCCTCCACCCCTAGCATCCACCTGCCCCTTCAGCTGAGTCATCTTTCTCAAGCTCTGATGGGCATGCTATTGACACATATATCAGTTCACAGCAATTGCCTAACCACTGCAGTGGTACCTCGGGTTAAGAACTTAATTCGTTCTGATTTGAAATATGAGTCCCCCCAACAAAAATTTAAAATTCGGCTTTGTAATTTGGAATTTATGTGATGTGATGTGATGTGATTTGATTTGATTTGATTGGTCGGTTAATAAAAATTATTATTTTTTAAAAAAGAACTTAATTTGTTCTGGAGGTCTGTTCTTAACCTGAAACTGTTCTTAACCTGAAGCACCACTTTAGCTAATGGGGCCTCCCGCTGCCGCTATGCTGCCGCCGCATGATTTCTGTTCTCATCCTGAAGCAAAGTTCTTAACCCAAGGTACTATTTCTGGGTTAGCAGAGTCTGTAACCTGAAGTGTCTATAACCCGAGGTACCACTGTATTGGATTTGTGGCTGTTAACTATGAACTCCATGTTTGATGCATCAATTGCTCAGTTTGTGGGGAGCTGCAAAAAGTGGGGTTTTCGTTGCAAAACTTTGACTGCAAAACTTTGGCACAGGTTTGGAGGGGGAGCTCAAATTTGGGGGTTTGTCATTAGTAAGCCTGCTCACACTGATGTTCTCTCAATCGACCAGCAATCCACCTAATAGGGGAGTGCTCAGTCAGTGGGCGCAACAATATTATAATAACACACTGAACAAAGCAATTGAAAGTGGCCTATGGCCATCTTCATATAGGCATGCTTGTTGCTTGATGACTGCAACATTAAGTGATGACTTGGGTGTGTGATGTAGCCGTTGTCAATCATGCACCTAGGACAGAACATTCATATTGCCTCCAGAGCAAATGCTTTTCAGTGGAGGCAGTTAATCCGGTCTGGATGTGCAGCTGACTGAGATGGAAGAGTGGGCTCCCATCATTCAGACTGTTCTGGTTTATAGAAACAAAACACAATGTTCCCAACAAGCAGTGAAGACCAGCCTGCAAGGGAGAATGGGGCACCTACCCTACCGGCCTCATCCTGCCTTCAGCCAGCTCCCACCTACCTGCCTTCTCAGCAGAGAGGAGAAAGATGGGGACAAAACTGGAATCATTTGGCTTCGCCTGTCGTTAGCTCTGGCTTCACCTACTGTTTGGGCTCCTTGTCTTCTGCCCCACTGGGTGCCCCAATGGGCACCAGCCGCTGCTGCCAACAAAGAAAGAAAACTAGCATAACAAAAAGCAAGATTTTTTTTCTCCCTGCTGTGCTGGCTTTCTACCTGCAGGGAGCTGTGTGTGTATTTTAATGTAGGCAGTCATTTGCAAATATGATCCCCACCTCCTGCCAGCCTGAAATGCATTCTGCCTCCTTGCTCTGCTGCTTGTGTGGATCCGGCCTTGGCAACTGGCAAATAATGTGGTGTGAGTTCGCCTTAAGTTTAGGACAGTCCTGCTACACTTTTGTGACATAGGATACTGTTCAGGGCGCCTGTTTCTCTCTCTGCCAAGCCCATGTCAAGAGCGCATGGGATCTCAGGCGCCCACACAGGGTCTGTTTCCCTTCGGAGAATGGAAGACACAGCGGAGACTGTCGTGCTTTAAGAAATCTTGTTTTATTCACACATTTTCACCTTCAGTCTGCATGGAGGATCTTACAGCATGGCCCAAAGCATTGCAGGCAGTCCTTCCTTCTCCCTTGCCAAGATGGATCTCAGCCTTTCTTCCCAGTTGCCACTTGCCCTCCTCCAGAGCAGTTACCCTGGCAACCTTCCAAATCTCCAGTCTCTGGTCACACCTGGGACAAGAAGTTCCACTGTCTTGTTAAGGACCCACAATGGCTCTCGTAAAGGCCCTAGTCTGGCCAGGCTACCCAGGAATTCTTTTGCATCTTATATTCTCCCTTCATATCACAAATAACCCAAATCCTAGCATTTATTCATTTAATGTTTAAGAGGACTCCAGTTCTGTAACAATACTTCCCCCGCTTCACCATCCTTCCTCCACAATGCCCAAGACCCCTGCATGATCCATTGTTCTCTGAAGCAATCTTCTTAACATCCTTGCCTTTTTTCATTCCGCTAGAAAATCCTGCATGCCTCACACAAGGCACTCTCCGCCAGCTTTCTAATTTGGGCTTTACATTAAACTCTGGATTTATTTTTAACACCTCGGGTTCAAATGTTTCTTTTCTTTTCTTTTTTTTGCACGGGCCAAAATAAGCTCCTAATTTTTTCAGCGCTTCCTCCTTTTAAGGAGATGAAAAATATTTTAAATTCAGCTGTTTTTTTAAACAAAAAATAGCTCATTTATAAGCCTGTTTGGTACCCTGCTCCTCCCCCATTACTCTTTTCAGTTGCATTTGTTTGTTGCTGTTGGGTAATAATAGATTTCTCTCCCCTGCTGCCTTTCCTATAGAAATGAGGCCTCCTGCCTAGCTTACCTCTTTATTTGTGTTCTACCATCATTTATTAAGTCAGCACAGCGGTCAGCTCCTAGGAAGAGGGCGTGTTAGGTAACTTGAGGTCCCTCCGCTGCAACAGGAACATCCACTTTGAAGGGTTCGCTGCACAGCGAGCTGCCTTTTTCCCAGAGTAGGGAACGGTGACTTTTCTCTACAGCGGGTCTATGTTGTTAGTTTTCCCTTCCTTTTTTAAAAAAACGAAAAACGAAAAAACCTTCCCCTCTGACATCTGTAGGACATGGATCTCTGGAAGGAGATTTAAAGAGACAGCAACATCTCCAAGCAGCTTAGCATCAGGAAGCCTCCCTGTCAAGGCTAAGGGAAAGCTTTTTTTTAAGTCGCCAGGTTTCAGAAGGCCCGGCCAGACTCACATTTCTGCTCTCGCCACTGAGGTGGTGCTGAGGATGTCTCAGATGATTTATTTCTAAGGGGCCCCGCAACTGCAGTGACTAATGTGCCTTGTGTGTCTCTGCTTTAGATCTGCCCAGGGATTTGATTTCAGAGATAACTGGGCCTGACAGGCAAGACAGCACACTGAGTGCGGAGGGGAAAGGAGAGAGAGGGGAGCCGGGAGAGAGGCAGCCACAGAAGGGGAAAGGGAACTCGGAAGAGAAGGAGCCAGCAGGCACCAATTACTTTTGCAAAGTGCTACCGCTTCTCTTTAGTTACCTCCAGTAGATAGGGAAAGATTAGATCTTCCTGCCGTTTGCCTGTTGGTGGCAGGCTCTCCTTGCGCCCGACCCTTTTTGACAACCCAGCTCTGGACTGCCTTGTCTGGATCATCTCATGCCACGCGCAAAGCTGCGGATTCCCAAAGGAGGATTTATTGGAATTTCAAGGACATATCCCCTCATAGCACTTTGCGAGTGGCGCTTCTGAGTCAGGAGGCCTTTCAGAGCAGGCAAGCGTCTGCGTTATTTTTTATTTATCATTTGGTTTTTTAAAATGTTATTTGTTCCAGTTATGAATTGCTTCCTGTGAAATAACTTGGAGGAATTTCAAAATACAGTTCACACACACACACCCCCCCCCAACTGCATATATTTAAAAAGTGAGAACAAGAGCCAGCGAGGTGCAGTGGGTATAGTGTTGAACTAGGGCTTGGGTAGTATAAACACCGACAACTGGGAAACACTGGTCTGCAAGTGCTCCAATTGGAGAACAGCCTTTACCAAAGGTGTCATGGGCTTTGAAGATGCTCGAACTCAGGATGAAAGGGAAAAACATGCTAAGAGGAAGGCTCGCTTGGCAAACCGTCACCGTCATCAACTCCTGCCGGGAAACCCATGTCCCCACTGTGGAAGGATGTGTGGATCCAGAACTGGCCTCCACAGTCATGGACTCACTGTTAAAACCGTGTTTATGGAAGACAATCTTACTTGGCTACGAGTGATCACCAAAAAAAGAGGAAGAAGAATAAGAAGAAGGGAGACCAGGGCTCGAATCCCCAGTCAGCCATGAAGCTCACTGGGTGACCTTGCACTTGTCACACCTTATTTGTATGCCACCTTTCCATAGTTAAAACTATGTTCAAGGCAGCTTACAACATGAAAAGATTTGCATAATTAGAAACATGACAGGAGCCAATCCAGCAGTAAATCACACCCAACAAGTGGAGTTAACTCTTTCAGGCTCTGCACAGGAGTATTAGACCTAATAAGGACAGCAACTCTTCCTTGGTAGGTCTTGCCCCAACATGAAGCTGTTGCTGAGACTGAAGGCTCCCTGCAGCTGCCTAAGTCCCCTTCTCTGCAGGGTTTTCCCCAAGCAATCAGAGACTGTGCCTGTGTTCTAGCTAACTCCTCTTCTGCCCTGCTCACTTAGGCCTGTTACCTCTTCAGCTTCTGACACCTCCACTTTCCAGTCTTCTCCCTCTTCCACCTTCTTCCCTTGGGGATTCCCCACCTGGTTCTCCCCACCATTCCTCTGCGTCCAACTGGTCCATGACATTGCACAACAAAAGTAGTCATAAACAGTAAATAAAATGCATCAAAAAACTACACAACCAAAATGAAACCCCAGTTTCCATGTAAATCATCATATCTAAAAATAAATATACAAATAACCAATACCAATAACAGCAACATAGCCCTCTAAACAATACCCCAGCCCAAGAGTCTGTTCAGCAACCTTAGCTTTCAGTCAATCAATCAGCCAGGGCCCAGCCTCCCAGGCCTGGTGGAAAGAGGCTAGTAAAGCAGAGTGCAGGTTTTCCATATAAAAATGATTTCATATCCAAAAACAGACACTAACTGGGATAAAAAAAATATCTCAGCTTTGAAGGCTTAGTGAAAGAGGAATGTTTTCAACGGATGCCATAAAAGCAATAGAGATGGCACCTGTCTAATGCTGTATCCTGCCTTTCAGTGCAAACTTCCCCGTAAGGTGGCTTCCAACAAGCGAAGCAAAATAGAATAAAATAAAATATAAACGATCAAAACAGCAAGAAAGCCACAGCAAAATAGCAGAGCCAGCAGCTATAAGCATATTAAAAGGATCTTTAATACCGTTAATACCACATTACAGTTCCATTGTGCCATTTCAAATATAATTAATTGCAATTATATGGTGGTGACGAAGCCTCTGGCAATGATTGGCTAAGCTATCTTCTTGGTCAAGGGAAGGCGGGATAGGGAGAGGTTTTCTGGCTGCCACTGGCTGAGCACCTCAGACCCTGAGAGACACAGGGCAAATTAAAGGACCCCGGAAATGAGCAGGTAGTTGGATCTTAAGAAGGGGGTAGATGCTGTGGATCAGGTGAGTCTAGAGCAGGAGCAGATAACATGTGGCCTTCCGGATACTGCTGGACTGTGGCTTCTATGATCTACAATTCCCATCATCTTGAAGCACTGATGGGCATTTGAGTCCATGGATTTGAGTCCAAATGGATAGTAGTTCCATTTGTGTTTCTTAAGCTGTTCTCTGACCATAATAAATTTCATGTTCATGAGTCCAACAATATGTGGAGGAACACAGGCTCCCCCATCCACGGCCTCCGAGGAAAAAGTGCAAAGCAAGAAGAGCAGTGACGGAGAAGGAACACAATTTTTAAAATCAGAAATTAGCTGTTGTGGAAATACGTGTTCTTAATTGCCTGACGGAATAGGAGAGTTTTCAGCAGACTTTAAAGAATTGAAACAGAAGGTGCCTACTGATGTCTCTATTGGCAGAGTGTTCCACAAGATGGTCTCTTAAGATGTTTTTATGTAGTGCAGTTTCCATCCAAACCATTCTAGAAACCCAACTGGTCCAGGGTCAATACATGGGACATTCTGTGCCTTAAAAGCTAGAGCCGGTGTGAAGGAGCAAGAAGGAAAGAGGGGGTGACACTGGTGGAATTGGGGGTGAGCAAAAGGGCCCTCCGGTCCCCTTGCTTATTGTGATGTCTCTGTTCCTAGAAGACTACAAGGGGGTTGTGGTGTTGGTGAAATTTGGGTGAGCCAGGGTGGAATATGCTCTTTGCACATAATTTGAACACTGGGGAAAGCTGATACAACAGGCAAAGGAACAGGCTTGGGGAGTGTGTGGTCCTCTCATTGTTGTTGCAACTCCTATCAGCCCCAGCCAGCATGACCAATGGTCAGGGATGGTGGGGGTTGGAGTCCCAACCACTTTGGGAGGGCCACAGCTCCCCCTTCACTGCTTTGGAGGAAGCGTGATACGAAAAGGGAGGGGGGGAAGCCTGCAGGGAGCAAGAATGCAAAGCAGTTTGTTGCTCAGCCCAGATCTAAGAGCCGTGGATGCTCTTGAAGCCTGACAATGCTCTCATAAGCCAACAGGAAGTCTAGGGTGGCAGAGGCAAGTATAGAACCTGCAGGACTGTGGCTATTCTCCATGCGCTCAGCAGCCTAGAGTTGCTCTGTATAACAGACGGGGAGAGTTCCTTCTTTGAAAACCGGTACCTAGTCCTGAGAAGCCTCAGTGAAAGATCAACGTGGGACATGATTACTAAGATACAGGAGTGTCGCTAAGACATCGGTCTTCTCCAGTCACCCCGCCCCTCGCTGCAGTTGTAGGGGGGATCCATAGGAGGACAGTCGCATGACAGACTCCTTTTGCAGCTCATCAAAGTCATGCTGGCAGCAGAATCCATCTGACATTGGACGCCTGCAGTAAGTCAAGTTCCATGTTGATCCCAAGATGAAGTGACTGCAGAAGTCGGTACACAGAGGAGGAGGAAAAAAGTGACAGCTTGAATCAACCTAAGGATATTACCGCTTAATGGATCTCCCGGAGCAGAGCTGAGAGAGGCTGCAGACCTCGAAACTGTGGCCGTTCGGTTATGTGCCAGGAGATGGATGGGCCGCTGGTCTGACTCGGCGCAAGATGGCTCCTGGATGGCCACCTTCCACCAATGGTAGGGGGAAAAGCAACAATGGCATTTCATTTTCATCGGCCGGAACCTGAACCCCAGGAGGGCTGCCAGTCATAATGAGTGTCAGTGGCTGCTGAAGTGTTTTGTTATCTGTGTGTTCCAGAAGGGATTTAGCAACTCTGGTGTTTGATCACTCTTGACTAAAAATGGTTGTGAATATATGAGGCCTAACATTATGGGGGCACTGTTGTAATGTTTCCAGTAAGTCCAGCAACAGAAACCACATCCTCTTGGATTTGATGGATTGAGCAGTTTAGTCTGTTGTGCTAAAGGAGTTTGGCAGCATCTTGATGTCCTAACTCATCCGCATGTTGTCTTTCTGTGCCACAGTGCAATTGTTGGTCTTCAAGGCCTTTGTAGAATGATGTGAGGATTGTTACTCAGCAGAGCAGCATCTCATACCTTAAGATACTTTAATAACTTGTTTGGTTTTCTTCCTTTTTTGGGCTCTTGAGTTCCTGTGGCTTCCACAGCAGCGGGTCCAAAAAACACACATTTGTTTTGTTTTGTTACCTTCCCCTACGCCAGCTTTGAGGTGGATGGAACTTTAAGCCAGGCTAAGTACTGTCTTTTAAACACGGGTGAGAGAAGCTCAGTGGGTGTCCTGGAAGCTGTCAGCTTGGCGCCTTTATAACTATGCTCCCCTACCTGGTGGCAGGAGAGGCGGAGGGTTTGGGCGGTCAAGTTGATAAAAACCTGGCACATTTGCAGTCTCAAACAAGATAAATGGAGTGAGGCTGATAGCAATGCTGGCGGCGTGAATCCATTACACAGTGAGCGATTGCAGAGATGATCATTAGTATTTATTATCTGCATGCCTGGATTTTTCTTCCTTTGAAACAGCACTTCCGAGGCAGCCACACTGCTCCCCATGCACCTGTTGCAAGCCTGTGGGAGTTCTGCTCTGGTGCCATCGGGAAGTAAGCGATCCTGGTGGGAAGCGAGTGAGGAGAAGTGTCGCGGAGATCCAGCTTCTGATCTGCCTCCAGTGACTAATCCTGGAGAAGTGAGGAAACAACAGCTGCTACAAGCAGTTACAAGCAGGGGAAACTGAGGGCCTCCAGATCTCGTTGGACTACAACTCCCATCAACCCTGGCTGCTGGGACGTAGGAAACTGCCTTATGCCAATCGGTCTGCCTAAATCAGTAATGCCAACACTGAGTATCAGAAGCCAACACAATCAGACATATGATTTTCCTGGACATACAGTGGTACCTCGGGTTAAGAACTTAATTTGTTCTGGAGGTCCGTTCTTAACCTGAAACTGTTCTTAACCTGAGGTACCACTTTAGCTAATGGGGCCTCCCACTGCCGCTGCACCGCCACTGCGCGATTACTGTTCTCATCCTGAAGCAAAGTTCTTAACCCGAGGTACTATTTCTGGGTTAGCGGAGTCTGTAACCTGAAGCATCTGTAACCTGAAGCGTCTGTAACCCGAGGTACCACTGTACTGGGAAAAGAACCAGGGATGCTCCACTATTGAGCTATGACCATTCTGTCTAACAACATCTGGAGGGATACAGTTCTCCATCGCCACTTCTCTGAGTTAGGTTTTTGTTGTTTTCCTCCGGAGGCATGTTTACATCCCATGTCCCTTTTCTAAGAACATAAGTAGAGCCAGCTGCATTAGGCCAATGACCTATCTAGTCCAGCGTCCTGTTCTCACAGTGGCCTACAAGATGCTTGTGGTATGCCACCAAATAGGACCTGAGCACAAGAGCAGTCTCCTGTCCTGTGGTTTGCAGCAACTGGTATTCAGAAGGATTATTGCCTCTGATCATGGAGGGCAGAGCACAGCTATTATGACTAGCAGCCACTGATAGACTCTACTTCCCCCGACCCCAATAATTTTTCCATTCTTCTTTTAAAACCATCCAAGTTGGTAGCCATCATTGCCTCCAGTGGGAACAAGTTTCGCAGAGTCCATTCTATGTGCTACGCGAAGACGTACAGTCATACCTCAGGTTACAGAGGCTTCAGGTTGAGTTTTTTTGGGTTACGGACCCACTGAAACCCGGAAATACCGGAATGGGTTACTTCTGGGTTTCGGCAGTCGCACATGCACAGAAGTGCCAAATCTCAACGCTGTGTGTTGCGAACGTTCATCCCACACAAATCACGTCCGCAACCTGAGCATCCACTGTACTTTCTTTTTTACTTGTCATTTCAATAAGACTTACTTGCAAGATCGTTTACATTTCCATTGAAAAGTTTAAAATGCTGCATTTTAGCTGGCTGGCGATCTTAAAAATTTGTGTTTGAGATGGCTGACGCTCATCTCAAAGTTGAACCTTTTCAATTAAGAATGAGTTCGGCGGAGCTGAGACTCCACCTCCACCCCCCCCCCCGGCAACCTTCCTGAATTTATTTAGTACCTTTTCTACAGATTTTTAAACTGTGAACTATTTTGGCAACCCATCGCTTTTGAACAGCAGGTTGTGACAGCACAACAATATAACTAATGGCTGGAAATGGCAAAGGGACAGATTTGGGGGGACATTTCCTAAAGGCAAGAGCTTATCTGAGAGTGAAGCTGACTGCCTCAGGAGCTGGTGGCGACAGAAGCAGAATATGAATGGTCATCCATCAGGGGTGCTGTGTTTGCAAGATGCCTGCGCTGAGCAGGGGATTGGAGCAGATGAGATGACCTCTGAAATGAAGATATGGGAGCATTCCAAATCATTTGTCCATTCACACGCAGAGAAAATAGCACATCTGGCTGAAAAGCAACACAAGGAGATCTGCATTGATAGTTGCAATGCATCCCTGACTACTATTAGTGCATAATTATGCAATTGTTGTACAATCTTGGGAAAGGGTGTAGCTGTGAAGGGGAATGACTATCATGAAGGGACCCTGAACTTCTGAATTTGCCCTAATGTATACCCTGCTCTCTTCAACTTCCATTACACCTGGCAAGGCACAACCTGCCCCCCCCCCACCGCAATGGGATGCAGTGTGAAAGTGTGGACTTAGACCACGGCCTAAAGACAAGGAGCTAATCCCCCACCCACTTCTTTCCTCATTTGTGGGCTTTTGCTTCAACTTGCGTCATGTGGTTCTGCGAGTGTTTCCTTGCCTACAAGTTCCCGTAACTACAAATGCCCTCAACAGGAGGTGGCTGCATTTACCTAGCAGGGAAAAGTGTTTTGTGCCTGGCTTAGTCATTGGGGATTGTAGCTGATGGAGATGTGGCCTTGTTAACTTTGCATTTCCCTCTGCCCCCTCCCTCTTTGGAGTTGCAGGAAAGTCTTCTCGTTCTTGTTAAAAGAGCCCTCTGGGAATGTAGAGCTGAGTGTTGTGCACTGTGCCCCCTTCTCAGGGCTGCTTTGTAAACTGACTTCTAGAAAATGGTACCCTCCTCATAAACTTGCCTGCCGTGCTACTTGGGACAGTCCTGCCGGCTATTGATGGGAGACCATTGCCTACCTCAGCCTGCTCAACCTCTCAGGTTAGAAGTGCAAACTCCCACCCAATATGCAGTGATGTTTATGCATTTATCTTAAAATGTTGGCACACCATCATCACAAAGCATTTTACGAAAACAGGAATGACAACAAATTCGTTAGCGAAACAACCAGCAGATGATAAGGCAGCTGAAAGGCAGAGAGTTTAAAATACTGTAAAGACAGTAAAAATGTTTTAAAATGCATGGGTAAATAACAAATCATTTTGCCCAGTGCCTAAAGGACAAGAGTTAATGCTCAGTGATACTTCCTTGAGGAGGGCATTCCATAGCTGCTGTGCCACTAGCAGAAACCCCCTCTTTCTGTCAGTGTGCTAAACTAAACACTGGCTCTGATAGAGGTGGTATTTGGAGAGGCATTGGGTGATGATCTTGGCATGCAGGCAGACAGAAGCCTGCTGAATCAAATCAAAAGTCCAGCATTCTGTTCCCACAGTGACCAACTAGATGCCTCTGAGAAGCTCACAAGCGTCCCAATCTCTTTAGGGCTGTAAACATAAGTAGCAGCAGCAGCAGCAATGATTTGTGTTTGTGTGGTTTACGTTGTTCCTACTTGAGGTCAGTTGGAAGGGGAAAGGAGGCCAACACAATTACATTTCCTCTTTCTGGGCCCAAATTGGGCCCTGACTAACAAAATGAATTTCAGAAGGGACAAATGCAAGGCTTTACACATTGGCAGGAATAGCCTGCTGTGCCAATATAAGGAGGGGGACACCTGCCTTGCCAATAGTACATGTGAAAAGGATCTAGGGGTTTTAGTAGACCATAAGCTTAACATGAGTTAACAGTTACAGGTAGGTAGCCATGTTGGTCTGCCGTAGTCGAAACAAAATAAAAAAATTCTTTCCAGTAGCACCTTAGAGACCAACTAAGTTTGTTACTGGTATGAGCTTTCGTGTGCATGCACACTTCTTCAGAGTTAACAGTGTGATGCAGCAGCAAAAATAGCTGATTTTAGGCTGCATCAACAGAAGTATAGAGTCCTGATCAAGCAATGTTATAGTATTGCTCTATTCTGCCTTGGTCAGACTGTACCTGGAGTACTGTGTCCAGTTCTGGGTGCCCCAATTTAAGAAGGATATTGACAACTAGAATGTGTGCAGAGGAGGGCAACCAAGATGATCAGGGGTCTGGAAACCAAGCCTGATGAGGAATGGTTGAAGGAGCTGGGTATGTTTAGCCTGGAAAAGAGGTGACTGAGAAGAGATGTAATAGCCGTCTTTAAATATCTCAAGGGTTGTCACATGGAAGATGGAGCAAGCTTGTTCTCTCTTGCTCCAGAGGGTGAGACCCAAACTAATGGATTCAAGTTACAAGAAAGGAGTTTCTGACTAAACATCAGAACTTCCTGACAGTAAGAGCTGTTTGTCAGTGGAACAATCTCCCTCAGAAGGTTGTGGACTGTCCTACCTTGGAGGTTTTTAAGCAGAGGTTGGATGGCCACCTGTCATGTATGCTTTAGCTGAGATTCCTGCATTGCAGGGGTTGGGCTAGATGACCCTTGGGTCCCTTCCAACGCTGTAATTCTATTATCCTTCCCCTCCCTACCCTTAGGCAGGGCCAGCACTTGAGCATTGCCTTCTGTGACTGGGGATATTCCCCAGTTACTAAGGGAAGCCGGAGCTGCTTTCGGGAAGGAGGTGTAGGATGATTTCAGTGCCTCTGTTTTCCTGCAAGGGCAAAGAGGGTATTTCTTGTATGCAGAGATAGTCCCTCCTACCTTGCTGTCCTCATTCCTTGCTTGGGCTCCCAGCGTGTCTGAACCTGTGTATGGGCATTTTACCAAGAGAGATTCTTTCCCTTCCTGTCTGTTCCTAATAGACCACTTTTTTCTCTCTCGCCTGCAACTCTGAACTCAGCAGCTTCAGTTTAGATCCTGCTGACTTCCTCAGTCTTACCATAGCCGAAGACGGTGATTAACACTCCAAGGCATCATTCATGTTCACAGTTTAGATGCCTGTGGCTGCAAATCCTGCTGCTTTTGAGGAGACATCTGTTAGCTTTAATTCCATTCAGGCCTGTATTACTAGAATATCCCTTCAGGCTATGACAGACTTTTATGGGACACAGAGCCAGTAGGATGGACAATCCATCCACTCTAATGGAACTTTGAAGATCCTGTTAGAACCCTGAGGAATCTAGATTTTTTACTCCTTAAAATAGAGAAGTGAAGATTCTAGCTCTCATGATGCTACAAATGGGTTTCAAGGGTTTGGTAGCAAAAAAAATGGACTACAAGTGATGAGGTCCTATATGTTTTGAGGGTTGGGTTTCACCGCTCGACATCTTCAAGAAAAATGCAGAGAGCAAAACCAACTCCTGTATATGGTGTTTATTGACCTGACTAAGGCTTTCGACACTGTAAATTGTAATGCCCTGTGGACTGTCCTTCTGAAAACTGGCTGCCCAGATAAATTTGTAAACATCATTCGGCTCCTCCATGATAATATGACAGCAACAATCGCAGATAACAATGGCTCTCAAAGTGAACCATACACAGTGGGATCAGGTTTTAAACAGGGTTGTGTTATTGCCCCAACTGTTCATTATTTTCATTGCCATGATCCTACACTTTGTCGAAGGAAAATTCCTTACCGGAGTAGAAATCCATTAACGGTGTCTCAGAAAATTTTTACACATCACTTGGGAAGACAGACGAACTAATATCAGTGTACTGGAAGAAGCAAAAATTACCACTGTTGAAGCAATGATTCTTCAACATCAACTTTGTTGGACTGGTTATGTTGTGCGGATGCCTGATGATCATCTTCCAAAGTAACTACTCTATTCCAAACTTAAAAATGGAAAGCATTATGCTGGTGGTCAACAAAAGAGGTTTAAAGACTGTCTTAAGGCAAATCTAAAAAAATGCAGTATAAACACTGACAACTGAGAAACACTGGCCTGTGAGCACTCCAGTTGGAGAACAGCCTTTACCAAAGGTGTCATGGGCTTTAAAGACACTCGAACTCAGGATGCAAGGGAGAAACGTGCTAAGAGGAAGGCACACTTGGCAAATCCACACCGTGATCAGCTCCCACCCGGAATCCAATGTCCCCACTGTGGAAGGACGTGTGGATCCAGAACTGGCTTCCACAGTCACTTATGGACTCATTGTTAAAACCCTGTTTATGGAAGACAATCTTACTCGGCTACGAGTGATCCCCGAAGAAGAAGTTAGGATGCTTGAATTCAAATCTCTGCTCAACTATAGGTAGCCTTGGACATTTCATAGCCTACAGTGATCTGTCACCACAAGGTTGTTGTGAGGACCACAAAAATAAAAGTTGCAACTGTCAAGTTCTTTATATGCCACATTTTTCACAAGTGAATCTGTGAATCTCAAAGTGAATCTCAGAGTGGTTCACACAAAAATTAAAATCAAAAGTACAGTAATACAATGACCATAACGTAATAAGGCATATCAGGGACACGGGTGGCGCTGTGGGTAAAACCTCAGCGCCTAGGACTTGACAATCGTCAGGTTGGCGGTTCGAATCCCCGCGGTGGGGTGCGCTCCCGTTGCTCGGTCCCAGCGCCTGCCAACCTAGCAGTTTGAAAGCACCCCCGGGTGCAAGTAGATAAATAGGGACCGCTTACTAGCGGGAAGGTAAACGGCGTTTCCGTGTGCTGCGCTGGCTCGCCAGATGCAGCTTGTCACGCTGGCCACGTGACCTGGAAGTGTCTGCGGACAGCGCTGGCCCCCGGCCTCTTAAGCGAGATGGGCGCGCAACCCCAGAGTCGGACACGACTGGCCCGTATGGGCAGGGGTACCTTTACCTTCTTTAATAAGGCATATAATATCGCTGCAACATAACACTAAAAATGAATAATCAACAATTTGTTTAGCCTACATGAACATTTAAGTGCGCATATAGTTCAGCAATAGGTCAGGTCAAAGCATTCATTAAGCAGCTCCCTTACTGGGGCAAAACAAGTGAAACAGACCATTCCCTAATGGCAATCACAGGGTGTGTCTCTTCTGACAGTTCTTCCTCTAGAAACAGATCCCTTAGGAAGGCTCTCACCAGGGCCAGCCCATCCATGAGGCAAGGTGAGGCGACCACCTTGGGTAGCAGGATCCACAAGGGCAGGAGATCCAGCCTCCAAGGAATGCATTGCATGTAGATCCTTATTCCTCCCCATGTTCACTCTCCCCATTCCTCTCTGGTGGGGGGGGGGGATTCACCTCAGGTTCTAAAATATATGTTTGCCATCGGGATGGTGGTTGGTGGTTGATTTCACCTGCTGCCCTGAAGGAACCTTCAAAAGGGAGTTGTTGCAATGGGCATCATGTGTATTTTAATAAGCTGAATAGAGTGAAAGATTGAGAGTCCCTGGGGTGCAAAGAGTGTGTGCATGAACTTAACAGTGTTTAGCTTACTTTTGGGTTGCTATTTTGTTAACATTGTTCTGGAGATTATAAATGCTGTATTGATTTGTTAATTGTATAATAGGACATTTGCGATGGGTAGCTTATTTTTCGCTGTTGCAAAACCGCTCAGAGCCATGCCTAGAAAGCATGAGGCTAGCAGAAAATCTCCCAGACGCTTCCTTTCCAGTGAAAGTGTGGACACGCCCTCAGTTTGCCTTTCAATACAAACCAAATCCATTTTCATCCCCTTCCTCCCATCCCCAAGACGCTTTCCAGGT
Organism: Podarcis erhardii; assembly: GCF_964252035.2. Lineage (NCBI taxonomy): Eukaryota > Metazoa > Chordata > Lepidosauria > Squamata > Lacertidae > Podarcis > Podarcis erhardii. The sequence continues at coordinate 81,553,777 of NC_138511.1, read as the reverse complement.
ACCTGCTACCTTCTCTTTTTAACAGAAGATGCCAGGGATGCCTCAGAAGATGCCACAGATGGTGTGGTGTAGTGGTGAGAGTGCTTGACCGGGACCTAGGAGATCAGGGTTCAACTCCCCACTCAGCCATAAAACTCCCTGGGTGACCTTGGGCCAGCCGCTGTCTCTCAGCCTTAACCTACCTTGCAGGGTCGTTGTGAGGATGAAATCATGGAATCATAGAGTTGGAAGGGACCCCAAGGGTCATCTAGCCCAACCCCTCGCAATGCAGAAATCTCAGTTCAAGCATCCATGACAGATGGCCATCCAACCTCTGCTTAAAAACTTTGATGAAGGAGAGAGTCCATAACCTACCTACGGGGTGGAGTGGAACATATGCCACTTTGAGCTCCTTGGTGAACAGGTGGGATATAAATGTAATAAGATGATGATTATAATAATTAATAATACTGTACAGTGGTAACTTGGGTTACAGATGCCTCAGGTTACAGACTCTGCTAATCCAGAAATAGTACCTCGGATTAAGAACTTTGCTTCAGGATGAGAACAGAAATCGTGCTTCAGCGGTACGGCGGAAGCAGGAGACGCCATTAGCTAAAGTGGTGCTTCAGGTTAAGAACAGTTTCAGGTTAAGAACGGACCTCCGGAACAAATTCAGTTCTTAACCCGAGGTAGGTAAAGGTAAAGGGACCCATGACCATTAGGTCCAGTCGTGACTGACTGGGGTTGCGGCGCTCATCTCGCTTTACTGGCCGAGGGAGCCGGCCTACAGCTGGTCATGTGGCCAGCATGACTAAGCCGCTTCTGGCGAACCAGAGCAGCACACGGAAACACTGATTACCTTCCCGCCAGCGGGACCTGTTTATCTACTTGCACTTTGATGTGCTTTCGAACTGCTAGGTTGGCAGGAGCAGGGACTGAGCAACAGGAGCTCACCCCATCGCGGGGATTTGAACCGCCGACCTTCTGATCGGCAAGACCTAGGCTCTGTGCTTTAACCCAGAGCACCACCCGCGTCCCTAACCCGAGGTACCACTGTAAATAAAACCTGGGACCTTCTCTATGCAAAGCATGATCTCTACCACTGAGCTGCAGCTGGTGACATGAGTAAATGCAGATAGAAATCTTTCCCATGCTATAACTTGCAGCGCAGGTGTGCCTCGTAGAAGCCTTCCCAAGAAATAAAATTCTGATGTGAGGAGCAAGGGTTTCCCTCGCTTCCTCTCTCCCCCCCCCACACCTCACCCCCTAGAAAGCAAACACAGATTGGCTTCAGCAGAGGGCCCAGCAAGCTCAACAGAGAGGGAAGGGTGTGTGTGGAAGCCCCAGACAGGAGCAGCCTTCCCAACATCCTTCAGCAGACATCTATGAAACATTTCCCGTTGCCCCGTTTATGTATTTACATCCCATTATTGGCAGATTTGGCATTCATTCAGTCACAGGGAAGAAATCATTTGGTTACTGAAAGATCTGCAGGGAAAGCGGCTGAAGGAACACACACATAACCAAATCAGCTTCTGAAATAAATAGTCCCCCTGCAGATAGATACACTTCCAAAGATTTGTCATATACTTCTGCAATATTTTTCCTGTGGCTCCAAGCTTGGGTGTGTAAAACATATTTATTTTATAGCATGCCAGTAACTCTTTGCATGGGTTTTTCTTTCTCTTTAAACACCCTTAGCGTAATTCATCCCCAGAGGATAATGCCCTTGGGGTCCTTCCCGCCCCCCCTCCATCCTGCCAGCTCTGCCTCCAGCAGGGGCATAACTGACCCAGGGGAGGGAAAGGTGTATTTTGGTTTGATTAAGCTTTCCAGATTGCAACCTGAGTCCCTTTTTATGAGTGTTCTGCTTTAAGCTTCCCTCGCACAATTCCATCCTGTAAACTTTATGGGCAAGAGAGAAGGAGGTGCCGCTTGGGGTGGATTTAAATATGGTCACAGTCAAATCTCGACAAGGGACGAGGTTGCCTTACGAGGGGGCAGAGGCTGTGCTGCTCCCGCTTCTGCTGTCATGTTTCCGCCTCTTTGCTGCTTTTACGGCCGATGTTTCTGCTTTGTCAGGCTGCTCCAGGAACCACCTTCTGCATGTCTAATTCTTTCCTCCTCCACATGAAAGGAGCTGTGCCATTTCCTACCTCTGCCTCGAGTCAGGTGCAAGGTTTCAATGCTTTTCAGTCCGTTTTCTCTTAAAATGCAATTTAAAAACATCAAATATGGGGTTTTTTTTGGGAGGTGGGGTGTAATTCCTCCTCACTGAAACCATGTTTCAAAATGTGGAGAAAGTGCATAATTCAGTTGGGAGTTGTGTTCTGATTGGGACCGTTGAACTGGGTCGGTCCACTGCAAAAAGTGGATCAAATGAGCTCCTACTCTACCCCTAGCTGGATCTAATATAAGAGTGTTGAGTGTTGAGTATGGTTAGAGTGTTGAACCTGAAGGAGCGTCTCCACCCCCATCATTCTGCCCGGACACTGAGGTCCAGCACCGAGGGCCTTCTGGCAGGTCCCTCGCTGCGAGAAGCCAAGTTACAGGGAACCAGGCAGAAGGCCTTCTCGGTAGTGGCACCCGCCCTGTGGAACGCCCTCCCACCAGATGTCAAAGAGAACAACAACTACCAGACTTTTAGAAGACATCTGAAGGCAGCCCTGTTTAGGGAAGCTTTTAATGTTTGATGCATTAGTGTATTTTAATATTTTGTTGGAAGCCGCCCAAAGTGGCTGGGGAAGCCCAGCCAGATGGGCGGGGGTATAAATAATAATATGTTGTTGTTATTTTTATTATTATTATTAACGTGGGAGACCAGGGTTCAAATCCCCACTCAGCAGTGAAGTTCACTGGGTGACTTTGGGCCCATCTCTCCTATTTGATCTGTCTCTATCGTGCTCTCCCTCCTTCTGTGCCCCCCCCCCGGCTGGGATGCCCAGACTAGATATAGATGCTGGACTGATTCAGCAGGCTCTTCCTATGCTCTTAGGAACTGCAAGGAGGAAGAATAGGATGCAGAACAATGTGACAAATAAAAGGCGCACAGATAGTCAATGCATAACTTACAATTTGTTAAGTGGCCTTTGGGCATCTTTCTTCTTCCACCATCTATAAAACAGGAATTATTACCTTCTCCTCTTGCAGAAGGTGAACAACGTTAGAATTTCAAAGCATTTGCATTATTTTTTGAAGTGCTGTATTAATGATTCAAAACAATAAATGTTCTTTTAAAAAGTAATGGCGTGTAATTAAGTGTCACAAAGGTGTGCAGAATCACGGCAGCAGCCTTGCTAGGGTCTGGGGTTTGGTCACCATGCTACTCGTGGAAACACCTTCCAGCTAGCTGAGTGGTCCATTAAATCAAGAGCCAAGGGGCGAGATTGGGACCTCTTTCTTCCAGTTGCCCTTTCTGAGGTCCATAGTGTTAACACCAGTTGACTTGCAGGTTCCTGCATCAGTCAATTTGATGAATACAGGGATACTGGGAAAGATGTGAATTCATGCCTGCTGTTCTACCCTGAGGTGACTTTTTGCCGTTACCTCAGGGGCAGCGACCTGTGTTACACCCCATTCTAGGGTAGTAATTCCCAAATTGTATGGCAGGGCAGAAGAGAGAACTACTAATGTGCTGGGTGAAATAGCTCATAAAATGAAAGAAAGGCCCCTGTGATCCCCAATTACCAGTTGACAGAGAAGGCCGGCAATTGTCTCTGTATGCATCACTGCTCTAGTCATCTGGGGGGCAGATAAGTTTCCTTAAGGCTCACCCACACTTTCTCTGCTGTTTGCTGCTGAATCAGAACAAATGTCAATCCATGGAAAACCCGACTGATGTTTGTTCGGATTCAGCAGTAAGCTTTGGGTTTTCCTGGGGAAAGCGGTGGAACAAAAGAAAAACATGCCTAGAAATCATGGGGCAAACTTATTCTCTGAGGAGGCACATCCTCTGAAGATAGGGAGGCATTCCTGCCTAGCCCTCCTTCACCCAATATAAAAGTAAACTTTTCTCATATGAGAATATAGAGAGCCAGTGCAGTGTAATGGTCAGAATGTCGGGTGGTGACCTGAGGGACATGGGTTCAAGTCCAGCCATAAAGCTCACTGGGTGCCCTTGGGCCAGCCATTGCCTCTCAGCCTAACCCACCTCACAAGGTTTGTTGTGGCGATTGAGGAGAGAGACCACGTGTGCCACCTTCAGCTTGGAGAGAGCGGTGGGATAGAAATGCAATAAAATAAAACAAACAGTTTGAAATCAAGAAAAATAAGTGACCTTCAGGATTCAGCAGTCTAGGAAATACTGATCTGTTGAATGACTCAGACAGCCATGGAGCATGAATTTGACAAGCTTCGTAACCCAGTCAAGGACGCCAGGTTTATTTTATCCCGGGGTTTGGGGAATCTGTGGCCCTGGAGATGTTGACGGGGTCCAACTCCCATCAGCCCAAATTGCATGGCTAATGATCTGGGGTGCTGGGAGTTGTAGTCTGCCAACATCTGAAGCTTCCCTCATCCCTCTTTTATGCCATGACCTGAACAATTCACAGGACTGAAATGAACATGGATACTTCTTCTGCAGTGCATTATTATTATTTTTTAAAGACTGTTATAGTTTCTTTTTTCCCAAAGACATGCCAGTTCACATTTAAATCAGAGACATAAGTTGTATTCTGAGTCATTGGGGCTTCATGCCTTTGATCATCCTGCACAGAGATTTTGGTCTCTGGTGCAGTATTTGCGTCCCTTAGAATCTCTGCTGTCAGATAATGGTTGCTGTTCACTCCCTTCAAAAACATCTAAGCAGTGGCTTCATTCCTTTTGTTTTTACCCTTCCCTTTTATGCCTTTTGGGTGCCTCCCTGCCCTTCCAAATTTCCAGATGTAACAAGTATGCAAGCTGAGATCATTTTAAGAAGAATAAATAACACCCACATGTATTGAATGGGCGAGTAGAGCTGCTGTAGCGCATGAGAAATGCCTGCTGGATCAGGCCAATGGCCCATCTTAGTCCAGCATCCTGTTATCACAGTGGCCAGCCAGATGTTTGTGGGAAACCTGTAAGCAGGATCCAAGCACAAGAGCAGCTCTCCCCTCCTATGGTTTCTAGCAGATGGCATTCCGAAGCATTGCTGCCTCTGATCGTGGAGATCATGGCTAACAAGTCATTGATAGCTGTACCCTCTGCGATATTGTCCATGCACCTAAGATCATGACCTGTGAAATACTGTTTCCATCTGGATGCCCAGTTTTAGAAAGTGCTTTTGGATGGGTATTGCTCAACGCCTTGACATTTACACCATAGGGTCCCTTCAGGGTTCTTTTGCCTCCTGTGGTATTTTAAGCGTTTGCACAAAACTACTCAATGAGCTCATTCAGAGGCTTGTGGCGAGGTGTCTGTCACCAACATGTGGATAACATCCAAGTCTATTTCTCATTTTCTTCACATTCAGGTGAAGCATTAGAAAATCCTTAATCAGACCCTGGCTGCAGTAATGAACTGGATGGGGGCCAATCAACTGAAGCTCAATCTGGGCAAGGTGGGAGCTTTTGTGAGCAGGTGGTTTGTTTGCCCAAAGGATTCTTAATTATTTTGTGCTAGCTAGCCAGGGCTGCTATCCCTCGGAAGTGAAGGCTCATAGCTTGCAGGAAGGGCTCCTCGCTCCATCTTTGTTGGTAGAGGTGCAATTGGCTTCTGTGGCGCAGTTGCAGCTGGTATACACACCTCTCCGAATAGAGAGGTTCTGGCCTTTTTTATCCATGATCTGGTAGCCTGCAGGTGTATGCAGAGCTCTCTTTTGAAGACTGGAAACTGCAGTTAGCACAGGAATCAGCTGCTCTATTGCTGTGCTGTGGTCATATTGCACCTGTGCGCCAGTGGCTCCCAGTCTGTTTCTGGGTCCAATTAAAGGTGTTGGTTTTGATCTTTAAACTTTCACAGCACAGCTCAGGACCAGAGTACCATATTTAGAATCTTAGATCTTAGAATTATAGAGTTGGAACCCTCTGCAATGCAGGAATCTTTCCCAACATGGGGCTCAAACCCATGACCCCGAGATTAAGAATCTCATGCTCTACCAATTGAGCTATCCCTTGCATGACCAGATGTACGTACCCACCTGCACATGAAAAGGAAGGTCTCCTTATGGTGCTTGCCCTCCCCGGCTTCTCAGATGAGATGGTTTAAAAGAGGGAATGTCTTCTAAGTGTTGGTACCCAGATGTGGAACACTTTCCCTGATATCTGCCCAAGGAACATAGGAAGCTGCCTTACCCCAAGTCTGACCATTGGTCAATCTAGGTTAGCATTTTCTGCACTGATTGTGGTTGGTTCTCCAGGATTTCAGATGGTTCTCTCCCAAGCTTACCAGGAGATGCCAGAGATTGAACCCACAACCTTCAGCATGCAAAGCAAATGTCCCAACAGAAGATCAGGCCAAAGGCCCATTAGTTTAGCATCCTGTTCTCAAAGTGGTCAACCAGATGCCTGTAGGAAACCAGCTAGCAGGGCCTCAGCACAAGAGGACTCTCCCTTAGTGGGGTTTCTGGTAAATGGTCTTCAGAGGCATATTTCCTCCAACTGGGATAGCCATCATGGCTAGTAGCCTTTGAGCCATGACCCTTATAGTCAGATTGAGGTTGAATCCTGGCAAGACAGAAGTACTGTTTTGGGGGGGACAGGAGGCGGGTGGATGTGGAAGACTCCTTGATCCTGAATGGGGTAATTGTGCCTCTGAAGGACCAGGTGCGCAGCCTAGGAGTCATTTTGGACTCACAGCTGTCCATGGAGGCGCAGGTCAATCCTGTGTCCAAGGCAGCTGTTTACCAGCTCCATCTGATACGCAGGCTGAGACCCTATCTGCCCGCAGACTGTCTCGCCAGAGTGGTGCATGCTCTAGTTATCTCCCACTTGGACTACTGCAATGCACTCTATGTGGGGCTACCTTTGAAGGTGACCTGGAAACTACAAATAATCCAGAATGCGGCAGCTAGACTGGTGACTGGCAGTGGCCTCCGAGACCATATAACACCGGTCCTGAAAGACCTACATTGGCTCCCAGTACGTTTCCAAGCTCAATTCAAAGTGACGGTGCTGACCTTTAAAGCCCTAAACGGCCTTAAAGGCCCAGTAGACCTAAAGGAGCGTCTCCACCCCCAGTGTTCTGCCTGGACACTGAGGTCCAGCGCGGAGAGCCTTCTGGCAGTTCCCTCACTGCGAGAAGCGAAGTTGCAGGGAACCAGGCAGAGGGCCTTCTCGGTAGTGGCGTCCGCCCTGTGGAACGCCTTCCCATCAGATGTCAAAGAAATAAACAACTACGGTATCTGACTTTGAGAAGACATCTGAAGGCAGCCCTGTTTAGCGAAGCTGTTCATATTTGATGAATTTTTGTATTTTAATATTTTGTTGGAAGCTGCCCAGAGTGGCTGGAGAAACCCAGCCAGATGGGCAGAGTATGTATGTATGTATGTATGTATGTATAAATAAATTGTTGTTGTTGTTGCACCTGTTAAAGACATTTTAATTTCCCCAAGCTTTATTTGTGCTGTTCTAATCTTGCTGTTTTATGCCGTTTAGCATGTTTATATGTTTGTACGTGTGTGCGTCTGCAAGTGATCGGAGATTAGTGGCATTAAAATATTGATAATAAATAAACAAAGGAGCACCCACTTTGTTTTACAGGGTCATGTGGTTGTTCTGGAATAAGTGATGACTCTCAGGGAAAAAAATGCAGCACAGGCCTCTTGAGAGACACCCCACCTTGCCCAGGGCACAGGAGTTGTATCTGTCGTGCCACGAAGTGGGAACTTTCCTTGGTGGCGGCTGAGCCACGCAGGTGAATTCTAACAGGGACGCTGGGTGTGGTATGGTTAATTCTGACTCAGCAGAAGTAGTCTGGGAATGAATGGTGGTGCCCTGACCCGTGAAACAGGTTCTGGTGATGCAGGCTGTGTGCAAGTTTTCCTCCGAGCTCACGATACCTGCCCTGTTCCCCTGCCGCTTTGCTAACAAGCAGTGACTTGTCTCTTTGTTCAGAACTCAGAGGTATGAAAGCCACTATAGAAAACCAGGCTCGGGCTCATTTAGAAACCTCCATTGATGGATTTTTTTCTCTCCCCCTTCCCCCCCCCATCCTGTTTTGCAAAAATACACCGCACCCCTGGGGTTCATTCACAAAACCTGGTTGACAACAGCTGGACATTTCTGGGCGATCGATTAGGATATCAGTTCTCTTTGTGAGAGCAAAAAGGACAATCTTAGTTGCTGAAAGAAATGCTGAGCTTGAACTCTGGCCCTGGCTCTCAACAATTTAATAAATAAAAGAGCGGGGTATGATTTTGGATGGTTGTTGCGCACAGCTCCCTTCTGTAAAAAAGCTGAGCCCTGCCATGCCTTTGAGAAGCTGCTTGGTCTTGTGTCCTTTTTCCAGCTGACCCACTAGGCATGACCTAGGTAGCAACAGTCACCACATCTTAACCTTTACCACTCCTGACAATTGCAAACAACTGAGCACAGGGATGAGTGTGGGTTAAGAAGAAAAAAGGCCATGCACCTATACATTTTTTAGTTGGGCACCGCTTAGTGTTTGACTGCAACAGAGTTGAGCAGCTTCAGCTGTCGGGGTGCAAGCAGATAATTTTTTCTTCTGCAGCTAAAAGGATCATCGCCGGCAAACAGGATGGAGCAGTGCAGCTGCATCTCACAAGCCCTTTTAGCTGCTCTAAACCCACAGTGTTCCTCTTATTGTTCCACATTCCCTGCACAGCAATGGATTCCCAGTGCTCTCCCTTGTGTCTGACTCTCCAGTAACCTCTCGTGTGCTGTGTCATCACCAGCTAATAGCAGCCTCTGTTTCAAAGGAGCCGTTCCTGTGGCACAGCTGCAGTGCATTGCACAGAGGCTGGGCAAAGCAATGGGACCGGATCTATCTTCTGCCCACAAGTGCTCTAGATTACTACAGAGAACCCTTCAAAATAGGCAGAGGTACCAGGGTAGATATGGGGTGGGGGGTGGGCTTCTTGGCAGTCAAGCAGGACTACATACAGATGAAAATTTGAAAGCTACTGGAATAATAATGATAACAACAACAACAACAACAACAACAAGAACAACAACAACAACAAATACTGTAGATTTAAATACTGTAGATTTAAGGTCTACAACAAATACTGTAGATTTAAGGTCTGACATTGGGAAGGAGGGAGAACAAGAAGGAGTTAACAAAATTTAGGATATTCCCCCCCCCCCCCGCATCCCCTCCCTCTGTCTGGAGATAAGGTTGAAACAGATGAGTCATAAGACTCCTTACAATGATGTTAAGGGACAAATTCATTTGTGGCCAAATACATGGATTTGTATTTGAGTCAAGCACACTCACATACCCTGCTGGAAGGTAGGAGAGACTGTAAGGTGCCTTTCGTTACGTACTCAAAGGTAGCAACTACAATTACTAACCCTCAGTCTGAATCTCTGAACAGTTTTGAAATACCAGATGGGGTTTCTTTAGGGCTTCCTTTTAAGCTGTGAAATCTCGTTGGCCTGTACAAAGTAGCCAGAGGGACATAGGTGGGGTCAGTCGAGGCTAACCAAGAGGCTTAACCAACACCAGACACTCAAGTCAAGTCTGTTCATTTAAGAATCAAGTTGGAGACATTCAGAAATGGGAAATAGCAAAACAACAAAACAAAACAAAAAAGCAGAGAATTAACTAGCTTACCTTTACATCAGATAAGTGGATTGTAGCCCAAGAAAGCTTATGCGGCAGTAAATCTGTTAGTCTTTAAGATGCCACAACCACTCCATTGGAAACTATTGTTTTCTGAATCAATGAACCTTGTTTTTTGCCTGTGACTGTCTTCATTATACAATTGCCAGGGCAGAGGCTAGACTTGGCAGATATCAGTTCCTGATGCCGACATTTCATTCCTGACCCCTGTTGCTTTGCTGCCAAAGTCTGTGGGCCAGAGACTTCCACCGAGGCTCAAATCCATCGTTATCTGGAAACTCTAAGCTCAGGAGAACTCCAGCGGTAACTGAGAACTGAACCTTGCACGTACCCATGAGAACAACTTCAGTCAGATGCTCCTTTGTACCTTTGTGTGTACACAGTGTTTGCATTTTCTGAGATTCACAGCAAGGGCATCTGCTGATCAATCAAAGTAAACCCCTTGTTGGTAGCAGACCCGGGTGTCACTGTGGATTACACAAGGATGCTTCAAAGAGCCAGGAGAGGGTTCAGGCAACCCAGTAATAACATTGAAAAAGGGAAAAAGGGAAAAAAGAAAAAGTTAACAAAAATTCCCCCAGCGCGTCAGATGATTCATTTTCCTCGAATGAAAACCGACTCACATTTCAAAGGAAGAGCTTATGAGAGCTGGCTGTGCTTGAAGGAGAACTCAGCAGAATAGACCAATAAACCAATGAGCAAAAGATGATTGGGGGAAATTCTGGGCCATGGGAAAGGTGACATTCATGGGTCCGTGCCACTTCCTACTCCTTTCACTGTGCAGTGGAGCAGAGGGGAGCCGTGCTCTCCAAATGTCTGATAGCGGAACCACATTTTTTTCTCAATTAAAAGTGGAGGCAGGTATCATAGCTCAGTCGGCTGAGCATGGGCTTTGCATCCCAAAGGTCCAGGTTCAATCCCTGGCATCTTTGAGATGTGGAAAGGCTTCAGTCTGATCTCTTGAAGATCCTCCAGATATTTTGGACCATAATCCACATCAGCCACAGCCTGCATGGCCTGCGGTCACAGATGATGGGAGTTGTAGTCTAGATAGAATATCTAGAGCATGGATTCCCAAACTGTGGTCCACAAAGCACTGGTGGTCCTCAAGCTTTATTCACGTGGTCCATGCAATGTCTGTGAAAAACATTTACTTTTAAATAGTTTTTTTTTAAAAAAAATAATCTTATATTGCATTTTATTGTATTCTATTCCATAGAATTTAATTTGTAGTACAATATAATGCAATATAAGAAAACCAAAAACTATTTAAAAGCAGCAGAAGAGGAGTTTGGATTTGATATCCCGATTTATCACTACCCGAAGGAGTCTCAAAGCGGCTAACAATCTCTTTTCCCTTCCTCTCCCACAACAAACACTCAGTGAGGTGAGTGGGGCTGAGAGACTTCAGAGAAGTGTGACTAGCCCAAGGTCACCCAGCAGCTGCATGTGGAGGAGCGGAGACGCGAACCCGGTTCCCCAGATTACGAGTCTACTGTTCTTAATCACTACACCACGCTGGCTCTCAGCATCTAGCACTTTGCATTACTTCATGGAGGAAAGGGCTATCGAAGGCTGCTAGCCAGGGCTTTTTTTTATGACAGAGCTCATAGGAGCTCAACTCCAGCACTTTTCAGGTGGGTGCCGTTGCCATTCGATGACAACAAGGGAGTTCATGGTGAGCTCCGGCACCTCTTTTTCTAGAAAAATAACAGTACTGCTAGCCATGCAGGCTGTTCTCTGTCTCCACAGTTGGGATCACTTCTGAATACTTCTGAATATCAGCTGCTGGAAGCACAGGAGGGGAGAGGGCTCTTCTGCTTGGATCTTGCTTGTGGACTGCCTGCACACATCAGGTTGGCCACTGTGAGAAGAGGATTCTGGACTTGATGGGCCATTGGTTCTTCTTATATTCTTATTAAAATTGTCATAGCAGGTAGAAGAATCATTAAGGGGTCTGCCAAGTTCCTCAGCAATTTTCCAGTGGTCCATGGGTGGGAATGGGAACCACTGGTCCTAGATTATGTGTAAATATAATATAAATATTATATAAATTATTGTGTTGTTAAATAATACAGCAGCAGTGAGACTTCCTGGATTGGGGAAAGCAGGTGTATACAATATTGAATCACATGGACCAGTGGTCTGACTCAGTAGATAGCTGTTTCCTAAGTTCCCCTGTTGGGCCCAGAAAGGTTTACAGTGGTACCTCGGGTTAAGTATTTAATTTGTTCTGGAGGTCCGTTCTTAACCTGAAACTGTTCTTAACATGAAGCAACGCTTTAGCTAATGGGGACTCCTGTTGCTGCCGCGCCGCCGGAGCACGATTTCTGTTCTCATCCTGAAGCAAAGTTCTTAACCCAAGGTACTATTTCTGGGTTAGCGGTGTCTGTAACCTGAAGCGTATGTAACCCGAGGTACCACTGTACTTGTAGATTGCACAAAAATAAGAACTGTCTACCTTTTGTTTTGAAGACGCACATCTTCTGCATACTTCACCTGAGGTGGTTTTGCTCTGCTCTCCTCAAGAAGAATGGTTGAGGCAATCTTGTTGCGGAGACAGAGCTATGGGGTGGGATCGCCCAACCTCAAGTGAAGACTGACTGGAAGGAGGTCAGGCAGTGACTCGTGCAGAGATATGGCAGGCAGCCTCCCCTGAGAGCAAGTCATCAAGCTGTACCTTTTGCATCGGCAATGAATGATTGATCCATTTCCATCTGATAGATATAGAGGGTGTAATTGCTCAGTCCCAGCAGAGGCTGACTGGAAGACAGCAGGCCCAGGAGCACTGACTCTGTCAGAGACAGGAGGTGCAAATTTACTTAATTAGTAATTTGAATTCTCCCACCATCCAGTTTGAGAATTACTGGGGCTCAGTAATAGTGCAGTTTGCAAGGGTTCCTCTGCTTGCTTGATTGCTGCCGCCCCCCTAGGGTCTGCCTAGCAATTTGGGATCTCCTGATTCTCATTCTGCTCTGCCTAACATCTGAAAAGGGAAGGAGAAGAAACCTAAAGTGGGAAGAAAAAACCCTCTTGTGGTGAGTCTTTACCACTAAAAGGGAATAGGTTCCCCACAGATGGTTACTATTCTGACAATTTATCCACTTCTTAAAGATCAAAAATGCCTAGCAGAATACATCTTGTTTATTGAGATTGCTAGCATAATTCCCTATTTCCCCTGCCCCCTTTCTATGTAGCTTGGCTCACTTGCATGAGTCAACTTAGTTTGCTGTATAAACACCATTTTGGGGTACTCTGGATATCTTCATATAGCACAGCATAGTAGCCTGATAGGTTGGTGGTCAAAGGCAGAATTTACAATGGACAGTTGAGATGGGAAATTCTGGCAACAGCACATAGGTCAAGTCTCTCTCTGGCTTCTAGAGAGTGGCAAAACCTATTTCACCCGTATCTGGCAGCTTTCATCCATGTTTCTCCCTGGTTCGCTGCTTCCTGTTTGTAAATTACTGCATTTTGTGGCTTTAAAAATTGCAGAAGGTTTAGTGCTCTGTTATTACGAATGCAAGCCACCTTGAAAGCAGGGTCGCGGATTAAAAAACTACTAACAAAAATATACGCAAGCAGGGGCATCTGTTTTTCTTTCTGAGTGCTGCTCTCTTAGGACCCTGCAATTAAAAAACCCCAAAACAATTTATGGGATAGGTGCAGGCTGGATCACTTCTACTTTGCAATGTGTTTGTGAGTAGTGGTGAGGAAAAGGCCTCGAGAGGCCATGGAGATGCCCTGATTTCGAATTCAGCTCCACAGCCACTCTTCGTGGGGTGCTGCTTGCTTATGAAAGGTCTGAGTGGGCCTATGGTTGCCAACTGACCAGGAAAAAAGCAACAACTAGCCTTGACTGATCCTGTGCCTTCAGCAACAGCTTGGTCTGCAGAAATTAGCAGGTGAGGCTCAGCATTATCACTTGCTGCTGTCCAAGCTGTTGTTCCAGGCCCAGGAGCAGAGGATGGTAATGAAGCTGGCATCCCTGTCATCAGGTTATTCTTCCTATTCATGCCAGCTGGTCCAGACTTTGGCAGGTGTCGCTGTAGCTTCACCATCTTTCTTAAAAGTGCCAGAGCAAGCGCTCCAGCTTCTCTCCATCATGCGTAACCTTTTGCTTGCTCTGGTGTCTGCTGTATAGACTATCACATTTCCCTGTCTGGCTGTTTAGTTAGTTTGGGCCAATTTAATCTCTCCTCATAACTCAGGCCCTGCAGCCCTTGTGATGTGTGAAGTGCCTTCTGTTCATCTCTGCCTTTCTGCTCCATTGCCCAGTTCAATTTGGTCGCTCCTTGCCCTCCTCATCCTCCTTGCTTGTCTCAGCATAAGTGTACACTCTTGTTAACCTTTCTCCTCCGCCTGGAAGTTTCCCTCCTCTTCCTTTATAGGGTTGGCTGCTCAAGGTATCCTGACAAACAGTTTCCTGCATTTCCTTTCCTTCTGACCCCACTGTTTGCACCCCCACCCCGTGTATACACAAGTGTAACCGGGGCTGGGAGAGAAATTCAGTTCCGTTCATGCTTAAATGCAAGCCAGCTTAATTCACAGCATGCAAAATGAAACATAGGCATCCATTGAAATTCGTACATCTTTGAATTTTGCAGGTCTCCAGGCAAGTCACATGTACAGAAATGCATATCATAGGGGGAAGTCTGCATAAAAACGTATGCATTCATGAAAATAATATACTCAAAAAAAGCCTTAAATCAGGGGGAAATTTCTTGGCCATGTGGTCAAGAATATGTGCCACCACTGCTCTTGATTTCTCAGGGTGGAGGATGTCCTCAGACTTTAAAGTTTAAAACTAGATGTAAAGTGATGCCAAGACAACTCAGCCCATCTCTTAAGCCAGAGGTTTCAAGTGTACCTACTCAATCTGCTGCTCAGGTGTTAACTCTCAATGGGCAATTCCACGGTCCCTGCTGCTCTTTATTCATACGGTTCCTTATCTTTCAACTGAACTTGGATCCAATAGCCCTTCCAGTAGAGGACTGTCCTCTGTCAGGTGGGACACATGGCCACCCTGCTTCCACAAGTCTGCACTGCTCTCCTTTCCCAGCAATCTGCACCTCTTAATTGAATTTTGAATAAGAAGTGCTAATGGCTCCATCCATCTTTTCTGCCTTGACAAACTGCCCACAATGGATGAGGGCCAGCGAAGCTAACCGGTCTCCCACCTACTTTTGTCTTATTGTTATATCCCAGTTTGTCAAAAGATTCATAGTGCCAGGTTAGGGATATAACATGTATGTATAGGAGAGCATCTGGGTGCTCTGGAGCTTGGAAACTCATTCCGTGAACTTGAGCTTATTGGAAGCAGTAAGTGAAGGTCTGCATCATGAACCAGGGGGTGGGGGGTGGGATAAAAATCTGCATTGGGATCTGTTGCTCTATGGATCCTTCCACCTGAGGCAGTTGCCTTGCCTTGCCCTGTGAATGGGCCGGCCCTGAGTTATGCCAGCATTAGGCTAAGCCAGTTTTCCAACCCAGAATCATGGTTTGTCTCTCTCCAAACAAACCATGAGCGGTAAGCCAAGAACAGCTTGTGGTTGGTTTGGAGAGAGACAAACTATGATCCCAGCTAAACCATGGCTTAGGTTTGCATAGTGTAGCAATACATCAGGAATGGAGGAATATTTTTTTCTCTGTGCACCAGCATCTGGTGTGTTCACCTTTATACCATAGTTAAGACCAGGGATGCGGGTGGTGCTGTGGTCTAAACCACTGAGCCTCTTGGGCTTGCTTATCAGAAGGTTGGCGGTTCAAATCCCTGTGACGGGGCAAGCTCCCATTGCTCTGTCCCAGTTCCTGCCAACTTAGTAGTTCGAAAGCACGCCAGTGCAAGTAGATAAATAGGTACTGCTGCGACAGGAAGGTAAATGGCATTTCCATGCGCTCTGGTTTCCGTCACAGTGTCCTGTTGCACCAGAAGCAGTTTAGTCAAGCTGGCCACATGACCGGGAAAAGCTGTCTGTGGACAAACGCCAGCTCCCTCGGCGTGAAAGCGAGATGAGTGCTGCAACCCCATAGTCCCCTTTGACTGGACTTAACCGTCCAGCGGTCCTTTACCTTTTACTTTTTACCATAGTTAAGTGTAACTGTGGTTTAGAGTGATGTTTGAGCTAGTCCTGGTGATTTGGTGGTGCAGGTCAGTGTTGGAGTTTAAACATGTAATATTTCCCGCTTCTGAGCTGTATTTATTTAGCACTTATATCTTAGTAGGTTTGTCTTGGGTGGTTATTTTATATTTGTCCACAGTTTCCTGGAATAGGCAAGCTGCTGCTGCTGCTGCTGCTTTTTTTTTTAAGTGTAAAAATGTGTTTTGTTTTGAACCATAGGTGCAACATCCTTGTCTGAGGACTTACCCTGGTGCAAGGTAAAGCAGTCACCTGGTGCAAGGTAAAGCAGTACTTTCCAGACCGTACATCTGAGCACATAATTGCTTCCCTTCCAAGCTGCAATAACAGTTTAACAACCAAGAGGAAGAGCTTTTACTGCTGAAGCATTAAATGTTTTTTGCCTAATGATTGAAAATAGTAAAATCCTAGCCTCTGATGGTTAAGGCAGCATTAAAGGGGAATAATAAGGGCTGGCATTTAGACAGGGCCTTTCATCTTAGAGAATCAGTTGTAACCTACATATAGATGGAGGGGCTTTTGTCCATTCATTTGGGGCCAGCATCTCCAGTGGAGTTTTGTCCCAAGTGCCAAGCCACTAGGGGGCGCAACACAACCATTCAGGGTCACAAACACAAATATCACACCTCCTTTCTGTAATAGAGGGTAATTTAGTGGCTACCTGCAGAATAGCCCCAGTGGTGCAGCTGGATGGTTTTTCGAGTCTGGACTTAATGGTCTTAGAGGGGGCACTTACCCAGCACTCCACTTCTGCTTCACTTTAAGGACAGGTGTCTGCCCCACTCCACTTCTAGTGTGGGTTTATGGCAAAATTGGTGCACATGTTTTGTAGAATTTGCTACCTGCTTAGATTGTAACTTTGCTGTCCGAGGCAGCATATCACTCCTGTTTCATAAAATATACCAAGCGTTCTTTATTCCTCTGCGTGAGAGCTTCTTGTGGGCATAAGGTTAAGGGTTAACACATGTCATAACTCCAGCAAAAAGATCCTAAAATCTCTTGGCAGTGTGTATATGAACATACAGGAATGCTGGCTGCACACCTGTGAGTCCAGGTGCACACTGGTAACAATGGAAGATGGCACAACCTTCCCCTAATACCCAAACCAATGGAACAAGAAAGGAGATTCTATTGAACATCAGGAAGAACTTTCTGACAATACGAGCTGTTTGACAGCTGAACGAGCTCCTTTGGGAGGTTGTAGACTCTCCTTCATTGAAGGTTTTCAAGCAGAGGTTGGATGGCCATCAGTCATGGATGCTCTAGCTGAGATTCCTGCATTGCAGGGGGTTGGACTAGATGACCCCTGGGGTGCCTTCTGACTCTAAGATTCTGTGATTCCTTTTCATTCTGCTGATTGCAGCCCTGGGCCTTCTGCCCTAAGCTCTCGCCCTGACAATACCTTTCTCCCCAGTGCTCAAGACACAGAAGCCAAACAGTCAGGTCAAGATGAACCTTTTTGGTACAGGCCTCTGCAGAGTGTACCCTTCTATTTGACCAAAAAGAAAATAAATAGTGAATGTTAATGTATTGCATAGTTTAATTGAATGGAGCTGTTTGTGACCCACCCTGGGACTGCATGGTGAAGAGAGGGTCATAAATGCCAATAAATATTTATTTTAGATAGTTTATATTCCCACTCATCCACAGTAAACACCAAACAAGAACAATATCATTCGAAGCGGCTTGCAACATTTTTAAAAAACAAAATGCCCTAACCAAGGATGCAACAATTTTATATTTTAACCGCTGTGTGGGGCACAATTAAGCTTTCTCTTGTTGCCTCAGTCAGCGAAATTTGAGCTGGCGCTGGTAAAGAGATCTCTGATATTTTAAAAAAGAGAAAAGGAAAGATGGGATCTGAAAATCTGTCCTGTGTGCAGAGACACGGATGTATACATTTAAAGCACATATGAAGCATGCACCCCCCCCCCAAGAATCATGGGAATTGCAGTTTCTTCGGGGTGCTGGGAACTCTGTGAGTTGTAAGCTAAGTTCCCATTATTACTTGGAGGAAGTGAGATGAGTTGAATTGTGTGCATCCTAGCCACACTTTAGGGTGCAGGAAGCTGACCTTGATGGGGCAGAACTCCTTTCGCGCTCCAAGGCAGACGTACCTGCTACAGCTTCTTCCCATTTTGAAGGATCCTGGATCAAATGCGAGAACTGCTTTTCGCTTTCTCATCGGTCAAATGGAAGGGTATAACTTTGCTCTCAGTTCTGTCTGTAGATTGCTTAATGGAGCTGCGGATTGTTAAGAGCGGCCCACCAAATGTGCCGTGGATGTGATTAGTAGATACCGAGTTTCCTTCCATTGAAATACAGCACAATACATTTTGAATGGTTGGTATGGAGCGGTGATGTGAATGCACGGGCAAAAAAAGCCATTAGCTTTGCATTTTGGCAGAAAAAATGATTTTCTTTTAAAGACGCCTCACCAAGAATTACACATTCTGTAATAATGAAAAGGCTGTTTGCAGGAGCTGTTTCCTTTGCATAATGCGCATATGTATAATACATATGCTTTTCAGTGCATATTTCACAATTCCTCGCAGCATTAATGCTTGCATATTTTAGGGGGCTCAATTCTTTACCAATCTTGCGACTTGAAATAACTTACAGTAATAACATGATTACTGCTTTAATAATTTTGTTACGTTCACCGTAAGAGGATTACTATTTTGGTTTGTGGGTTTTTTTCCCCCCCCCAATTCGCCGGCAGCTTTGGGGTGGCGCGGGGCTACAGAACACTGTGCATAACAAAGAATAAATATTATTTTTTTGCATTTCATTTTTTTCATTTTTTATTTGCAAAGGAGCGTTTGCTGCCCTGGACGCCCCCAACCTTCCTCTCTGCTGGGTGCTGATGAACTTCTGGGGGAGAGCAGGACCCGCGGTTGTTGTTTTTCCTGGAGTGGGCGATGCCAAGAGGCGGCGCCGCCCCTTCCCCGGAAAGCCCCTCCTCCCCGCTCTCCCTCCCTCCCTCTCCCGCATGGGAGTTGTAAACAGTTGCCTCCCCCTTCTCTGGGCAGGCCCCGCCCCCTCCCGCCGCGGGCCGGCCCACCTCGCCGCATCTCATTAGCATAGATTAACGCTGGGGGAGCTCGAGTGCAGGTGCAGAGCCGGCGAGAGGGAGAAAGAGAGAGAGAGAGAGAAAGAGACCGGAGGGGAAGCGGCAGGATGCGATCGGCAGGGAGCGGCGGCGGCGGCAGGCACTCGCCTTTGGTGGCCGCGGCTGGGATTTTACTGCTGTGCGTTGCTGGCAGAGGTAAGCGCGGAGGAGACGCGGAGATCGGCGCGGGGGGGGGAGCAGTCTACCCCCCTTCTCTCTCTCTCTCTTTCTTTCTTTCTCTCTCTCTCTCTCGCCACCCCCCTCCCCGGCTGCTGCTTTATCCCACCCCCTCCCGGGCTGCTGTGGGCGATTCTGCGCTGGCATTGCCCGCTTGTCCTCTACGCGTTGCAAGCGCTCCTGCAGCGAGCGAGGAAGCAAAGCGCCGGCTGCGCGCAAAGGAGGAACCGCGGAGAGCGCGGGGCGGCAGGGCGGGGAGAGCAGGAGAGACCCCCGCTGCCTGCGCACCGACCCACCGGGTCATCCCCGGCCCGCTTGGGGGGCTGCCCTCTCGGCGCCGGTCTCCCTTACCCCTCCCTGCCGCCTTCCCGGGCTGCCCCGTGCCGCCACTCCGAGGGGTGAAGCTGGCAGGCAAGGCGGGCAGCTGCCTGGTCTTCTTTCCCCATGGGGGGGGGCGCTTCCCGGAGGGACCGCGGCCCTGGCGGAGGGAAGGAGGGAGGGCAACCTCTGCGCACTGTAGGGTTTCAACTCCCCCCCCCCCCGCCTTCGCAACCCGCATTGTGTGACCCTAATATTCGCCGCGGCTGCTGCAGCAAAGGGGTGTGTGGATAGGGGGAAACAATGGCATGGTTCCCACCCGCCCCCTTTTTCTTGTCACTGCAGTGGTGGTGGTTGCCGGGCTTTGTTAGAGGGCGCTTTTTGTGTGTGTCCCCCCCACTTTATCCTTCGACCTGTGGGCACATCGGGGCACCCCCTTTTCTGCATGCTCTCTCCCTTGTAGTACCTTTCTTCTTCTTCTTCTTCTTTAGCTGGGTGTCGCCTAGGGCAAAGGCTGTGCCCTGGAAGGTTAGGCACCGGTGCCCCGTCAACTTCAAAATTGGATTGTAGGGAGGTGGGGGGCGAGACCTGCCTGCTTGTGTCTTTGGGTGGGGTGGGATCCTTGCAGTTCCCTGACCTTTCTCTATCCCCCCCCACCCCACCAACCGTGCAAAATAGTACATTTTCAAGCCCAGTGTCAAGAAAGGTTCCAGTTCCTTACATTGCCATTCTTGTGGCTTCGTTTTCGGCTTTTGCGTGCGGGTATTTACATTTTCGGTTGGTCTAACTTTTTAATCCCCTCCCCACCGGAGATCGCAGTTCTAAAAAAAGGGTATCCAGATAGCTACATCATCTCTTCTCCGCTCCCGCCCGCTTCCCACCTTCCTCCTCTTACTCTCTCCCTCTCATCCTTCCATCCCAGCCTGTGCCTTGAGTTTGTAGAATAGAATATAAAACTGCCTGGCTGTATTCCCGTCGACCTCGGAGCGAATCCACATCCCTCCCTGCTTTTCTTTCATTGATTCATTCTCTCTCTCTCTCTCTCTGCTGAGAATCAAGATGGGCTGACAGTTGGCCTCCTCTCTATGCAAATCTTTCAAATTTTGTTTTGATGGGGGGGGGGGGGAATTGCAGGAACGTGCACAAGTAAAAATGGCGGTCTCCAAACCCCCCACTCCCCAGTTTTCCAAATCCTGGGTATCCTTCAGTTCCCATCTGATGCGGTTAGTGTTGGGGTGGCGGTGGGTGGGTGAGTGGCAGGAAGTGACTGGAAAGAGAACAAAGCCGTTCAGAATAGGATTTAGCCTTACCAAGAGGAAACAAAGAAGAAACAAACTAAGTACCGTTTGGTCCCTTTGATAGACCAGCTAGGCTGAAACTAAAAAGACAGAATCTGAGCAGGCTGGCATTCCATGGACTCCCGAAGCTCAACTGGCTTCTGGATCCAGTTTTGTGTGTGTGAGGGAGGAAATGAGCTTCTGCCGCTGCCTCCCACCTTGACATGGGCAGAATTCCTTGAGAAGGTCAAAATTCCAAGCCTCCTTTTGCGGCTCACTGAGGAGGGCAGAGTGCTGAACTTTACTTGCCAGCGGCTGGCACCTCCATCAATCAGCCTCTCTTTGGAGAGGTCAGTCTGTGGATGCTCAGGCAAAAGTTCCAGCATGGCTCCCAGCCTGCAGGCCTGTCAGGTGTGCATCTCCCTAGTGGCGTTGTGTGATCCTTCCGTGCAAGCTGTCCACCTCTCCGTCCTTCACTGCTCAAGGATGCAATTATAAGGCAGGCGAGTGAAGGTTTGGGATGATGAATTAAGCGTGGCGTTGTGCACATGGGGCTTTCTTTGTGTGGGCCTGCATGAGTGCCATTTCCATGCCTTTCATCTTTGCTTCTCTGAGCTGGTCCTCTGTACACTTTCCCTATTGGGAAATGCTTCTTCCTCTGCCCCCCCCAAAAGACCCCCCTCCTATCAAACTAAATTGGTTTATTTCATCACTATGTGAAGCCAGGGAGACAGGTTGTAATGATGAAGGACTTGGAATAAATGGGCACCCAGTCATCCTGCCTCAATCACATCACAAAGCACTTAATTTTTTAAAAAATATATAAACTTCCTGCATTTATAATCCCACTTTTCCTCTAAGGGGCTCAAGGCCGCATGCTTGATTTCCCCTGACTCCATTTTATCTTCACCACAGCCCTGTGAAGTAGGTTTGGTTGAGAGATTGCAACTGTGATGCCAGCATCAGGGAGCTTTGTGTCCAAGTGGGAATTTGAACCCGGGTCTGGCCCGGTCCTAGTCTAACCGCCACATCGTAATGACATCCTCTCCTTTTCCTCCAACTGATGCTGGCTCCTGTGTTTGTCCTAATGGACTAGGAAACACAAAGATAACAAAGAGACCCAACTTTACTTGATCAGCTAGGTTGGTGTGTGCAAGCTTTTGAGTTGCACAAAACTTTTCATCGAACAGATTTTTTTCTTAGTGGGGACAAGTATTCCTAGATGAAATGCCTTTCCTTGGAAGTAAACACAGGACATGTATACAATTAGTTTTTTTCTCAGAGTTAAACATCTGGGACCATCTCTGTATACATATGGTTCTGGATTGTATGGAGCAAGCCCTTCTTTTGAAACCCAGAATTCTGGGGTGAATTGAAAATGCCAAATGCAGCTTTCCCTCCCCTCCCCCCCGGAACTCTTGTTATTGTTTTTGCACCCAGTGACAGTGGGGGTTTCCAGTTCAGCACTAGACTGGTTTTCAGTTTTGGTTTTGTTCCCTCCTGCCTTATAGAGAGCCCGGAAGCTTGTTCACTTTGCCAGCTCTTCCAGGCTTGGCCAGGTTTCACTGGGGGCTGAAAAGTGTGTGTGTGTGTGTGTGTGTGTGTGTGTGTATGCGCAGCTCAAAATAAAGTTGGGGTTACTTCCTCTTGCCCTCTCCCTAACTGCATCCAAAAAGCAGGGTGGGTGGGGAAGGGAGCCATTCTAGCAACAGGAGAAAAACAACAACCCCACAACCCACAACTTTTGAGGTATAGAAGGACGTTTGAAAGGCAAAAGCTCTGGCTGCTAAATGAAAGGGTTTGCTCAGCTGAGAGGCGAGATGCTTTTAGAGTTGGAAGACTGGGAGTGGGGGTGGGTAGTTTTCAGCCAGCAGGGGAAGGAACTGAAGAAAGTGATAGGGAGCAGAGAGCCAGGAGGGCTGGGGATCCGGGGTTGCTTTAAAAAATGGGGAAGTGGGGATGGGAGCCAGCCTTGACTTTAATTTTTGTGACTTTGCAATGAACTCGCTTCCTTCCCTTATCGGAGCCAGCAGGTCCATGCAGTGGGTAATTGCATTCCACTTTAATCAATAGCTGGAGTAAATCTACTTTCTAGGTCACTGAGGGAGGGGTGGGGGTGTATGTGTGTTTCTACTCCCTGTTGCCCCCCTCCTCATTTCCCTACTTCTGTCATCATGCAAGCGGCTGTTTCTTACAAGGGGTGTGCGTGTTAAAAATAAGGTTGCCAGATGAAAACGCCCTCAAATTGGGTACCCGCAGCAGCAGCGGCAGAGTAGAACTTCTCCTGTTCGGGACAGGATATGATTTAGTTTTTTAAAAAAAGATGTATTGCGTTGTGCACCTGCTTAGACGTCACAGCCCTTTACCTGGATGCCCCTCCCTGGAACTCTAGTGTCAGGGGAAGGAACTCTGCATATGCTCAAATGCCGTCTTTTCCCTGTAGATGCCCGGCCTGGCAACCAGCTCTGGGTTTCTATCCTTCTTTTTGCGAAGCTGGATTTCCCACCCCCACCCCCTTTTCCTAGGAAGAAGGGACTGTCTCTTAAATAAAAGCACTCTGGCAGCCTGGCTTGTCAGATGAACATTTCTGAAATAAAGGGCTCTCTGGAATAATGGAGTTTGAAGTAAAGGACGGCAATTATTTTCTATGAAGCTCTGATATTTAACGAGGGTGGGGGAGGAACAAAGCAACATCCTGAAAATCGTAGAGGTTTTATGAGGTTCTGGAGTGCTAGGCAGTAGCTCAAAACCAACGTTGCCCGTTCAAAATGTGGAATACTGTAGTGATGTGGGGTTTTGAAACAAAGGGCTACCCATTCCCCTTCTGTGGAGGAGGAACGGGAACCTCTGTTGTGCTCTGCAGTGTGGCAAAGTGAACTAAGGGACACTTCTCAGAATGGGGTGGGCATCTGACAGCTCTGTATGATTAGCAGCCTTGTTGTTCCTGGTGGGGGGGGGAGTCAGATTTCTCTCCCCCCATTTCCCACAGTTGGTGACTAGGTGCACCTAAAGCACCCATTCAGTTTCTGAGACAGCCCCCCCCCCCAATCATGAATGCACAGTCCTAAAATTGCATCCAAGGGAAGCTATGTGCGGGCACTCTGGCAACTGGGCCCTTTTATGCAAATATGCTTACAAAACACTTGCTCTGCTTTGATGCCAGAATTAATTGTCGGGAGGACTTTAAAGAAACATCATTTCTTAATGCACAAA
This sequence comes from Podarcis erhardii, assembly GCF_964252035.2. NCBI lineage: Eukaryota > Metazoa > Chordata > Lepidosauria > Squamata > Lacertidae > Podarcis > Podarcis erhardii. The sequence continues at coordinate 81,529,835 of NC_138511.1, read as the reverse complement.
ATAGCTGCTGTGGTGCGACTGGGACTCTGGGTGGCTTCTGTTTTCCTGTTGTTTTTTTATAGCGTTCCAGTTTCTCCCTCCGCCCTCCTGCTTGCTCTCCATTGCTGTTTTGGGTGTTTAGCAAGGGTTGAATAGCGGGAGAGAAGCGCCTCTCGGTCTGTGCCAGGTTTTGTGATGGCTCAAACCCGGAGCTAGTTCTCAGTGACAGGGCTCACTTTCTGTCGCATGCAAAGCAAAACATAGATGCCTCTGTGCATGCACAGACTGCATCCTCCCCCAGCTCTTTGCTTACGTTTATTATTGTAGGCTAAATGTGAAATACTGCCTCTGGCCCACACCTGTCTCAGGTGTGGGGGACATTCAGTCCTCCAGATGTTGCTGGACTACAACTCCCATCAGCCTCTGCAAGCCTGGGATGGTGGGAACTGTAGTTGGAAGGCCAAAGGATCCATTTAAACAGTTAAAATGGGAACAGAGGGATAGCTAGAAAAGGGGGATGGGAAGGTGGTTTCAGTGGGTGTCTGTAGCTCAGCAGGGAGGAGGAGTACCCCAAACTGGAAGCTGAATCCTATAAATTGGTGGTGGGTACATACAACTGGCTAGTGGTGGCCATCCTGTGACTTATCAAGGATATAAGTGGTCTTATGGCCAGGCAAGGGGTAGCAGACATGGCGCCCTCCAGATGTTTGGCACTCCAACTCCCATCAGCCCCACTCAGCCTGGTTGATGGGCAGAGATGCTGAGAGTTGTAGTCCGAAACATCTCAATGGCACCATGTTGGCTACCGCTGGGCTATGCCCAAAGACCAAACCCAAGCCAGACTGTTTGCCCATCAGTGTACCTCTTGTTAACCATATCAATATAATCTCCGAAGAACCTGCTGCTGGTTCAGGCCAGCGGCCCAGTTAGCCCAGCACTAGTCAGTCCCAGAGGGGCTGACAGGATGCCTCTGGGAAGCCCAAAAGAAAGATACGAGCGCAACAACGCTCCAGGAATGGGCATTCAAGAGAGGCATACTGCATTCAGCAGTGGAGGTATTGTGGCACAGAGGGAACCCAGATTCTGTGACATAGCAGAAGGCTTGGTTCTGCTCTCAAAAGTGGTGCAGGCCTACATGCACATTGGGCCTTCTGGTACCCTCCATCCTAGTGACAAAATGGTGGTGGTGGTGGTGGGCATAGGTCTCAACCACCCTATGGGATGACATGAAATGGCAGGGGTACTGGGAAGAATTCTGCTTCCCTAGCAACTCCCTAAGGTGCAGATCCTTGTACTTCTGAGAACTCTTGCATCAGGGCAGGTCCACACACCATACATTGAAAGCACATCCAACACATGGCTCCCTTCCCCACACTGAAAAATCTTAGACACTGTAGTTCCCCCTCGCAGAACTGTAATTCCCAGCACCCTTGCCCAAGAGAACTATAATTCCCAGGAGTCTTTGGAGGCAACTCGTGTGATTAGGTCATGATGTGGGTCTGCCTTGCGTAGAGGAGAACTAGTTATCCTGGAAATGGTTGCAGGAGATTCTCAAGGGAGCAAAGTGCCCTTTGGCTAAAACCAGGGATCCCCTTGGCCTCCCCTGCTATAGACAGCATACAGTTAATGGGTTTCTCTTTACACCTCCACCATTTGCATGCTAGACAACATTCTTAACGTGTGTGTGTGTTGTGTGTGTGAGAGAAGACAAACGAAGTTTGCCAACCTTGATTAAAAGCAACAACACTCTGAGCATGTGCAGTTCTGCATTTTAAACCTGCTCAGACCGTAGCACCATCATGACTCCAGGAACAAAATGCAGTTTTGCTTCTTCTGCACTGACACTAAAAGCAAAAATAATAAAGTGAGCATCTGTGACCGTGTCTATGCCCAGCTGGCCCACCCCCTGACTATAAAATGCCTTCAGAAATAAGAAAGGATGCTGAGGCTGTCAGTAGTATTAAGTCCTGGCATGCCCATTCAGGCCCAAGTGCTGGCATCTGTTTGAAGCTGCCTCCATCATCAGGGTGGTCAGTTTGGGGCTTCTCTGGGCTGCAGGAGCCTAGACTTCAGCTCTGAGGTCCACCTGGGGCTGCATCACGTCCTGGGGCATCCAGGGTTCAAACCAGTCACTCCTCTTTTGCCCTTCCCTTTATCTGGAGTAGCCCTTTTTGAAATCAAGATGCCCCTGCCCTTGGCTTGTCAAAGCAACAATACTTATGTCAGGTTTAAGAAGTCATACCCTTAGGTGGTGGGACGCGGGTGGCGCTGTGGGTAAAACCTCAGCGCCTAGGACTTGCTGATCGTCAGGTGGGGTGCGCTCCCGTTGCTTGGTCCTAGCGCCTGCCAACCTAGCAGTTCGAAAGCACCCCCGGGTGCAAGTAGATAAATAGGGACCGCTTACTAGCGGGAAGGTAAACGGCGTTTCCGTGTGCTGCGCTGGCTCGCCAGATGCAGCTTGTCACGCTGGCCACATGACCCAGAAGTGTCTGCGGACAGCACTGGCCCCCGGCCTCTTAAGTGAGATGGGCGCACAACCCTAGAGTCGGACACGACTGGCCCGTATGGGGAGGGGTACCTTTATCTTTACCTTACCCTTAGGTTATCTTAACATACGTTTCTGATGCTTCGCCCCACTGTATAATTTACAAAAAAGAAGTGTCGTGGCGCAGCCTTTGACCCAGAACCCACTCCCTGCAAATCCCCGCAAAACATGGGAGCTGGTGAGAGGGCACTGTGTGTGTGTGTGTGTGTGTGTGTGTGTGTGTGTGTGTGCTTTTGAAGCAAATGTTGCAGACATTGAAAAATCACACTACCTGTTGCAGATGGCCAATTCAAAACCCGTTGATCGCCGAGGGATTTGTCCTCATATGGCATTTTTCTTTATGGATGTCTACTTGTTTCTTCATTTTTGTTTTGTTTTCGGGGGCTTGTTCTGGTGTGCTTGGTTTGCGCTGTGCGGCGCCTTGTTTGCCTGAGGCAGCTAATTCCATCTTGTGGCAGATTAAGGGGTCTTGAACTTGGTCTAAAAGGAGAGAGTGGAAACTTGAGACCCGCCAGCCAGATTCAGCCCCCAGAGACTTCTCATCTGGGCCCCAGCGTAACCCCTGCTCCTACGGGTTTATTGCGTCTCTGTGCCACCTTTGTCTCCTAGTTGTTCAAGATGCTGTGCATGGTTCTCTGCCACAACCACCCTGTGAGGTAGGATAGGCTGAGAGGCAGTGACTGGCCCAAGGTCACCCTGGTTTCCCCCCTGGTCCTAGTCTAACACCTTAACCACTTCCTCACCCTAGCAATCACCCACAGGCACCACACAACCAAGGCCACTTTCTCCCAAGCGGAGGCTCAGACTACACATGATGGCAGTAGACACCTACCTTTTAAATGTGGATCTCTGTAACTGTGTATAAGGGTGTGTGTCTTGAAAAGCAAAGGAGCATTCGGAAGCCTCCGCCCACAATTCCTGCCTCCTTTCCTTCAGCCGGGTTCTGATCCTGGAAATGAGCATAGATGGGAGGAAAGCCTCTCTCCACCCCCCACCATCCCCTGGGGGGGATTTTCTTCCAGCCCCACCTCAGTCAGACTGAGGCAGATCTGCATTTCAAATATACAAACAGATCTGCCACAGTCACATGGAGTATAGGCCTATTTAACATCTTTCTTCCCCAGTGTGAACACTGAGAGGCTTGGGGCAGAGAACTCCTTCACAGGTCCCTGTCTGAGGTCAGTTAATCCTAGGAGCAGAGCTGGAGAGTGTGCAGAATCAAGGGTGTTGTGGTGTGGAAGCAGGACTCAGGGATACTCAAGCTGGAAGGGAAATAAAAGCACAGTCAGTTTTGCAAGAACTGGTTTGGAACCTGGAGCGCATGACAAGAGACCTATATGGAACTACTATCCTGGTGCAGGTCCAGGAGTGACTGAGATTCATACCTTTACAACCACTTCCCTGCCTTCCTGGTTTCCTGCTGGTTTCTTCCTGCTCCTGCGTAGACCTCTGATGTAGACCACTTCAGGGTTTGAAGGTAGGTGTGGTAATCATTGTGATGTTGGTAGGGTTGCCATAAGTCCAGAATTTCGTGGATGCACACAGAATACTGGGGCCATAAGCAGTGCCGGGACGGAATTTGGCTAAATGCCTGGGAAAATCTGGATGTTCAGCAGCAGCCCATGTTGTTTTCCCTCAGAAATAGCTCAGAATGTCCATATTCTTTGTAATTTTGCAAAAACAAAATAAAACAAAACTCAACAATTTTGGCCAAAATTAAAAAAGTCAACAACTATGTTTGAAATATGGCAACCCTAGGTGTTGACAGCAAGATGCCCATGGGACAGAGGAGCCCAGTATCTCCTTCTGTGGATTCCATGCTTCCTTCTCTGATAAGGCCATAAGAAGAGCCTCCTGGATCGGGCCAAAGGCCCATCTAGCCCATAACTCTGCTCTTACAGTGGCCAACCAAATGTCTGAGAGAAGCCCATAAGCAGAACCTAAGCACAACAGCGATCTCTACACTTCTTCACAGCTACTGGCATCCAGAGGCATATGTTGCTTCTGACAATAGAGGTAGAAGAATGTCACCATCGGAGCCATTGATAGCCTTCTGCTCCATGGAGTAAAGAGTCCTGGGATTCTTTCAGACACAAAGTCCTTCCTGGGGTCCTGGTCAGATTAAACCCTGGCCATGCTTCAGCTGTTGCCTCCTGTGCACAAGCCAAAAGAGTGAGGGCAATGGCAGCCTGCCACTGGGGGCTGTGTGCCTGGGAGTCAGTGGGCAGAGTCACTGTTGCTGGACGTCCAGCCCTTGTTCCATATCTTTAAAAAAAATTTTTTTAGCCTTAAAGTGTAAGTGGTCAATGTTGTTATCCCTCCTGCTTTGACTGTTGGATGAAGGTTTCACCCCTGCTGTATAAAATGGTCCACAAAAGCATGTGGCAAAGATCCGTCACAGATTCTCAAGTCAACTAGCGAACCTTGCCTCAAATTGTAGGCCCCACGGGCACAGGGTTTGGTGGTGGTTCTCAGAGTACAAAGCAAGATGGGAGTGGGCATTCTGGAGGGAAGGCAAGAAGAGAGAGGAGATGAGCAGAATAAATATAGAATCATTTGAGTGACCGGATTAGGGTTTGAAACTAGGTTCTTCAACTCACAAGGCCAACATCTTCTGAGGCCCTTCTTTGTGTGCCTCCTCCTCAAGAGGTCAGGAGGGTGGCAACACGAGAACGGGGCCTCCTCTGCAGTAGCTTCCCATCTGTGGAATGCTCTCCCCAGGGAAGCTCACCTGGTGCCTTCACTATACACCTTTAGGTGCCAGGCAAAAATGTTCCTTTTTAACCAGGCCTTTCCTGACCTGATCTACATCCTATACCCTTTTTAAAATGCTGGCTCTTTTTAGGTTTTTTTTTAAATTGGGTTGTTTGTATTTTGATTTTATGTATGCGATCCTTTGTGTGAACCGCCCTGAGACCTGGGGTATAGGGTGGTATAGAAATAAAACAAACAAACAAAAATAAAATAAATAAACAATATCCCTTATTGTAGCACTAGTGGGTCAGAGTTTTGACCAGGACCAGGAAGGTTCAGATTCAAATCACTGCTCAGCCTTGACGCTAGTCAGATGATTTTGGGCCTCTCTCTCTGTCTGATAAATCTACCTCACAGGATTGTTTTGGGGATAACATGGGACAGTAAAAACAATACAGCTTTGGGCTCCTTGGAGAAAAAGCAGGATAGAAATGTAATAAGCACAATCCCATTTGACCATGCATCGTGCCGTTTAGCATCCTGGCATTGAAAACAGATTCTGGATCTGAGCCCAGGCTCTGCTTTAGCCCCTGCACCTCTCCTGCCCCGAGCCTGAGTTGTTTCTCTGTTCTAGCCATTGCCTGCCTCTCTGCTTCCTTCCCCGGGGTGGCTGGGAAACTCTGACATCTGCTACGTTACAGCCGCATCTGTTCCAACTCTACAGACAGAGACTCTCACCTAAGAGATCTACAGCAAACCTTTTTAGAACTAAAATATCCACCTGATGAAGTTAAACAACAGATCAGCAGAGCCAGACTGATACCCAGAAAGAACTTGTTGCAAGACAGACCAAACAAAGAAAATAACAGAACACCACTAGTAATCACATACAGCTCCCAAGCTAAAACAATTCAACGCATCATCAGACATCTGCAACCTCTCCTAGACAATGACATTTCTCTTTCTCAAGCTCTGGGAGGAAGACCTTTCATTGCCTACAGACAGCCACCCAATCTTAAACAACTCCTCACCCACAATAATATAACAACCAGACTTAACATGGATACTGGTACCAGAGCCTGCAATAAACCCAGATGCCAGCTTTGCTGCCACATACACCCAGACAACACCATTACTGGCCCCAACAACATCAAACATACCATCTCAGGATTATTTAATTGCTCATCTTCTAACATTGTGTATGCCATCAAATGCCAACAGTGCCCTTCAGCTCTCTGTGTTGGACAAACAGGCCAAACCCTACGCCAGAGGATAAATGGACGTAAATCTGACATCAGGAATCACAAGACAGAGAAACCAGTAGGAGAACACTTCAATCTCCCAGGACATTCTATACAAGATCTCAAAGTAGCTGTCTTATTACAAAAGAATTTCAGAAAGAGACTGGAAAGAGAAGCTGCTGAATTGCAACTTATTACCAAACTTAAAACCATGGAGAGACCTGGTCTGAATAGAGACATTGGATTCTTATCTCATTATACATGATATAGCTATTTTTATCCATCTCACCCCTTGCTTTTTCCTGTATGACCAACTGCAGTCGTTAACCACACCTATCAGCCAATCGCCCATTCCCACCACCTTTCTGAGTAATACCCCTCCCCACCCTCTCTCTATAAGACGCACCTCCCCCTCCTAAAAAGTAAAGGGAAATCTGTGTGCGTCTTATGGAGTGAACACAGGCGGGAGGCTCTGCTCAGTGCTCCCTTTAAAGAGCCGCGTGGAGCGTGGGCTGCCCTTCTCCCTCCTTGGGAAAAAGCCCCCAAGAGCCGCACACACACTCTGCACGCTCTTTAAAGGGAGCGCGGCTCTTGGGGGAACCTTAGCCGTGCGCAGCCTCTCCCGGGCAGGGGATGAAGGCTCCCCTTGCCCGGGAGAAGCTGCGCGCGGCTATCGCTGTGAAGCGATCCCGCTTGCTGTCCTGGCTTCTGGCATTCAGAATATTTTTTTTCTTGTTTTCGTCTTCCAAAAACTAGGTGCGTCTTATGGTCTGGTGCGTCTTATAGAGCGAAAAATACAGCATATATAAGAGTCTGGTGACTTCTGTTTCAGTGAATCTGAAGAAGTGTGCATGCACATGAAAGTTCATACCCATAACAAACTTAGTTGGTCTCTAAGGTGCTACTGGAAGGATTTTTTTTATTTTGTTTCTTTGCAGATCTCTGACAGTCTCTCTAGCAGCTGCCGGGCACTAGGACCTAGCTGAAGCACAAGGGGAGGCGCTGCTGCTGCCTGGGCTCTCAGCATGCAGCTCACTCCTCGCCTTCCATTCAGAAAATAATACCCCCTCCAGAAGGGATTGGAACCACTGGGGCAGGAATCTGGATTTGTGAGCAGGCACGAGCATAAGGTCATCTGCTTGGGGAAGAACCTGGAGCTCCCTGATCAGAGCCACTTGGGCGGGTATGGAAGCAGGCAAGCGGCAGTGGCGGCAGCACAGGAAACATTTTTATGCTTCGTTCCTGGAAAAGTTCTTTTTTCTTTTCTTTTTTGTTAGCTGCGCTGCTTCTTTCATGCTGTGCCTCCCCCTCCCCCTCCCCCTCTACTTCCCCCAAATCCAGAGTCTGTGTCAAGGATACCCAGTCAGAATTAATTACACAAGTTAATTAAGCTTGTGCACATGTACTTAATTTTTGCATAAATCGTTTTCTTCTTCTGACATTCCAGTTTTTAAAAGGATTTTCTTTGTGTGTGTGTGTGTGTGGTGGAGGAAGAGGAGGAGGAGGGGGACCTTGGGTAACAAAGAGAGAATGAAGAGTGAGGTTAGCAAGAGGAAATGCGGTTGCTCCTTCAGATTGACGTTTTCCGGATTCAGAGCAGGAGTGGCAGTCTTAGAAGCACAGAATCATAGTCACAGAATCATAGAATGGTAGAGTTGGAAGGGGCCACAAGGGTCATCTAGTCCAAACCCCTGGAATGCAGGAATCTTTTGCCCAGTGTGGGGCTCAAACCTACGACCCTGAGGTTAAGAGGCTCATGCTGTACTGACTTCAGCTATCCCTTCAGTATTGCAGCCCTCCAGATGTTACTGCAGATCCCATCATCCCTGCAAGTTCTGGAGAAGAGCCATAGGTTAGCTAACCCTACTGTAGGAGATTATTAACCTACCTGTCCATGGGACACGGGTGGGGCTGTGGTCTAAACCACTGAGCCTCTTGGGCTTGCCGATTGGAAGGTCGAAGGTTTGAATCAACTCGATGGGGTGCGCTCCCGTTGTTCTGTCCCAGCTCTTGCCAACCTAGCAGTTTGAAAGCACACCAGTGCAAGTAGATGAATAGGAAGGTAAATGGCGTTTCCATGCGCTCTGGCATCTGTCATGGTGTTTCATTGCGCCAGAAGCGGTTTAATCATGCTGGCCACATGACTTGAAAAGCTGTCTGTGGACAAACGCTAGCTTCCTCGGCTTGAAAGTGAGATGAGCGCCTCAACCCCATAGTTGTCTTTGACTGGACTTAACCATCCAGGGGTCCTTAACCTTTTAACCTTTTACCTGTTCATCCACCCTGTTATCTTAATTCCTCTCCTTGCTCCCTCTCTGCTGTGCCAATCAGTTGTTAATCCCACCTACCCACCTCCTTTCGCTCTCAATTATTTATTTATTATTAAATCTACATGGAAGCTGTCAAGGATGGCTTATGCATTATTGATGGATTCTCCCCTGCTCCCAATATAATAATAATAATAATAATAATAATAATAATAATATACTATACGCAAGATGGCCAACAAGGTAGGGATACTAAAGTAGCAATGAGGGATGGAAAGCTATAATTGTTGCTAATAATGAATTGTTGTCTGACCCTTTTTACACCAAACCTTCATAGGACTCCATTCACATGTTTCTCAACTTTTATGATCATGAAGTCTGTCAGTTTACCAGGTTCCCTTTAATCTGCATTCTGCATTAGATGTCACTGCTTGCCCATTTTGATGTGAACTTGAAGAGAGAGAGAGAAAAAGAGGATAGATACATGGATTATTGGTTACAAGATAGGGTGAGAGTCTGCCTGTAATTTTCGCATTTCCTTTCCTTATAGAAAATGATTTTGAAAGCGTGTGTTTTGCTTGAAACCTTGAGGCAGGTTATTTGACTTGGGTAAGGTAAGGACAGATTTCACAGCTCCTTTTTTTGGGTTGAACACTGAGCTTCCCACCTGAGGGCCTGAAGTTTATATAATCAGGTGTTAAGCCAAGGTTACACCAACACCATACATTTAGAGCACATTTGACGCACATAGCTTCCCTCAGATAATCCTGGGAACTGTAGTTTGTTAAGGGCATTGGGAATTGTAACTCTGTAGGGAGCAAACTACAGTTTCCAGGATTTTTTGAGAGGAAGCCCTGTGCTTTAACTGTATGGTGTGTCTGTGACTAAGGACGTGGGGGACCAGGTGTTCAAATCCCCACTCAGCCATGAAGCTTACTAGTTGGCCTCAGGGCAGTCACAGTCTCTCAACCTAACCTACCTCACAGGATTGTTGTGAAGATAACGTGGGACAGGAGAGGACTGTGTACTCTACCTAGAGCTTCTGGGAGAGATGGTGGGATGGAAATGTAATAATGAAATCAGAAGAAGCGTGTCTGTTTTTAGTTTTGTTCCCAAACATTAGCTCTCTGTGTCCCCACTTCTGCATTCGGTGGTCTTGTCACAACGCTCTTTACCCATGATCGTAAAGAATAAGTCTTCTTTTTTCAAAGATGTACACTTCCTCTAACTTCTAACTTTGGTCTCTTAGCACTTTAGAAGCTCTGGAGAGGGGGTGAGGTGGGCAGTTTTAAAGTCCTGTTACCCACCTTGAGTTCTCAGGATAGGGCAGGTTGAACCCCCCCTCCCCCTTTTAGCTTCAGCTCTATGACCCTGGGCTGGAAATAGTTGTTTTACTGGCTGATGAATGAGGTGTGAATTGCTGAAGATGGAGCCTCTCTCAAGCTGTGTTCACACTTGTTCAGCCTCCATCCTGGCTCCCATCTGCAATCCTTGCTGAACTGTGAACATATTGTAAGACTTGGCAGCTGTAAAGGGACCAGAATAGAATGACTTCCGCTCTCTTTGCCTGGAACCTGTGGCCTTACCTGAATCTCACTTAGAAACTGATCATGCTGGGGTGGGGAGGGCATCAAATCAGACAGCATGAGAGACGGAAACAGGACAAAAATCTAAGAACATAGGGAACCCTCTTTAAACTGAGTCAGACCCCTGGTCCATCTAACTCATTTCTGTCTATACTGACAGGCTGTGACTCTGCAGGGCTTCAGAAATGCCCTACTTTGGAGATGCTGGGGACTGAACCATGCAAAGCCTATGCACAACCCCTGAGAGATGTCCCTTCCTCTTTCATTTTCCAAGTTGTGTTCCTTTCGGTAGCCTTTTTTACATCGCTCCATCCTCTGAGGAAGCTCCTGTGAGTGGCAGAGGATTATGGGATGTGTGGCAGGATGCTCTTCACAATGGGCCATACCATCACCTCTTGCTAAAGGAGAGCATGGCTTAGCATGCTGGGTGCATGTCCTTTCTGAAAAGCTTCCATTTCATAACTCGTCCCTGAGAAACCTTCTTTAAGCTCAGGGATGGCAAACCTACGACCTGCTAGATACTGTCAGATTCTGATTCCCATCAGCCCCAGCTAGCAAAGAATGGATGGCCACAAGTTTCCTCACCTGAGCTCTGCCTAGCTTCAGAAGGAGCCCTAGGTTTTCTCCACGCACGGCTAGCTCGTGAGACTGAAAATCCATCGCTCTGTTGCCTTTGATACCCGGGAAACATGACCAGGATTCTCCATGTTTCTGTATCCCAGCATTCAACAGCCCTCAAGACCTCTTTCCTGTCTCAGAAGGTAGAATTGCAATGATTCATCCATGTAAATAAGCTGTGTCTCTTTCTGAGACTACGCTGACCACAATCCATCCCACCGTAGGCATGCATGCTGATCGTATGGCACAAATTGGTTATCCTACCAGGTGGGCTGTGTTGTATGATGGGGGGTTGTAGTCTAGTAACATCTGGGGACCCAAGACTGGGAGAAGGCTGCACTAATAAATACTCTTTTGCTTGGTGGTTAAAGGACAGCTTTCGCTGTTTCTGTGTGGAGGTGGGTTGGGAAAAGGCCTATTAGCCTCTAGAGGAAGATTGCAGATAATGGCCCAGGGAGGCTGACTATTCTGTAGGAATTAATTCAAAGTTCATGGATGTGATCTGGGATGTGTGTGTGTGCAACAGAAGATATGGTCACACCAGATTGTAGGGTGTGGCAGCTGGAGGGCTGCCGATCATCCTAAAGGCAGAGGAGCAGAGTTACTGGAAGAAGGAGGTCATTTGGGGATAAGTAGGTTTTCTCCTGTGACACACATTGTTCATAGCTGCCCATTTCTTTTTCACCTCTGCCAGCCTTGCTGGGTCTGCCAATCCATCCTTGTCCGGATATAATAGGACGGCATTAATGAAGAGACGGGTGCCAAGGAGGCCATCAGACTCCCGGGACAGCCAACAGCGCACGTGGGGGAGAGAGAAATCTTCTCTGGGCACCATGCCTCACTTCCGTCTCGGAAGCCAAACCCAAGAAGTTCTGACCTCTGTTCCTCCGCTGCGGTCTTAAGTGCCTCTCCTTCCCAGAGTCGAGGTGCTCTCAGGTGCTCTGTGTGACCGAGAGCGCAGTTCAATTCCTCATCTAGCCACAAAAGCTCTCCAGATGGCCCAGGCCTGATCATTGCCCTCTGCCTCTCTCTGCAACCTTTGCAACATGGGATTGTTGTAAGCATGTGCTGAAAGCAAGAGCTTTATAAGCCGGCAAATGCTACCGCTATAGATCTGCTCGGGTGTTATGCTTGAATGGGGAATATAAACATGCAGAGGGGGCCCATGCCATCTTGCTCCCAGTGGCCCCACATGCGCCAGCCCCTGCTTGCTTTGCCCCTGAGCTCCCCCCAGTATGGACCCTCCCAGATCAACATAGGAATGTCAAGAAGGGAGTGCACAGGAGCCGGAGTAGATAGGGATATTGGGGGCAGCAGGAATGTCTCTGCTCCACCTACTCAAATTTACATTCTGTACTCAGGCAAAGGTTGTCCGCACACCATGCATTTAAAGCACATTTGCACCCTCTACCCAGAAGAATGGTAGGAAACCAGGGTTGCCAACTTGAAGAAAAATTTGGGGGGAGGGGGAGAGGTAAGCCCCACCCTACATAATCAATCACATAGCATGGCACACAACCACCATTTGACTCGCAATGCCCATCAACTTTGGGGGAGCCCAGAGTCCTCAAATATTTTATTGGGGGGGGGGCTGAAGGGACCTCGTCCCCCAGGATTTGGCTCCTCCTGTTGCTTACCTGTCCCAGAGCTACAATTCCCAACACACTTAACAAACTGTCTGTTACAGGCTCCTTCTGTGGGGCGAAGAAATCTCTTGATTCCTTTTGCTGCAATCCACTCCGGTAAGGGCTGGAACTTGCAGGTTTGTTCTTTCTAATTACACCTGACATATTTTTTTTATCTCGCTGTTCTTCTAAAGAGCACTTGGCAACGGCCATGTAGCAATATGGCTTTTCATCTTCCCACAGGCCCTATTGGATAGGTTATGTTGTGAGGTGGTCGCTGACCCCAAGGTTTGCGCTTCATGGCCAAAGCACAAGGTTGTGACTTGAAGAAAGACTTGAACTCAGGCCACAGAACAAGTTTCAACCTCTTGTCCGTTTTCTGTGGCACGCCGAGTCCCTGGTTTTCTTCCTGAGTGTTGGGATTTTCCTCTAGACAATGGGGGCTCTCCTTCCTTCAAGTTCCTTGACAGGAAGGTGGTCTATAAGTGCAGAATATAAATGGACTGGAAGATATATATATAAATGCACTATAAATTTATATGGGTTTCATGTCAGTTTCAAAAGTTACGGCTTCCCCAAAGAATCTTGGGAGCTATTGTGTAGAAAGGTTACTGGAAAGGTTCTCGGGTCTCCCCACAGGACTATATTTCCAAGGATTCCCCAGGGAACGAGAGTGCTGTGATGGCAGAGAGACACAGTTTCCATGGCCAAAATTCCTAGACCTGAATGTGGTACTTTGCTGTCTGCAACGAGGGACAAGAAGGTGCAGACATGCACCCAATTCTACGTACAGAAGCCACCCAGTCTGGCAGCTAAATCTTACTTTGACCCGGGTGATGGGATGTGCTCTAGGGCAGCAGCCTAGTTTAGGTGGCTCAATTCAGCTTTGCTCTCCGACATCCCACCACTGCGGTGGGATAGGCTGAGAGACCGTGACTGACCTGAGGGTGCAGTTCTGCAGAAGCAGCATTTCCTATCGTTGTGTGGGGCAAAATCGCCCCACCGAAGGTTGCCTTGGTTGTTTGAAGGAACAATAAGGTTTTTAGACAAGGTCGCAGTTTGGCTGACCCTGCTCTAAAGTAGCAGAATCCAGGGGTCCAGACACGTTCCCTGCTCTCTCGACAGCCCCTCACATCCCCAGCCTGCCTCGCCTCTGCAGCTCTCCTGCTTATTGCTCCGTTTCTCTTGCTCTGCCTAATTGTTTCTGCCTTCCCTATTATGTGAACTAAATATTGCCTTCCATAGCTCAGGGCCTCTTCCCACCTTGGCACGCTCCTTTCGAGATTGTTTTCCCTCCTCTAGGCTACCTGCGTAACCAAGATGGAGTGACCTAGGAGTCCACAAGGAGAACTAATTATTGTATGTTCAGAGGGTGTTTACAGAGCCCATCCCCACAGACTCCCAGCTCTGCTTTCTTTCTCTCCTTCTCTCTGTCTCTCTTTCCTGCTTGCACAGAGCATCCTGAGATGGAGAACGCTGGATCTGGAGCGGCTCTGGGTCCCACTGGGGATTGAGGCAGCGCAACGGCTGCCTTTTAGCACCGACAGAGCACAAGTAATTAACGGCAGCAGCAAAACCCCGTCCTTCTCAGAGCAGGTTTGCTGGCTGCTTATGCAAAGATCTTCTGCATCTTTGTTGGGACGCGGCCATTTTGGTCCTCCCCGGAGTGGCAGCTGGGATTTGTTTACTTGCTGCACAGGAAACTTTTGCTTAGGCTTGAGATGTGGCTGACTCTGGACTGGAAACGGGGGCATTTGCATGTTTGGCTAACATGAACCGATGGCCCTGCACAGTCAGTATGTATTTGCTGTGTTGGGAAAGAATCATCAACAACTTGTTCCGGGTCAGATAGGCCGTTGCCCAGGGGTTTTCCTTCTCTGTCTCACCCCACTTCACCCTGCAGTGTCTGGCTTGGCTTGCTTGCTTTTGAGTTTTGTTTTTTTTACTTTCTAAGCACCTTTCTACTTGTTCTGTGTGGATGGAGACAGCAGAGGCTGGTCCATTAGCACGAAGCGGGCACTGCTCCACCTGCCATAGCCTGCTACCACCTGTCTTCCTAAGGGTGCAGGCGGTTGGCATTGCTTCCTCCTCTTTAGTCTTAGTTGTTGCCCTTGCAGAAGTCCAGGAGGAAAAGCTAGAGTTTGTTGGTTTTGGCACTGGCTCCTCCTACTGCTGGGCTCCCTGCCTGCTCACCCACCAGCTGCAGTGGGCACCAGCCACCATGGCAGAGACTCTGCCTAGATTGTGAGCCCTTCCAGGCTGTTGCTGTTTTGCAGGTAGATGGCAAGCTCAGGTCGTGCAGTTAAAGTGGATTTGGTTCTGGGCAGTGAGTAGACGATTGGTCATGCCTTGGTAGGGAGTCATTGATCGACTTTCGACTGCTTTGGATTCCTGGAAGCAGCTAAATCACACTCTCCTCCCCATAGAGATGGGGAGCTGGAAATTCACTTCTCATTTAAAGGGGAACCTACCAAATTCACACTTTGCAAAAACAAATGTGCAAACTGAAACACAACCATCCTTTGAAATTTGCCCTTCTCTGAATGTTGCAGTACAGTTCTCCGACCAAATAATGTGTACATAAATGTCTTTACTGGGTTAAAGGGTGCATTAAAATGAATACAGTCATACCTCGGGTTACAGACGATTCGTGTTGCGTGTTTTCGGGTTGCGCACCACGCCGAACCCGGAAGTACCAGAACGGGTTACTTCTGGGTTTCGGCACTCACACATGCACAGAAGCACTAAAACGCTCTTTGTGCATGCCCAGAAGCACTGAATCACAACCCACACGTGCACAGACGCGGCGCTGCGGGTTGCGAACGTTTCTCCCACACGGATCGCGTTCGCGACCCAAGCGTCCACTGTATATTGATGGAAAGAAGAGGGGGAAATGCATTATATTAGGAATGATTGTTTTGCAAAAATGTGCCTATCAGGCACAATTGCACACAAAAATGTATTATATTAGCAGAAGTTCCATCCTAAAATGCTGAAGAATCTCCATGAGGACATTTGTTTTTTATAATGGGAATTACTGTGGAAATGTGGAGGACAACATAACATAGGAAAGGTGAGAAACTGAAATGCACAGATTCACCCATCCACCTCCCCAGTCCTTCTCAAAACTTATCAGAGTCCTGGTTGCCAACTCCTGTTCCTGAATCAGTTGTTTCCTCTCTGGCTAGATATGCATTGCTGACTTTCAAATTGGTTTAGCAGTCATTTCCCTTGTTCTCATGGGAATTGCAGTTCTGTAAGAAGAACTTGGCATTCCCAGGATATGTTGAGGTTTAATTGGTGTAGAAGGCATACCAGCTAGTGTAGATAGCATTATTCTTTATTTAAAGCTATCCATGTAAATAATAATAATAATAATAATAAATTTAATAATCATTTTATTATTTATACTCCACTCATCTGGCTGGGTTTCCCCAGCCACTCTGGGCAGCTTACAGCATATATAAAACAGTAAAATATCAAACATTAAAAACTTCCCGATACAGGGCTGCCTTCAGATGTCTTCTAAAAGTTGTGTAATTCTTTATCGCCTTGACATCTGATGGGAGTGTGTTCCACAGGGAGGGCGCCACCACCGAGAAGGCCCTCTGCCTGGTTCCCTGTAACCTCACTTCTTGCAGCGAGGGAACTGCCAGAAGGCCCTTGGAGCTGGACCTCAGTGTCCGGGTAGAACGATGGGGGTGGAGACGCTCCTTCAGGTATACTGGGCCAAAGCCGTTTAGGGCTTTAAAGGTCAGCACCAACACTTTTGAATTGTGCTCGGAAACGTACTGGGAGCCAGTGAAGATCCTTTTGGACCAGTGTTATATGGTCCCAGCGGCCACTCCCAGTCACCAGTCTAGCTGCCGCATTCTGGATTACTTGGAGTTTCCGGGTCACCTTCAAAGGTAGCCCCATGTAGAGTGAATTGCAGTAGTCCAAGCGGGAGATAACTTGGGCATGCACCACTCTGGCAAGACAGTCTGCGGGCAGGTAGAGTCTCAGCCTGCATATCAGATGGAGCTGGTAAACAGCTGCCCTGGACACAGGATTGACCTGCGCCTCCATGGACAGCTGTGATTCCAAAATAACTCCCTGTCTGTGCACCTGGTCCTTCAGAGGCACAATTACCCCATTCAGGACCAAGGAGTCCTCCACATCCGCCCGCCTCTGTCCCCCTAAAACAGTACTTCTGTCTTGTCATGATTCAACCTCAATCCGTTAACCACCATTTATCCTCCAACCGCCTCCAGACACTCACACAGAACATTTACTGCCTATACTGGTTCCAATTTAAAAGAGAGGTAGAGCTGGGTAATGTGTCTCAAAGAAGGAAAGGGCAGATCTAAAGGGTGATTATAGCCTAGAACAGGTGTGGGGAACCTTCAGCCCTCCAGATGCTGCTGGACTGCAACTCCCATCAGTCCTAGCAAGCAGGGCCAGTGGTGAGGGATGATGGGAGTTGTAGTTCAGCAACCTCTGGCCAAGGTAAGATTTCTCACACCTGGTCTAGAAGATGACAGAAGGAAGACAGATGAGGAAGGGGAAGGATATGGAAGCAGAAATAAAGGGGGGGGATGTGTGACATTTGCAGTTATATGTACTTAGGGTTAGCTGCAGATTACAGTGTCAGCCCAAGACATTTGTGGCTCAGGACCGCAGTACCTAAAGGACTGCTTCCTCCCATACAAACCTACCCAGTCCCTGAGATCATCTTCTGAGGCCCTCCTTTGTGTGCCTCCTCCTCGAGAGGTCCAGAGGTTGGCAACACGAGAATGGGCCTTCTCTGCAGTGGCTCCTTGTCTGTGGAATGCTCTCCCCAAGTTCGCCTGGCATCTTCATTATACACCTTTAGGCGCCAGGTAAAAACGTCCCTTTTTAACCAGGCCTTTGGTTGTTCTTAGTGACATCCAACACCCTTTTAGAATATGGCTTTTGGTGGTGGTGGTGGTGGGGTTATTGGGTTATTGTTTTTGGTTTTATTTTATATGTTGTAGTTTTGTTTGGGAACTGCTCTGAGACCTCCGGGTATAGGGCGGTGTATAAATTGAAATAATAATAATAATAATAATAATAATAATAATAATAATAATAATGATGTTGCTGCCTGAGGTGGAGCAGCAAAGCAAGTTGTTTTGGCATCTCAGGCGGAAAATCCAACGGGTGCTTCTCTTTCTGCAATAAAAAGTAATTTGTTGCCCTTTCATGACATCTGAAACTCCTTGGGTTATAGCCATCTAGCATTAGTCATATTCTCAGTAGACCCATTGGACTTAATGGGCTTGCCTAACTTAAGCCCATTTATTTCAGTGGGTCTTCTCTGAGTATAATTTAGTTAGGTACAACCCCCTCTCTCTAATGTTGAGGCTGGCTCTGTTACTGTTTTTGATGTTGTGCTGGCTGTATCCTGCTGTATAACCTGTGTATTTAGCAACATCACCGTTTCCCCCAAAGAATCCTGGGAACCAATTTGGTGAAGGCACTAAGAATTTTGAGGCCCTTAGTTCCTTCAACTGAATTTCTCAAATTCTGTATCAGGAAACCTATGTAGCATTTAGGTTTTGACTAATTAGTTGGTGTAAGTTGATTTTAGGCTGCAGCTCAGGTAAAGAAACCATCATTGATTAATTGCATGAATTTAAATTGAATCTGCAAAAGTTTGTGTACAAATAAATCAATAGTTTTGATGGGGGGAAACATTTCCTTGGTTTTTTTAAAGAGGCATACCTTTAGAGGCTTTCCCTACTCTGTGAGAGAAGAGGGAGAAAGGTATTCTAAAGAGGTGCTAACAATCTCTTTTATGGATTTGCAAGTATCTTTTCTTCAAATTAAAAGAATGATGAAATATAGAAAAATACAGAAGTCAAAATCATACTGAACAATGAAATGAAATGCACTAAATGAAGATACATGTATAATCAATTCACCCAAAATGGATTTTGTTAGTTCTAGAATTCCTAAGTTAGAACTCAAATTATTTTTATTCTAGTGTTGAATAAAAACAGACCGTTACTCCCCAAAACAAGAAACCAACTAAAAAGCTCCAGCTCCACAAATGTCTGTGGGCTGTGTCAAGTGTTAGTCATACATGACTAAATCAGGTCCCTAAATTTGGGTCTACTCTTAGTCCAACTTAGTTGGAGATCAACCTGTGCTTATTCAAAGGCATAATATGCTAGATGTTCTGCACCCATTCCTTACAAGTAGGGACCCAAGCATAGGCAAGTATTGCCGTTAAGAATAATTTAACAGTTTGCTGAAATATCTGCTCCCTGATTATTTAGCTGCATCTTTTAAAATCAATTAAATTCTTAATTGATTGATGGGCTAAGCCTTCAGTCTTCAACACAGCTTACTAGGGGGCACACCTTGTTGAAGAGGTAGGTAGCCGTGTTGGTCTGCCGTAGTCGAAACAAAATTTTAAAAATCCTTCCAGTAGCACCTTAGAGACCAACAAAGTTTGTTATTGGTATGAGCTTTCGTATCGGAAGAAGTGTGCATGCACATGAAAGCTCATACCAATAACAAACTTAGCTGATCTCTAAGGCGCTACTGGAAGGAATTTTTTTATCTTGTTGAAGAGGCTGAGACTTACATCCGAGTAAACGTGCATTGGATCATGCTGTTAAATGTCCTAGCCCGGCTATGATTTGGTTGTATTTCTATGGACTTCCTCCTCAAGGTCTGTATATAGACACACACCACTCCTCTGGGGGTGTATCAAAAGCTTGTTCTCTTCACTGTTTCAGGTATGGTAGGTTGACACTCACATGCAGGAGTGGCTGTTTAGCTATTCCTTCTCAGGAGAAGGATGGCAGAGAGCATTTTAGAGAGGTTATGTTAATCTGCATTTAGTGATCTTGAGAACACTCTGGTCTGATGTTAATCTGGAACGAAAGCCATGGATTAAGATAGGATTGTCAGAGCGGTAGCTCCGTAAATACGCTTCAAAAGAACAGGGCATGGTTGGATATTCCCTGCAAGCAGATGCTGGACTGTTGCAGGTAGGGGTAGCGAGGCAATGCCAGACAGCTGGCCACATGCTACGCTGGGCACACTTGATTGCTGTTGTGTCAACATTTTCTATGGTGCTTTTCACAAAAAAAACTTCCAAAGCTATGTACACAGATTAAAAGTTTTAAAATTCATAAGATCAATTAAAACAAACAAAGCCATCAATGCAGCAAAGAACAGCAGCAAAATTAATTGGTAAACTCAAAAGCTTCTTGGAAAATAATTATAAGAGGAGCTGCTTCCTGGGATCGTTGCAAAGGAGCGTGTGAGTTCCATCGGAGACCAGCCCTGCCTTACTTTTGTCAGTGAAACATAATGGCTGGGTTTGCAGCCATGGTTTGTTTGGCAATGCTAAACCATGGTTTGTCTGACCTAACTGTAGTTCATTTGAATGTGTGGCTTGTTAACCATGGTTTGTTTTCTGCCAAGAAACTGTGACGAGAAGCTGTAGTTGGTTGTTGGTTTGTAAGCCCTGGTTTGTTTCTTTCTATAGTTCAGCGTTGATGTCTGAGTCTTGCTTAACTGTGGCTTGTTTGGAAAACAAAACCAGGCTTTGAAGAAACAAGCCATGCTTTATTCACCTGTCACTGAGATTCTCAGCACCCATTTCTGTTAAATTATTTTAAATTGTGAACTGTTTTGTCTTTTGCTTTATTGATAATGCAAAAAAGGGGCTCCTGTTGTTTGGGATACCTAGTTGTGGTGGTGGCATTAGCATGCAATGCCAGACTCAGGTTGTCAAATACAGACAAGCATGCCTTTGCATAATGCTGAGTGACAAACAGAGGCAAAAGGAGCAGATTCGCCATGTGGCTCTGCCCAGCAAAAATAAATCTTCTTGTCAATTATTTTCAGGACTGTTCCAGTCAGTTTTGGGGTGTTCTTCTGTAAATAGTTTGATAACAGTAAAATGATGATTTCAAAATAATCATTACAAACATGTGGAGATATATAAATATAATACTGTTTCTCATCATTCTTTGTTTCAGTTACAGATAGGTAGCCGTGTTGGTCTGCCATGGTCAAAACAAAATAAAAAAATTCCTTCCAGTAGCACCTTAAAGACCAACTGAGTTAGTTCTAGGTATGAGCTTTCGTGTGCATGCACACTTCTTCAGATACCATTGGTATCTGAAGAAGTGTGCATGCACACGAAAGCTCATACCTAGAACTAACTCAGTTGGTCTTTAAGGTGCTACTGGAAGGAATTTTTTTATTTTGTTTTCATCATTCTTTGTTACTAGTAATTTTATGCTGCTTCCCCATGGGGCCAAGAGTACAGTTACGAGGAATGCAGTCATACCTCATGTTATGTTTGCTTCAGGTTGCGCCTTTTCAGGTTGTGTCCCGTGGTGACCCAGAAGTACCGGAAAGGGTTACTTCCGGGTTTCACCGCTTGTGCATGCGCAGACGCGCGAAATGACGTCACGCACATGTGCAAAAGTGGCGAATCGCGACCCATGCATGCGCAGACGCGGTTTGGATTCTTTTCAGGTTGTGAACGGGCCTCTGGAGCAGATCCCTTTCACAACCAGAGGTGCCACTGTACCTCCCTCGTGCTCCCCAGCCTTTCAAAGCACTTTTGCAAGATGCTTTTCACAGACCCATCTTGTTCTGTCTCTTGCTCTCTCTCTTGTCCCAGATTGAAATGAACCCACGGTCTTCTCAGGATCTGCCCCACCTCTCCAAAACACCTTTTCCCGTTCTCCCCCATAAACAAGCAGAAGTGTGCTTAGTTCTGAGCTTCTCTGCCTTTCTTTCCCTCAAAGAATAACTCAGGCCAGTCCCTCTTTGCAAGACCTTGTTTCACCGCGGTGTGCTTTGTATGAATCAGCCCTTCAGCTTGGATCTGAACTGTGTGTTCATGGTGATGCATTTGGCCTTGGGGTGTGTGTGTGTGTGTGTGTGTGTGTGTGTGTGTGTGTGTGTGTGTGTGTTTGTGTTTTAGGAGGGAAGAGAAGAGCCCTTCTCCATCCTGGGCTCTTTAAACAGGTTGGAGGTCTCTTCTGGCTCTCGTCAAGCTTCTTAGCTTTCATGTCATCCGACTAGTGTCAAATTGCCTTCTCTCCGGATCTGGCCTCTTTGTGTGAACAGGAGGCTCCAAATCCCCCAGCTGTCTGGTGGAGGTGTTGCCCTTCTGCTTAGGCGGCTCCAGGCTGTGCGTTGTGCCCGCCGGGGTGTGGGCAGAGCTCTCCTCAGCCGATGCCCTTCTGCTCTGGCTTATTGCACAGAGGCCTTGGGGTCTGACAGGTCATGATGTTATTTTTTAAATGAGCTGCTTTCATTTGGGAGGCCTGCAGCAGATAGATTTATTATTCTAAAGCCGGGACATCTCCCCGCATGTCAGAATGTTGGGGAGTTATCCTAGGATGGGTAGGGGAGACTTAATGATTTCGATCAGGGGCTGTTGGGAGCGACATCTGACTCAGTATATCAACAGTCGCTTAATATTACCAGTAACTCATTAACATTCTCAAATCGCTTTGTAGAATTCCTAACCTAGAGGGTGGGGATTTGTTTTATTTATTCTAAAATGCCTTTTAAGTCACGTCCGTAGGTGGATCTATTCCATGTTAGTTTTTTTAAATGTCTTTTTATTAAATATTTTCTTGATTTACAAAAGTACACTGATACCTCAGGTTACATACGCTTCAGGTTACAGACTCCGCTAACCCAGAAATATTACCTCAGGTAAGAACTTTGCTTCAGGTTGAGAACAGAAATCGTGCTCCAGTGGCATGGCAGCAGCGGGAGGCCCCATTAGCTAAAGTGGTGCTTCAGGTTAAGAACAGTTTCAGGTTAAGAATAGACCTCCAGAACAAATTAAGTTCTTAACCAGACGTACCACTGTATGTGCAACGTCTCTCTCTCATTTTTTTTCTTCCCCCATGTAATATATTTACAAATCAGTTTCATTTGTTGAGACATTAGGAAGAAAAGGGGAGAAGGGGTGGGAGGGAAGGATGGGTGAGGGTGGGGTCGGGTGACAATGTATGTAGGGTTTGGTGTCAGCATTGCTTGTGCAAGTTCTTTGCTGTTATTCCATGTTAGTTGATGCTGATTCAAAGGGCACTTGTTATTTTGGATTAATGAGTTTGGAGCATCAGGCCAGGCCATGTGCACACACCATATTTCTTTGGGAGCACAGAAGAAAATCTCAGCGCGGTGTTTTGGCTGCAGAATTAAGCTCTCTAACAAACCCCCAACTTCCATTTCCCCATAAACAAACAAACAGAGATAAAGTTTGCAGTCCTTGTGCTTATTATAGAAATCCAGGCTTGAAAATGTGTGGGCAAGTGCTGGGTGAAAACCCAGAGGCTAGGGAAGCATATGACTAAGCTTTCCAGAGGTTGGAAGAGGAGGAGGCCCCAGTTCCCCTGTATTCCTTTGATTAGCAGGAGCAGATTACATTATGCAGCGTTTTTTTAAAAGAAAGGGCTGAATAAATTATGCAAAATGGGAGCGGTTAAGAAAATATGCATAATTGTATATTTATATTGTATATTTATACAGGTTGCAGGACTCTGTTTTCCTTGCAGCAGAATTTGTTTTTCCCCCTTGGTGCAGAGCAAGCACAATTTTGGCTTAAGGGTGAGATCCTTACGTGATCAACCCTCTGTTCTCTCCCTGTTGAAATCTTCTCTCAAAACCCAGTTCTTCTGCAAGGTTGCTGGTGGGTGGCTTTCTTCCTCTCCACCCGAGCTATACCTTTTTTTATGACGGTCCCCTTCCCTGATCCAACCGCATCTCCTCCCTTCAAACTTTGTTGTGTCTTGGGTTGTGAGTCTCCAGGCAGGGGCCAATGTCATGCCCTGCCTGTCATGAATGGGTCTAATGCAGGGGTCACCAATGTGGTGCACATGTTTGGACTTCCTGGAATAGACTGGGCTGGATCGACCAGTGCTCCAACTTGGTTGAAGTTTGCTTATGCATTGGGTGAAACATGGGGGACTCCTCCTCTAATGCTCAACACTTGATCCTAGGTCAAGCTGGAAGGAGCAGACTTGAGGATGGGTGGCTCAAAAATGTACCCCCTATATTAGGGGTGGAGGCTTCCAGCCTGCAGGCCAAATTTGACCCACTAGGTATGGGTGGGAGCAGGAGGGCAGCTGCCCCCCCCCAATCAAGTAAATCAATAAAAATACTTAACTGACTGAGGTTCTGTCCCCCCTCAACATGAAGGCTGCCCTCTGTAACATAAATCCTGGCTGCCACTAGGCCTCCCCATTTGGCGTGCCAGGCCATTTTCACAAAATCATGCCCACTTGCTCCACACCGGATGTCATAGGTGATGCCAGGTATTGGTCAAGCTGCAGAATGGAACACAGCATTCCTACAGAGAGTTAAATCCTGCTTGGTTTGAGTGTGCCAGCCAGTTCCCAGATTCTACTGCTCACCCATCAAAGTTGGCCAACCAGGGTGCGGGGAGATCTGGTCCACAAGGCCAAAAAGGGTTCCCCACCGGGGGCCTATCAACACAAGCACATATCTAAATTCATTTTCTCTGGAAGAGAGAGCTGCCCTATACTGTTGAAGAGTCTGTCTCAGCAGGGATGCTCAAGAGGGAGTGGACCACTCTGAGCCTCCACTGCTTTCTTAGCGGTGTCTGTAGGGCAAGAGAAAGCATACCTGTTAGCTTGGATTGTGAGCCATGAGTGTTGGTGACAGGTGTGTGGCTTTTTGCCTCCTGGATCTCTTGTGGAAGACTTCATTTAGATATCTTTCCTTATTATGTCATACCAAGATTGTACCAAGGTGGGACATGCCATCAGACTGGCTGTGTGCAGTGCAGTGCCTAAATACCGTCTTCCATTGTATTTGGGGGGGAGGGGTAGATTGTTGCTCAAGAGCAGTGACAAGGGCCCCCGCCATCCTGCAGGGGTTCTCGTGTCTCATGTGCGCCTTTGCGTTTGTTCCTTCTGTTCCTTTTAAACCAGCAGAAGTCTAATTGTTCCTGCCTCTGCAGCCTTTGTCTACCTGGTTTGCGATTCCCCCTCCCCTTAAACTTCCCCAGAATCTTTTTGTTCCTAAAGCCCTCTTAGTCCCCTGCAGTCCTGTTCAGACTATCAGTCCAACAGGAACAAGGGGAAATAATTTTCAAGCTTGGAGTTGCATTGCCAGAAAATTAGGCTTTGATTTCAGGAAGAGGGGAGATGGTTCCGATGTTTGCAGAAAATAAGCGTATGAGGCCACTTGGGTACCGAGGTGGCTGCTTTGTACAGAGTCAGGCCATTGACAGTATCATCTACACTGACTGGTAGCAGATTTCAAACGGGTCTCTCCCATTCCCTCCTGGATATGCCACCAGGGATTGATGCAAAGCAAATGCTCTGTTTCTGAATTCTGCTTCCATCTTGGGAAGCGAAGTGGGGTCCTGTGGTTAGAAAGGTGAAGCCCGAATGTGTTTTGCCAGGTTCTCTCCTTGGCTTTTGAAAGGGAAGTGATGGGGAAGGAACTGGGAGGACTTTGTGTTCCATTTCTGCCTCTTGAGTGGGTAGCAGGTCTTCACCTTTCAGTGAAGTGTTTGGCAACCTGGTGGGTGGGGCTCAATAAGTGAAAGTTTTGGAGCAGGGGACAAGTGGGAAGGAAACCAATATGTCTGTTTCATTAGGTAACATTAGGTAACTAAAAGGCTTGTTTCCCACACTATGGGTAGTATTTATTTATTTAATGTATATCATGCTTTTCTCCCACTGCAGGGCTCAAGGCAACTTACAGCACTAATGAAAACAAACACAACTAAAAACAGACAATATCACACACACCCTTATTAAAACCTGTTCTGAAAGCCATTTACAAATCACCCACCCTTAAAAGACCCTGCCACAGCAGCCAGTTTATGGCTGAACAAAACCTGTCAGAACAAAGAAAAAATATGCCTACTGGCAAAAGGTAAACAAAAAATGGCGCAACCTAGGTTTTCATGAAAGGGAGTTCCACAAGTTTGGAACAGCCCCCAAGAAGGTCCTTTCATATTCAGTTCCCTCCCCCCCTCAAAGAATTCTGGGCACTGTAGTTTATCCCTCACAGAGTTAGCATCCCCAGCACCCTTAGCAAACTACAGTGCCCAGAATTCCTTGAGGAAGAGAGTGTGCTCTGAATGTACAGATACAGTGTTTACAGAGCCACAGTGTCTCTGAATGCTATTCATCTACAGCAACTGTGACAGCAGAGGGTGATGGCCTTCAAGCCTGGCTTGAAAGATTTCCATAGGCAGACCACTGAACTGACCCAGCAGGGCTCTTGATACACAGAGAAAGAGGAAGCCAACACCATCAGGGAGCCACAGGTTTACTACCCAACGTACGGTGAATTATTCTTTGCTGCAGCGGGCAGTGATGAGACTCAACAGGCTAGCTTCCTATTAAAACTAGCTGCCTGGAGGAGTCCCAGAATCCTTTGCAGCACACTGGTGGCATTCTCCCAACTTCCCCAAAGGGAGACAAATGTGAAAATTCCACCAAGTCAAGTAAGTTGTAAAGAAGTGTGTGGTGTCGGACACTCGGTACATGGGCAGGAGGGGAGGCTGGGAGTTGAGACTTGAAACGTGTCCTGTAGGCAAAGACAGGAAGCGGTGATGCAGACTTGGGACTATTATATTCTCCCTCTTACCTTGCCTGTTGAATGAGATCTCTTTGACCAGGGGGCCTTGGGAATAGGTAGGCAACTGTGAGCCTTTGTAGGACCTCTCTCTCTTTGCTCAGCACACCTTCCTCCTTGCTCTGTGATCCCTGTCGGTTATTTATTCATTATCTCATTTATATCCCACCTTTCCTCCAAGGAGCTCAAGGTGGCTGTCTTGGTTTTCCGCCTCCTCACAACAAGCCTGCAAAGGTAGGTTAGGCTCAGAGACAGTGACTGACTCCAAGGTCACCCAGCTCGCTAAATGGCTGGATGGGGATTTGAACCCTGGTTTCCCATGTCCCAGTCCAGCACTCTCACCACTACACTACTCTGGCTCTCACTGTTTGCTGAGGGGAAGAGGAGGGAAAAGGGGAAAGTCCTGATGACGCTCCTCTGCTGCCATTTTAATTTCCCACAATGCCCTGACGCTAAGGTACACTGGAGGCCTTGTGGGGAACTTAAATGGTAGCTCGCTGGCACGAAACACTGGGGGGGGGGTTTAAAGTGGGGCAGCTGAGGTCAGATGTCAAGCCATGGGCCCTTCTGGTGGATGGGGACCTTGGGCAAGCTGTTTATGGAAGCCCCTTGTCCTGGTCAAACTAGATTTGGTTGGGTCAGCCATGGGCTTGTTGTGTCGCACAGCAGCCATGTTTGTTGGTTTGTGTTTCCGCCCTGCTTACGTGCAAAACAGGGGGTGATTTGCAGTCTTTAATTTTTACAACATAAAAATGTGTGCATTGTTGAGCCAAACCTCCTTCTCCTACTTCTCCTGCTGTGTTCCAACTCTGCAGGTGCTTTCCCCTTGCCTCACATCTGAACAGTGCAGACACGTATAAACAAACAGGGCGGCCCCTCCACCACGTCTAGTTGGGCTCCCAGGAGGTCCACAGCACAGTACGGCTTTTTGCAGGAGCAGCGGGGTGTGCAGCCGCCCTGACCTCCCATTCCTTGCTTCCCTCCCCGATAATCAAAGGGGTCCTGGGGCACTGCATGCTCCACCAAATGCCTGTGTATAGAGCCAGCCAGATTAAAAGGCAGCCTCTCCGAGTGCCCAGTTGGCTTTTTGTAACCATCAATCTTTAATGATCCTTAATCCAGCTGGGTTTCTCCTGGGGAGAAACAACAGGGAATGTCCCAGCCATGATCAGAACCAGCGAAAGAAGGATCTTCTCATTTTGCTCAGTGAACTGTGGGGGGCGAGGGAGGAGCAGAGGAGTGATAGCAGGGGAGGGAGGAATTTGGGGGCCTCTGCTTTTAGACGCCTGTCCCACATTCCCTTGCAGTCTCTTCTCTCTTTCCTTACACTTCCAGCCCATTGATTTTCCCCTAAATTATTCATTGGGGTTTCATAGCAGAGTCGGGATTCCTTTCCTTGCATGCCATCCGGGTGGAATTCCCCTTCTGGGAAGGAACGGGCAAAATGGGGACTATTTGGGAAGGAGGAGAAATCAGGAGAAACGGACAGGTTTTCTCATTCTGTGCTTTCTTTCAGTCCACGTTGCTCTTAATGTTGACATTCATTGCTCTCCCCTGCACCTCCCCAGTGTTGAAGAACAAAGGGGAGCTTGTGGATGGATCAAGGAGAGACTGGAATTTATTCAGAGGCTTAACGTTGAGGGAGAGTTCAAACCAAGGCTAAGCCCCAGACCTTGGCGCTGGGATTTTTGAATCCGTAATGAAGCCAAGAGTACACTTTGAGCATGTGAAGAGTGTCTCGTTATTGTTTCGCGTACTTCTACCCCTTAAGAATGGTTGGTGCATCTTAGCTTGTGTACAGATAGAGATTGTTTGAGTGGTGGATTTGTGTTACCCCATTTCTCTTTTGCAAAACATGCAACCTTCCTTAGAGAATTGAGCTTGGAATCACTTCTTTCTGTTCCCAGGTGAAACCAGCTGCACTTTTTGGCTGGCTGCTTAGTGACACTCACAAAGCCACTTCTGCCTCCCTCCTGCTTCCAAGAGCATTGTTTCAAGTTTAGGAAAAAATGGATTAGCTAAAAGAAAACAAGAGCATAAAGGTTTATCTGGATTGACATGCCAGGCATTTGATAATGTTAAACACAGACAGAAGGGCAAAAATTAGCTCTCAATTCAGAGCCTGGTGCATTTGTCATTGGAGGAATGAAAGCAAGGGAAGCAGGACAAACGCACACCTATCTGCCCCTGAAGGGAGGCATGTGTATATGTGCTACTTGGTTTTCTGTGGTCTCCTAACCGGATGCTGATCAGGCCCTCATGCAATTAGCTTCACCAGAAGTGATCTGGGCTGTTCACCAGGCCTTTCCATGGCTGCAGATGCGCCACAGTTTGTCCTCATGCATCTGAATTTAGGGGGAAGGTCAAAGGTTATTGCCACCCAATAGATTTGAGCTCTGGCATTTCTCTCTGTAGGTTATGTAAAAAGGGATTGTCCTTCCTCAGGATTAGTCTGGCTTCCTCTGACCACCTGCATCCCACAAAAAATAATGCATGTGGCAGACATCATGGTCAGAAGTTTGAATGTTGATTTAGTAGTCTGTTTCACCATGTTTCAAGCAGCCTAGCTGCCTTCTTTTATTTTTAAAGCTGCGTGCACATTCAACACAAACACATGCATATGTTTTAAAACTGTTCCCCCTTTTTTAAGAAGGGATGGAAGACTTGTCTGAGGAAGTAGGAATCAGAGATTTTGATGACACAGATTCTATCCAATCAGTGCTGTGCACTGGCAGCTTCTAACCCAAGTGTGCAGAACTGGTTTTCTTTTCTTAGTTGTTAGAGCATGAGACTCTTAGTCTCAAGGTTGTGGGTTCGGGCCCCATTTTTTCTAAAAGATTCCTACACAGCAGGGCGCTGGAGGAGATGTTCCTCATGGTCTCCTCCAGCTCTACAATTTTGTGTGTGTCTGTGTTTGGTAGTATGGAGTTGTATCTCTGAAATATTTTCTTTGAGATTTATGAGTAGATGCGGTTCTGCTCATGCTGGGAAGATGACTGATAACCCTACCGGGATCAGAGAGGAAACTTTTTCTCTCTTAGTCCGATTACTAGAGAACAACCCCTGTGGGTTTCATTGCATCCTTTTGCTGTTTGTGGTTTGGCTTGTCTTGTCTGTCTGTCTTAGTTGAATAGAGCAGGCTTCTGGGAAGGCAGCGCTTATGAGATGCACCTGTCTCTCTGCTTGGAAGTGTACTGTGGTCTGGATTGAGGCAGATGATCCAGGAAGGGCTGAGTGGAATGATCTATCCTGGGTTCCACATTGTTCCACAAGCAGAGCAGGTGCCTGGCCAGAAGGCAACTGCGCAAGTAAATCTACAATGGTATTAGCCCTTCATTTTGTCCAGGGCCACAGCCTTGCTTCCTCCCCCCCTACACAAATGCCCCTCTGCATTTCTCAGAGGCTGTATTTAGAGAGCGCTGTTTCCTCAGTCCTCTTGCACAGCTCTTGCGAAACCTCTGAGAGCGATGAAAACCTGTCTGTTAGTGAAACATCTGTGGCAAGTTTGTGGCAAACGGCCACTCAAGAGGGATGTATTTCTGGATGTCACTGGTCTAATAGTTGTCCCCTTTTATCAGGGTAGGTCTGGGAATTGCAACTATATGAAGGTGGTGGGAAGGAAGGTAATAGTGTTGCCAGACCTCCAGATCTGTCCTGAAGTCTCCTGGTTTGCCTGGCCCCCTCCTGGTGGCAGGTAAAAGTAAAGCTAAAGGTAAAGGGACCCCTGACCATTAGGTCCAGTTGTGGCCGACTCTGGGGTTGCGGCGCTCATCTCACTTTATTGGCTGAGGGAGCTGGCGTACAGCTTCCAGGTCATGTGGCCAGCATGACTTCTGGCAAACCAGAGCAGTGCACGGAAACGCTGTTTACCTTCCCGCCGGAGTGGTACCTATTTATCTACTTGCACTTTTGACGTGCTTTTGAACTGCTAGGTTGGCAGGAGCAGGGACCGAGCAACGGGAGCTCACCCCGTTGCATGGCAGGTAGAGGGCTTGGGTAGCCAGGAGGATGAGACTGCTAATACAGTGGTGCCTCGCAAGACAAAATTAATTCGTTCCGTGAGTTGTTTCGTCTTGCGATTTTTTCGTCTTGCGGAGCGCGGATTCCCTGGGTATTAACGGTTGTAAGAAAAAGGAAACAAACTCGCAAGACGTTTCCGTCTTGCGAAGCAAGCCCATAGGGAAAATTGTCTTGCGAAGCAACTCAAAAAACGAAAAACCCTTTTGTCTTGCACGTTTTTCGTCTTACGAGGCATTCGTCCTGCGAGGTACCACTGTAATAATAGTAATAGTAATAGTAATAATAATAATAATAATAATAATAATAATAATAATAATAGTAATAGTAATAATAATAATTTGCTTGCAAGTGCCAGCCTGGCAGGAGCTGGCTGCAAATTATACCACAGACACTCTGTGGGGTCTGCCTTCCTCTGCTCCCCTCTCCCAATTTACCTCAGTCTGCAATACCTGCTCCAGGAACATCGCCAAGGGCTGCCCCAAGGTCTCAGGTTTGGGATGCTCCTGACCAGGTAAGCCTATAAGCCAAGGGGTTACCAACAGAGCTCCTCACCAAACTACAGTTCCCAGGAATCTTTGGGAGAAGCCACGAACAGTAAGAGCGGTTTTCAAAAACCCAGTCTAAACTTTTGTCACACGCCCAGTTGCTTGTGCTTCATGCCTGCTGTTACTCTTATCTCGTTTTCCACACTCAAACAGTTGACCCTGTAGCTGCTGTTGTCGTTTGTACTTTGTCCTCCCTTCCCTGAGCAAAAACACAAGTCTGAAACAAAGCCAAGAAGCTGATTTTTTTATTATTATTAAACAACAATAACCAAACATCACACGCTGCCTGGGTCAGGGGTGTGTGAGGATGGATAGCTTGAGCCAAGCGGCAGAAGCCTTTGCATCTTGTTATGGTCATTATGGGTTTCTCGAAAATCTTGCACAAAACCAGGAGCTTGCGTTCCAGATTTGTCCTTTTGCCATAGTCGTTTGCATGATGCGAAAACAAAAGGAGCAACTGAGTTTCTGAGTATTTCCTTTTGGAAAGTTGAATCTTGTGCACTGGGCTTCTAAGGATCAAGTGGTTATTTTGCCTTCTCACTGGTAATCTTTCTGCCAGGCAAAATTACTCAAGGAAGGTAGAATCTAGTATTGGTGAGAGATATAGGATAGGGGTCATCTCAAGGCCCAGAAGGAAAGGTCTGGAGAGCCATATTTTGACCCTGGGCTTGAGTTATTTTTCTCCTCCCCCCCAGATGTAGGAAGTTCAAGTTCAGCTCCCGTTTTGGTTGCGCTGTCTTGGGGAAACGATTCTCTATCTCTCTCAGAACCAACCAGCTTCCCAGGGTTGCCTCGGAGATAAAGTGAGACCATGCACAGCCCTTTGAGCTTCTCGGAGGAAGAGTGGGCTATAATTTATTGCTCCTTTGAAGCATTTTTACCCCGCTGTTGAGTGGGAAAAAAGCTCCCAGAGCGGCTTATAAAGATCAATGGTAAGTCAATCCCTGCCTTTAGGCTTACAATTTAAAAGTCAGGAGGAGACAAAAGGGGAAACAGATTGGGAAGGAGGGAACGAAATTAAATTATTTGGATGCTTTTAGAGATTAGTCTGCCAGTCTGGGAATAAGAATAGTGGGGTCTAATAAAGAGTGTTAGAAGTCTGGATTTGTCCACACTGTCGCAAAGGCTCACGGGGTTCCTGCTAAACCCCGATTCAAATTGAGCCAATCCGCGGCCAGCCCGGGGGGAGGCGTGGCCTAGGCGGGCAGACCTGGGGGAGGCAGGCTTCCCTCAGGTCCTCCCGCCAACAATATAGCCCAGCCGGCTCTGTGCTCCTCAGTTGGCCAGGAGTGTCCCCCTCCCATTCCCTCCCTTTGGATTTGCTTGCTACATTAACCGTTTCT